>NC_084896.1:10445000-11645000 GCF_958979055.1 Alnus glutinosa | reverse complement strand
TTCCTTCTCTAACTCTTTGCTTTTGGAAATTTTGGATAAGAGAAGAAGTCCTTGATAAGATGTCCAAATTGGCCACAAGCTAGTTGAACCTAGCTTCTATAAACTCTGGCACTCCCTACAGTTTGCAGTACCATAAGATTCGAGCAGTATTTCTTAAAAAGTTTTGTGCTTTAAATCTGTTTAATCACTGCTTATGTGCTTAAAATTACCTTGCCCGCTATGAGCAAGTAAAATTTTATCTTGTCCTATATGGTACAAGTAAAACAAAATATGTGCTGTAACTTAGGGGGAGTGTATCAGATGAAGGTGTCTAGGCCCTAGCAAGTTATAAGGTTTGACTTTTGGCTAATCTATTTTTGATTTTCTCTCATGTCTAGAAAATCTAGTTGCTATTTGTCATGTCTTGGAAAGTCTTACCTGGTGGGAAAAGAGTCTCCACACACACACGCATTGCTTGAGTTGAGTTGCCTATTTGATTTTTATATGATCAAGAAAAATTATTTATGCTAATTGAAATCTCAATTTCCTTTTATATCTCTATTTATTTTTTAGATGCGTTCTGATTGTGTTATCAGTTGATTATGTATGCGTATTCTGACACTGACTTGAGAAAATTTGATCTCTGTAAATTCTTCTCAGTTTTTCTGGTGTTTCAGTGTGGTGCGTCCGGACGGTATTCCTCGGAGTCCGGACGGGTGTAGCATGGTAGTTCGGACAGTATTCTCTGGAAGTCTGGACATGTGCAGTGCCTCGTCGTCCGGATAGGTCTTGTTGTACGTCCGGACTCACATGCGCTGTCACCATCGTTCGGACGGGTAATTTATTTTGTCCGGACGATCTTGACCGTTACGCACGTTCCTGAGGCCCACGAGTCCGGACGTCTTGAAAACTCCGTCCGGACGGGTGACCCACAGGGGCTATAAATTGCCCAGAATCGGCCATTCTCTCCCTCATACCCCACCAAATCCACCTTTTGGCTTTTTGTGAGTAATTTTCTTTGGTGTTTTTGGAGTAAATCATCCCTTTGTGTCTCTTTGCATTCTCAATCACTCTTCAGGTTTTTTTCTTGTCCTATTCTTTTAAGCTCTTACACTATTAGAATTTCTATATTTAATTAGAAGTGTTATTGAGAGTTTGAGATGCTTATATCATGTTGGGACTATTTGTAGGACTGTGATAATTTGTGTCTGAATTTATGATAGTCCTCTTATTGCTGTTATTCTGCCAAAATTTTTGCTAACCTAACAAGATTTTTTTTTTGGATTTTTTTTCTTGGAATATTCTTGTTGGTTTTCTTTTTGCAGAATCATGTCTGCCATCAGTTCCCAGCGCCGGGTCCGTCAGAGGACAGAAGCAGAGCAGAATGAAATACAAGCAAAGATTATGGACCGGACTGTCATTACTGAACGGAACGTGGTCCGTGTAGATATCATGGTGCCTCCACTGAACAATATCCATGAGACTATCCAGCATTATCAGTGGACCTACCTCTATACCTGTGCCTGCATCGTCCTCACCAGGCTGGTCCGACTTTTCTATGCAAACTTGGAGGTTGCTCAGGATGATGAGCGTGGGACGGTATTGCAGTCCACTGTTGACGGACACATAATCACTGTTGATCCCAAGATCATCAGTCAGTTTATCGGGGTACTTGTTCTTGATCTACCTGCCAGTCCATTCAACGAGGTGGTGCTTCCTCCCTCTACGGATGAGCTCCGAGAGTTTTTCCATACTGCTCCATAAGGTGAGGAGAATCTGACCTCCATCAAGATTGGTTCTCTAGGTCCAGCTCATCGTATGTTGGCCAAAATTATTCCGCACAATCTGTTGCCGGTTACCAGGCGCAGTAATCTGATATTGAAAAAGGCCCAGTTTGTCTATGCTGTTCACTTTCGCCTTCCTTTCTGTCTCTGCAAGCATATTCTGGGAGTCATGCTCGAGGCTCGTGATGAGGGCACTGCCGGTGTTCCTTTCGGCTCCCTCATTACTCAGATCATCCTGCAGTCCAGTATCAATGTAGATGGAGAGCCTAGGATGAAGATGAAACAGCCCCTCAGCAAACAGACTTTGCTGAAGTCAAGTGCGCAGCTGCGGAGAGAGGATTTTGATGAGGATATACCTGCTGCGATGCATGTTGCTTTTCCGAACGTAGCTTCATCCTCTCACACTGTCCCGCCATCTGAGCCGGAGGTAAATTTTTCTTAGATTATGGAGGCTCTTGCTACTCTTCAGGGCGGATGAGCAATATGCAGGTATCGATGTCCTCCATGCAGCAGTCCGTGTCCTCCATGCAGCTGGAAATGTGGTCCATCAGCAAGAGGGTGGAGCAGATCCACTTGGACCTTCAGGAGTGTCTCCAAGTCCATCATCCAAAGAGCAGTGATGAGGAGGCTGCTGCACCAAAGGCTGCCCGTCGGACTCCCGGAGCTACACCTATGGCAGAGGATGTTTGATTCCCTTGTGTTTATTTGTTTTCTTTTTATTGTTTTGTTATTCTGAGACAATTTGTTGCTTATTATAACTGTTGAACTTATATTACTCTGTTTCCCGGGTCCTTCTGAGACCGTTAGGGGGAGCAATTTTTATTCAGATGGTTGTTTTATTACTCTGTTTACCCTTTGTCCCTTTGTGACAAAAAGGGGGAGTAATTTTTATTTTTGGACCGGGAATGTATTTCCAAACCGGCCAAGTGATTTTTGTCCCAAAATGGCCAAAGGGAGAGTTTGTTAGTATTTTGGCCTTATTCTGTGTTTGGACAAAATCATTTATGTGTAAATGACGCGGCAAACAGGGATTCCACTTTTCAGAGTGAAGTAAGAAGAATTTCAAAGTTCCCTGTCAGCTGTCCAGACGATGTGTCATCCCGTCCGGACGCCCATCTGTCTACTGTTCCATCCGTCCGGACGACATGTCACTCTGTCGGGACATCAGACAGACAAGCATCACCTGTCCGGACGATGTGTTTCTTCCGTCTGGACACCTACATCGCATCGAGAAGCTTCTATGCAAACTTGATCCGTCCGGACGTTTCAGCAGCACGTCCGGACGCCTATCAGTTCTCGAACGGTTCACTGATTCTTTCTAAGTTCAAGAAAGGGAAGATCAATCAACCGTCCAGATGATGTGGTATCCCGTCCGGACGTGTATCTCCATAAGGCAAGAATTGCAGTTCAAAATGAACCGTCTGGACATCTGACAGCTGTGGTCCGAACGCTGGTGTATTGTATATGGTAACTGACGAAGTTTAGCCGTCCGGACACTCCTGCCCCATGGTCTGGACGCGCAAAGCCTGTTATGGAAATTACTTGCAGCGGACGTGCGTCCGTCCGGACGATCGAGCCATCTCGTCCGAACGATGTTCTTATACAGGAAAGATTTCTCCGTAAAAATTTCAGAAAATCCTGTTGCACAGTTGTCCATCCGGACGGCTTCTAGGTAAAATTTACCTGACGCCCATTCTGACCCCAGCCATAGATAGGGGTCCTTGGGCACTTAGAGCTGCAAAAATTCGTTGTGAATTCCATTAGAGCTCAGAGACGTGATATCTCCTCTGAAGCCGTTTTTCAAGTGTACTGTGCTGCAAACCGAAGTCTATCTTAGAGGTCGGCTCTAAGGTAAGGAGTTCCATTGAAGACCCTTTCAGGTAGGTGAACCTGGTTGGGAAGCGTTCGTGTTAGGTTACACGTCAGAGATCAAGGTACGACCACTGCATCAGTACATGTGAGTGTTACTATCTTGTATCTAGCTTTGTCTTCTGAATAGTGGAATTCCTGGGTTTGGCTGCCCCGGAGTGGTTTTTCTCTTAACTGAGTTTCCAACAAAAATATCTGTGTCATTTACTTTCCGCTGTGCTTTAATTTTTGTTGACACTTATGCACACACTTTACTTTTAGAAGTCATTTCAATTTTTCAAGAGAAATGCGCTGTGATTGAGAGTGAGATGCGATTCTGAGATGGACTGTTGCTGCTCGGCCGTTGAAGAACAGTAAATCCTGTCCCTATTCTAGCTCTTGGGTTTGATTTCATTTAGATTTGTTTGGGGTTTTGTTGCAAAATTCCGAGTGGGTCTCTTCCATGGGGTGGTTGTAGCTATCAGTAGAGGAGTGGATTTTATGGGTTATTGTTAGATGCGAATTTAGGTTAATTTTGGGGGAAAATATCGAATGGGTGTTCCAAATTACTCTTGATTTTCCTTTGATTTTCTGTGGGCCGATTGTGAGTGATGGAGCTTCAATGGTTGCTTTTCTTGCATTTGATGGTTGGATTTGGGGTCCTCTTATGGGTTATACCAAATGGGTTTCTTAGAGTGTGATTAGGTCTATGCTTTTGGGTTGAAACCGAAAATGGAGGGTGATTTTTGGTAGTGATGGTTGAATGGTGCTATCCCTTGGGGTTTCGATTTTTGTAGATGCTACCCATGTATTGTACTCTAAATAGATTGTTAGATTGTTAGTTGGATTGTGAAGTAATATTTTAATTCCAGATCTGGTTTGTGTTCCTAGATTAGGGATAATTGTGTTAATTGATGGTTAATGCTCCATTATGTAAATGGTAGAATGTTTGGTTGAATTGGGTTTAGTTTTGGAAGAAATTTGGTAGATAATTGTGGTTTATGATTACTGGAATTTTAGTGGTTTGATGTGAGGGAAAATCTTGCCATATGTGATGTTGTGTTTTAGGGCTTGACTTGATAATTTATGGTTTGAGCATTGGAGAAGGTATGGGCTAGTCTTGATGAGTATTTCGATGGGATTCAAATCTAGTTTTCGGATTGGTAATTTAAGGATGTTTGTTAATTATTATTTGCTAGAGATTGAATCCAATGTTAGTGGTCGATTTTTGTAGTCCTTAAAGGCTATGGCACATTGTATGTAAAGGAGGGGTTTTGATTGATCTTGATGAAAGGCTATGAATATTGAAGGTTTGGTGGTAAGAGAATCTTGGCTTGTTGTTTGAATAGAGGTTGTAATGATGGTGATTGGTATTTTATGGATTCTAGGGGCTGTTATGATAAGCTAACCGGTTAGGAATAAGGTTTGATTAATCTCTATTATGGTTGTTAGTATTAAATGTATTGATTAAATGAGAATGCTTTAAAAATGGTAAATTATCCAACTAACCCTAAGTGGATATGTATAAGTTAATAAGCTCATAGAAACACATAAATGTAATATGAATCTATTATGTGACAACTTAATAGCTAATTCACCTATCCTGTACACATAGTATTTTAGTGTATCATCGGATTAGGCTTGTTAGTTTTTGAGTTGGCTGCATTCTGTTGGACAAAATCACTTCTATGTAATGTTGCTGATTTCACAGGAATGCCGTATCAGTTCAGAGTCTTCAAATATTCAGAGTTTATTTCTCTGATATGGAAAATGCCTTATTATGACAAGATCGGTGTCACAAGCGTCAAGAAGGAATGCCTGGACTCCAAGAAGACTCTGCAAAGTCTACAGCTCAGGAAAAGACGGATCCCAAGTTTATCGTTCAAACGGCCTAGTGAAACGCCTGGACACTTATCAATCAGTAACATAAACAATGATGCTTTTAATCAGGGGTTCAGTTAGTTTTCAGAAGTCTTCTTCAGGGGTATGTTTCTAGAAGATTTTGCATAGATTCCAAGTTAAAGAAATCGGATCCCTTGCATCTGTCTGGACGATATGATATACCGTCCGGATGCTCATCTGTCCAAGGATCATCCGTCCGGACGACGAGAACTTACCGTCCGGACCTTCCTCTATGTCAAGAAGCTTTGAACTGCTCCAGCTTGCATCCATCCTGACGTTTCAACAGCACGTCCGGATGCCACTCATTGTTCGATCAGCTATGGGATTTCTTTCCCAAACACAGATATGGGAAGACAACTGCAACCATCTGGAAGATGCGGATTCTCTTCCGGAGACGCTCATCCATAAGGCAAGTCATGCATTCAAAATTAAGATATCTGGATGCTAGTCCTCATGGTCCGGACGCGCGTGCTACACATACGGAAATTGCGTGCGTCTGATCAACCGTCCGGACGACATGTTCTATGGTACGGACGAGTGAAGCCTTGATATGGAAATTGTGTGGAGCTAAGGTGCGACCGTTTGGACGATAGGGCAACACCGTCCGAATGCAGCTCAAATCAGGAAAGAATTTCATCAAAATTTTGGAAAGTCGATCGCACAGTTGTCTGTTCGGACGCCTTATGTCTACTGTTCGGACGGCGCCTAGGTTTTTCAAGCCAGACGCTCATTTGAACCTATAGCCTATAAATAGAGGTCCCTAGGCTTGAGAACTACAAGAATTCGGTATTGAATTCTGTAGAGCTTAGAGAGTTATATTTTAGAGTTGTTGTGCTGAGTTGATCTCTCTCAAAGCCGTTGCCAAGTTCTGTTACTGTGCTAAAACTGAAGTCTATCTTAGGGGTTGGCCCTAAGGTAAAGGATTCCATTGAAGACCCCTTAAAGTAGATGACTTGGTTGGGAGGCATTTGTGTTGGGTTACACGTTAGAGTTCAAGGTACGACCACTGCATAAGAATATGTGAGTGCTACTGCTTTGTAAGTAGCTTTATCTTCTGAATAGTGAATATCCTGGGTTTGGCTACCCCGGAGTGGTTTTTCTCTTAACTGAGTTTCTACTTCGTCAACAAAATATATGTCTCCTCTAATTCCGCATTTTGATATTTTGTTGCACACTATTGCACACACTTGTTAGAAATTAGAAGTCATCTATTTTTTCAAGGCTTAAGTGTTATATGTGTATATGTATATACGTATACATTTGCATATACATGTATATGGCTTATATATATATTGCTAACTTGGTAAATAAACAAGACGCTTTAAAAAGGATTAACTATGATAATGTGACTTAATAACAATAACTAGACTAATAAAATAGTAAGCGTAACTTAGATGATAAGATGAATAAAATATGAACCTAAACATAAATGATAACCTAATAATAGTTTATGATATTTAGCTAGCCCTAGAAGTGGGTGATGCGACGTGTGAGTACGCGTGTAGTTTATGTGTTATAGAGTATATATTCAATAGCGTAATCTAATGATACCAATGTTTGCAGGCAAGTGTTTGGATTGGAGACTTCAATTGGTTCTCCAATGTAGAGTCCAAATGACTAGAATCCAATGGGATGTTCAAGTCAAGAGTCCAATGCACCCAAAGTGAGTATTCTACTCACTGAGGATCCCTAGGAACTTAGATTTACATATGGTGGTGTTTGGTTGCGTTTGTGATTATAGAATTTGTTGGTGAAGATATATGTAATTGAATTGTGAGTTATTGGATTGGGAATTGTGATGATAAGTTGATATTGATAGTGTTTGGTTGTATTTATGATTACGAAATTTGTTGATAAAAATGTTTGTCATTGAGTTCGGAAATATTGGATTGTAAATTGTATGGATAAATGGATGTTGATGAATCTTGGTTGTTTATGATTATGGGATTTGTTGATAAAATTGTTTGTCATTAAGTTTGGATATATTGGATTGCAAATTGTATGGATAAATGGATGTTGATGAATCTTGGTTGTTTATGATTATGGAAATTGTTGATAAAATTGTTTGTGATTGAGTTAGGATATATTGGATTGTAAATTGAATGTGTTAGTATTTTATATTGGCAACATTCTGGTTGACAAAAACACTTTATGTAATTGTTGCTTTTTAACAGGATTATTGGTTCTATTCAGAGTCTTCAAGTAATATGGACAGTGTCTCATTTCATGCCATGTGTATGGTCACAAGTTTCAAAGAAGATGTCCATGAAGATTCCATGCAATTTCCAAGTCAGAACAGCCGGTTCCTGTGCAACTGTTCGGACGGGCCTTTGAAGGCGTCCGTACGCAGTGTCTAACAGATAACGATGAAGACGTCCAGACGTCAGAGCAACATCGTTCGGACGCTAGGTCAATCATTGTTCAACACGGAGTTGGATTTCAGAAAGTCGACACTGTTTGGGAAGTCTCTGCAAGCCGTCTGGACGATGTCCAGTATTTCAGAATATTCTAGAGTTCCATTCGAACTCTAAAAGGATTTTAGCGAAGACTGTCCGGACTCTCGGTCAAGCCATCCAGACGCGAACCTGATAAAGATAGAATTACGCTGTTTCTGAAAGGATATCGTAGAAAACCATCCGGATGTGGCTAACTTCCGTCAGGACACTCGCTAGCCAGAGCCCAAATCTTAGTAGTTTTAGGTTCCTTGTAAGCCTATAAATAGAGGGCCCTAGGCTTGTATTTTGTATAGAATTCGGTATTGAATTCTCTTAGCTTTGAGAGGGTGTTTAGGGAGAATCGAGATCCGCTAACTCTCAAGCCATTGCCGGTGTGTGCTTAACATTTCGTGTGAAGTCTATCTTAGGGGTCGGCCTTAAGGTAAATGAATCCATCAAAAACCTCTTCAGGTGGAAGATCTGGTTGGTAAGAGTTCACGATGGGCTTCATGTCAGAGTTAAAGGTATGACTACTGTATAAGGGTATGTGAGTACGAGTGTCTTGTAACTAGCTTTGTTTTTGGATAGTGGATTTCCTGGGTTTGGCTTCCTCAGAGTGGTTTTTCTCTTCACAAAGTTTCCACTTTGTAACAAATCTCTTGTCTTATTTAAATTCCGCATTTAAGATATTTGTTTGCACATAAACACACACACTTGGTTAAATTGGAAGTCAATATTTAATTATTAACAATTGGTATCAGAGCAGGTACACTTGTGTTTGGATTTATTTCCTAAGTGTGATCCATGACTTCTTTTAACATAAATCTTTCTGAGTTCTCTGAAGATGATTTTTATGATTTCTCTAAAGATACCCTTTTGATAGGTAAACTCTTTAAGAAATCCAATAAAGAACTCAAGAAGATTAAGCAAGAAAAAAAGTCTTTGATTTTACAATTATCTGAATCACATGTTTTGATTGACTCTTCGAAATTTGAGAATACCATGCTTTTTGATATTGTTGATGCACTAGAGAATAAATTATAAGAATCAGAGGATCTCTTGGAAAAATTCTCTAGTAATAACTTGAAAAGCATGCTTTGTATTCATACAGATATTTCTAACAACGTTGATTTAATTGTTAATGATTTAAGTATTTCTACTTCACATGCTTCTGATCCTGAATTAGATTCTATTGATATTAAGCCTGTGATAGAAGATTCAGCTTGTTTAGATAATTCTTGCTTAACTAATCATGTGGTGCCTAACTCCAAGGAATCAGGAATACAAGGTAAGTTTATTCCTAAGTGTCATAATTGTGAGAAGATTGGTCATATTAGGCCAAATTGTTATTTGTTGAAATCCCACAGGCCTTGGATTAAGTAGGATGCTCTGAGGAAAAGTGAAGTTGAAGATTCTTCCTCATCAAAATATGTCCCTCCGCATAGGAGACATATAAAAGGTAAGGGAAACATTGTTTGTAAGAATGCTAACTATATTTCTGCAGAGAAAGTCAAGCAGCATTCCAACAAAAGAAGCCTGCCCACCTGTCATCACTGCAGCATCATCGGTCACATCCGACCCAAATGTCCACAGCTCCAAGCTCAAAAGAAGAAGGCTTAGAGGAATGTGGTACTCTACCTTCTGCGGGACATCAGGTTCCATGGCATCAATGGCAACAACAGCGGTTTGTTCCAAAGAACACATCAATGCGCTACAAGAGAAAGCCGCAGAAGCCTATTAGCAGCCATGACTATAAAGGGTTGCTGAGCCTAATGCAATGCATGCTAAGAAGAATGGACAACATGAACAAGACTTGCAAACCATCGCCATGGGTCAAGTAGGTATAGGTCAAGAATGATGAGACCATTCACCCCTTGAGGGGGGAGTGGACTCACCTAGTATAGGTGCAGTCTCACCATACCTAGGATTTTGGTTCCTAAATCCTAGTGCATACTAGGTATGTTTGCATTGCATTGATTGCCATATCTTATATATCCTATTTTTACCTTGCATTCTGTTTGAGGAACCACATTTTCTATCCCTAGATTTTCTCTTGGCTGCTTTGAGAATTTTCTGCAGGTACATTCTAGGGATGATAGAGAAAGCATGTCATTGCTTTACTATCTTGATATAGTCAAACCTCTCTCCCTGAGGTCAAGTTTGCTCTTATCTTACATGCTTGGACTAAACCGTCTTCTTCTCTGTGTAATCATGTTTTTGTTGTTTTTCTATTTTATTGTTTTTAACAAAATAAAAAATAAAAAATTGGGGGAAAAGATGCATAATTTTTATTTTTTTGGAGAGTTGCTTTTCAGATATTGTATGTGTTTTTACCTGATATTTCAGTTCATTATGCATTAATTGAGTATGCTTATATATGATTGAGAGTTTATGTCTGATATCTGCGAAGTTTTCCAGTGCATCTTAATTCTAGAATGTTGCTTTTCTCATGCGATGAAAAATTATGCACTATCCAAAGCTCCCCTAAGGTATTGTTTTTTTCCTCTCTGACTTTTAGCTTTTGGAAATTCTAATGAGAGAGATTTTTTTGCTAAGATGGTCAAATTGACCAACTTGCTAGTTGAACCTAGAACCCATAAATTCTGGCATTCTTTCTAGGTTGCAGCACTAAGTGATAAAAGCATTCAAAACTAAATAAATATGGATAAATAAAAAGATCCACTGCTTTTGTGCTATAAATATGTTCTTGAACTTGTCCTTATAGAAACAGTTAGTGACCAAATCATTGCGGAAAAAGACGGTCACTAAAGGATGAAGTAAAAGAA
The DNA here is from genome assembly GCF_958979055.1 of Alnus glutinosa. Taxonomy (NCBI): domain Eukaryota; kingdom Viridiplantae; phylum Streptophyta; class Magnoliopsida; order Fagales; family Betulaceae; genus Alnus; species Alnus glutinosa. The sequence goes on along the minus strand of NC_084896.1, from coordinate 11,634,266 downwards.
AGGTGATGCAGCTTAAGGGGAGTATCAAATGAGGGTGGCTAAGTCCTAGTAAAATAAGGTTTGACTTTTGATTGATCTAACATTGATTTTCTCTTTTATTTAGAAAATCCGGTCACTTTAAGTCATATCAGTGAAGTTATACCTTATTGAGAAAGCTTTCACACACACGCATTGCATGAGTTAAGTTTACTAATGAAAAATTTCTATCTTCAGGGAATTTTTTGTGCTTTGACTCTTAACTCTCAATTATATCTTGGTATATTTTTGAAATGCTATTTGACTATTTTATCAGTTATTTATACATGCGTGTTCTGAAGCTAATGTTAGAAAATTTTTGTTCTGCATATTTCCCTTTGCTTTTCAGCTTCTAGTGTGAAGCGTCCGGATGCGCTCGGCTCTGTCGATCTCTTATCTGACAGCATGCCGTCCGGACGAGTATGTACCACGTCCGGACGGGAGCTTTTTGCTTTCTCTGCCAAACACACACTACTTTTTGCCTGTTCTATCATGTTGTGTTGTGTGTGTTTTCTCTCGGACTGATCCCGAGATTTTGACATTCTCTGCACATATTTTCTCATTCCCAAGTATTTCCTTTGACTTTCCTTATTCTCTTAAGCTTTGGTTCTTTTTAGAATATTGGAATCTTTAATTGATTATGATTTGAGAGATTGTGCATGAATATCTTTTTCTGTCTTTTTGCCGGATGGGTATTACTAATTTGTGCCTTTTGGATTGCTATTTCTACTTTTGTATTTCTTTATGCATCTAATTGATAGCCATCATAATACCACATTCTGTTTGAAACTAACAAGATCTAATATTTATTTATTTTTACTAACATCAGAACCAAACCCATAAATACTTATATTTACAAAACTCATACCTAATTTGAGATTAATCTTCACTATAACCACAATTAAAAACCCCCCAAATTAATTTAACCCATCAAATTAGGGTTTCTGATCTTAAGCCCAAATCACCAATACATTACCCCAATCATAATATTATAAACCCAATAGCATTTATTAAGGATTAATCACCTGAAAACACCACTAAAATTAAATACCCAAAAGTTAGGGTTTGAGGAAAACTTACCAAAATTTCACTAAACCAAAACCCATGGTTTGGGTAGCTTCAAGCAAATTCCAAGTAACCTATCATCTAAAGAAAACACTAGATCAAACTTATATTTTGCTAGGTGTTAGTATTTTATATTGACAACATTCTGGTTGACAAAAACACTTTTTGTAACGATTGCTTTTTAATAGGATTATCGGTTCTATTCAGAGTCTTCAAGTAATACGGACAGTGTCTCATTTCATGCCATGTGTATGGTCACAAGTTTCTAAGAAGATGTCCATGAAGATTCCATGTAATTTCCAAGTCAAAACAGCCAGTTCTTGTGCAACTGTCCGGACGGGCCTTTGAAGGCGTCCGGACGCCCTACAGTGTCTAGAAGCTTCAGCGTTGAAGACGTCCGGACGCTAGGTCAAGCTTCTCCAATTTCTAGTTGGAGTTGGATTTCATGTTCAGACACGGATCGGGAAACAGTAACAGTCCGGACGGAAGGGCAACACCGTCTGGACACTTTTCAGGTTTCCAGGATGCTTTCTGCACACGTCTCAGTGTTTTTATCATAACTCTATGCTCGAGTATTGGGTTCAAACGAAATTGGTGTCGTTAGAAAGTTAAGAAAAAAATCCTACAACTAAAATGTCTAGACAGCCAATAGAAACATCCAGACGGAAAGAGAGTAGCGTCCAGACTGCCTCCAGAATTGCGCTATTTCACAAATACAGTCCTTGAAGTAGAGGGAGCATCAGAAGAGGGAGCTACATACCCGAGACCGGTCTTGTCAATTGGGCTCTTTTGGATGGACAGCATACGAGTCAGTTTCTCATCGGTGACTTTTTCCAGCTGGAGCTGCATCTCTAGTAGCTTTTCCTCGAGCTCTTGTATTCTGAGCAAAAATGAACTCTTCTCAGTTTGTAGACTGTTTAGATCATAGAGGTGTTGCTTACGACTTTCCCTCAGCTTCTCATACTCTATATAGAGTGTCTTGTAAGCCTCCTTGAGCTCTTCCACATTATCACTATGCTCCGAATAATAAGAGTCTTTTTCCTCAACGTGTGGGGCTACAAAGGCCAGAAATTTTTCAGACTCTGGAGCTTCTTCTTCTGACCATCACTGAGAGTCACATTGTATGCCTTCCCCTTGCCCTTCTTAAGATTTCTGCAATCAGCTCGGATATACCCAAAACCTGAGCATTCAAAGCATCTGGGCCCTCTGGATCCTTCTTTTCTTCTTCCTCTGGTTTAGCTTCTCTGGGAGCTTTCTTCACTTTTTCAGAAAACTTCTTTTTGAATCGATCATCTCTCATAAGTCTTCTGAAATTCTTGGCTAACATAGCCACAGCTTTTTCATCCTCCTCAGAGTCATCTTCAGATGAAGCTTCTACCTTCTTCTTTGAAGCTTTCAGGGCAATGGTCTTCAACTTCTTGACCGGGGCAGAGACAGCTAATACGTTTGAAGAGATCCCACCAATTCTTCAATCTTCATTTCTTCTAGATCCTTGCATTCTTCAATGGTGGTCACCTTGATCCTGAAACGTTCAGGCAAAGATCCCAGAATTTTTCGAATGAGTTTTACATCCGAGATAGGCACTACACTCACCATGGAGTTTCTTAGGTCACTCATCTTGGAGTAAAACTCTCCAAATGTCTCATTCTCCAACATCTTAATCTCTTCAAATTTTGAAATCAACATTTGAAGTTTGGCAAATTTTACAAGTTTCGGGCCTTCATATGCTGTTTCCAAAATTTGCCATGCTTGTTTGGCTGATTCGCAATTTGAAAATTTTGCGAATTCTGATGGAGAAAGTGCTTGGCACGGAGCATGGAGGGCTTTATCATTTGAAAGACGTGCGTTTCTTTGAGGAACTAGTTCGAGTGTTGCATCCTCTGGTTTGGTCCAACCATTTTCAACATTACTCCAACAGTCAATAGATTTCAGAAAGAAACTCATACATGCCTTCCAATAGCCATAGTTTGTACCATTAAAGGCAGGACCATAATTAAGAGTTTGAGACATTATAATAAATAGAAGTAAAAAAAAAAAAATATAACACTCAAGAAATTAATCTTCTTAGAGTGTACCAAGCTCTGATACCAATTTAAAAATGAAATTGACTTCTAAAAATAAAAGGCAAGTGTGTGCTTAATGTGTTAACAAAAATAACAATGTGGAAAATAAATAACACAAGAATTTTTGTTAACGAAGTGGAAACTCAAGATGAGAAAAACCATTCCGGGGCAGCCAAACCCAGGATATCCACTATTCAGAAGACAAAGCTAGATACAAAGTAGTAACACTCACATACCCCTGATCCAGTGGTCATACCTTGCTCTCTAACGTGTAACCCAACACAAACGCTTCCCAACCAGGTCTCCTACCTGAATGGGTCTTCAATGGAATCCTTTATCTTAGGGACATCCCCTAAGATAGACTTCAGTTGTAGTGCAGCAACAACACACTTGCAATGGCTTGAGAAAGAACAGAACAGCTCCGATAACTTTACAAAATAACTCTCTAAGCTCTGAAGGAATTCAATACCAAATTCTTGCCGTTCTCAATACCCAGGGGCCTCTATTTATAAGCTGAGGGATCAAATGGGTGACTGCAGTAATATGTACGGACGTCGTTCGGACGGTGAACCTGAGCCGTCCGTCCGGACGACTGTGCGACCGGAATTTCTGAGATTTTCGCTGAAAATCTTTCCTGTTTGAGAGCCGCGTCCGGACAGTGAGGCACTATCGTCCGGACGGTCGCATGTCCGCTGCAATTAATTTCCATATAAGGCTTTCGCGCATCCGGATGGTTGATCTTCAACATGCAATTTCCATATCTATGGTGCGCACGTCCGAACCATGATAGACAGGCGTTTGGACGGTTGATGTTGAATATGCAATTTCCATATTAGATGTACGCGCGTCTAGACGATGGTAGACTGGCGTCCGGACGGTTGAACTTGAATTGCGATTCTTTCCTTAAGGAGAAGCGCGTCCGGACAGGAATCTACGTCATCCAGACGGCTGCATCAATCTTCCCATAGCTGAACTTGGAAAGAATCTGAAGCTTGGTCGAATATTGAGAGGCGTCCAGACGGGCTGCTAAGACATCTGGATGGATGCAAGCTAGAACATAAGCTTTTCGATGCAGTGAAGGGTCCAGACGGAAATCTACGTCTTCCGGACAAATGATGCTAGGTCTGTCTAGGCGTCCGGATGGTATGGCACGTCATCCTGACGGATGAAATAGTGGGCAGATGAGCGTCCAGACGGGATGACACGTCATCCGGACGGCTGACAGGGAACCGACTTTTCTGACTGCAAAATCTTCTGAAACACTTCTGAATAGTGGAATCCCTTGTAAAACAGCATCTTTACATACACATGATTTTGTCCAAACAGAATGAGGCCAATCACAAACTAATAACCTTTCCCTTTGGCCATTATGGGACAAAAATCACTTGACCGGTTTGGAAATACATTCCCGGTCCAAAAATAAAAATTACTCCTCCTTTTTGTCACAAAAGGACAAAAGGTAAAACAAAGTAATAAAAAACACATTGCAATAAAAATTACTCCCCTTAACCGTCTCAAAAGGACCAGGGTAAACAGAGTAATATAAGTCAAAGAGTTTTAACATAGCAAAAAGAGAAATCAAATGTCTCAAAAAGACAACAAAAACACAGTAAAACAAAAGGAACTCAATCATCCTCTGCCAAAGGTGCAGTCCTAGGCGCATCATCCTCATCATCACTACTGCCAGGATGATGATACCTATGGCACTCCTTGAGATCCAGCTGATTCTGCGCCACCCGCTTGTTGATGGAGTGCACCTCCTGTTGCATAGAGGTGATGGACTGCTGCATGGTGCTCATGCCTCCCTGAATGGCAACTAAGGCTTCCATTATCTATGAAAAGTTGATCTCCGGCTCTGAAGGCGGGACTGTATGAGAGGATGAAGCCATGTATGGAAAGTCGACCGGCATGGCAGCAGGGATGGGCACCTCGTCATCGGAGTCATCTCTCCACAACTGTGCATTAGACTTCATCAAAGTCTGCTTGCTGATGGGCTGCTGAATCTTCATCTTCGGTTCTCCAGTAATGTTGATGCCGGACTGAAGAATGATCTGAGTGAGTAGGCAGCCAAAGGGGAGACCGATATTACCCTCATCACGGGCCTCTAGCATAACTCTCATAATATGCTTGCACAGGCAGAAAGGCAAGCGGAGGTGGATGGCATAAACGAACTGGGCCTTCTTCAAAGTCAGGTCACTGCGCCTAACAACTAGCCATAGGTTGTGCTACACTATATTGGCCAGCAAGCGATGAGAGGGAGACAAGGCACCGATCCGGATGGTGGTAGCACGCTCTTCTCCCTGTGGGACTGCATGAAAGAACTCTTTGAGATCGTCCATAGAGGGAGGAAGCACCACCTCATTATAAGGACTGCCGGGCAACTCAAGGACTGGTACGCCTATGAACTGACTGATGATCTGGGGATCAATAGTGATGATGTGCCTGTCAACAGTGGATTGCAGTACCAACCCACGATCATCGTTCTGCGCCACCTCTAGGTTGGCATAGAAGAGTCTAACAAGCCCGGTAAGGACAATGCAGGCATAGGTGTAGAGGTATCCCCAGTGGTAAGTTTGGATAGTCTCATAAAAGCTATCCAGCGGAGGCACCATGATGTCTGATCGAACCACATTGCGCTCAGCAATGACTATGCGATCCATGATTTTGGTGTGGTAGGGTGGAGTATGCGGCGCCCAGGGTATATATAGCCTTTGTGGGGTCCCCGTCCTGACAATGAATTAATGCCGTCCGGACGCGTGCTGCCTCGGAACCATGAGGACACGTCGCGGGCATCCGGACGATTTATCCTTACCATCCGGCCGTTGGTTGCCACACACGTCGGGACTTAACCTGATCCCTATCCAAACGACTAAGCTCCTCCCGTCTAGACTCCAAAAAATATCGTCCGGACAATGAAAATCCACTCGTCCGGACTCTTCACACTGAAAAATAGAAAACTGAGAAAAATTTATAGAAATCAATTTTTCTCAAGTCAGTTTCAGAACACGCATGTATTTTTCTCGATTGAAGCCCTAATTATGTCTCGTTAAGGTTTTCAATTGGCGCCTTTGCTACAATTCATATATTGATGCTTAACTTGATTATTTCCTATTTTCTTGAATTCCTTTCATGTTTATGCTTGATCATCATATGCATGTAGTATGGATTTGTTATTTATGTCAATTTGGATGACCAAGTCCTAGGCATAATAAAGTAACAAAAGAATTCCATCACAGGTTCTTGGATTAATCAACATAAAGACAACTGGAATAGACACCATGTTCCAATCTGAGTGTGTTTACCGATTTTCATAAATTTATGCTTTCTTGAAGAACAATTTAGTAGATACCATGCTAAATCCTTCAATGAAGAAAAGAGTTAGAGTAGATACCATGCTTAACTCATTGCTCAGTGAAATCAATAGCTTTAAGAGAAGATACCATTCCCTTGTGGCTGGTAAGCATTAAGTATCAAGTTATGATGGTAGCATTAGCATTGTGAATCTTATTTGAGTATGACTGGTGGTGGATATTGAAGCCCTACCTTATCTCCTATTATATTTGTGTAATATTTTTATCTCTTTTCTTTTATTAGATCTTATTAATATTTTTTATTTTTTTTCACTCATCATAATTATTTAGGAACTCTTTTTAAGAATAATTTACCAATCCTCGTGGGAATGATCTCGTATTTGCCTACTATACTATTTTTCTGATCTTGTGCACTTGCGAGTAAAAGGTACAAGTATTTGCCTATTTATGTAGGTACGTATTTGCACAACATGCATCTAAAATGCTAGATAGTTACTTTTCTCATGCAATGATTTTGTGCACTATCCAAGGCTCTCCTAAGATACATTTTTTTTTTCTCTCTAACTTTTTGCTTCTGGAAATTCTGATGGGAGAGATTTTTTTTTTTATAAGATGGTCAAATTGACTAACATGCTAGTTGAAACTAGAGCCTAAAAATTCTAGCATTCTCTCTAGGTTGCAGCACCAAAAAGAAACAAGCAATTATACTTCTAAGTTCTTTGTTATATGCATAAATTCACTGCTTCTGTGCTAAAACAGCTTTATATCTTGTTCTTTATGGTGCAAGTAAAAATTTTATCTTGTCCATCATGGTGCAAGTAAAATAATTAGGTGCTGCATCTTAGGGGGAGTGTATCAGATGAGGGCAGCTAGGCCCTAGTAAATAATAAGGTTTAGAAATACCAAGACAGAAAAGCAGCCACCCGACGTGCTTTAATTGTCATACCCAAACAAATATCTGCAGAAGTTTCTCAAGACAACAAGAATAAATATGGGGATAGAATAAATGGTTCCTCAAACAGAATGCAAGGCACGAATAGGATATGACATGATTAACTATGCAATGCAAACATACCTGACATGCACTAAGATTTAGGAACCAAAATCCTAGGCATGGTAAGACTTCACCTCTACTAGATGAGTCCACTAACCCTCAAGGGGTGAATGGTCTGATCATTCTTGACCTATACCTGCTTGACCTGTGGCGATGGTTTGTAGGTCTTGTCCATGTTGTCCATTCTTCCTTGCATTAGGCTTAGTAACCCTTCATAACCATGGTTGCTAATGGGCTTCTGCAGCTTTCTTTTGTAGAGTCTTGATCTGTTCTTTTTTGATTTGCCACTCTGATTGGCAGGAACAAACTACTGCTAATGCCATGGAGCTTGATGTGTCGTCGGAGGTAGAGTGCCTGATGTAGCTCTTGCTAGTAGCTCCCTTTGAACCTTCTAATTTTGAGCCTGGAGATGTGGACATTTGGGTCGGATGTGACTGGTGATGCCGCAGTGATGACAGGTGAGCAGGCTTCTTTTGTTGGAATGCTTTTTGACAGTCTCTACAGATTTAAGGTTAGCATTCTCACAAATAATATTGCCCTTACCTTTTATATGTCTCCTATGCAGAGGGACACATTTAGATGAGGAAGAATTTTCAACTTTACCTTTCTTCAAAGCATCCTACTTAATCCAAGGCCTATGAGATTTCAACAAATAACAATTTGGCCTAATATAACCAATCTTCCCACAATTATGACAAGTAGGGACAAACTTACCATGAGCTTGTGTACCTGTATCTTTGGATTTTGGCTTCACATAATTATTCAAGCAAGGATTTTCAGAATTATCCAAACAAATAGTGTCTACTATCACATGCTTAATAACAATAGAATCTAATTCAAAATCAGAAGCATGTGAAGTAAAAGCACTCAAATCATCAACAATTAAATCAGGCTTGTTAGAAATATCTGAATGAATACAAAGCATGCTCTTTAAATTATCACTAGAGAATTTTTCCAATTTCTTCTCAAGTGAATCAATAATGTCAAATAGCACGGTATTCTCAGATTTCAAAGAGTCAATTAAAGCATGTGATTCAGATAATTGAACAATCAAAGACTCTTTATCTTGCTTCACCTTTTTAAGCTCTTTATGAGAAACTTTAGAATCTTTAGCATTCTTCAATTTATTAAAAACCTTAAAGTGCTTAATATCAGAATCCACATTAGATAACTGAGAAGAATTCATGTAAAAGGTGTAATAAAAAAATATAAGTAACAGAAGAGACAAGGATCACACTCAGGAATTAAATCTTTTAAATGGAGTGTACCCGCTCTAATACCAATTGAAAATTATTGGACTTCTGAAAAACGAAATTGACTTCTAAAAATAAAGTGTGTGCATAGGTGTCAACAAAAATTAAAGCACAGTGGAAAGTAAATGACAAACAGATTTTTGTTGACGAAGTGGAAACTCAGTTAAGAGAAAAACCACTCCCGGGCAGCCAAACCCAGGAATTCTACTATTCAGAAGACATAGCTAGATACAAGACAGTAACACTCACATGTACCGATGCAGCGGTCGTACCTCGATATCTGACGTGTAACCCAACACGAACGCTTCCCAACCAGGTTCTCCTACCTGAAGGGGTCTTCAATGGAACTCCTTACCTTAGAGCTGACCTCTAAGATAGACTTCAGTTGTAGCACAGCAACAACACACTTGAAAAGGGCTTCAGAGGAAATATCACGTCTCTGAGTAGTTGTAGAATTCAATACCGAATTCTTGCAGTTTTCAGTACCCAAGGGCCTCTATATATAGGTTGGGGGCTCAAATGAGCGTCAGGCAAAATATAACTGGGCGTCGTCCGGACGGTGGACATGGGCCGTCTGGGCGGACAACTGTGCGACAAGATTTTTTGAAAATTTCGCGGGGAAATCTTTCCTGTTTAAAGGCCTCGTCCAGACGGTATGGCATATCGTCCGGACGGTCGCACGTCCGCTGCAAGTAATTTCCTTATAAGGCTCTAGAGCGTCCAGACGGCTATTCTTCAACACGCAATTTCCATATATGCAATGCGCGCGTCCGGACCATAATAGGCAGTCGTCCGGACGGTTGAAGTCGAATCGGCAATTTCCTTCTTTGATGCACGTACGTCCGGACCACAGCTGTCAGACGTCCGAACGGTTATTTTTGAATTACTATTCTTGCCTTATGGAGACCCGCGTCCGGACGGGATACCACATCGTCCGAATGGTTGATTGATCTTCCCTTTCTTGGAACTTGGAAAGAAATCAGAAACTGATCGAGTACTGGGAGGCATCCGGACGTGATGCTAAAACGTCCGGACGGATACAAGCTGGCACAGAAACTTCTCGATACAGTATGGGGTCTGGACGGAATGACCACTTCGTCCGGACGGATGATGCTGGTCTGTCTAGCGTCCGGACGGGATGACACGTGGTCCGGACTGATGGAACAGTGGACAGATAGGTGTCCGGATGGGATGGCTCGATCGTCTGGACGGCTTGACAGGGAACTTGAATTCTTCTGACTTACAGACTCTGAATAGTGGAATCCCTGTTTACAGCATCTTTATACTTAAGTGATTTTGTCCAAACACAGAATGAGGCCAAAATACTAACAAACTCCCCCTTTGGCCATTCTAGGACAAAAATCACTTGACCGGTTTGGAAATACATTCCCGATCCAAAAATAAAAATTACTCCCCATTTTTGTCACAAAGGGACAAAGGGTAAAACAGAGTAATAAAAACTAACTGTTATAAGAATTACTCCCCCTAACGGTCTCAGAAGGACCCGGGAAACAGAGTAGTATAAGTTCAACAGTTATCAAAAACAAAGACTAAAAAATTGCTGAATAGGGAGAAAGCAGCAAAGTAAGGGCCTTCACAAGTATTGTAGCACACGCATGTATTTCTGTCTGAAAAACTAGTCATAGAGCAAGTCAGAATTATGAGAACATGGAGATGATAGACTAGTATAACAGAAACAAAGGTTACCCTGCCAAAATAATGAAGATAACCTGCTCAACTCATGCAATGAGTGTGTGTGTGTGTGTGAAGACTGAACCCACAAGGTTTGAAAAATCATGACAAGAGCAACCGGATTTCCTAAAGAAGAGAGAGGATCCGTGACAGATTAGCCAAAAGTCAAACCTTACTCTTACTAGGGCCTAGCCATCCTCATCTGATACTCTCCCCCTAAGATACAGCACCGAATTGTTTTACTTGTACCATGAAGGACAAGATAAATTTTTACTTGCTCATAGAGGGCAAGGTATATTGCAAATTCAGTACAGAAGCATTGAATAGACAATTTTAAAGTACAAAATTCGTACGAATAACTGCTCAATTCTTATGGTGCTGCAAGCTAGAGGAAATGCCAGAATTTATAGATCCTAGGTTCAACTAGCCTGTGGTTAATTTGACCATCTTATCACAAACCTTTTCTCTTATTCAGAAATTCTAGAAGCAAATAGTCAGAGAAGGAAAAATACACACCTTTGGGAAGTCTAGGATAGTGCATGAGGTCATCACATGAGACAAGCGACTATCAAACAAAACAATGAGCAGGGAAAAACTTTTGTACATGTCAGACTGTGTTTTCACCCACATGTAAGCATAATAAATCAATGCTCAACAGACTAGTAAACCAGAAAGAATACATGAAATAGCTGACATACCTTGTGAAAGACTTACCCTGCTACGAAGACTCCCTTTTTTTTTTTTTTTTTAATTACAACATCATGTTATCAGAGGACAAAGAACGCATCCTAGCATGGAACATCATGTCTAGGACATGGCACAAACACCAATGGCTTTTCGAAGAGACTCAAACCTGCTACCATCTAGAGGTTTGGTAAGTATGTCAGCCAATTGATTTTCAGTGGGAATGAATGAGAGAGAAACCACCTCAGATTCCACAAGATCACGTAAAAAGTGATGTTTGATGTCGATGTGCTTGGTCCGAGAGTGCTGAACGGGATTCCTTGAGATATTAATGGCACTAGTATTATCACAGTTGATAATCATAGTATCTTGAGAGAATCCGTAGTCCCCCAGCAGCGTCTTCATCCACAATAATTGAGTACAGCAGCTACCCGCAGCAATTTACTCAGCCTCAGCAATGGAGAGAGAAATATATGCTTGTTTCTTGCTCATCCAAGCTACCAGATTATTCCCCACATAGAAGCATCCTCCAGAGGTACTTTTTCTATCATCAGCGTTTCCAGCCCAATCTGCATCAGAGTATCCTGCAGCAACAAGATTTGTTTCTCTAGAATACCATATGCCATAAGAGAGGGTATCATTTACATACCTGATGATATGCTTAACTGCAGTGAGGTGAGATTCCTTAGGATTTGCTTGGAAACGAGCACAAACACCCACACTGAAGGCAATGTCTGGTCGGCTGGTTGTAAGATACAGGTGGCTCCCTATCATACTCCTGTAAAGGGATGGATCAACAGATTTGCCTACAAGATCACTACTGATCTTGACACTGGTGCTCATGGGAGTGCGAGCACGACTTTTTCCATCCAACCCAAATCGTTTGACCAGATCCCTAGCATACTTAGACTGAGAAATGAAGATGCCTTCAGCAGTTTGCTTAACTTGAAGGCCAAGGAAGTAGTTCAGCTCACCAATCATGCTCATCTCAAATTCCTGCTTCATTTCCTCAGAGAACTCATGGGCAAGAGAGTCTAAAGTAGCTCCAAAAATAATGTCATCAACATAAATTTGAGCGATGAGTTTGTGAGTACCTTGTTGCCTGATAAACAAAGTTCGATCAGCTTGTCCCCTTGTGAATCCCTTGGCCAGGAGATAAGTGGTGAGACGCTCATACCATGCCCGAAGAGCCTGCTTAAGCCCATATAGTTTCTTTTTCAGCTTGTACACATGATGGGGATGATGAGGGTCTTGAAAACCCTTTGGCTGTTCTACATAAACTTCTTCTTGTAGAACTCCATTTAAGAAGGCACTCTTTATATCCATCTGATGTAACGCCCCGAATTTGAGCCTGCAAATTCGTAAGCAGAAACCTCCGATTTCCACATGACATTACTACATCAGAGATAAACTCTCGCAGCGGAATATATATTTTTTTTTCTAAAGCCTTAGGAATTGATAGCATAACACATTTAGAGCTGACTGAAATACCTCGGTACATTTATTAAAAGTTACTTATGTTTATCTTTACATCCTATAAGCACACTAGGTGCATCAAAATTAGTGCCACAGGCGGCACATAAGCATATAACATAAAACATGTCGAACATGACATTGTTATAAATATTTACATGCCATAAAACAAAACATAAGCACAACTAGTAATTTCTAAACTAGCACATAATCGTTCGTTGAATGGTTTCAAAAACCATCAAAACTGGCATATGGGTCCATGCCTTCATTCTCCAGATCTGCATCAGTAACTATGCAAATATGGCGTTATCATATTTGCATAGACAAACAAGTGAGTCATCTATTTTCATATCTACGTTACCATCAATCTAATAACAATTCATATAGAATGCAAATGTAAGGGTTGTATGAATATGCATCGTAGTAACTATTTAGTTTGTGTTTTAGGATCATCTTACTTCAGACCTCTCGTTCTAGGTTATTTGAACCCGTTCACGTCCTTTGCCTCACACTTAAAGTCTTACCTGTTTGCACTAGAATCCTACTGGTCCCAGCATTAGTTATATATTAGGCCTTCGGATACCCCTGGGTCACTCTGAACCCCCTGGATCCACTGACTAGCCTTCCTTCCCCTTGCTACTACATCAGCTTGTTGATGGCTATCTCATCAGCCGTTATATTAATTGGACACAACATGCAATGCATGAACAACCACATGCAATAAACACACACCACACAGTCCTAATGAAACATAGAATCATTCCTCAGTAAGTACGTCCATACTTACACTCTTCCCCGTGTAGTCCTTAGACTTCTTTTCTGTATAAAAATCCATCCATACAATAATATACAAATCAATTATCTATCAAACAAATCATTGTTTATAGACCCTCATCTCTTTATATTTATTATTATCCATCACTTCATTATATTTGAGACGATCACTTACGATAATCGTAAAACCTTGGTTCATAATTTGATGACGAGGCTATATGACCAATACCACCAAATATGAACTTGAAGGATTAAAATATATCATAAGGACAATAAGAGTAAATACGATCAACTCATGAAAGTCATAAGATCAGTCATGAGGACAATGAAATATAAGTACGAAATATAAGTACGATCAACTCATGAAAGTCATAAGATCAGTCACGAGGACAATGAAATTTAAATACGAAATATAAATACGATCAACTCATGAAAGTCATAAGATCAGTCCTAAGGACAATGAAATTTAAATACGAAATATAAATACAATCAACTCATGAAAGTCATAAGATCAGTCATGAGGACAATTAAATGTAAAAGCAGTTTATATTACATTTTACTTTAATTCTTTTATATCTTAAGCTTATTGGGTCTTTTAAACAATTCATAAAAAGTAATGAAATCAAATAGTAAGGAAGAAGTGTCAAGATTTACTTACCAATTTGATTTGGAGAGAAAAATAACTTCAAGAACACCGAAGTGGTTGTGTGGTAGAAGGAGAGAAAAAGGAAGAGAAAACCAAAGCACAAAGCTTTCAAGGAAGTTGTCTAGGATTTGTGTGGAAAACAAGGAGCCTTGCATGCTTATTTATAGGAGGAAGGTAGGGGTATTTAGGTCCAAAATGTAATAAAAGAATTAGCTTATTGGATAATGTCTTGTAAATTTTGAATTTAGAATTTTCGTCCAACTAGAGGGCAGCCTACTCCGAGAATTATTTCGATGGTCAAACGTACTCCGATTGACGTGAAATTTTGAGGGTAGATAAAGGACTTCATGACAAACATTTTCTCTTTTTAGTTCATCTCATTTTGAGTTCGTTTTGACTTAGTTCCAGTCAAGTCAAAGTTTCTGTCTATAAAGCCAAAATATCTTTTATCCACTTTTAGCGTTCACACTTGCTTTATTGATTTTTCCTCCTTTTCATGATTACTTTTGAGATATCCTATCCTTTCATCATTACTCTTGTTTTTTATACATAATGTTTCTAGAAGCATGGAGATATTTTTCTTGACAGTTTTTCGTTTAATATTGACAATTGGGTTATTTAGGCTCGGGTCAAAAAGTCAACTGGTGGACTTTTTTACTAACTTTTGCCATATGATAGATCTTTCTTTTGTAAGTACAACTGTCTTTGAATTATCTAAATCTGAGTTCGTTTGACCTATTTTCGGTTCAATCAAAGTTTAAAGCTTAAATGTAACTTTTAAGTTTTTAAGGGTTTTTAGGTTTTGATCTTTTAATTTTTCGAAACAACTTTAGGTTTGCTTGTAAAAACATGTGGATATTGTCTCCTCAACAGTATCAATGATTTCTTAAGTAATTGAAATTACTGGGTGTTACATCTGATATAACTTGAAGTCAAGATGACAAGCAATAGAGAGAAGAATTCTGATAGACTCTAACCTGGCAACAGGGGCAAAGGCTTCATCAAAGTCTACTCCCTCTATCTGAGTATATCCTTGTGCAACAAGACGGGCTTTATTTCGAACCACAGTACCATGTTCATCTGTTTTATTCTTGAAGATCCACTTGGTACGAATAATATTCTATTTTGCAGGACGGGGAACCAAGGTCCATACATCATTTTTGGTGAACTGATGGAGCTGATCATGCATTGCAGAGACCCAGCCTTCATCTTGTAGGGCTTCATCAACTTTCTTGGGTTCTGTCTGAGCTAGATAGCAGCTGTAAGAGACTTGATTGGCTACTTCACTGGTGGGCTGAATGACTCTGCTTCTCAACCTACGCCCTTCATCTACGTTCCCAAGCAGCTGCTGAGGAGGATGATTATGCTTCACCCATGATCGCTTAGGAGGATTAGTAGGAGTATCCTCATCTTCGGAGGTAGTAGGAGTGGTATCCGAAGTAGTGGGAGAAGAAGGAGATTCATCTGGAGACTCATTTGAAGGAGGATTAATGATATCAGTTGGGGCTGCTGAAGGCTCAGCTGAATCGAGCTGTTTTTCCTCCCTGCTGATAGATCTCTGAACTTCTTCATCATCAACAACTACATTTATCGATTCCATCATAGTCTCTGTTCTTTTGTTGAAGACTCTATATGCACGACTGTTTGTGGAATATCCCAAGAATATACCTTCATCACTCTTGGTATCAAATTTCCCCAGATTTTCCCTGTCATGAAGTATATAACATCTACTTCCAAAAGTTTTAAAATACTTCACTGTGGGTTTCTTACTTCGCCAGATTTCATAGGGAGTCTTGTTGATGATATGACAGGCAGTGTTTACAGCTTCTCCCCAGAAGTGTTGAGCAAGATTTTTTGACTGGATCATCACACGAGCCATCTCCTGAATTACCCTGTTCTTCCTTTCAACAACTCCATTCTGCTGAGGAGTGATAGGAGAATAAAATTCCTACTTGATTCCACATGAGCATCCGGACGGTTGTACTTTAGCTGAACGCAATTTTCATATCAAGGCTTGGAGCATATGGACCATGAAGGCTGACGTCCGGATGATTAAACTGATGCACGCAATTTCCATAAATAAAGCTTAAGCGTCCGAACCATGAAGACTAAAGTCCGGACGGTTGAACGTTGAATGTACAACTTGCCTTGTGAAGGAAAGTGTTCAGACGGTTGCAGTTGTCTTTCTATAACTGTGTCTGAGACAGAATCCCTATTACTTGTCGAACACCAAATGGCATCCAGACGGTATTGACACGTTGTTTGAACAGATGCACTTGAACGCTAGATTCTTCTCGAACTCTGAAGAGCGACCAGACGATTTGCCATTACGTCTGGATGGATGCAACTTTGAACAATTCAAAGTTTCTAGACACTGATGGGCGTCCGGATGTTATTGCCACCTCGTCCGAATATAAGTTGCTAACTGATGAGCATCCGATCACTTAGACTGGGTTGTCCGGACAGAAACATGGGATCCGAGTTCTTTGAGTTGGAGTCTGCACAGAATCTTCCTTGGATACACAAAATAGCCTTGAACACTAAAGTAGCCTTCTTGCAGCTTGTGACACTCGAACTTTGTCATAAAAGGCTCTTTCCATATCAAAGAAATAAACTCTGAATATCTGAAGACTCTGAAATAAATGGCATCCCTGTGAAAGCAGCAACATTACATAAAAGTGATTTTGTCCAACAGAATGAATCAAACACAAAAACTAACACTGATCTTAGTGTAAAACTCCTTGAATGCCTCTTCTTCAAGCATCTTAATTTCTTCAAATCTAGAAATCAACATCTGGAACTTGGCAGATTAAAAATGTTTTGTGCCTTGATATGTTGTTTCTAAGATTTGCCATGCTTCTTCAGCAGATTCGCAATTTGAAATACTTGTGAATTCAGATGGTGAAAGGGCTTGACATAGATCATGGAGGGCTTTATCATTTGCAAGTCGTGTGTTTTTTTGAGTATTCTATTTGGCAGTTGTAGCCTCTGGCTTCATCCAACCAGTTCCTACAATCTGCCAAACATCATTGGATTTTAAAAAGAAACGCATACGAGCTTTTCAATAGTCATAGTTCGTGCCATCAAAGACAGGAACAGTATTAAAAGTTTAAGACATAGTAAAAATAAAATAGATCACACTAAAGAAATTAATCTAAACAGAGTGTATCAAGCTCTTATACCAATTAAAAAATAAAAAGACTTATAAATTAAGGTGTGTGTGTGTGTGTGTGTGAATATGTAACAAAATATCAAAAGTGCAGAATTTAAATGACACAGATATTTTGTTAACAAAGTGGAAACTCAATTAAGAGAAAAACCACTACAGGGCAGCAAAATCCAGGAAATCCATTATTCAAAAGACAAAAGCTAGTACAAAGACAGTAACACTCACATACCCACATGGAGCGATCGTATCTTGCACTTTGACACATAACCCAATGTGAACGCCTCCCAACCAAATCACCTACTTAAAGGGGTCTTCAATGAATTCCTTTACCTTAGGGCTCCTTCCTAAGATAGACTTCACACGAAATAGCAACAGTACACTGGCAACAACTTGAGAGCTAGCAAATCTTCACAATATTTACCTAAACATCCTCTCTAAGCTATAGAGAATTCAATACAAAATTCTATAAAGAATACATGCCTAAAGGCCTCTATTTATAGGCTAAGAATACCTAGAATGAGTTTGTCTCTGACTTCTCTAGGCGGTGTCCGGACAGAAGCAAAGAGCATCCGAATGGTTGTTGTACAACTGCCTTTCTATAACGCACTTCACGCGTTTCCATATTAAGGCTACGTTCGGACGATGTTGCCCTAGAGTTCGAACGGTTGTAACTTGTTTGAACGTAATTGCCTTACCAAGAACTGTGTCCAGACGGTGTTGCCCTGAAGTCCAGACGAATGTAGATTGTATGCACGTAATTTCCTTATCAAGGATCTCGGTGTCCGGACTGTTTTTCCCTGTCGTCCGGACTGGTGCAAGCTGTCTTCCCACTCCGTGTCTGCAAAGGAAAGCTGGAATCTTCTTGAACTCTAAAGAGCGTCTGAACGCATCACTAGGTCGTCCGAATGGAAACATAGGATCCAACTTCTCTGAGTTGGAATCGGCATAGAATCTTCCTTGGACACTTGAAATAGCTTTCTCTAGACTCTTTGAAGATTCTTAAATATACGGCATCCCGGTTTATGACAACAACATTACATAATAGTGATTTTGTCAACAGAATGCAGCCAACAAAACTAACATCATCTGATGAAGACTTTGATAATGAAGAAGAAGAAGATGCAGTGCCAATGCTGGCCAAGAACATCAAGAGACTGATGAAGAATGAGAAATTCAAGAAGAAGTTCACTGAAAGATTGAAGAAGGCCCCCAAACAATCTAAGCCAGAAGAAGGATCCAAGAGGTCCTAGATGTTTTGAGTGCTCAGGCTTTGTACACATGCGGGCTGACTATGGGAAAGCTGTAATACCTTAAAAATATCATGCTAAGAGTAATAATGCGCATATAATAATATTTACATGTGTGCGTACATAGGTATAAGACTTAATTAATGTTAGTTATAGATTAAATAGAATTGTGTAAATGTACATATGCAACTTTGGAAGCAAAGTTGATCAAGCAACTTTGGAAGCAAAGTCGATCGATCGAATATTAAATCGATCGAGTGACTAAATATTTGCAGGTAAATGGGATCGATCGAGTGACTTAATTATCCAGTGCGATGCAATTTACATGTAAGCTGCAAGTGTCGATTTTCTACCTTTGATTCTTAAACCCACACCATGCTTTTGGTTCCATATGATCATATCCCCATTTAGTTAGTCTAGTTAGCCCAATTTGGTTCAATACCAACTAGATTTTTATAGATATCAAGTAATCATTGCCTAAAGATTTGAGAATAGTATCCTAGGGGGGATATGGGCTATGATTTTAGTGGATTTTGGGAGCTGATTTGGCTTCAATCTAGCCATTGAAAGGGGTTTAGCCTGCTTCAATCTCAGCCATACAAGTCCTCTATTTATTTAGAGTTGATCAAGGCCTCATGAAACAAAAAAAAAAAAAAAAAAAAAAAAAAAAAAAAGGAGAAAGAGGAGAAGAAGTTCTGAAACTTACGTAAAAACCTGTTGTTTGTCTTTTCTTTTAGTGCAGTAATAAGTCTTGAAATATTATATTCAAGACCCCTTAATTAACATTTGTTATGCCTAATTTGTATTGTAAATATAATATTTTGTTGTGTTTTAGTGTTTTGTCTTATTTTCAGATCTTAATTGAAATCTAGTTCAAAACACCCGAATTAGACCTGAAAATACATCAAGGGAGATTTGGTCATTTCCAGAGTTCAAAGTTGCTTCTGCCAAGTGAAGAATCAGCTAAGGCAAATCGATCGATCAATCGACTTTAAAATCGATCGATCTATCGACTTTAAAATCGATTGATCGAATCATCAGTCGAAGAAAAATCGATCGTGTGAGATCCGATCGATCGAGACATGGCAACCACGAATGCGATCGAGTGAAATGAGATCGATCGACTTTATAATCGATCGATCAAATTTGGATATTTTCGGAATAATTTGGAACAATGTTGACATGTCACTCTTCCTTGATATTTTAAATATCCTAGATATTTTCTAGATATTTCCTAGATATTTTCTAGATATTTTTAGATATTTCTTAGATATTTTTAGATATTTTCAGATATTTCCAAATATCTCTTATCTTATCCTATCCTATCCTATCTTATCTTATCTCTTCTTTAGATATTATTTTGTAAATCTCATCCTCTATATATATGAGGCATGGGTGAGAGAGATAGTCATGCATCTTTTGGGAGCTTCGATTTTTCTCAGGTGTATCTTCTTAGTTAATTTTAGTGCTTTTAATTTCTTTTATGTAATCCGAATTCCATACTTTAAATATATTGTTTTTAGTTCATTTTGATCTTGTTTCCTTACTGTTTTTATGCTTAGATTAGTTTAATCATGTCTAGCTAAACCCTTTCTTAGGGTTTTGATCAAATCTTTTCCAAAAGCCATTGAGTGTTCTTGATATTCTTGAGTTTTTCTTGATATGTGTTTGATGATTGTATAAGACAAGAGGATATCAAAACTCATGCTAAAAAGTTTTGTTATCAATATTCCAATCTAGTTATTCATGAAAAAGAGATTTGCTTGTCTATGAGTTTTCTTGGATTCTTGAGTAAAACCAACGTTCTTGAAAGGGAACGATGTCTTTTGCAATGGTTCTATTTGACATGGTATGTGTTTACTTATTAGAGTTACCTTATAGGGTATGCCAGGGAGCACCAGTCATTTCATACCTTTGGTAGTGTAAAATGTCTTTCCATTGTAGTTTAATATTTTCATGGAATAGATCGGTGTGAAACTAAGATACCTTATCATTATGGCCTAACTAGGGTGTTCATGTATCGTGTGTTCTTATTAGGATGTTTTACAAAGTAGTAAGCTAGGGAGCATCAATCCCCCACATCTTTGGTAGTATAATTGCTTTTTCATTGTAGTTTAAATCTTTATGTGGTAAGTGATTGATGTGAAACTAGGTGCTTTATCATTACATCTTAACTAAAGTATTTTCATGTCGAGGTCGTCGTAATGGTTGACACCCATTACGCGCTCATATCATGCATGTTAGGAAGATCCATATAGACTTTAAGCATTTCATTGGTTGAGGATTAGATGAGATCAATACCCTAAGTTTTCTTTTAAGTTTGTTTTCATTTTCCGCTTTCCTTTACTATACTCGTTGCAGCTTCAATTCTACAACCTTATTTTAATTTTCATTTGCAAAGTTAAGTTAAATACGCTCTTTAAGTATCCTGTTACGTAAAACAACCCCCAATCTCTGTGGTTCAATAACCCTTACTATAGTACAATTGATTCGTACTATTGCGAGTGATAAAACTTATAAATTTAAAATCCACGTAGTCGAGACGACTACCAATTTTTGGCAACTTGGAGCACGAAAATCCCATTGCTTCACCTTGCTTTCTAACACCTAGTAAGCTAGATTTAAGCCTCATATCACCCTCATTCCATCACAAAATCAGTAGGAATTTAGAGCAGAAACTGTCTCTGTTTTGCACACAAAAACAGAGCATCATTCTCTTTGTTGGTGCTCTTCCTTTTCTGGACAACAACACTACCTCTTTCTGGGCTACTTTAAGAGTAGCATTAAGGAGCTCTTGGCCAATTTTGAGCTACAAATCAGTAAGTCTAAGGAAGGTGTGTGTGAGTTGTTAATGATTTATATATGTGAATATGTGTAAACATGTGGGTGTGTGTGTTTACAGCATAAGCAGAGTAAGTTGAGTGTGAGTAAAAAAGTGAGGTGAAAGAGAAGACAGTAAGTGTGTGATAATGTGTGTGTGAATGTGCTGCTGGAATATAGTATTGTGTGTGATTTTGATTAAAGTGTGTGATAACTTAGAAGGCTAAATGTGTGTGTGTTGTAAAAGAGTACATATATATGTGTTGTTGAGTTAAAGTGAAGTGTGTGTGAGTAAGTATGCAGTATAAGGGGTTGTGGGTGAGGAGATAAATGAACAAAGAGTGCTTGTGATTTAATTCCAACATGTGTGTATTGATAGTGAGGTATTTTCCAAAGGAAGAAATAAAGGTGTGAGTGCATGTGGGTTGTGAGGATGAGTGAAATATGTGTACATATGTGTGTCAAATGGGTGTATGTGTAGACTTGTGTATTTGATAAAAAGGTGCAAGATTATGTGTGTGCTTAATTAAGTGACACTTGTATTCTTGTTTTAAACTTAAATGTCCATTCTGTGCTATATATATATATATATATATATATATATATATATATATATATATATATATATATATATATATATATATATATATATATATATGTCTAAGCAAGTATTTTTAAAAGAAGATATATTTTTTGGAAGAGAGAATAATTCTAGTAGCACTATTATAATATTAATGTGGATATTTGGTGTAAAATAAAACTAAGTCGAAATAAAATGAGTATAAGGTTATGTTTATTGTATTTAAATCTGTAGCCATTATAATGGAAAATAATTTCTGGAAAATAGGTATAGTAATAATAATAAATATTTTCATAGTGCTTTTGTTAATCTATTATTACATGATTGTAATTATGCAGTTGTAGAGGAAAATCTTTGGAGCAAAAACAGTAAGTATCTCTGTACTTACTGAGGGTGAAGCTGGTGGATTTTTCCTATAATATTGTGATTACTATTTTATTTACTTATTTGCGCATGTGACTTTGCATATTATTTCAATAATCTGTCTAATAACAAGCTACTAGATCTAGATCCACAGTGGGTACATTAGGCTTCACTAGAGTTCCTAGGTTCTTAGTGAATGAGGAAGTACCTGAAAAGAGATTAATAAATACAAAAACTGGTGTACCAAGGTGACCAGGGAAACCAAGGTTTCCAGGAGCCTAGGCTCCCAAAGAATATAATTAAAAGTTAAAGTGAGGAAGCCCAAGCTTCAAATAAAATGCTAAACGTGCCAAAGCCAACAGAGGAGTGGAAAAAGGGCAATACCTGAAACTCTGCATTTAAAACTGTCATATCACTACTTTATGATTATGTTTATATTCATTCTATGTCTATGACTTGCGACCATAGATTATATATTACGTATACATGTGTTTGTAAAGCCATTGCATTATGTTGCATTTATTAAATGAATCAGCATTCATATTATTATTGTAATATCCCGTATTTTAAGATATTAAATAACATATCTTACAATAAGATTTAAGACCTAATAATATAAATAGAATAAATATGAATATTTATTAGATAAATATTCATCAATCTTTTTATTCATCAATTTTAAGAATGAATGTTTATAAGATTAAATATTTACTAGAAGTATAATAATGGGTATAATTTATTAAGAGATTTAAATAAAAGAAAATTTGGATGAATAGTGTGTCGATCGATCTACATAAATAGTCGATCGATCGACAGTGAATAGTGTGTTGATCGATCCACCAAAAAAGTCGATCGATCGACTTTCTGCAGAAAATAGATTCAAGCACCGAATCACTTGGGATTCGATTTTTATTACAAAATCTACCCAAATCTTCATCCCAACCGTTAGATTTGATCATTTTTGAGCTATCCCAGCCGTCCAATCACCTATAAATACAACCTACTCCTTTGGTCGATCACTCTCATCCCTCTTCTCAATTCTCTCAAGAAATTCTCTTGGATTCTCCTCTCTCTTTCTCTCTTTGTTTCTCAGATTTTGCAGATGATTTTTCTTCTTCCTTTGTGTGTTTCTCTGGGCAGTAATCTAATACTGTTTTTGGAGGGATTATAGCTGAAAAGAAGAAGAATCTCTCATCCTTTCCCTATTATCTCTCTAGTTGGGTGTAGCAAAACAAGAAAGGAATAAACCTCTTCTCTCTTTCTGTTTCTCGGTGGTCCAGCAAGGTAAATCAGAGTTCTCTCTCTCTTTCTCCCAAGCTTTCTTCCTCTCCCTCTCTATTTCTCCATCTCTCTATTTCTCTCGGCTCTACCTCCAGAAGAGGAAAGAAAATATAGGAAAGAAGAAAATAAGAAAAAAAAGAAAAAGAAAAAGAAGAAAAGAAAAAGAAAGAAAGATATTGGGTTATTAATTAATCTTTTATATTGTGATTTTATGAGTTATTTGTTAAGTAATCTAATGTTTTTAAGTTGTGCTTTAAACAGGTTTTTCAAAGTGGAGTGATTAAATATAAAAATACGTCGTTATGATGCCCGAGTGAAAATACATTATTTTACAAAAGCGCCGTTATGCTGCCCAAATACTTTTAAGTATTTTAGGCATTTAAAATATATTAAAGCCATTATTTTGCTCAATTTTTATAAAGATTAAAATAAGAAATAAGCACGAAATTATTTTATTTCACTTGTGTTTAAAGTATAAAACTCGTTAATTATACTAATGTATTTATTAAGTTTATTTGAGATAAAAATAAAAATGAACTTAAATATATTTCAGTATCTCATTGTTTCAGTCAAAATAATTGAAATAGTACTTGCCTTAATGTTATTTAAGTTAAGGTTCCAGTTATTTTGGGTTATAAAACTCTATTGTAAAAATTGTGAGTTTTAACTATTATACCTATTTTTATAAAATAAGATCTATAGATATTTAAAGGTCTTGACAAATGCCGTAGTAAAGTCCGCATAAAAAAGATTAGTAATAAAATGTAATTGGACTAATTTTATATGTCGATACCATATCAGAATATTAATAGGAAATTAAGTTAAGATTTAGAAGTTAGGAATAAGAATAGTGTTGGAATGTATTGTTAGTGAATTATATTAATTCATTATTGTGTGCATTAAAATGTGTCACAGTGTATCCTTGTGTGTTCGATTTATGATGTTAATGAAAGGGAAAAGAATGAAGAAAACAAAAAGTAGAAACACTTTGTTGCTCTCACAAGTTACATCTCTTTTAAAAGGAAAGCAAAAAAATACTCTATTTCATATGCTACAGCAAGGGTGCAGTTTTAGCCCTTTTTCTAGAAGCTTTTGTCACCAATTGTATGGAAACCCTTTTTGAAGCAAAAGAAGGTAAGTATCTCTATACTTACTGAGGACGAAGCTTGTGGGTTTTTCCTATAATATTGTGTCTACTACTTTATTTACTTGTTTGCGCATGTGACGTTGCATATTTTATTATTTTAAATGTTTAATAACAAGCTGGGGATCTAGATCCACAGTGGTACATGAAGATTCACTGGTTGCCGAAGTGCCGAAAAAGAGAATAATAAACAAGCCACTGAAACCGTAGGATTTCAGTTATGCTGGAACCGTAGGATTCCAGTAAAAGATTAATAAAACTTAGTGAGATAACTCGTAAGAGGGGGACCGTATAATCCCAATCAACACGCTAGTACGGACCGTAGGATCCATCACGAAAGGAGTGCTTCAAAGATATAGTTAAAACTTATCATATAAAACTGTCATGCCATGTCTTCATTTAATTATATATACATATATATATATATTCAATCTATGTCTATGACTTGCAACCATAGGCCATAAATTGTATATATATATATAATCTTTATTTTATGTTATTTCATTGTGTTGCATTTCATAAATAAATCAGCATTCATATTATTATTGGAAACAGTTGACTCACTTAGGTTTTTTTGTATTTTTATTTCTATATGTATTATTTATTAATACAGGGTTTGAGAACGAAGAGTATCAGGACTATTCAAATGCTTAGATGGTTTCTAGTGGAGGTTTTGAGGCTAGCTTGCCTCCTGTGTTCGGGACTCTTGGATGTGATGGACTACCCTGCTTAGTCTATCCTTTCATGTACCTGTATCAGACTCTTTTCATATGTTCCTTTGGTGCTATGATATTTATTACAGTATGATTGATACTTTATTAAGTGTCGCTTGTGGAACGTATGTTATTATTTGAGATGTATTTATATTATCAGAACAAAGGTTATTATTTTATATATTGAGGTTATTCGGTCAGCTCTGATGTGTCATTGTAAAGAAAAAATATATATTCCGCTGCCAATATTTAACTCTGATGATGTTGTAATGTCATGTGAAAATCAAAATTTTCACTTACGCCTTTTTGTGAAAGACGGGGCGTTACAACTATGGGAAACAGCGGACTCACTTTAGTATTTTATATTGTTGTTTTCTCTCTGAATTATGTGCTAAATCAGGTTATGAAGAGGAAGAATATCAAGACTATTCAGACCCTTAGATAGATCCTAATACTAGTATTTGAGGCTAGACTACCTCCTTTTTGGGAACTACTATGATGCAGTTCACTAACCTAGTTCCAGAAACAATATTTATATTTCTGCCGTTATGTAATTATTAAACTCTAGACATTTGGCTTGTAGAATTATATACGCCTGGTGAGGCATGACTACTACTACTTTTGTATAATTATGCTGACTTCCTTATTATATCTATTTTGAGGTATTTCAGTAGAAGCTCTGAAGTGTAATTAAATTTTTGAAGTCTGTATTATATTTATATATTCCGTTGCCAACATTTAACTCTGATGAGATAGTAATGTCACGTGAAAATTTACGCTTTTTTGTAAAAGTGGGGCATTACAGTTTGGTCTGAGCAGTCTGCTCTGAGGACCTTTGACTTGACCTTAGCATGGGATGGAAACGCAAAGAGCTATAGGAATATAAAAGTATTTTTGTTTGTATATATATATATATATGCTAGACATAAAGTAGAATTCCATAAATTAGAGTGAGAGTAAGATCTTTTAACATGCTTCATTGGATATATGTATTTGTGCACTTAAATTTTATTGTTTATAATGATTGTTACTTGAGTGATTTTGAGTATTATAATTGTTTGCAATATGATCTGTTTATTATTATTGATGAGTTCTTTGTTAATGATTGATTGCAAAATGATTAGTTGGATTTAAATGTTACATAGTCTTTTAAAGGAGACTGTTTTTATTCTACGAAATGTGGGATAACTGTTCCTTTAAATACAAATCATGCCTCCTATTTTTATGAAGATTAAAAATAACTAAAGAAAATATTGTTGAATTTGTGATTAACAAAAGTGCATAAAATAAACACAAAAGAGAATTGAAATATTAGAAAGAGAAAGAGTAGAGTATTGACTTCTCCACTATCTGCACATCAATGGTTAATCATATTTAATTAGAGAAATTCATTCTATGCATGCTATAAATAAACAAGAAATTACCATATTAAAGAATAAGTATAATCCATCTTTGGTTGGCACAGACCATCCACCTAACCACTAAAATGTGGTACGACCTGTCTTCCCTAGGTATGGATTAGCTACGTCTCTAACAAGATACATACAATCAATGGAATAGTATATAACCCATCTTCAGTTGACACGGACCGTTTACCTAAATTACATTAAACTAGGGTGTAGTACAATCCATCTTCCCTAGGCATGACCTATCTAATCCTCTTGATCATATGTCAGTTAAAAACCCATTGTATTATAATCATCATTCTCATAATCACAGAAAATAAGAATGATTTGAGTTCAATAAATATAAAAGACTTTCTAAGACAAGATAAGAAATTCATAATGATTGAATATAAATATTAAGATCAATTCTCAAAGTTACCCAACCATCATCAATATAGAAAATCCTAAATTAAAATGCAATTAAACCATTTTTACTTGGAAAGGGCTACATCAATACTCTATTACGAATTTAGCCGCTCGTCTTTCTGCTGGGATGGCCTCCTACCATGTTCTTCTCATTTTCAACTTGTCATGCCTCCAAGAAGAATTTCTCTGAATTTGCTCTTGGTAGTAGTGTGTCTTTCTTCAATGTTTAGAGGCCTATTTATAGAGATTAGGAGAGACCTAAAAGCCCTAGGAATCCATAAAAAATTGAAACTTAGTCTCCTACTCCAAGTAGGAGATTGAAAATTCAATCTAAGTAGGAAAAGGATTCCAAATTCGTCTAGATTTATGGTCTTTTACTGCGGGGCAAATTTGGCATAGTAAATGTCCGAATTAGGAAACACTTATTTTTGACATCCGAGACTTGAGCTTTGTTATTAGCTTTACAACGCGACTAATTTCATTGCAATCCGAGACTTGACCAGAAAGTCATGATCAAAACACGGAGACATGTGCAGAATCAAAATTTGAATCCAATCCGATTTTGATTCTTATTGGAGAAATTATGATTTAATCCTTCCATTGATTTGATTAAATTTAACCACATCTTCTAGGTCTTCTCAAAGCGTGCTTTAAGCCCAAAATCAATGAAATTAATTGCATCTTTATTTAAAACCTAAAAACAATAAAACGACCTAAAATCTAACAAATAACAATGCCAAGGAATTAACATATACAAGTTAAGGGGCTTGAATGTGCAACATTCAAGGCTTATCAAGTGAATACAGATGCCTTCTAACAAGAGAGACCCTCCTATATGCCACCACCATGGCATAAATGGTCATATTCGACCCAAGTGTCGACTCCTCCATGCTCAGAGATTGAAAGTCAAGACCCCTTCAGGTAGGAGAGTTGGTTGGGAGGCGTTTGTGTTGGGTTACACGTCAAAGTTCAAGGTACGACTACTGCATAAGGTTATGTGAGTGCTACTACTTTGTAACTAGTCTTCTAAATAGTTGATATCCTGGGTTTGGCTGCCCCAGAGTGGTTTTTCTCTTAACTGAGTTTTCACTTCTTCAACAAAATATCTGTCTCCTTTAATTCCGCATTTTGATATTTTGTTGCACACATTTTTGCACACTTATTTATATTAGAAGTCATTTATTTTTCAATTGGTATCAAAGCGGGTACACTTCGTTTAAAGGATTTAATTCCTGTGTGTGATCCTTATCTCTTTGTGAATTCTATTTTTTGATTACACCTTTTATCATGAATTCTTCTCAGTTATCTAATGAGGATTCTGATATTAAGCTCTTTAAGGTTTTTAATAAATTGAAGAATGCTCAACATTCTAAAGTTTCTCATAATGAGCTTAAAAAGGTGAAGCAAGAAAAAGAGTATTTGATTGTTCAATTATCTGAATCACATGCTTTGGTTGACTCTTTGAAATCTGAGAATACCATGCTATTTGACATTATTGACTCACTTGAGAAGAAATTGGAAAAATTCTCTAGTGATAATTTAAAGAGCATATTTTGTATTCATTCAGATATTTCTAACAAGCCTGATTTAATTGTTGATAATTTGAGTGCTTCTACTTCACATGCTTTTGATTCTGAATTAGATTCTATTGTTACTAAGCCTATGATAGTGGACACTGCTTGTTTGGATAATTTTGAAAATTCTTGCTTGAATAATTGTGTGAAGCCAAAATCCAAAGATACAAGTACACAAGCTCATGGTAAGTATGTCCCTAGTTGTCATAATTGTGGGAAGATATATTAGGCCAAATTGTTATTGTTGAAATCCCACAGGCCTTGGATCAAGCAGGATGCTCTGAGGAAAAGTGAAATTGAAGATTCTTCCTCATCTAAATATGTCCCTCCTCATAGGAGACATATAAAAGGTAAGGGAAATGTTATTTGTAAGAATGCTAATCATAATTCTGCAGAGAATATCAAGAAGCATTCAAACAAAAGAAGCCTGCCTACCTGTCATCACTGCGGCATCACCGGTCACATCCAATCCAAATGTCCATAACTCTAGAAGTCGAAGGTTCAGAGGAAGCTACAACCAAAAGCTACATTAGGTACTATACCTCTAATGGCTCTTCAAGCTCCACGGCATCAGCAAAAGTTTGTTCCTGCCAATCAGAGTGGTAAACCAAAGAAGAACAAATCAAGGCTGTTAGTATTTTTATTAGGTACATTCTGGATAAAACAAAAACACTTTATGTAATGGTTGCATTTTAACAGGATGGTTGGTTTTCAATTCAGAATCTTCATGTATTTAGACAGTGTTCAAATCAAAGACAATAACTGATCACAAGCTTCTACAAAATGTCCATGAAGAGTCCTTGTAAAATCCAAGACAAAACAATCGGTTACTGTGCAACCATTCGAACGTGCCTTTGAAGGCGTCCGGACGCCCCTCAGTGTCTTGCAGATAAACATTGAAGACATCCGAACGTCAAAGCAACACCGTCCGGACGCCAGGTCAATCAGTATTCAACAATGAGTTGGATTTCAAAAGTCGACACTGTTTAGGAAGTCTCTGCAAGCCGTCCGGACGACGTGGCAACACGTCCGGATGATGTTCTGTATTTCAAAATATTCCAGAGTTCATTTCGAAAGCGGAAAGGATTTTAGTGAAGACTGTCTGGACGCTTGGTCAAGCCGTCAGGACGTGAGCCCAATAAAGATAGTGTTAGTATTTTTATTGGCTACATTCTGGTTAAAACAAAAACACTTTTTGTAATGGTTGCATTTTAATAGGATAGTTGGTTTTCAAATTGGAATCTTCATATATTCAAACATCTACTATTCACAAGCTTATAGAAGTTATCAATGAAGAGTCCTGTGCAAATATCAAGTCAATTGAACCGGTTCTTGTGCAACCGTCCGGACCGGCCTTTGAAAGGCGTCCGGACCCCCCGCAGTGTCCTATAGATAAACATTGACGACGTCCGGACGTTAGAGCCACACCGTCCGGACGCTCGGTCAATCAGTATTCTACAAGAAGTCTGTTCTCAGAAATCGACACTGATTGGGAAGTTTTAATATTCCGTCCGGACGACTAGGCAACACGTCCGGATGATATACAGTAATTCAGATAACTCCAGAATTCCGTTCGAATGCGGAAAGGATTTCAGCAAAGACCGTCCGGATGCACACCTGATAAGGATAAGATATGCGCGGTTTCTGAAGGATATCATAGAAACCCGTCTGGACGGGGTAAACTTTCTTTCGGACGGTCGACAGACAGAGTCCATTTTTCAGCAGATTTCAAGGTCTCTTGAAGCCTATAAATAGGGGGCTCTAGGTTTGTATTTTGTACAGAATTTGGTGGTGAATTCCATAGTGCTTTGAGAGGGTGTTTAGGGAGAATTGAAGATCCGCTAGCTCTCAAGCCGTTGCTGGTGTGTGTTCGTTGTTCGTGTGAAGTCTGTCTTAGGGGTCGGCCCTAAGGTAAAGGAATCCATCAAAAACCCCTTCAGGTGGAAGATTTGGTTGGGAAGCGTTCGTGTTGGGCTACACGTCAGAGTTAAAGGTATGACTACTGCATAGGGTTATGTGAGTACGAGTGTCTTGTAACTAGCTTTGTTTTTGGATAGTAGATTTCCTAGTTTGGCTACCCCGGAGTGGTATTTTCTCTTCATAGAGTTTCCACTTTGAAACAAATATCTTGTCTCATTTAAATTCCGTATTTAAGATATTTGTTTGCACACAAACACACACTTGGTTTAAATTAGAAGTCAATAAATGTTTTTCAATTGGTATTAGAGCAGGTTACACTTGTGTTTTAGATTTATTTCTTAAGTGTGATCCATGACTTTTTCTAACATAAATCTTCATGAGTTCTCTGAAGAAGATATTTATGATTTCTCTAAAGATATCCTTTTGATAGTTAAACTCTTTTAGAAATCCAATAAAGAACTCAACAAAATTAAGCAAGAAAAAGAGTACTTGATTTTACAATTATCTGAATCACATGTTTTGATTGACTCTTTGAAATATGAGAATACCATGCTTTTTGATACTGTTGACACACTAGAGAATAAATTAAAAGAATCTGAGGATCTCTTGAAAAAATTCTCTAGTAATAATTTGAAAAGCATGCTTTGTATTCATACAGTTATTTCTAACAATCCTGATTTAATTGTTAATGATTTAAGTACTTTTACTTCACATGCTTCTGATTCTGAATTAGATTCTGTTGATATTAAGCCTGTGATAGTAGATGCAGCTTGTTCTGAAAATTCTTATTTAAATAACTGTGTGAAGCCTAACTCCAAGGATTCAGGAACACAAGGTAAGTTTGTTCCTATTTCTCATCATTGTGGGAAGGTTGGTCACATTAGACCAAAGTGTTATCTATTAAAATCCCACAGACCTTCGAAGAAGTAGGAGGATTCCAAAAAGGGCTTTATTGAGAAAACATCTTTAGATAAATATGTCCCGCCCCATAGGAGGCATATATCTCAAAGAGGTAAGGACTTTGTTATTTGTGAAAATGCTAATCTTAAATTTGCAGAATCTTTCAAGAAGCATTTCAGCAAAAGAAGTCAGCCTACCTGCTATCATTGTGGTGTCTCTGGACACTTCAGGCCACACTGTCCTTAGATCTGACATCAACAGCCTCGGATTAGGAAAACAGAGCAAAAGACAGGTAAGCCTAGCTCTAAACCTTCCAAGCCTCATCATGCTTTTCGGCCACAACGGCATTATCCTCAAAGGGGTTCTCCCTCATGCCGTCTATGTGGTAAGTATGGTCACACCAAGGCTGAATGCTTCAGAATGAAGCCTCACAAGCCCAAGAAGAAACAGACTAATGAAGGGCTTGTCAACATGATGAAAAGTGTCCTAGTCAGACTGATCAATTTGGACATGGCTCACACCCCCGCCTCACAGGTAGATAAGATATAGGTAAGGAAGGATGAGACCATTCACCCCTTGAGGGAGAGTGGACTCACCTAGTAGGTGATGTCTCCCATGCCTAGGATTTTGGTTCCTAAATCCTAGTGGATACCAGGTATGTTTGCATTACATTGATTGTCATATCTTATATCATATTTTTGCCTTGCATTCTGTTTGAGGAACCACATTTTATATCCCTAGATTTTCTCTTGGTTGCTTTGAGAACTTTCTGCAAATACATTCTAGGGATGACAGAAAAAGCATGTCACTGCTTTTCTGTCTTGGCATAGTCAAACCTCTCTCCCTGAGGACAAGTTTGCTCTTACCTACATGCTTTGTCTAGACATACGTTCTTTTCCTTTTAAGCATGTCTTTATTGTTTTTCCGCTTTTATTTTTCTAAAAAAAAATAAAAAATTGGGGGAGAAGATGCAGAATTTTATTTTTTTATATATAGCTTTTTTGATATTGTATGTGTTTTTGCCTAATATCTCAGTTCATTGTGCATTATTTGAATATGCTTATATATGATTGAGAGTTTTTGTCTGATATCTGCTAAGTTTTCATGTGCATCTTAATGCTAGGTAGTTGCTTTTATCATGCGATAAAAAATTGTGCACTATCCAAAGCTCCCCTAAGGTATTTTTTTTCTCTCCTCTGACTTTTAGCTTCTGGAAATTTTAAATCAGAGAGATTTTTTTTGCTAAGATGGTCAAATTGACCAACTCGCTAGTTGAACCTAGAACCCATAAATTCTGGCATTCTTTCTAGGTTGCAACACCAAGTGATATAAAGCATTCAAAACTAAAAAAAAAAATATGGATAAATAAAAAGATCCATTGCTTTTGTGCTAAATCTGTTCTTGATCTTGTCCCTAAAGAAACAGTCAGTGACCACATCGTTGCGGAAATAGACAGTCACTAAAGGACAAAATAAAAGAAAAGTGTTGCAGCTTAGGGGGAGTGTATCAAATGAAGGTAACTAGGCCATTGTATAATAAGGCTTGACTTTTGACTGATCTAACATTGATTTTCTCTCTTATTTAGAAAATCCGGTTGCTTTAAGTCATATCAGTGAAGTTCATACCTTATTGAGAAAGCTTTCATACACACGCATTGCATGAGTTAAGTTCTATTGAAAAATTTCAATCTGCATGGAAATTTTTGTGCTTACTAACTCTTAACTCTCAATTATATCTTGGTATATTTTTGAAATGCTATTTGACTGTTTTATCAGTTAGTTATACATGCGTGTTTTGAAGCTAACGTTAGGAAATTTTTGTTCTGCATATTTCCCTCTACTTTTCAGGTTCTAGTGTGAAGTGTCTGGACGTGCTCGGCTCTGTCGATCTCATATCTGACAGCATGCCGTCTGGACGAGTATGTACCACTTCCGGACGAGAGCTTTTTGCTTTCTCTGCCAAGCACACACTACTTTTTGCCTATTCTATCATGTTGTGTTGTGTGTGTTTTCTCTCGGACTGATCCCAAGTTTTTGGTATTCTCTGCACATCTTTTCTCATTCCCAGGTATTTCCTTTAACTTTCCTTATTCTATTAAGCTTTGGTTCTTTTTAGAATATTGGAATCTTTAATTGATTATTAATTGAGAGATTGTGCATGAATATCTTTTTCTGTCTTTATGCTGGATGGATATTACTAATCTGTGTCTTTTGGATTGAGATATCTACTTTTGTATTTCTTTATGCATCCAATTGATAAGCATCATAATACCACATTCTTTTTGAAACTAATAGGATCTAATATTTCCTTATGGTGTTATTTTATGATAGATTTCTGTTTAATATTTTCAGGAATATGTTGTCCGGCGGCTTCCAGCATAGGGTTGGACAGAGGGCTCTTTGGAAAACAGACCAGTGTTGAAATCATATGTTCCAGAGATCTCAAATTTTAGATGAACTCATTCCCCTGCTCATACACAGTCTTCCGTAACCTTTTCCTCTAGATCTGCACCAGCTAAAGATTCAGGAGTGAATCTTCTTTATCATCTTGCAGACCACTTGTCTAGAGGATCTCTTTCTGCGGATGATTAGTTTCAGGAAAGAAGACTCAAGTGACTAAAACTTTTCGTTCTATGGTTTCCCGGCTTCAGGAGCTAGAAGCTGAAGTAGTTCAAATCCATCTTTTTATATGATTTTCCCTCCCTTACATGATTTTAGTGGATCAGCGGGATTTGATACTTAGAGGATTGTTGTTCCTCTCTTTTGGGCCACTTGCAGTCTCTTCTCTAGTTTCCTATTGTTTAGGATCTTAGAACGTTTTTGTCTGTGGATTTTATATACTCTATTTACCCTAGTTCTGTTGAGACATCAAGGGGGAGTATTTTAATACTGTGGTCTTTCTATACTCTGTTTACCCTTTGTCCCTTTGAGACAAAAAGGGGGAGTATATGTTAGTTTTTGGACCGGAAATGTATTTCCAAACCGGTCAAGTGTTTTTGTCCCAGAATGGTCAAAGGGGGAGTTTGTTAGTATTTTTATTGGCTACATTCTGGTTAAAACAAAAACACTTTTTGTAATGGTTACATATTAACAAGATAGTCGGTTTTCAAATTGGAATCTTCATATATTTAGACATCTACTGTTCACAAGCTTCTAGAAGTTATCCATGAAGAGTCCTGTGCAAAAATCAAGTCAATTGAACCAGTTCTTGTGCAATCGCCCGGACGGGCCTTTGAAGGTGTCCGGACGCCCCTCTGTGTCCTACAGATAAACATTGACGACGTCTGGACGTCAGAGCCACACTGTCCGAATGCTCGGTCAATCAGTATTCTACAAGAAGTCTGTTCTCAGAAATAGACACTGATTGGGAAGTTTCAGTATTCCGTCCGGATAACTCGGCATCACGTCTAGACGACTAGGCAATAGGTCCGAACGATATACAGTAATTCAGATAACTCCAGACTTCTGTTCGAAGGTGGAAAGGATTTCAGTGAAGACCGTCCGGACGCTCGGTCAAGCCGTTCGGACGCACACCTGATAAGGATAAGATATGCGCAGTTTCTGAAGGATATCGTAGAAACATGTCCGGACGGGACAAACTTCCGTTCGGACGGTGGAAAAACAGAGTCTGTTTTTCAGCAGATTTCAAGGTCTCTTGAAGCCTATAGATAGGGGGCTCTAGGTCAGTGTTTTATACAGAATTCGGTGGTGAATTCCATTGTGCTTTGAGATGGTGTTTAGGGAGAATTGAAGATCCGCTAGCTCTCAAGCTGTTGACGGTGTGTGTTCGTTATTCGTGTGAAGTCTATCTTAGGGGTTGGACCAAAGGTAAAGGAATCCATCAAAAACCCCTTCAGGTGGAAGATCTAGTTGGGAAGCATTCGTGTTGGGCTACACGTCAGAGTTAAAGGTATGACTACTGCATAGGGTTATGTGAGTACGAGTGTCTTGTAACTAGCTTTGTTTTTAAATAGTGGATTTCCTGGGTTTGGCTGCCCTGGAGTGGTTCTTTTCCCTTCATAGAGTTTCCACTTCGTAAGAAATATCTTGTCTCATTTAAATTCCACATTTAAGATATTTGTTTGCACACAAACACACACTTGGTTTAAATTAGAAGTCAATAAATTTTTTTCAGATAAAATTACGCTGTTTTTGAAAGGATATTGCAGAAACCCGTCCGGACGTGGCTAACTTCCGTCTGGACGCTCGCAAGCTAGAGTTCGAATCTCCGCAGTTTTTGAAGTCTCTTTAAGCCTATAAATAAAGGGCTCTAGTGAAAAATAAAGAGACTTCTAATTTATAGAAGTGTGTATGAACAGTGTGCAACAAAAATATTAAATGCGGAAATTAAAGGAGACAAATATTTTGTTGACGAAGTGGAAACTCAATTAAGAGAAAAACCACTCCGGGGCAGCCAAACCCAGGATATCCACTATTCAGAAGACAAAACTAGTTACAAAGTAGTAGCACTCATATACCCCTGATGCAATGGTCATACCTTGAACTCTAACGTGTAACCCAACACGAACGCCTCCCACCTAGGTCTCCTACCTGAAGGGGTCTTCAATGGAATCCTTTACCTTAGGGCCAACCCCTAAGATAGACTTCACAGCTAATCAAGTCACACACTAGCAAAAGCTAAAGAGCTAGTAGATCTTCAATATCTCCCTAAACACCCTCTCTAAGCTATAAGGAATTCACCACCGAATTTTGTGTAGAATGCATGCCTAGAATCCCTTATTTATAGGCTTTAGATGCCTTAATTCGAGTAAAAAATAGAGTCACTGGCACGCGCGTCTCGATGGTAGCCTTGGGCATCCGGACGGGCAGCTGTTTCCATGTCTGAAAAGCAATTCTGAAGAATTCTTGAATTTTGGGAGGGCTTATAATGAGACTCTCAGTGATGAGTCTGAAGAAGAAGAATCTCTTGAGCAAGAAAAATTTCTAGCCTTTGTGGCTCCACATGAAGAAGATGAGGATTCTTACTACTCAGAGCACAATGATGAAGACGAGGAAAAACTCAAAGAGGCATATAAAATCCTCTATGTAGAGTTCGAGAAGCTGAGGGAGGCTCGCAAGCAGCACATTCATGAGTTGAATAGCTTACAAACTGAGAAGAGTTTACTATTGCTGAAGATACAAGACCTAGAGGAGAAGCTACTGGAGACAAAACTTCAGTTGGAGAGGGTCACCGATGAGAAGCCGACTCATATGCTTTCAATCCAAAAGAGCCCATCTGACAAGACTGGACTCCGGTATGTAGCTCCTCCCTCTGACATTCCTTCTACTTCTAGGACTATTTTTGCCAAGCCCATAGTCCTCGAGCCTCCACTCCCTATCATGGACAACGGAAAGGACGTAATTGGTGGAGATATTCCAATGACTCAGAAGCCTCCCACCATTAGATGACCTCCTATATGCCATCACTGCGGACTAAGCGGGCATGTCCGACCCCAATGCTCTCTCCTCAAGGCTCAAAGATCAAAGGTCAAGAAAGAGGTGTCCAAACAAGCAAATTTTGGCACAAGACCTCTGGCCCAGCATAAAGATCCAAGGCATCTGGCTCTCCAATATTAGGCTCCATGGAATCAAGCTCCAAGGAATTAGGCTCCCCAGTATCAAGCTCCATGGCATCAAGTTCCAAGGCATCAGGCCCCACGGCGCCAGGCTCCTCAGCATCAGCGGCCTCAACAGAGATTTGTTCCTGCCAATCAGAATGGCAAACCCAAGGCTAACAAATCAAGGCACTTCATGAAGAAGCCGCAAAAGATGGAGGATGATCAATCCTATCAAGAGCTGCCTAGTTGGATGCAAAGCATGATACAGTGGATGGACCATCAAATGAAGTCTTGTCCACAACAACCAAAAGGAAGGCAGGCATGGGTCAGGAAGACATTCACCCCTAGAGGGGAAATGGACTCACCTAGTTTGTGAGGATACACATGCCTAGAATTTGGTTCCTAATCCAAGAGCATCAGGTTTGATTGCATTGCATGATCTTCCATTTGTTATGTCTTTTGTTTTCTTTGCAATTTAGGAACCACTATTATTTGCCCCCTATTTCTTTTGAGAGAACTTTGCAGGTACTATTTGGGGAAGATAGAAAAAGCTTGTTGGGCTTCTGTTTTTCTATATTGGTAATTTTGATCCTTCACAGGTTTGATCTTGCCTTACATGCCAGTCTCATGATGATTTATTTTTACAGCATGTTTTTATTTTTTTTAATAATTAAAAAAAAAAATTAGGGATGAAAATGCAGGGAAATTTTATTTTTTCATTTCTTGGCATGTCAGATATTGCATATATTTTTTCCTGATATCTTAGTTCATTGTGCATTAATTGACTATGCTTTTATATGATTGAGAGTTTATGCCTAAATATCTGTCAAGTTTTTCCTGTGCATGTAAATGCTAGATAGTCACTTTCCTCATGCGATGAAAATGTGCACTATCCAAGGCTCACCTAAGGTACATTTTTTTCTCTAACTTTTTGCTTTTGAAGATTCTTATGAGAGAGATTTTTTTTAAGATGGTCCAATTGACCAACATGCTAGTTGAACTTAGAGCCTAAAAATTCTAGCATTGTCTCCAGGTTACAACACCAAAAAGAAACAAGTAGTTATTATTCTATGTTCATTACTATATGCATAAATTCACTGCTTTTGTGCTGATCAACTTTATATCTTGTCCTTCATGGTGCAAGTAAAAATTTTATCTTGTCCATCATGGTACAAGTAAAAAATTAGGTGTTGCATCTTAGGGGTAGTGTATCAAATGAGGGTTGCTAGGCCCTAGTAAAATAAGGTTTGACTTTTGACTGATCTTCATTAATTTTCTCTCTTGTGTAGAAAATTTAGTTGCTTTAAGTCATACCAATGGACTTCATACCTTATTGAGAAAGTCTTCACACACACACACGCATTGCATGAGTTGAGTAATCTATTTAAAATTTCTATCTACAGGAAATTTTTGTGCTGATTGAACTCTTAACTCTCTTTTATATCTCTGCATATTTTTGAGATGCTATCTGATTGCTTTATCAGTTGATTATACATGCGTGTTCTGAAGCTGACTTTAGGAATACTTTTTCTGTAATTTTTTCTTCAATTTCTGTTTTTCAATGTGAAGCGTCTGGACGGTCTCTTCTTGCGTCCGGACATGTGCTGCTCAGACTGCCGGACAGTCAGGTGACACGTCCAGACGCACGCGGCCTAGTAGCATGCTTATGTAGCAAGGTGCGTCCGGAAGGGTTAGTGATCCATCTGACGGGGACCCCATAGGTTATATATCATGTTTTCAGCCCTAGCCGCCACATTCCACCTCTTTTTCTCTTGTTTTTTTGTCATTTTGTTGCGATTTTCTTGTGGCATCTTGCATATTTTCGACTTGTTTTGTCCTCTTGTGCCTTTTATCTCATTTCCAAGTATTTTCACTTCTTCTTTTGCATTATTTTTAGTTTTAATTAACTGTTTATGTCTTTTATATCCTAGAATTTGGTTTGAGATAAATAACATCTTTTGTCAGTATTTTCTCTGTTGTTGGGATTAGAATATTTATTCTGGCATCTGTTTGGACTGTATTGGATTATATTGCTGTTTGTAATTTTTGGAAAAGTACATTTTACTACTGTTATAATGCCAAATATTTTTTGGGAACTAACAGAACACTAATATCTTTGACAATATTTTTGGCATATCTTTTTGGTTATTATTTTTGCAGAACCATGTCTACTAATAGTCCACAGCGCAGAGTCCAACAAAGGATAGAGGAAGATGTGGCAGCTTCAAGAGCCAAGATAATGAACAGGGCAGTCATTCCAAAGAGGAATGTGGTCGCTCCCCTGGATGATATCCATCAGATTATCCAGACTTATCACTGAGGCTACCTCCATAATTGAGCCTGCATTGTGCTCACCAGGCTGGTCAAGGAGTTCTATGCACATCTAGAGGTGGTGCAGAATGATGACAATGGCATTGTCCTACAATCTACGATTGCAAGGCATGTTATTATGGTTAATCCATAGGTCATCAGCTATATCACTGGGGTTCCGGTGCTTCAGATTTCTGCAAGTCCCTTCAATGAAGTAGTATTGGCCCCTTCTTTGGATGAGCTCAGGGAGTTCTTTCACGCTGTCCCGCAAGGCGAAGAGCGAGCTTCTACCATAAGAATTGGTGCTTTGTCTCCCTCGCACCGCATGATGGCAAAGATCGTTCAGCACAATCTCTGGCCTATTGTTAGGTGTAGTGATCTGATTCTAAAGAGGGCATAGTTTTTGTATGCCATCTGCCTGCGATTGCCATTTTTCCTGTGCAAACATATCCTTGGTATTATGCTGGAGGCCTGAGATGAGAGCAATACCGGCCCCCCCTTCGGCTGCTTACTTACTCAGATTATCTTGTAGTCTGGCATTAATGTTGCTGGAGAACCCAAGATGAAGATTCAAGACCCCCTTCGCAAGCAAACCGTAATGAAATCCAATGCATAGATGAGGCCTGAAGATCAGGATGAAGACCTTCAACCGCCTCCTATTCATGTTGAGATGCCAAACATAGCTTCTTCATCTCAGACTACTCCGCCGCCTCCATAGCAGGATGCAGTTTCTGCTCAGATTTTATCGGCATTGGCGTCTCTATAGGGGGCATGAGCTCTATGCAGCTAGCTATTTCCCCTATGCAGCAGAAGGCTCACTCTATTAACCTCCGTGTGGAGCAGAGCCAGCTAGACATCCAGGAGTGTCTCAAGCACCATCATCCGTCCAGCAATGATGATGAGGATGATGCACCCATGGCTAAGGATGATTGATTTTATGTGGTACTTTGTTTTTATTTATTTTGAGACATTTTATCTTTATGTTTTGGATATTTTGTAAACATTTTTTAAACTCTTGGATTATTTTTACTCTCTTTACCCTTGTCCTACTGAGACATTGAGGGGGAGTAATTATTTTGTGCTTTTTTCCTATACTCTGTTTTACCCTTTGTTCTTTTGAGATGTGACGCCCCGCTTTTACAAAAAGCGTAAGTGAAAATTTTTGAATTTTCACGTGACATTACTAGCACGTGACATTACTAACTGATCAAAGTTAAATATTGGCAACGGATTATATATAGATATAATACAGACTTGGGAATTAAATGACACTTCAGAGCTTCTACTAAAATACCTCAAAATAGATATAGTAAGCCAGTCAGTATAATTATTCAAAGCAGTAGTAGTCATGCCTCACAGGGCATAATAGTTATACAAGCCAAAATATCTACATAACTGAGAATTATAAATATTGTCTTGAGCTAGGTTAATGAACTACAACAAGGTAGTTCCCAAAAAGAAGGCAGTCTAGCCTTACAAAAACCAGTATTAGGAACCATCTAAGAGTCTGGATAGTCTTGATATTCTTCTTCTCCATAACCTGAATTATCACACAATACAGAAAGAAAACAACAGCATAAAATACTAAAGTGAGTCCATTGTTTCCCATAATAATATGAGTGCTGATTTATTTAATAAATGCAACGTAATGCAATGACTTTATAATCACATGTATATACAAAATATAATCTTTGGTCGCAAATCATAGACATAAATTGAATATATACATAATCATAAAGCAATGACGTGATAGTTTTAAATGCAGAGTTTTAGGCATTTCCCTTTTTCCTCTCCTCTGTTGGCCTAGGCACTGTTAACATCTTATTTGAAGCCTGGGCTTCCTCACTTAAGTTTTAATTATATTCTTTGGAAGCCTGGGCTCCTGGAAACCTGGGTCTTCCCTGGTGACCTAGGTACACCAATTTTTGTATTTATTATTCTCTTTTTCGGTACTTCTACATTCACTGTACCTGGGCCACCAGTGAATCGTCATGTACCACTGTGGATCTAGATCCACAGCTTGTTATTAAGCAAATTATTAAAATAATAAAAACGTGCAAAGTCATATGCGCAAACAAGTAAATATAACAGTAAACATAATATTATAGGAAAAGTCAACCAGCTTCGTCCTCAATAAGTATAGAGATACTTACTAGTTTCTCCTCCAAAGGTTTTCCTCTACAACTGCATAATTACAATCATGTAGTAGTACTAAATTAGTGAAAATGACACTCACGAATATATTTATTATTATTATCACTACTCTTATTCTTAGGAAATCATTTTCCATATAAAAATGAATGTCATAATGAGATTTCTATTTTGTCCTTTGACTAGGGTATTGAATGCCACTTATCAACTTAAAATAGTAGTGTAATATCATTACCATAATTAAGTTAGTTCTATATATATAAACCATTAATTAAAATAGCTCATATATATATATATATATTTGTAAAACGATATACTCACACATACATTTCTTTGAAATTTCACACACGTTCATTGTCTCTCTACAAAAGTATATTTCTTTTTATCACTCCACTTCTCTATTCCAATCTCATTCTCCCTACTTATTATTTGCACATCTATATAACACACACACACACATATATCTCTATACATTTATATATTATAAGTTAATAAACCCAAACACACATATATTCCTACAAAGTCACACACCCATTTCCTTACTATATATATCACATATCAAAACCTCTTACACAATATACACAATATACATATGTAAGTACATAATCATTACTTCACCAAAGCAATAACAAATCATAGTTTTAAAATAGCAAAAGGATTACTCACCAACTTTTGAACAAAACGAATCAAAGGAGGAAGGAAGAGTTGTTGTCCAAGGTAATCTTCCTAGAAGTGAGTTGTGCTTGTTGGTTTTTTGGATCCAAACAGGGGAGGATTCTGTTTTGGTTTTACTACTGATTTTGTGATAGAATGAGAGTGATTTGAGGCTTAAAATTGATTTACTAGGTGTTAGAAAGTAAGGTGCAACAATGGGATTTTCGGGCTCAAAGTTGCTGCACTAGAACAAGGAGAGGACAGCATGGACGTGGGGAAGAGTTTGGTTGAAAATCTTGGTTTTTCTTCATGGAATTCAATCTCCCATGCATCCTATATATAGTAATCTCGAATGGCTAAGATCGAACCAGCAAAAAGACACTTCAATGGCCGGATTTGAGCCAAATAATCCTCCAAGTCCGCAGCCCAAATCTCCCATATCTTCTAGAATAGGATTTTCATATCTTAAGTAATAATTACTAGATATCTTATGAAAATCTAGTTGATATTGAACTAAATTGGGTTAACTAGACTAACTAGAAGAGTATATGGTCGTCTGGAACTGAGAACACGGTGTGGGTCCAAGAATCAAAGGTTGCAAATCGCTCATTATTGTTCACACGTAAATTACGTCACACTGGATAATGAAGTCGCTTGATCGACTTCGACCTAGAATTGCTTGATCGACCATAAAGTCGCTCAATCGATCCTATTTACCCGCAAATCTTAAGTCACTCAATCGATCTAATATCCGATCGATCGACTTTAGAGTCGCTCGATCGACTTTAGTTAGTAATTTCTTTACTAGTCCGATTTTCTGTACTTATATATATATAAATAGAATTCTAGCAATAACAATTGTTGGACCTTACCTATGCATGCATATGCACATATTTTTATTTATGCATTATTATCCTAAGCGTAGTGTTTTTCCCGGGTATTACATGAGACAAAAAGGGAGAGTTTTTTTTTTTTTTTTTTTTTTTTTTTTTTTTTTTGTTATTTGGACCAGGATTGTATT
This sequence comes from Alnus glutinosa, assembly GCF_958979055.1. Lineage (NCBI taxonomy): Eukaryota > Viridiplantae > Streptophyta > Magnoliopsida > Fagales > Betulaceae > Alnus > Alnus glutinosa. The sequence goes on along the minus strand of NC_084896.1, from coordinate 11,591,021 downwards.
TCTAACCGGTCAAGTGATTTTTGTCCCAGAATGGACAAAGGGGGAGTTTGTTAGTTTGAGATTGGTTGTATTTTGTTGAAAAAATCACTTATATGTAATGATGCTTATTATACAGGGATGTTGTTTTATTCAAAGTCTATACTTCAGTTATGAGCTTCAAGAAGACTCTGTGCAAGATTTTAAACAATGTAGTTCAATTCCCTTGCATCCGTCCAGGCGACGTTGAATTCCGTCCGGATGACGTGGCTATTCTGTTCGGACACTGTCCTTGATAAGGCAAGTTGTGCAGAAGATGTTCAACCGTCCGAACGTCAGACTCTATGGTCCAGATCCTTAGGCCCTAATATGGAAATTGCGTGCAGCAGAAGTGCAACCGTCCAGATGCGGCCCTATTTAGGAAAGAATATCAAGGGTATTCGGAAAGCCGGCTGCACAGTTGTCTGTCTGGACTCCCTCAGCTGCCATCCGAACACTGCCTAGGAAAATCGCATCAAACGAGATTTAGGTTTTTGTAGCCTATAAATAGAAGCCCCTAGGCATGTATTTTGTAACAATTCGGTATTGAATTCCATAATGCTTAGAGAGAATATTTTAGGAGTTATTGTGTTGATCTACTCACTCTCAAGCCATTGCCAAGTGCTGTTGTTGTGTTGAAACTGAAGTCTATCTTAGGGGTTGGTTCTAAGGTAAAGTGAAAATTGAAATTGACTTCTAAAATAAACAGCAAGTGTGTGCACAAAGTGTCAACAAAAATAATAATGCGGAAATTAAATGACACAGAGATTTTTGTTGACGAAGTGGAAACTCAATTAAGAGAAAAACCACTCCGGGGCAGCTAAACCAAGGATATCCACTATTCAGAAGACAAAGCTAGATACAAGATAGTAACACTCACATATACCCGATGCAGTAGTCGTACCTTGCTCTCTAACGTGTAACCCATCACGAACGCTTCCCAACCAGGTCTTCTACCTGAAGGGGTCTTCAATGGAATCCTTTACCTTAGGGCCATCCCCTAAGATAGACTTCAGATGTAGCGCAGCAACAGCACACTTACAATGGCTTCAGAGGAAAAATAACTTCTCTGAGCACTTGTGGAATTCAATACCGAATTCTTGCAGTTCTCAATGCCTAGTGGCCTCTATTTATAGGCTGAGGTGCAAAATGGCTGACTGCAGTAATATGTACAGACGCCGTCCGAACGGTGAACCTGGGCCGTCCGGACGGACAATAGTGAGATAGGATTTTTTGAGAATTTCCCTGAAAATCTTTCATGTTTAAAAGCGACGTCCTGACGGTGAGACACTGTCGTACGGACGATTGTACGTCCGCTACAAGTAATTTCCATAGAAGGCTTTGTGCGTCCTGACCATGGGGAAAGAACGTCTGGACGGCAATTCTTCAACACGCAATTTCCATACCTGATATGCACACGTCCAGACCATGAAAGGCAGGCGTCCGGACGGTTGAAGTTGAAACGGCAATTTCCATATTAGTTGCACACATGTCCGGACCAAGGCTAACTGACGTCCGGACGGTGATATTTGAATTGCGATTCTTGCCTTATATATGAGCGCGGCCAGACAGGAAACCCCATTGTCTGAACGGGTGTATCAATCTTCCCTTATTCTGAACTTGGAAAGAATCTGAAGCTGATCGATCACTGAGAGGTGTTCGACGGGCTGCTAAGACGTCCGGACGGATGCAAGCCAGAACCGAAGCTTCTTGATACAGTATAGGTCCGGACGGAAATATACGATGTCCGGACGGATGACGCTTGGTCTCTCGGGCGTCCGGACTGAAAAATGAAATTGACTTCTAAAAATTAAGTGTGTGCATAAGTGTCAACAAAAATTAAAGCACAGCGGAAAATAAATGACACAGATTTTTGTTGACGAAGTGGAAACTCAATCAAGAGAAAAACCACTCCGGGGCAGCCAAACCCAGGAATTCCACTATTCAGAAGACAAAGCTAGATACAAGATAGTAACACTCACATGTACCGATGCAGTGGTTGTACCTTGATCTCTGACGTGTAACCCAACACGAACGCTTCCTAACCAGGTTCTCCTACCTGAAGGGGTCTTCAATGGAATCCTTTATCTTAGAGCCGACCTCTAAGATAGACTTCGGTTTATAGCACAACACACTTGTAAAATGGCTTCAGAGGGATTGATGACTTCTCTGAGCTCTAATGGAATTCACACCGAATTCTTGCAGTTCTCAATGCCCAGGGGCCTCTATTTATAGGCTGGGGGGCTCAAATGAGCGTCTGTAAAAATATACCTGGGCGCCGTCCGGACGGTGGACATGGGCCGTCCGGACGGACAACTGTGCGACAAGATTTTCCAAAAATTTCGCAGGGAAATCCTTCCTGTTTAAGAGCTTCGTCTGGACGGGATGGCACATCGTCCGGACGGTCGCACGTCCGCTGCAAGTAATTTTCTTATAAGGCTTTCGAGCGTCCGGACCATGGGGGATGAACGTCCAGACGGCAATTCTTCAACAAGCAATTTCCATATCTGCAATGCGCGCGTCCGGACCATGAGGAGCAGTCGTCCGGACAGTTGAAGTAGAATCGGCAATTTCCTTCTTTGATGAACGCGCGTCCGGACCACAGCTGTCAGACGTCCGGACAGTGATATTTGAATTGCGATTCTTGCCTTAAGGAGACGCACGTCCAGACGGGATACCACATCGTCCGGACGGTTGATTGATCTTCCCTTTCTTGGAACTTGGAAAGAAATCTGAAACTATACGAGTACTGAGAGGCGTCTGGACGTGCTGCTGAAACGTCCGGACAGATGCAGGCTGGATAGAACCTTCTCGATACAGTATAGCGTTCGGACGAAATGATCACATTGTCCGGACGGATGATGCTGATCTGCTTGGCGGTCCGGACGGTAGAACACGTCGTCCGGACGGATGGAACAGTGGACAGATGGCCGTCCGGACGGGATGGCTCGATCGTCCGGACGGCTGATAGGGAACTTGAATTCTTCTAACTTGCAGACTCTAAATAGTGGAATCCCTGTTTACAGCATCTTTACACTTATGTGATTTTGTCCAAACACAGAATGAGGCCAAAATACTAACAAACTCCCCCTTTGGCCATTCTGGGACAAAAATCACTTGACCGGTTTGGAAATACTTTCCCGGTCCAAAATAAAAATTACTCCCCCTTTTTGTCACAAAGGGACAAAGAGTAAAATAGAGTAATAAAATAACCAGCTGAAAGAAAAATTACTCCCCCTAACGGTCTCAGAAGGACCCAGGAAACAGAGTAATATAAATCCAATTGTTATAACAACAGAAAAGTAATAAAATGTTCCAAAATAACAAAAGACAACAAAAAAACTAGAGGGAATCAAACATCCTCAGGCAGAGGTAAAGTCCCGTCTGCATCAGCCTCATCATCACTGCTACTGGGATGATGATACTTCAGGCACTCCTTGAGGTCTAGCTGGTTCTGCTCCACATGCTTGTTGATGGAGTGCACTTCTAGCTGTATGGAAGTGATGGACTGCTGCATGGTGGACATAGACACCTGCATATTGCTCATCCCCCCCTGAAGAGCAGCAAGAGCCTCCATAATCTGAGCATAGTTGACCTCCGGCTTGGATGGCGGAACAGTCTGTGAGGATGAAGCCATATCCGGAAAGCCGACTGGCATAGCAGCAGGTGGGGGCACCTCATCATCGGAGTCATCTCTCCGTAGCTGCGCATTAGACTTCATCAATGTCTGCTTGCTGATTGGCTGCTGGATTTTCATCTTCGGTTCTCCATTGACATTGACTCGCGACTGAAGAATAATCTGAGTGAGCAGGCAGCCAAACGGAAGACCAGCATTTCCCTCATCACGGGCCTCTAACATAACACCCAAAATATGCTTGCACAGGCAGAAAGGCAAGCGAAGGTGGACTGCATAGACAAACTGGGCCCATTTCAGGATCAAATCACTGTGCCGAGCAACAGGCCAGATGTTCTGCTGAATGATCTTGGCCAGCATGCGGTGGGAGGAAGACAGGGCACCAATCCTGATGGCAGTAGAGCGCTCATCGCCTTGGGGAATGGCATGGAAGAATTCCCTGAGATCATCCAGGGATGGAGGAAGGACCACCTCATTGTATGGGCTAGCCGAAATCTCAAGCACTGGGACTCGGATGATGTGACTGATGACCTGAGGATCAACAGTGATGAGATGGCCTACAACGGAGGACTGAAGCACCACTCCGTGATCATCGTTCTGCACCACTTCCATGTTAGCGTAGAACAGCTTGACCAGTCTGGTGTACACCACACAAGCACAGCTGTGGAGATATCCCCAATTGTATGTCTGGATAATGGCAAGAATGTTGTCCAGTGGTGGCACCACGATGTCAGCCCAAAGGACGTTCTGCTCAGCAATGACAGTGCGGTCCATTATCATGGCCTGAATTACAGCCCTATCTTCCACAAGCCTCTGGCGGACCGCGGGGTGGACTGCTGGCAGACATGATTCTGAAAAAGATCCAACAAGAATTTTGCCAAAACAAATATTCCAAAAATATTCTTGTTAGGATAACAAAAATTTGGCAGAATAACAGCAGTAAAAGGACTTGTGTAAAAAATAAATGCAGAATAAAATCACAACTAAGTCCAAGGAATTTCAATATGGCAGATATATGCATCTCATATTCCAAAAGAAATAACATTCTAGCAGTTTAAAACAAACTGAAGAGAAAAAAATGAGAAAAATACCTGGAAAATGAGAGGAAAATGCAAAAATGCCAAAAACTCACATGAAGGAACACTCACAAACAGCCAAAAGTGAGATTGTGTGGGGTATATAGAGAGAATGCGGCGAGCAGGGGAATTTATAGCCACTGTGGGGTCCTTGTCCGGACGGAGCATTAACGTCGTCCGGACGTGCGCTGCATTGGGAACATGCGGACAGGTCGCGCGCGTCCGGATGGTTTTACTCACCGTCCGCCCGGTGGTTGCCGCATGCGTCCGGACTCAATCAGGTCCTGTCTGGACGATTTGGCTCCATACCCGTCCGGACTCCAAGAAAGTGCTGTCCGGACCACTAATCCGTCTGGACGTCAATGGAGACCGTTCGAACGCTCCACACTGAAACACTAGAAAAACTGAGAAAATTTTACAGAGATCAAATTTCCTCAAGTCAGTGTCAGAACACGCATGTATAATCAACTGATAACACCATCAGAGAGCATCTCAAAAACTAAACAGAGATATAAATGAGAGTTGATATTTCAATTACCACAAATAATTTTCCTGATCATAGAAAATTCAAATAGGCAACTCAACTCATGCAATGCGTGTGTGTGTGTGAAGACTGAACCCATAAGGTTTGAAAAAATCATGACAAGAGCAACCGGATTTCCTAAAGAAGAGAGAGAATCCGTGACAGATTAGCCAAAAGTCAAACCTTACTTTTACTAGGGCCTAGCCATCCTCATCTAATACACTCCCCCTGAGATACAGCACCGAATTGTTTTAATTGTACCATGAAGGACAAGATAAATTTTTACTTGCTCATAGAGGGCAAGGCATATTGCAAATTCAGTACAGAAGTAGTGAATAGACAATTTTCAAGCACAAAATTCATACGAATAACTGCTCAATTCTTATGGTGCTGCAAGCTAGAGGAAATGCCAGAGTTTTTAGATCCTAGGTTCAACTAGCCTGTGGTCAATTTATCACAAACCTCTTCTCTTATTTAGAAATTCTAGAAGCAAATAGTCAGAGAAGGAAAGATGTACCTTTAGGGAGTCTCGGATAGTGCACTTTTTCATCACATGAGGAAAGGAGCTATCCTACTTTTGCACAACCAGGAAAAATAACTTGGCCAAAATAGTCATAAACTCTCAAATATGTCTAAGCAAAGTAAATTAATGCTCACAGAATTGAGATATCAGGTAAAGATACATACAATATATAAACAGCCAAGGAAAAAAATCCTGCAAATTCTCCCCAAAATTTTATTTATTTATTTATTTAAAACAAACAAAACATGCAATATGGAAATGACATAATATGCAAAGGCAAGATCAAACCTATGAATGCTCGATGATGCCAACACAGAAAAACAGTCACTCGACCTGCTTTTTCTGTCTTCCCCAATAAATACCTGCATAATTCTCTCAAGAGACATAGGGGGCAAACATACCTGGTTCTTAGATTGCATATAAAGATATATCAAGTAAAATAAGCAATCTAACCTGATGCCATAGGATTAGGAACCAAATCCTAGGCATAAACACCCGAACCTGCTAGGTGCGTCGGTTCCCCCTCATGGGGTAACTGTCCTTCTCAATCCAAGTCTGCCTTCCAGTGGGTGGTTGCTGGCAAGACTGCATCATCCACTCTATCATATTCTGCATCCAGATAGGAGGCTCACTGGAGTATTGTTCTTCTTGCATCTTCTGAGGCCTTCTCACTTGCTTGGGTTTGCTCTTGTAGACGCCACTGTGATTGGCCGGTACAAACCGCTGCTGAGGCCGCTGATGCTGGGGAGCATGAGACCAAGGGGCTTGATATTGATGCCTTGATGCTTGTCCCCATGGTACTTGATAGGATGCTTGATGCCAAGGAGTCTGATGTTGAGCCGCAGGTCTAGCGCCATAATGAGCTTGTCTGGGCGCTTCTTTCTTGGCTTTGGCCTTTTGAGCTTTCAAGAGGGAGTATTGAGGTCGAACATGCCCACTGAGACCGCAGTGATGGAAAATAGGAGGTCTTCTGATGGAATGAGGCTGCTGAGTGCCTGGAACATCATCATTGACCTTTTCCTTCTGTTTATCTTCAACAGTAAGAGGAAGCTCTGGGACTGTAGGCTTCACAAATACAGTCCTTGAGGAAGAAGGAACATCAAAAGAGGGAGCTACATACCCGAGACCAGTCTTGTCATTTGGGCTCTTCTGGATGGACAGCATACGAGTCAGTTTCTCATCAATGACTCTCTCTAGCTGGAGCTGCGTCTCTAGTAGCTTTTCCTCGAGCTCTTGTACTTTGAGCAGCAACGAACTCTTCTCGGTCTGCAAATTGTTCAGATCATTCAGGTGCTGCTTTCAGTCTTCCCTCTGATAAGTGTTGAATGTTACACATTCAAGCCCCTTAATTTACATATGTTAAGCTTTTAGTTTTGTTATAATTTGATGTTTTGTGTTGTTTTTGTGTTTTCTTGTATTTTTCAGGTTTTAGAAGAAAAACCGATCAAATTCCAAGATTATAGTGAAGTCAGCAAACTCACTTTTGGATAGATTCAAACTCCAAATCAATTTTGAATTTAAGAAAAGAGAAGTTGGCAAAAATTCGTTATCTTTGGAAAGAATCTAAAATGAGCATGTCTCAGTAATTTAATCATAACTTTCGTCTCAAGTATTAGATTGCAACAAAATTGGTGGCGTTGGAAAGCTAATAAGAAAGGAAACAAATATGTAAGAAATAGGTTTTTCCTAATTTGGACGTTTTCCATGCGAAAATCTCCCCGCAATAAAAGACCACAAATCTGTACGAATTTTGGAATCCTTTTCCTACTTGGATAGAAATTTCAGAAAAGGAGAAGACTTGTAATTATTCTTTTTGGACTAGAAAACCTACTTAGAATTGTAATAGGAATTCTAGAGCTTCTAAAGCTTCTCTAATCCCTATAAATAGGACTCTAGCCTTTGAAGAAAGACACAGAAGCTTTGAGGAAGAATCAAAGACTACATCAAGGAGGTTCTTTCTAGTTTTTATTTTCTTCCTTTATTTATTTTCTGTATGTATATAATTTTAGTTTATATTAGTTGTAACTAATACTTTAGTTAAGGCTCGATTGAAGCCCTAATCATGTCTTTTTAAGTTTTTCAATTTGCCTTACTACAATTTATATATTGATGCTTAACTTGATTAATTCTAGTTTCTTGAATTCCTCGCATGTTTATGTTTAGCTAGCATATTCTTGTGGTATGGATTTGTTATTTATGTCAATTTGGATGACCGAGTCCTGGGCATAATAGAGTAATGGAAAAACCCCGACACAGGTTCTTGGATTAATCAACATAAAGACAACTGGAATAGATACCATATTTCAATCTGAGGTGTTTACCGATTTCCATAGATTTATGCTTTCTTGAAGAACAACTTAGTAGATACCATGCTAAATCCTTCAAGGAAGAAAAGAGTTAGAGTAGATACCATGCCTAACTCATTGTTTAGGGAAATTAATAGCTTTAGGAGAAGATACCATTCCCTTGTGGCTGGTAAGCATTAAGCATCATGTTATGATTGTAGTATTGTGTATATTGCGAATCTTATTTGAGTATGATTAGCGGTGGATATCGAAGCCCTACCTTTTCTTCATAGTATTTTTAATTCAATCTTTTATCCTGTCTTATTCAACATATCGCTTTTAGGAATTTCTCTTTAAATACAATTTATACCAATCCTCGTGGGAATGATCTCGTATTTGCCTGCTATACTATTGTTTTGATCTTGTGCACTTGCGAGTAAAACGTACAAGTATTTGCCTATTTATTTAGGTAGATATTTACACAACACCCTCAGCTTCTCATACTCTATGTAGAGTGTTTTGTAGGCCACTGTGAGCTCTTCCTCATTATCACTATGCTCTGAGTAATACGAGTCTTCTTCTTCTTCAACATGTGGGGCGACAAAGGCCAGAAATTTTTCAGACTCTGGAGCTTCTTCTTCTGACTCATCACTGAGAGTCACATTGTATGCCTTCTAATGAGAGCCAAAAAATGTATATTTGGACCCCTTAATTTACATTAGTTAAACCTTTAGCTTTGTTACTTTCTGATGTGTTGGTTAGTTTTAGTGTTTTTGCGTTTTTGCAGGGTAATAAGAGAAAAATGACAATTTTCAAGTCAAAATACATAGAAAGTTTGGATTTTCGGAAGTGCTGAAAAAGTAGATCGATTGAATATTAAGTAGAACAATCGATTTTAAAATCGATCGATCGATCGAATTTTTACAGGATAGAAACCCTAGCTAACTCTATAAATACGTCTTTTTCTCATTTTCTCAATATGAGGAGCCGCGGCAGAGACCGTCTGGGCGCCCCAAAGGGCCGATTTTGACCTAGCTTAGGGTTCTTGGGTGATTTTCACCTAGAACCACCTTCCTTTGTAAGTTCATTTATGTTTTTATTGATTCTTCTTGTTCATTTACGTTTTCTTTAGTGATGTATAACTAAACTTTCATCTTGGGTTGATGATGAAACCTCACCATTGTATAGAAATTGAGTTTCATTGCTTGTTTATGCTATTTGAGTTTATGGGCTTTGATTTCTCATGGTTCTACTCCGATTTTTGAGATTATTATTGGATATCTCTTGTGATTTCCGGATACAAGTGATGATTTGATATAGTTTCATTAAATTGATGGCTTGGGTTTTCATGTATGTTGGATATTCATTGTGTTTCATTCTATGGATACATTTGATGATTTAGTTGAAACTAGATATCTTTTGTGATTTGTGGAAGAATGGATTCATTGAATGATTTAAACAATTTTTGAAGCAAAAGTAGAACATACCTAAGATTTGCATTTGGAAACCTCAAAATATGTGTGATGAGCATGAGATTAGGTTGTTATGATTTGGTGAGTGTGGATTCCAAAACCCTAGACCCCTTTATTTTCATTAATTTTGTTTATGTTTTCTTTTATTAAAAACCCCTAAATTTGGAACTAGGTTAAAATAGGATTAGTTTGAATAGAGATTAATTTTCGCAACTCAATTCCCTGTGGGATCGACCTCGCACTTGCAAAACGCTATATTGCAAACGATTCGTGCATTTGCGAGTAATTATAATTTGCACAACACCTTCCCCTTGCCCTTTTTAAGATTCCCACAATCCGCCCAGATATGCCCAAAGCCTGAGCATTCAAAACATCGGGGTCCTCTGGGATCTTTCTTCTCATCTTCCTCTGGTTCAGCTTCTCTGAGAGGTTTCTTTATTTTATCAGAAAACTTCTTCTTGAACCTATCATCTTGCATCAGTCTTCTGAAATTTTTGTCTAACATAGCCACAGCTTTGTCTTCATCCTCAAAGTCATCTTCAGAGGAGGCTTCTACCTTCTTCTTGGAAGCCTTTAGGGCAATGGTCTTCAACTTCTTGACCTGGGGCAGAGACAGCTCATATGTTTGAAGAGATCCCACTAGCTCTTCAATCTTCATCTCTTCAAGATCCTTGCTTTCCTCGATTGTCATTACCTTGATCCTGAAACGCTCGGGCAAAGATCTGAGAATTTTTCGGATGAGTTTTACATCCAAGATAGGTTTCCCAAGACTCACTATGGAAATCCTCAGGTCACTCATCTTGGAGTAAAACTCTCCAAAGGTCTCTTCTTCCAACATCTTAATTTCTTCAAATCTTGAATTCAACATTTGAAGTTTGGCAGATTTAACAAGTTTCGTGCCTTCATATGTTGTTTCCAAGATTTACCATGCTTGTTTGGCTGATTCGCAGTTTGAATTTTGGCTAATTCAGAAGAAGAAAGTGCTTGGCACAGAGCATGGAGGGCTTTATCATTGGAAAGTCGGGGCATTTTTCAAAGGGACTGTCTCGAGAGTTGTATCCTCAAGTTTAGTCCAACCAATTTCAACAATACTCCAACAGTCAATAGATTTTAAAAAGAATCGCATCCGAGCTTTCCAATAGCCATAGTTCATACCATCGAAGGTAGGAATAGAATTAAGAGTTTGAGACATATCAAAATGTAGAAGTCAAATATAATAACACTCAAGAAATTTGTTAGCTCTGCCTTGAACTTCAGACTTCTGCTTCTTAAATAGGCTTCAGGAGGGTATAGTGCTGGAATCACGGGATGCCAGCATGCTTAGTGCTTGTCAGGCGTGAACCAGAAGCTATAAAGAGACATAGAAGAGAAGGCCATAACTTTATCCACATAGGATTAGTTCAGGTCGCCATGAAGCCCCTAACAAGGAGAGGTCTTAAAGCCTCTGTTATGCTAGGATTAAGAGATGCCCGCTTCACAAACTAGCAGGATAGTCTCCTCAGAGTCATTGAAGCAACTATGCATGATGGGCCAGTCTATTTTGACTGTTTCCCTGATTTCACTGTAAGTCTAAGTGATCCCTATATCCTAAAGGTTTTAACCCTAAGCATCAGAACTCAAGGATACAAAATCCTTGAAGGAGTTCAACCTCTAGCTTTTATTTACAGGATCTACTATAAGTGCACTGGAACTAACATGAACTTCCAGGCAATCAATAGAAGCCCAAGGAATCAAACCATGCTGATTCAAAGTAGCCAGAGTAACACGAGTATTCGCGTTCCTTGAACCATTAATTGGACTGACATTGAGTTACCCAAAGAATGGATGGTAACCAATGAAAGTTTTAAGCCTGAACTCATAAGGCATAATCTAGGAGATCTAGATTATATCCAGCAGTACTTGGATGATACTGTTAAGATCAGTTTCGACCGAGGTTCTCAGTCGACCCCTAAGTCAAATATTCTCGTAGAAGAAGTTGCAAGATCTAGTGCATCTAGATCTGAAGTGCCAAGGTCTAGATCATCTAGACAACCTAAGGATAAGACTCCAGCTAGGCATTCGTTTGCTGGTTCGACCTCAACGGAAGAACTAAAGCGACGAAATCTAGAATTGGAAAAAGAATTGAGAAAGCTTAAGTTAAAGGGAGTCCAAACAACCTCCCAAGTGAGTCATCCATGTTATACAGCTGACACACAACTAGAAGATGAAGAATCCCAGGAAGGAAATGCCTCTCCTACGGAATCTGACTTTATAGTTGAAACAGTTGTAGATCCCCAACTATGCACCCTAAGGAAACCTTTTAAGATAGATTTTGATTTTCTTGAAATCGATTTTGACTCTGAATCAAATCTTGAAAGAAGAAAAAGCCTATAAGGAAAGGTTCAACCTTGAACAAAAGAAAGGAATCTTAAGCCACTTTAAGAAACACTTATGTGAAATAGAGATGAACATCTCTTATTTCGATTTTGTTGATGAGTTTTACCCTGTAGAAAACAAGGTTCAAACCATCTCTAAGGAAAAGTGGGTAAAAGAAGATAACACAGTTGTTTCTTCAAGTCACCCTCCACAAGAAGCCATAGTGTTCCAACATAGAACCACTACGGTCAAAGCCTCACCCTTTAAGGTTGCATCTGAGAACACAGATGTTAAGAAAGTCATTGAGCAAGCCAATTACACCAACCATTACCTAAACTCCATAGGAAACCAGTTGGATAAGATTGAAGAAAAGCTCGATAATAAGCCTCTTCCAAAAGAGAAACATAAGCCTTTTAAGCAAGAAAAACCTATAATCAAGTTTCCAGAACTAAAACAGGGAACTAGTCTAAAGGTTAACAAAGATAAGCCCTTTGTTGAAAAATAGAGGAAATCTTAAGGATTTGGTCAAGACCAAACAAGAACAGCCCAGTAGTTCCAACACTGTGTCTGTTGCTAAGATCCCTGGGTCTTCTGAAAGTTCATCAGAGACAGAGTCCTCTTCGGAATCTGATTCAGATGATAATATCAGAAAAGTTGAAAAAGCCTTTTCAGCTTTAGAGTTGAATAGGATTCACAAACCTAAGTTTTCACCAACAAGTTTCACCAAGAATTGGTATCCCAAACCTACCCCTCCGGATATCCAATTTGAGGAAAGAAGTTTCCAAAGTCAATTTGCAGTTTCTGCTGATAAACTATACGAGTGGAATATCGATGGTTTAGCAAAGCAGCAAATCCTTGATAAGTTAACCCATATGACCATGGTCTCTAGCAGTTATGTTATGAACCATGATTTGAGCTAACCAGAGGTAGTTGACCTCTTAGTTGCAGGTTTCACAGGAACCCTTCAATCTTGGTGGGAAAAGCATCTCACCGATGAGTCCAGAGCCAGCATAAGAAGTGCTGTCAAAACCAATGAGGAAGGAATTCCTATATTCAATGAAAAGATTGGATTAGGAGATTCTGATGCTGTCAACACTTTGTTCTATACTATTGTAGAACATTTTATTTGTAGCGCCCCAGATTTTAAGTAATTATATAAAATGTCTTAAATTAGGATTTAAGACCGAATAAAATAGACAAGTCTAGAATTGGCGTTCAATTCTAGAGACTCGACGCTTGAACGGCTTAATACTGTTGGAAACAATATTCACATCCATCAGTTAGTAAAATACGTGGCTTTAAACACTGTATTTTTAATCCCCGATAAATAATAAGGAATACATGGATATTTATGAAAATAAATATTCATTGGTCTTATTATTTATAAACTGTAATTTTATAAATGAAGAATAATATTATTATACTCTAATAATATTACGAGACTAATTAATAGACAGACTGAATTAATCAGTGGATTAATTGATGCGATAATATTATCGAATAATATTAATGTGTAATATTTACTGTACGTAATATTATTGTATAATAACAAAAAAATATATATATATATATATATTTGCAATGTCTATATTGATGGTGTAATAATATTATTGAGGTAATAATATTGACAATGAAACGAACTAGAATCAAAACGGTCTTAGTTTATAATTTTAAGGAATTATACATAAATGGTAAAGATCAATGAAAAATATCAACAGATAAAATATCTAGTGATATTCTTATAAGAGATATTTTTATGGAAGATATTTGTGTGAAAACTTAAATATTAAGTTATGTAGAAATATCTACTGATATTTTACTAAGTTTAAGCAATAAGTTTTAGGAAAAAAATATCTAATCCTATCTTTTATAAAATAAACCACACCTCTCAGTAAAAATGCACACCCAGCTCCTCTTCTTTCCTCTTTACTTCTTCTTTCTTCTTCCTTCTTCATTCCTCTTCTCTGTTCTTCTTGCCCGAAAACAGAGACAGCGAGAGGGAGAGAGAGACTTGAGAAATGGAGAGAGAGATGTCGAGAGAGAGACAGAGAGGGACCAAGAGATCAGGAGAGGGAGCCGAGCCCAGTAGCTCGGACCGGTGGACCCGTGAGCCTAGAGAGCTCCGATCCTCCGTGATCGGGGCTGGGATTGAAATCCGGTGCTGGAAGAGCTTCGGCGGAACCCAGGGGTTTGAATCCGCAACCCGTCAATCCCGAGAAAGAAAACCCGCGACCCGCAAGCTAAACCCGACGGATCTGGGAGAATCCATGTGACCAGATCCTTCCGGAGGTCCGATCCTCCATGTCCGGCGGTTTCCGGTGAGCCGTGACCTGTGTGCAGCAACCCAGACGAAGACCCGAAGACCCGAAGGCCCGTGACCCAAAACCCGACCCGGTGACCCGTCAAACTGAGAGGAAGACCTGGTTCTTCCTTTGCGTTTTCTGGCGGCTTTTCCGACGAAATCGGTGGCTTTCTCCGGTGGATTTGCTATGAAAAATCCTTGGGGTAATTTCTAACAACCTATGATGATTAATTTTTGTGGATTGGTTTAGTTATTAAGGAATTAGGATTTGATGATTTTTGGGCATTTTTAGAATTGAAATTGAATCTCTGTTTTTGATCAAATGCTCCATGTTTTTGTGCTAGCCGAATAGTGGTGATTTTAGGATGGATCCCCTGTTTTGATTTAGGGTTTATGCGTGTGTGGTGTTCGGTGGCTGTAAATTCCAGTGATGTGTGTGTTTTGGGACCGACTGTGTGTTAGTGTTGGCTGATTTAGAGTGTGTGGATTGTGGGCAGTGTATGTAGTTGTTAGACTTGTGATATTTCCTGTTGATGATTTACATTGCTATGTTTTCTGCCCTTGACTGGTTGCTGGGGTTGAGTAGTTGGGATCCTCTGTTTTGAGTGTTGAGAAATCTCAGTGGGTGTGCTAAACTGTGAAGGATTTTTTGTGTTGTGGATTTTAGTTGGATAGGTGTTTTGTTCTCCTGTTTTGTGTTGGCCGGCTGGTGTAAAGATTTTTGTGTATGTCCTAAAATGTTATCTGTTTTGGGATGATTTGGCCAAGTGTGTGTGTGGGCTAAATTGGGGTGTTGGCTGGATTGTTGGCTGATTGGATATATAGACATATTATGGTGAGATGGGTATTCAATTGGATTATTTGCTGCCTTGGTAATGGGAGATTTAATGAGTTGGCGGATTAAATGGATAAGTGAAGAGTTTGCTGATTTTCTGATTATAAGTTTTGTTAATGAATTTAGTTATATTGAAGATGGGACAGATGGTATTGATAGGATGATTTTGGTAAATTTATTGTGATTAGCTGTGTATGAGCTGATTTGGAGTTGTTGGAAACGTTTAGTGTTCTTGTCGGCTATGTAGGGTATTGAGTAGTAAGTTGTGATTTTCTTGTGTATGTGTTTTGGTTGTTCTTGGTGGAATCAATCTAGAACAAAAATTGGATTCCCTGTTTTTGGTGTTAGCTGTGAGGTGGATTCGATTATATGGAAGTGGTAATTGGTAATTGATTTTATATGATTCGATTTCTTTAATTAAAGCTTGGTTATATAATCTAAGGAGAATATATGAATATTGTTATAGAATGGTTATATGATTTAAATATGAGAACATGTTCATATGTTGAGTTCTCTTTAATTATAATTATGTTCAAATATCTTTTCTGGTTGGTTGTGTATTATGGTTAAAAGCTTTTGAAGTTGACAATGTGGTAATAATACCTTACTAAAAATATGCATGGGTTTCTTTATGACTAATTGATCTATGCTTTGGAAATGAAGTATAATATTTTAGCTGTGTTCTTTGTTATGATAGGAATATAGATTATAGTATTAATGTTTGGAAATTAACATGTTGAATTCTAGTCATGATGATTGCTTCTATGTATGTGTATATGTATAAAAATGGAATTCATGTTTAGGCAAGAGTTTCTAGAAAGAAACGATATTGACCTTGTATGCACATGTATATGTATTTGCTGCAGATGATGAACTGTGACTGCACGAAAGGGCTGTAAGTATAAATTACTTACTGAGGGTAGTACTGGATTTCAGTAGCGTTGTGTTTATGTTTTATTTTAATTGGATGCGCGTGACTGATTATTGCATACTGTTAATAATCAACTTCTTAATATTGGGCGTGACGTCTCCCAAAGGTTCAGGATGGGAAATGTGCCTGAAACCGAAAACACAATAATTCATATTGATTGGGATAGCTTTCAAAGTGCTAGTAGAGTGACGTGGAACGTACTCTACTAGTGCGAAAATAAGTTAATCAAAATGTAATGTAGAGGGGACAGCCTCGAGAAAGACGTTGACCGGGGGGATGGCCCTTATAAGAGAGGAGTGCAATGACTATATTAAATTGTTAAACTTTGCATGAAAACTATCACTACATCATTATGTCATATCTCTATTCCTTAAATAATGCATAAATCATGATGTTGTTGAATGACAGTTAGCTCACTTATGGAACTATGGGATTGTGGCGGTAACCACCTTCTCATAGATGTTTGCGCAGGTTCTGAAGATTATGGATTGGATTAATTGCTAGCTTAAGAGATTTAAAGTTGTGTAGTTAGGATTTTAGTACTTTGTACTCATAAATGTTTGTACTATTTGCGTGTAACATGTTTAGACATTTACTTGTATTTATTAAGTTCCACGTATGCTTTAGTGTCATATGTGACACATGTTTCTTTGTAAATAGTGTAAAGACTTTTAATGTATTTCTAGAGGATGTCAGTTAAAGCTCTAAATGTATTGTAAGGGAATTGTCCCTAATGTTTAAAAAAAAAAAAGATATTCGTATTTTCTGCTACCAGATTTATCATCTCTGAATGGTTAATGACACGTAATTATCCAGATATAATTACTTACGTTTTTTTTATAAAAAGCGGGTCGTTACATTATTGGCACGCCAAGTCACCTTGCGTCTAGGGTTCATGATCAGCTAAGTAACCTTAGATGTCCAACCCTAAGCGACTTTAGATGGTACAAAGATGTATCCTCTCTAGAGTCATGCTAAGAGATGATAGCAACCAACTGTTTTGGAAAGAAAAATTCATAAACGGTCTGCCTCACCTCTTTGCCCATAAGATCAAAGAAGTCTTAGTCAATGAGAACAATGTGATAGAGTATGATAATCTCACTTACGGGAATATCATAAGTGCTATCCAAAAAGAAGGTCTTAAGATGTGTATCGATATGAAAATATCGAACCAGGCCAATAAGGATAAGAGAAAGGCTAAGTATGAAATGGGTAATTTCTGTGAGCGGTATGGTCTGCCTTCGGTAGCACCATCTAAGAAACATAAGAAGTCTCGTAAGCATGAAGAATATAGAAAGCATAAGAAACGGTTTAAAAGATTCAAGAAAAGAAGCTTTGAGCCGAATGATTTCTATAAGAGAAAGAAGAGGAAACCTAAGAAAAGTTTTAAAAGGTCTAAAAACAACAAAGATAGTTGTTATAAGTGTGGTAAGCCAGGTCACTTTGCAAAAGATTGCAAAGCTAAGGAAACCATTAAGTCTCTAAAAGTCTCTAACGAAGAAAAAGAAAAATTAATAAGAATGTTAGAGATAAAAGACACTGAGCCCAGTGACTATGAGTCTGAACTAAGTACTAGTTCAAGTAAAAGCTACTGCTCTTGTAGCAGTAATAAGTCTAAGTCTGGTCTAGACATAAGTTTCGGTTGTAATGACATTTGTTGCAAAACAATTGGTGTTATGACCAAAGAGGAAGAGCAAGAAGAATTGCTTCTTGATCTTATAAGTAAAATTGAGAATCCTGAGTTAAAAAGACAATATTTAGAAAAGTTAAGAAAACTTCTCACAAAAAGGGAGGTAAATAAGTCTAAAAGTCTTGAGATAAGTTTAAGCAACACGCTTAAAAGATTTGATAAACCTAAGGAACAAATCACAATAAAAGATTTGCAACTTGAAGTTAATCAAATTAAGTCTGAGATTAAAATACTTAAGGAAGAAAATCAAGAGTTCAAACAGGATGTTAATCTCTTGAAAATTGAGCACAAGCTTAAGTTAGCCACTAGCAGTCCTAACGATAGCGAAGCCGAGTCCGAACCTAAGCTTGAAGACACGCCTCCATTTGAAGAAAAAAGTCTAAGTCTAATCAACCGAATCCATATTAAAAAATGGTATTCCAAGGTTAGGATTAAGATTCATGATTTTGAGCTATCTGTAGTTGTATTAATTGATACAGGTGCAGATCTAAACTATATACAAGAAGGACTGGTTCCTACGAAGTACTACAGTAAGACAAAAGAAACTTTGCGTTCTGCTAATGGCAGCAAGATGCAAATTACTTTTGAAATTAGTAAAGCCCATGTGTGTCAAGACAATGTTTGCTTCAAAACATCATTTGTCTTGGTTAAGAATATGACTGATAAAGTCATATTAGGTTTACCTTTCATCACTCTGTTGTATCCCTTTACAACAGACCAAGATGGTTTAATTACCTACCCCATGGATGAAAAGGTTAAGTTCAAGTTTTTGGCTAAGCCAGAACGGAGTCAATTGAATGCTTTTAAAAGCAATTCAATCTCTAAGACTGTTAACCTAATCAAGTCAAAAACTCAACAGATAGAGTTTTTACAAGATGAGATTAAGGTTAAAAGAATTGAAGAACAATTAAGTCAAAAGACCCTTCAGCAAAGAATCCAACTCTTTGAAGATAGGATAAAAAATGAAGTTTGTTCTGATGTCCCTACTGCCTTTTGGCATAGGAAAAAGCACACTGTAAGCCTTCCTTATATCAAAGACTTTGATGAAGGAAGAATCACCACTAAGGCTAGACCCATCCAAATGAGTCAAGAAGTTACTGAATTTTGCCGGAAAGAAAGAAGACCTATTGCACAAAGGCATAATTCGTAAGAGTAAGTCACCCTGGTCATGTTCAGCTTTTTATGTCCAAAAAAATGCTGAGCTTGAGAGAGGAGCCCCCAGGTTAGTCATTAACTACAAGCCCCTCAACAAAGTCTTGGAATGGATCAGATATCCAATTCCAAATAAGAGAGACCTAATCAATAGATTAAGTGGATCTGTGATCTTCTCTAAGTTTGACATGAAAAGTGGATTTTGGCAAATCCAAATTCATGAGAAGGATAAGTATAAAACAGCTTTTGTCACACCCTTTGGACAATACGAATGGAATGTAATGCCCTTTGGTCTTAAAAATTCCCCTAATGAGTTCCAAAATATTATGAATGATTTTCTTGGTCCCCTAAGCAAATATTCCATAGTTTACATTGATGATGTCCTCATCTTCTCTAAATCTATTGAAGAACACTGGAAACATTTGAATTCGTTTCTAGAAGTTATCAAAATTAATGGATTAGTTGTTTCAAACCAACATCCGATTTCTTGGATACAATATCCATCAATCGAGAATAAGTTCAATTAGCAGAGTTATCCAATTTGCTGATAAGTTTCCAGATGAAATCCTTGAGAAAGCCCAACTCCAGCGGTTCTTAGGATCTCTTAATTATGTTGCTGATTTCTATCAATACCTCCATAAAAAATGCAAGCCATTGTTTGATAGACTTCAAACGAATCCTCCTCCATGGACTGCTGACCATACCTCAGTTGTCAAAGAAGTTAAGATCCATGTCCAGACATTACCTTGTCTTGGCATTCCTACTATTGAGTCTTTTTAAATAGTTGAGACTGATGCCTCCGACATTGGATACGGTGGTATTCTTAAGCAGCAAGTTCATTCCAACCAACCTAAACAAATTGTTCATTTCCATTTAGGTGTTTGGAATTCAGCACAAAAGAATTATAGTACTATTAAGAAAGAGATTTTATCTATAGTACTATGCATTTCAAAGTTTCAAGATGATCTCCTAAATCAGAAGTTTTTAATAAGAGTTGATTGCATGAGTACAAAACATGTTTTAGAAAAAGATGTTCAAAACATTGCATCTAAACAGATTTTTGCTAGATGGCAAGCAATCTTAACCATCTTTGATTTTGACATTGAGTATATTAAGGGAAGTCAGAATTCAATCCCTAATTTCTTAACCCGTGAATTTTTGCAGGGAAAAAATGGCTGATAAGAAGAAAGAAAAGGCTTCGGCCTTTAAACCTAAGTTAAGCACAGATGCTAAGCCTTTTAACCTTGTCACCCCAAGCCAACTAAGTTCCCAAGACCTTGTTCTAAGAACTTCACCAGCCCAGATGGTGAACCGCTTCACTTCCCTAGGAATCACCATAAGCCCAAGGCCGTCTTTTCAGTCTGCCTTAATAAGCCCCATGAGTCCTTATGATCCCTTTGAGCTAGCCAAACCTCAAAAGCCTTTCATAAGATACCCTAAGTCTTCTCCTTACTTTGCCAAAGAACCACCCCAAAATCTGTTCATTATTGAGCCAGATTTTAGTCACCTAAAATCTCCTGAAGCTATTGCCAAAGTCTACTTTCCCCCTCGATGGCATTTTTCAGCAATCCACCTAGATAAGTCCATTGAGTTTTACAGGGATGTTCTCCTTCAAACTAAGTCCATTCAGATCAACCCCATCCCCTGTCAAAGAACACCTGGAAGAATTGCCTTCCATTCTCTGTTGATTATGAAGTTCATCACCCAAAAGGATTGGGGCATGCCCCCTTTTGCTTTAAAAAGCCTTTCCAACAGGAAAGTTCAATTCAGTTACCATGATTACGTAGATGCCTGGTACAAAGTCTTATTGCACCAGATGAGGAATATTCCCACTCCTGGTTTATCAATTTCGATAGGAACTTTAAAGGAACAATTCCTTTATGGTTTCACAGGTGGTGGCAAGTTCATGGACCTGTTCATCAGATCCTCCCTGAGGAAGTCAAAGAAGCCATACGGTATTTCTCTACCATTAAGAAGTTGTCCCAACAAGAAGAACAATTGCCAATAACTGTCCACTTCTTTGCCCATTTCAAAGTCTCGTGGATATTAAAATGGCAGTATGTGTTTAGCAGTCAAAACTGCGTCGCCAGACAATTTTCTGTTAAATGGTGGGATAAATTCAAGTTCTCCTTGGTTCAATCCCATCTAAAAAATGAGTTCCCAGAAAGATCTCTACAAGTTCAAGACTCTGTAACTCATGTTTCAGAAACTCAAGTTGAGCCTGTTACCGAGATCCCTAAGCCAGCGTCTTCTACCTGCTCAAAAGGAAAGAAGCCCTCTAAGATTAAGCAAATTGCTCTTAATCTTATGAAGCAACTCATGGAAGCTGAAGATGGTGATGAAGATGAAGAATCCTCTACTGCAGAATCTTCTATTCAGCATCATTACAACTGTGATCTCTTCCAAGATGCCCAAGATCCTTATGATATTACAGATTTGGATTTGGACTCCTAAGTTGCCCCGTCGGCACAAGAAGACAAATAAGTGAACAGTACTCGGTCGGCCACCCGACAAGATACTATTCATGAATAGTGACTTTTTCACTATTCACCAAAAGTTTTACCCTGCTTTCGGTGCGAGTTACCTTAAGTAAAAGCAGAAAGAATCTACTTTCGGTGCACGCCTGACAGCACTAAGCATGCTGGCATCCCGTGATCCTAGCCCTAAGCCCTCCTGAAGCCTATTTAAGGAGCAGAAGTCTGAAGTTCAAGAGAAAGCTTATTTCCGAGTTTATTTCAGAGTTTAAAACTCTTGTAATCTCACCTAAACCTCTCAAAAGACAAACACTTGTAATGTTTCATTCCAGTGTTTCTAAGTCTAAGCTTGTAACCGCCAGTTGCATTCTGGCCTAAGTTCATTTGTAAGTTTTACATTCAAGTTATTTTGAATCTAAGCATTACTTTTAAGTTCTTTCATGATCCTTGAATACTCTATTATTTTGTATTCAGATTTTGATATGCAAGTTATTATGCACATTACTATGTTCATCTATGCTCATCATCACTCTGTCCACACTACTACCACCACACTCTACTTCTAAACCCCTATTCTCTGCTTCCGCCCCCCTTTTACTTCATCCTTTAGTGACCGTCTATTTCTGCAATGATGTGGTCACTGACTGTTTCTTTAAGGACAATATCAAGAACATATTTATAGCACAAAAGCAGTGGATCTTTTTATTTATCCATATTTATTTAGATTTGAATAATTTTTATCACTTGGTGTTGCAACCTAGAAAGAATGCCAGAATTTATGGGTTCTAGGTTCAACCAACGAGTTGGTCAATTTGACCATCTCAGCAAAAAAGAATCTCTCATTAGAATTTTCAGAAGCTAAAAGTCAGAGAGAAAAAACATGTACCTTAGAGGAGCCTTAGATAGTGCACATTTTTCATCGCATGAGAAAAGCAACTATCTAGTAAAGATGCAGTAGGAAAACTCAGCACATATCAAACTTAGAATCTTAATCATATGAATGTATATTCTATCAAAGCACAGAGAACTGTCAAAACAGATAAATATACATGAGATAGCTGAAAACTTTAGAAGAAACCTTGCATCGAATCCCTTTTTCTTTTCTTTTTTTCTTTTTTTGAAAATAAAAGAGAAAAACAACAAAAACATGCTACACAGGAAAAGAAAAATCTATTCCAAGCATGTAAGGTAAGGGCAAACTTGACCTCAAGGAGAGAGGTTTACCTATACCAAGACAGAAAAACAGCCGCCCAACATGCTTTTTCTGTCATCCCTATAAAATACCAACATGGTTTTTTTGTCATCCCTAATTTACCATATGTGTATGAAAATAATGTGTAACAAAATATCAAAGTGCAGAAATTAAACAAGACAGATATTTTGTTAATGAAGTGAAAACTCAATTAAGAGAAAAACCACTCCGGGGCAGCCAAACCCAGGAATTCCACTATTCAGAAGACAAAGCAGTAACACTCACATACCATGATGCAGCGTTTGTACCTTGTACTCTGACACGTAACCCAATGTGAATACTTCCCAACCAGGTCTCCTACCTGAAGGGGTCTTCAATGGATTCCTTTAGCTTAGGGCTCCTCCCTAAGTTAGACTTCACACGAACAAGATCCACACACCTAGCAGCACTTAAAGAGCTAGCAAATCTTCACAATTTCTACCTAAACACCCTCTCTAAGCTCTAGAGAATTCAATACCAAATTCTGTAAATAATACATGCCTAAAGGCCTTTATTTATAGGCTTAGAAGACCTAAATCGCCACTTATTCGGATTTCTCTAGGCGGCATCCGGACGGAGGCATAGAGCGTTCGAACGGTGAACTATGTAACCACCTTTCCATAACTCGCTTCACGCGTTTCCATATTAAGGCCACATCCGAATGGTGTTGCCCTAGCGTCCAGACAGTCGCAAGCTGTCTTTCCAGATCCATGTCTGCAAAGGAAATCTAGATTCTTCTTGAACACTTAAAAGCATTTGGACAGTGTTGCCCTTACGTCCGGATGGATGCACACTAAGCTGTCAAAATCTTCTCGGTACAGGAAGGCGTCCGAACGCTTCACTGGACCATCCGGACGGGAACAAGGGATCCAACTTTTGCTAAGTTAGAAACCGAGCAAAATCTTCCCAGAACTCTGAAATTGCCTTTTTGAAGCTTGTGAGACTGAAACTTGTCATAATAAGGCCATTTCCATATTAGAGAAATAAACTCTGAATATATGAAGACTTCTGAAAAAATACGGTATCTCTATTAAGGCAGCAACATTACATGATAGTGATTTTGTCAACAGAATGCAGCCAGTAAAACTAACATAGAGGATGAGACATTCGGTGAGTTTTACACCTAGATCAGCGACCTTTAGAACTCAATGGTGAGTCTCGGGAAGACGGTCTCTGATGTAAAACTTATCCGAAAGATTCTAAGGTCTTTGCCAGAACGTTTCAGGATCAATGTTACAACTATTGAAGAAAGTAAGGACCTGGAGTCGATGAAGATGGAAGAGTTGGTCGGATCTCTTCAAACTTATGAGTATTCCTTGCCTTTAGTCAAAAAGGCAAAGACAATTGCCCTCAAGGCATCCAAAAAGAAGGCCAGAGTCTCATTTGAGGAAGACTCTAATAATGAAGAAGACGATGCAGTGGCAATGTTGGCCAAGAACTTCGGGAGACTGATGAAGAATGAGAAATTCAAGAAGAAGTTCACTAAAAGACTGAAGAAGGCCCCCAAAGAATCTGAGCCAAAAGAAGCTGAGAAGTAAGATCAAGGAGGTCCTAGATGTTTTGAGTGCTCAGGCTTTGGGCACATGTGGGCTGACTGTGGGAAAGCAGGCTAAAGGGAAGGCCTACAACGCTACTCTCAGTGATGAGTCAAAAGAAAAATAAGAAACTCCTGGTAAAAATAAAAAATTTCTAGCCTTTGTAGCTCCACATGAAGACCAGGAGGATTCCCAATCCTACTACTCAGAGAGCAATGATGAAGACAGGGAAGAACTTAAAGAGGCCTACAAAATCCTCTATGTGAAGTTCTTGAAGCTAAGGGAGGCGCGCCAGCAGGATGTGTAGGAACTAAACAGTTTGAGGACAGAGAGAAGCACGATGTTGATGAAGATCGCTGATCTAGAAGAAAAGTTGTTGGAGGCGCAGTTACAGATAGATAGGCTGACTGATGAGAACTTGACCCATATGCTATCAGTCCAGAAATGCCCAACAGACAAAACAGGACTCGGGTACGTAGCCTTTACTTCTAATATCCCCTCTACTTCCAAGATTGTGTTTGTCAAGCCCACAGTCCCCAAGCCTCCACCCGTCTACATGGATAAGGGAAAGGCCATCATTAGTGGAGATGTTCCGGTTGTTGCAGAGCCCACTCATATGCCTCCTACCAAGAGAGAGCCTCCTAAATGCCACCACTGTGGCTTAAGTGGTGACATCCGACACAAGTGTTGACTCCTCCATGCTCTAAGATTGAAGGTCAAGAAGGAGCCACCAAGGAAAGCTACACCTGGTACTAGACCTCCAAAGGAGCATCAAGCTCCTTAGCATCAATAGCAACAGTGGCGATTTGTTCCTTCTAATCAGAATGGCAAACCTAGGAAGAACAAATCAAGGCACTACAAGAAGAAGCCGCAAAAAATCGAAAGTGACCAATCTTATGAGGTGTTGCCTATTTTGAGGCAGAGCTTGCTGAGATGGATGGACAACTAGATGAAGGCCTTTCAACAACCACCACAGGTAAGGCAGGTATGGGTCAGAAAGGATGAAGTCATTCACCCCTTGAGGGGGAGTGGACTCACCTAGTTGGTGAGGTCTCACCATGCCTAGGATTTTGGTTCCTTAATCCTAGTGCATGTCAGGTATGTTTGCATTGCATTTTTCATCATGTCATATCTTATTCATGCCTTGCATCTGTTTGAGGAACCATATATTTTCTATCCCTATATTTTCTCTTGTTTGCCTTGAGAAAAATTTCTGCAGGCATTTAATGGGGATGACAGAAAAAACAAGTCGGGCGGCTGCTTTTCTGTCTGGGTATTTCTAAACCTCTTTCCTTGAGCAAAGGTTTGATTTTACCTCATATGTTAGGACTAGATATTTTTTCTTTTCCTCATAGCATGTCTTTGTTGTTTTTTGTCTTATTTTTATTGAACATAAAAAATTAAATTAAATTAAAAAAAAAATGGGGGAGAAGATGTAGAATTTTATTTTTTTTTTCTTTTGATAGCCTTTTCAGATATTGCATGTATGTTTTCTTGATATCTCAGTTCATTGTGCATTGATTGAATATGCTTATATATAATTGAGAGTTTATGCCTCATATCTGTAAAGTTTTCCTGTTGCGTCTTAATGCTAGATAGTTGTTTGTCTTATGTGATGAAAAAATGTGCACTATCCAAAGCTCCTCTAAGGTATATTTTTTTTACTTTCTAATTTTTAGCTTCTAAAAATTCTGATGAGAGAGATTTTTTTGCTAAGATGATTAAATTGACCAACTCACTAGTTGAACCTAGAACCTATAAATTTTGGCATTCTCTCTAGGTTGCAGCACAAGCAATAAATAAAGCATTAAAAAAAAATCAGAAAAATCTGGATTCAAAAGATCCACTACTGAATGTGCTTAAAAATGTTCTTGAACTTAGTCCTTATAGAAACCGTCAGTGACCAATTCATTACAGAAACATACGATAACTAATGGCATAAGTAAAAGAAAAGTGACGCTTCTTAAGGGAGTGTATCAAATGAGAGTGATTAGGCCATAGTAAGATAAGGTTTGACTTTTGACTGATCTTACATTGAATTTCTCTCTTATTTAGAAAATTCAGTTGTTGTAAATTATATCAGCGAACATCATACCTTATTGAGAAAGCTTTCACACACACACACATAGCATGAGTTAAGTCATCTATTTAAAATTTCTATTTGCAGGGAAATTTGTGCTTACTGAATACTTAACTCTAAATTATATCTTTGCATATTTTTGAATTGCTATTTGACTGTCTTATTAGTTGATTATGCATGCGTGTTCTAAAGCTAACTTTAGGGAAAATTATTTTTCTGCAAATTTTTCCTCTGTTTTCAGCTTCCAATGTGAAACATCCGGATGGACCTTCATTTGAGTCTGGACGCATGCGGCTCTGTCAATCTAAGTTTCAGTAGTATACCGTCGGGATGAGTGTGTACCACGTCCAAACGCGAGCCCTTTGCTTTCTTTGCCATTCGCACAGCACTGCATTTTTCTCTTCTTTTTGTCATGTTGTGTGTTTCTCACCCGAATTTCTCACGAGATTTTGGCAATCTCTACACATCTCTTCTCATTCCATGATACTCTATGTGTCTTCCTTTGTTCTTTTAAGTTTTTGTGCTTTTTAGAATATTGGAATATTTGTTAATTGGAATATTTTCTTAAGATATTGTGCATGAAAATCCTACTCTGTCTGTGTGTTGGATTGATATTGATATATCTGGATCATTTGAATTGCTATATTTGCTTATGTAATTTTGGCATCTAATTGACAGCCGTCATAACACTACATTGTTTTTGGAACTAATAGGATCTAATCTTTCTTGGTGGTGGTATTTTTGAAAATATTTCTGTTTAAATCTTTTCAGGGATATGTCAGCCAACAGCTCCCAGCACAACATCCGACAAATGGATCATTTGGAAAACAAAGTGTTGTTGAAGTCATATGTTCAATTTCCAAAGGTCTCAGGATTTAAATGAGATTTTTCCCCCCGCTCATGCAGAGCCTTCCGTAGCATCTTTCATCAGATCTGCATCAGTTAGAGGTTCAATGGTGAATCTTCTCATTTATCTTGCAGACCAGTTGACTAGAGGATTTCAATCTGCGGATAATCAGTTTCAGGCTTTGCAAACTCAATCTGTTGTTGAAGTCATATGTTCAATTTCAAAAGGTCTCAGGATTTAAATGAGCTTTTTCCCCCCGTTTATGCAGAGCCTTCCGTAGCATCTTTCTTCAGATCTGCATCAGTTAGAGGTTCAGTGGTGAATCTACTCATTTATCTTGCAGACCAGTTGACTAGAGGATTTCAATCTGGGGATAATCAGTTTCAGGCTTTGCAAACTCAAGCTGAAGGTTTTTAGTTTATGGTACCCGGCTTCAAGAGACTAGAAGCCGAAGTAGCACAAATCCAGCTTATTGTACGGATCTCTCTCCGTCACTAGTTTTCAGTGGATCAGTAGGATTTGGTACATAGAGGATTTTTGTTCCTTCCTATATCAGTTGTTTTACAAACTTCTGATTATTTGGACTACTTGTAGACACTACTCTATTATTCCTATTATTTTTGGATTTTAAAACTTTTTGTTTGTGGTTTTTCAATACTTTGTTTCCCCTTTGTCCTTTTGAGACAAAAAGGTGGTGTATTTTTATTTTTGGACCGGGATTGTATTTTTAAACCGGTCAAGAGTTTTTTGTCTCAAAATGGCCAATGGGGAAGTTTGTTAGTTTATTGGCTACATTATGTTGATAAAAACACTATATTATAGGTTGTTGCTTTAACAGGGATGCAGTATGATTTCAGAGTCTTCAAATATTTAGAATTTATTTATTTAATATGGAAAGAGCCTTAATATGACAAGTTTCGGTATCACAGGCATCAAGAAGACTATTTCAAAGTTCCATGAAGATTCTACACAATTTACAATTCAGCAAAAGTTGGATCCCTTGTTTCCATCCAGACGGGCAAGTGAAGCGTTCAGACACCCATCTATGTTTGAGAAGATTTTAACGGCTCAGCATGCATCCGTCCAGATGACAAGCCAACACCATCCGGACGCTCTTCAGTGTTCGAGAAGAATCCAGATTTCCTTTACAGACACGGATTAGGAAGACAGCTTGCAACCGTCGAGACGCTAGGGCAACATTGTCCGAACACGACCTTAATAAGGAAACGCGTGAAGCGCGTTATGGAAAGGCGATTGCAATTTACCGTCCGGACGCTCTCAGCTTACGTCCAGACGCGGCCTAAAAAAATTCGAATCAGACTCTAGTTAGGTCTTCTAAAGCCTATAAATAGAGGCCTCTGGGCATGTATTTTTTACAAAATTCGGTATTGAATTCTCTTGAACTTAGAGAGGGTGTTTAGGTAGAAATTGTGAAGATTTGTTAACTCTCTAAGAGTTTTGTGGTGTATGACTTGATTGTGTGAAGTCACACACCACAAAACTATAAAGGAATCTATTGAAGACCCCTTCATGTAGGAGACTTGATTGGAAAGCGTTTGTGTATAGGTACACATTAGAGTGCAAGGTATAATCACTACATCAATGGTATGTGAGTGTTACTGCTTTGTTATTAACTTTGTTTTCTGAATAGTGAAATTCCTGGGTTTTGTTGCCCTAGAGTGGTTTTTCTCTTAATTGAGTTTTCACTTCGTTAACAAAATATGTCTTATTTAAATTCTGCATTTAGATATTGTGTTACACATTGTTCACACAAATATGGTAAATTAGGAGTCTTATTATTTTTCACTAAGAGTGACACATGTCATCATTTTATTGACTGTGGGGACTAAATTGTTATTTTGGCCTACCATGATGACATCTGAATTATTTTTATACCGTAAAGAGTTAATTGTAATTTAGGCCAATTACACGGACTGATTTTGCATTTATTCCAAAAAAAAAAAAAAAAAAATTGTTTTTTTTTTTTTTAGTATTAATCCACCCCCCTTGTTTGTTTTTTTTTTTTTTCTTTTTTCTTTTTGTCTAAAAAATAATTTTTATTTTTTTTTATTTCTTAAGAGAATAAGGTTATTATCGAAAAAAAAAAAAGTGACATTTTAAGCACACTTCGATAGTTTGATGGGTCACTTTAGCACACTTAAAAATTCATGAGACTATTTTAAAATCGGGTGTTAGTTGAGGGGGCTTTTTTTTATATATTTTTCAATTAATTAAATACAATTAAATATAATTACTGATGCATGCGTATGTGCCATAGAGAGCAAACTCTTCCTGTGCATCTAGAAGATCAAATTCTTCCTTGCGCAAGAGAGAGCAAACTCTTCCTGGCGCATGGGCATGCACCAGGAAGAGCATGTGCAAGGATGCTTCACAATGTGCCAGGAATTACTTCCTTAACATGGGTCATTCTTGGCGTAATAATTAATTTGGGTCAGGATAACCTGGCATATACCACATATATATATGCCAGTAATCTCAACTTTTCAGACACGGCATTAGTGGCAATTAAATGCCACTAAACAAATGCTAGGAACATTATTTCCTGGTATTTGTTGATACATTCCAGGCATTTAAAAAAATCAGGAATGGGCATTTTTTTATTTTTTATTTTTTTTGTAGTGTAGTAAGGTTTGGTACGTATCGTCGGTAATGATGCGACATGTGTCCGATAATAGTTACGACTGAACTTTTTTATTAAAAGAACTTATAAAAAAACAAAAATAAAAACAAAACAAAACAAAAAAAAATAAAGAGAGATAGATAGATAGAGAGATGCCATTATTACGCATGCATGTGTTACAACACACTACCTGAAAGTAATAGACTCTTCTAGACTTATAAATCTAATCACAAATTTTAGGTTTGAACCAAGAATTAATTAGCTAGTGAGTTGACAAACTGATAAAGTAATACAACCCGAGTGGGAGACAAGGACAGCCCATCTTGCATCCTTCTTTTGCAGCAAGTCAAAAAGCATGTTGAAAGCTTAAGGGAATTGCACATGATCTCCATAGTCAAACAAAGCTATCTATATACTGTGCAAAAGAAGCATAGTAAATACAATAAATTTCGCTTTCCACAATTGAACTTGGAGGACTCTAGAGTCCTTTTTTAGAAACAAAGGGTACTTTTGTCACAAAGCCGCAACAATAAAAGCATGGATCATATGGAAAATCCTGCAAACGAGTTCATATAGAATTAGGCAAGAGAAGAAAAAGAAGCGCCCACCTTATCCCCACAGGTCGTACAACTCCATGCACGCTCATGTACCCTCTTTCTACAAAAAGCCAGTCCCAATTCAAAAGCCATGACAAAAATCTCCGTTCTTCATTCTACACAGGCTTCTGTACTTCTCTCTCTCTAGGGTTTCTCAGGAGCATCGTTGCAGAGCCAATTTGGCATTCTGTCCACCTCCATGAAATGTTCTTGATAACCAACTTGAGTAACAGCATTTGGAGGCGGCCAGCATGTCAAATGGGCTCTGTAAATTTCTCTCTGAGAAACCCCATAAGAACCAAAACTCCTTGCGTGTCATATATTCTTTTCGGCCTGAAAAGTTTTTTAGTATGTCTTTTTGTCTTTTTTTTCTTTTTTATAACTGGGGCTTTAACCCGACTAGACCTCCTGCCGGCACACCATGCAAATGAATTGTTTGCATTTAAAGGAAGATCGAACCTTAAACTTGATGCTTTTCAAGAAATTAGAATGAAGCTAGTTACTTTTTTAAGTGCGCACATACACATATGGTAAGACGAAGAGGGCTCTTTCATTATCTTGGAGTTGAAGTAAGGCGAATCACTAATTTAGATAGGTTTATATATGTAGTTAGACTCCCAAGTGTGTTATCTACGCAGGCATAATTATCAAGGTCTATTGGCTTTACTTTGAAGGTTGACCTTTCTTATCTCATTCTCCTATTCTGTTCGTTCCAATTTGCAGGCTAATGCTTAGCATTCTCTAACAACGATGGACATTGTTTGGTATTGGCCCTCAACGATCATTAATTAAAGGTCTGATATTGGTATTTTCTTCTGTTTTTTTCATGAATTGGTTTGATATAATTGGTATTCTCTAGCTAGGCATATTTAAAACTACATACATGCAACTGATCTGTAACGTAACAACCGATATACAGTGATTATTTAGACAGATGAATTGGTTCTAAACCAAAGCTGCACTGTCTATCTATATATGTTGTTGTAGTTAATTCAGGTGAGCAGAAGTTGTTTGCAAATATAAGCTCATCAAAGATGGATGCCTTTAGGCTTTGGGTAGGACCTGAGGGAGTTTTCTTTCTTGGCAGTAGCTGTCAGGATTCATAAGAGCTTTGACCTGTAAATTGTTGATATACTAAGATTTTGCCATTGCATTGGTGCGAGTCAACCATGTACATGAAGTTGAAAAAGCAGGCATACATATTAATATTGCATGTAAAGTTTCTCACTCTCTCTCTCTCTTAGCATGTAATAATGGTGATATGGCAACTTTTACATCTTTAAAGCACCATTAATGATGGCCGTGAACACATGCGCGGCTGCCATTGGCTTTTAGACACTTTGGTTTGCGTTTGGGCTTTGGATACCAAGAAGCATTATGCTCGGAAATGGTAATTGAACCTGCCATTAAAGTCCCTTTAGGACGTTCACTTCTTTCTTGCAAGGCCCCAACAAACACAGGTGCCCGCACTTGCATTACCATGACCACCACCACCACCTCGATCGATCAAACGACTACAGCTACACAACTAAGGAAATCATGATACCACTCAAGTTAATTTGATAATTAATTAACTTGTTAAATTATTCTCTAAAAGAGTAATACTATTTAGTAAATTTATATACGATTGACAAACAATTAGAATGACGTGACACTGAAAATTAGCCTTTAAGTATTTTTTTTTTTTTTTTTTTACAAGTGATGATTTTAGGGTCTATTTTCATTACTGTCACATCATTAAGTTGGATGACAATCGTATAATAGTCTACTAAATAGCATTCTCCTTCTGGAAAGAAAGTATGTAATGTCATACAGTCATATAATAGTCTACTCAATTTATAATTGATTCTAGGGAAGCTCCAAATTGACTAGTCTTCTTGGAGTAATAGTGAAGATGTAACTAGCACTTTTTTTGGATCGTTACAAATTGTATCAGAGCCACTTAGTAATGTTATGTGTACTGGAGTGCTACATGGCGTAGCGTTCATGACGAGGACACATTAGGGGTTTAAAGGGGAGAGATTGTAGCACCTCAGTCCCACATTGGGAAGATGTGTAGCCTATAAAGAATGGGTGATTTATAAAGACACTTATAGGTGTTAAATCCTACATTGCTTACTTACAAAGTGAAACTAGACTTTATAAGTGATTATAGGGAAGCTCCAAATAGACTAGTCTTTTTGGAGTGATAGCACATATGTGGCTAGTGCTTCCCTGGGTCGTTACATATTTGGTGACAGGGGAGTACATGGTTAGATAGCCAACATAAAAAGTGTTAGGGTGCAACAGTGTCACTCTGCTCACGTGAACAACTCTTAGAACACGTCTTACGTGGTACAATTTCGAATGTCATAAAAGGCTTTGGCTTAATTCCCTCACTCAACACAAATTGGTTTTCAAATGAGATGTCAATGCTTGATCCAACAAAGAGAATAGTAAAGGGAAGGACTTGAGAGACAGCCCATGGTGTTTTGGAATGTTATAATTTTTCTAATATTAGCTACTACGCCAAGTTTTCCTAACGAATTCACTAAAGAAAACTCTTTGATGTCACCACTAAAAGTTGAATAGTTGACACTATTGATCATTAGCGTCGACATGTCGACGCTAATTATGTTGATGCGAATAATCAAATGCTAATGCTCATCAGCAATGACAAACGTCGCCACTACTAATACTTTGGTGTTGATGCAGATGAGTTCAGAATTGAAACCATATGCAACGCTGATAATAGCTCATCAACGTCGACGCTGATCGAGTATCATAGCGTCGACCAAAGTGTTGACGCTGATGATCCATCATCAATGTCAACCCTTGACACGCCTTTTTTTTTTTTTTTTTTGCTATTTGCTTTAATTTGACATGCCGCACATCATAAAGGCATGATTTATAACTATTACTAAAAACGTGTCCCAACCAAATAAAATATTACACATTTCATAAAATATCATTATATTACAACTAAATAAAATTCTTTACAAAACTTGACCCAAAATATCATTACATGTAAAGATTTCTGCTGTGAAAACAGAATACATTGGAGTAAGTTTCAGATTGATGCAACTTTTACTCAGGCACATGACTTTCTTAATATACCTTTGAAGACCCTCTTTGATCCGTTGTGGATTAACTTTTAGTGTAGAAAGCATCCCAAGTGCACCATCCAAACCTGTCTAAATGGGCTGGTATCTTTAGATTCAAGCACAATAAGTAACTTAATCTGTAGAAGAACTAGACTTTTCACATGCAATTTACAGGCACTCCACTAGGAGCACAACCTACCACAAAGTAATTGGAAAGGAACTTAACAATATTATATTGTAACCTTATCTTTGTCTGATAAAGATATATGCATATAACTCCAACGTGTTCCACGCACATTCCTACCCAAACATCAAAACAATTGTTTGCAAGGATGAAGCCCAATGATTGCTCTGAAGAATCCATAAACCACACATCATCTGCCTGTTTTGTATTTGAAATTTAGTAAACATGCAATGAGATCAGGTAAAGCCAGTAAACAAGTTAAACTCAATGGTTGTAAGTACATAATTCCATTGTCGAAAACTTATATAGGAAGAACCATTTCAAGCCACTTTAAGGCACATTTTTCCAAACGTACTGTATAAAACTGTTGCAATCACCAAGTGTATGGCAATTTAATCTTTTCCAATGAGATACAATTGAGTTTCATCTAAAAATAGTATCTAAATTCATGGTTGTAACAAGTGGTAAATGTAAAAAATTTATGGTAACAAAGACATTTGAAGTTGAAAACACACATATATAGTCAGAGATAGTGCCTTAAGAGAAGCAGTATAGGCCTCAACATATAATGCCGGGAACATTTTTTTCTAAAGAATTGTTGCTTCAACACCAGAACAACCCTTTTAAACAACTTCAAATAATCAGAACATAAACTTTAAAGAAACAACACCAATCACACGAGTGAGTCTGATGACCGAGCAAAGAAACATAGTCATGACTGCCAGTAAATTGCATACGAAGTTCCATTTTTTAGACCAAGTAAGCTATATTAAGACATTAGTAGCAAGAGTGAAAGATTTGTTGTGAATTGAATCAATCACTACTCCAACTTCCATAACAATATCAATTCTAACTTCATTTAATTTTTATACCCTTAAAGCCATTTCAGAGATTGCAATATGTTCTCTTTTTTTTTTTTTTTTATCAAATTTTGGGCCAATTAGGATATAGATGCATGTAGCAAAAAATAGTTAGCAAGCTCACCGGCCAGGAAAAGCCCATGCTGAAGCAAAACCGGAGGACCCCGCTGTTCTTTTATATTCCCTGAACAAGACGACATGCACTGAAGGGCCAATAAGTAACCATCCTTTGTTTGAACCTAATAATACAAGAAAACTTCAAATTCAAGTGTAAGCTAACAACGATTTGAATAATCAAAACAAGACTAGGCCACTAGAAAACACAAAAAAACAAAAACAAGTAAAATCCCAACACCTATTCCACACTTCTACGACAAATTCCGAGGATAACTTTTGAATTGCTAACAAATTTTGCCACAGAATGGAGATAGATGGTAAGGCTATTTGACTCCCAAGCAAATTTGAGGAAAATAAAAAGCAACAATAATTATTACCAAACAAGATTCCAAAATCCAAAAGCTCAATTTAACTCAGAAGATTCATTTGTCTTCTTATCTCTCACCAATCGAGCCACTCCAAATTTATCTCTTACCATCCTACATACACTTAAAAATAAAATTGTATTATATATTTTTACTCTCTTACATTGTTTACTCAAAATTCTTTAACCTTGATAAACATGTCAAGGGAGGTTTACTAACTTAAAGTTTTTAGACACATATTTTAGTGCCCATAATCCATATTATTATTAGGATTAAGTAGGTCTTAATTAGAAATTAGGACTTTTTCACTTTTGTGTTGACTGAACGTTCGCTAAGAACCTCGAATGATCAAGCACAAATGATCGAAGTTTTCACCGCGAACAATCGATTTTTCCGACCATGAACGTTCGATGACAAAGTGTATTGTATGTCAGAAGGTACATCCCACTCCTTTGGTGTATGTGACCAACCAATAGTATACGAAAATTCACTATAGTACTCGAACGGTCGATACTCAACTACCGAACGTTCGATAGGTGGCAAATTAGCTCATCCTTATCCTCTACAATTTCTCCCCTATAAATACCCCCCCCCCCTCCCCTCCCTTCGTGATATATGTGCATTCCGACCCTTTGAGCCACCATTACTATAGTGAGAGTGTGTTGGAATGCTTTGGTGTGAGGAAGGCACTTTCGCTCTATAGAGGGATCCCTGAAGAACGAGAAAGAACTGAAAAGACCATCTTAAGAGGGGATGCATTAGATTTTCGAATCCCAAGAAGGTACTCAAAAATCATGGAATGGTAACCATGATGTGCATCTCAAAAAGAGCTTTCCGGAATGGGGTCTCACACAAAGTTTTAAAACCTGTAGCAAAAGTTATGTCTGTTTTACTAAACACTGCGCGATCGGTCAAAGCTGCAGAAAGAGTCGACGAACATTCAAAGAAGAACATGGAACATTTGACGCAGAACAGTCGACCCGACTATGGAACGTTTGAAGGGACCTGTTAGAGTATAAAATGGGTATTTTAGGGCTAGGGTTCCATTATGTGTATCCCACAACCCCAAGAACAACCCAGCAACCTCTAAAGAGAGAGAGAGAGAGAGAGAGAGAGAGAGATGGAAGGGAAGATGAGATTTTTTAGGGGAAATTAAGATAAGGAAGTGTTGTTGGACATTCTGAACTTTTCTCCCCAAAACCCAGCCACTAATACTATTGAATTCTATTCTCTATTGTGGCTTGCTTCTAATGCACGAATTTAATGTGTATTTATAGAGTACAAGAGTAACCCTAGTCAAATCCGTGTTCTGTTAGAACTTCTAGTCTAGGTGGAAGGAGTAAAACTTTTTTCCATTTCTGGTTCTACCTTGCTATAAGCTTCTACCGCGCAAATGCGCTTGAGCTAAGGATGCTCTCAAGCCTAGTTGCTTTTGCGCTTGAGCTCAGAAGCTTTCTGATGTGCGCTCGAGCTTGATGTGTTGGTCACGCTCAAACGTTTTTGGGTAATGCGCTTGAGCTTAGTGTGAATTATGCCCAAGCTCATTATGCTGGGTGTTGCACTCGAGCCCAAGTAAGCCGAGCTTAGGCCCTTTACCTCGCACAATGTTGACTTTTTCTTTTGCTAATTTTGAAGGTTTAAGACCAAAGGATTACTTCTTCTTCTTTTTTTCCCTTAGATTTTTGAGAATGCTTAAAACACAGAAACAACACAAAACATCAATTCACAATGAAACTAAAAGACTAACATATCCGAGTTAAGGGGCTTGAATGTGCAACATTCAGAGCTTATCACACCTCCAAACTTAAATATTGCTAGCCTCTTAGCAATACTAAACAAAATTTAAAAAGAAATAAAATGCAAAACTACATTACTTCGTCTTTTGTGGGAAACACGATTGCATTTAGCATATGCAACAAGTCTTTTAAACACCTAGGATTCCCTACTGGACGAGTGAAGTCTCATGAGGGTTTGCCAGAAATGTTACCCACAAACATTATGCCAGTCATATTATTCATAAGATAGAAGTATCACATAAACAATGTTTCTTAGTTATTAGAAAGCTTAACAGAATAAACTACATATTCAAAACTTTTTAAGAATTCCAAAGTATAAACATTTACCAATAGCTAGCTGAGGCATCACAAGTTGAAATTGGTGTAAAGTGAACTAACACACAATTATGAGGCTTCAAATAAATTCTAATGTGCATGATTCAATATCTTAAAATTCACTAGGATCCCCATTAGATAAAACAAGCAATGCATGATGATATTATTCATTTTTATTTATTTATTTCTCTTTTTATCAGGTTGTGCAATGCTTAGCTCCCTTAAGCTTTCTAATTGACCCATTTATCAAGTGTTAGGCCAATGACTCCCAAACCAGATGGTTTTAGGGCACTAGGTGTAAAACACCCCTACAAGCTTACTAACTCAAGTGAAAAATGCTACAAAGCTAAACTTAACCATATCATCAATCAATCCAAATTTCACACATTTTGACGTGAACACTCAATACTTAATGAGGTAAGAGGTCCAGTTACTTAGTGAAAAATTGAACTCTTTTTTTATTATTATTATTATTACATCATGCCAAGGTTATTTATCCAACAAGTCACCCACCTCATTCCAAGTCATTAAAAACAAACACAATCAGTTTCACATGTCATACCTCACAAACTATGTGCTAAAGTGCTTGTGGTTGATTCAAAGTTAAACATGTGAAATCTCATGTGCCAAAGGTAAATGCTAAGACTTAGATTCCTTAATGAAATGATGATGTGTTCAAAATTTTAAGCTCGTCAATGAAATGTAAAACACTGTTAAAGTTCAATCGCATTCTTAGAAATAACATGATTTTTTTAAAAAATAAAATAGAAAAATTAAAACAGAATAAAAAATTAAAGAAAAAAGTACAAACAGAAAATAAAGCATAAAGCATTAAAGCAGAAAAAATTCAAACAAAAAGATATCAGTGTCTTACCATACCCCCAAACTTGAATTGCACATTGTCTGCAATATGTGGATACCTAGGGGATAGAGGATGCAACATTGAATCATGGAGAAGGAGGCATTGGTGCACAGGGAAATGTGCCTAGGGCATGTGGAAATCTCTCCAAAAGAGATTGCAGCAACTGCAGTGTCTGTATGTGAGCCTGTTGATTTGTCAGTTGCTCCTCCCGGTATTCCCACCGATGATCAGTGATCTCGAATTGTAACCGAGCTACCTCATCACAAAGATGTATATACTCTACTCGTGTGATAGGTTTGTTCAATGGGGCAACATCATCGTCCTCAAATTGAGCTCCATCGTCCCCAAAAGGAGCTTCATATTCCCCAAGTTAATCCTCCTCCATGGCCTCGGAAGTATCCATCTCCTCAACGTTTTCTGCCTCAACTATGGCAGGGGCGTGTTGGCGCATGTGGAAAGTCCGTGATGGTGAAGTCGTCATCCAAGAATGCCACCCCCTTTGTATGCAAGAGCTGAGTAATAAGGAAAAGGAATGGTAGGAAACAGATCTCTGTGTTCTCTTGGAGATCAGCCTTTCCCAACACTTGTGCATTTGATCCCAGATAAGGACTGGGGCGGAGAACCAATAGCTCCTATGGACAGTAAACAACGTCGCCAAGAATGAGTTGTGTCTCTGAGTTTATCAATAATAAAATTACCACTCATAATAGAACAAATCTTTGTATGATTGATCTATGTGAGGGTGTCGAACATCAAGGACTCTTTGGTTGTTATTAAGTTATTGAAATTAATTCTAATCTAATTTAGAAAAGATGTTTGGTTTTTGTTTTGCAATTGAAACTAAAGAAGAACATAAGAGTAAGAGCAAAATAAGCTGGAGAAGATATAGGGGATTGATTTCACCGCTAACCGCATAATAATGGTAAATTGTATTTAACATGAGATTTTCACTTATATGAACGATATGACTCGTGTGTATTTATCAAGCACCCAACGATGTCATCAATAAATTTCTTTTATTAAGAAATAAGAATAGCCCATCTTTGATTAGCACGAATCGTCCACCTAACATCTAAGGTGTAGTTCGATCTGTCTTCCCTAGGTATGAACTATCAAATTTCTTAATTAGCATACACGTAATCAAGGAATAAGCATAACTCATCTTTTGGCAAGGCAAGAATTGTTCTACCTAAATTAAACTAACTAGGGTGTAGAGCAATTCATCCTTCCTAGACATGGCCTATCAAACACTCTTAATTTTGTATCCATTCAAAGACAATAGGCAAGGCACTATAAGGAAGTGAGGTAGGGTTGGTAGATATGAACAAAACTTAGGAACCCTCTCGTAGATGATTTTCTGCCATTTTTCTCCAGCACTCATTCCTAACCAGATCCAATTTGGCCTAGGCTTTAAGAGATCTATCTACACACAATTATACCATTATTGCTTGGAAAGGGTTACATCAATACCCTATGAATGATTTAGCCGCTCATGAAGATGCTGAAAATCGCCTTCGTTGAGGAGAATTCCATTCCAAGGAGCTGTTGGAAATTCTGAACTTTTCTCCCCAAAACCTAGCCACTGATCCTTTTGAATTCTACTCTCTATTGTGGCTTGTGATAAGCGTCGAAGTTTCACATTCAAGCACCTTAACTTGCATATGTTAATTCCTTAGCATTGTTATTTGTTTGATTTTGTGTTGTTTTATTGTTTTCTGAAAATTAAAGATGACTTATAATTTACCAAGTGTGTGGAATAGTGTGCAACAAAATATCAAAATGCAAAAATTAAAGAGACAGATATTTTGTTGACGAAGTGGAAAGTCAATTAAGAGAAAAACCACCCAGGGACAACCAAACCCATGATATCCACTATTCAGAAGACAAAGCTATTTTACAAACTGTAGCACTCACATACCCTTATGCAGTGGTCGTATCTTGAACTCTGACGTGTAACCCAACACGACGCTTTTCAACCAAGTCACCTACTTGAAGGGGTCTTTAATGGAATCATTTACCTTAGGGCCAACCCTTAAGATAGACTTTAGTTTCAGCACAGCAACAGTACTTGGCAACGGCTTGAGAGTGAGCGGATCAGCACAACAACTCTTCAAATATTCTCTCTAAGCACTACTGAATTCTTACAAATTACATGCCTAGGGATCTCTATTTATAAGGTACAGAAACCTAAATCGCGTCTAATGTGATTTTCCTAGGCGGCATCCGAACGGTAGCTGAGAGTCTCCGGA
Source organism: Alnus glutinosa (assembly GCF_958979055.1). Classification (NCBI taxonomy): domain Eukaryota; kingdom Viridiplantae; phylum Streptophyta; class Magnoliopsida; order Fagales; family Betulaceae; genus Alnus; species Alnus glutinosa. The sequence continues at coordinate 11,550,993 of NC_084896.1, read as the reverse complement.
AGGACAACTGTGCAATCGACTTTTCAAATTTGCTTGAAATTCTTTCCTGAATAGAGTCGTGTCTGGACGGTGTTACCCTAGCATCCGGACGGTTGCACTTCAGCTGCACACAATTTTCATGTTAAGGCTTGAGAGTCTGAACCATGAAGACTGAAGTCCGGACAGTTGGACTTCTGCGGCACACTATTTCCATATTAAGGCTTGCACATCCGGACCATGGAGACTGACGTCCAGACGATTGAACTTTGTATGCACAACTTGCCTTATCAAGGATAGCATCCGGACGGTTGTAACTGTCTTCCCATATATGTGTTTTGGAACAAAATCTTTTTCCTTGTCGAACACTGAAAGGCGTCCGTCCATGTTGATAAGACGTCCAGACTTATGCAACTTAGAGCAGTTCGAAGCTTCTCGACATAGAGGAAGGTCCGGACGAAAAGTTCTCATCGTCCGAACGGATGATGCTTTGACAGTTAAGCATCCGGACAAGATTTTACATCGTCCGGACGGATGCAAGGGATCCGATTGCTCTTACTCGGAATCAGTGCAGAGTCTTCTAAAAGTATAACTTTGAATAAGAAGACTCTGAAAATAACTGAATCCCTGTTTAAAAGCATCATTACATAGAAGTGATTTTGTCCAACAGAATGCAGCCAATTACAAACTAACAAACTCCCCCTTTGGCCATTTTGGAACAAAAATAACTTGACCGGTTAAAAATACAATCCCGGTCTAAGTCAAAAAAATACTCCCCTTTTTTTGTCTCAAAATGACAAAGGGTAAAACAGAGTATGAGAAAAAACACAATAATAAAATACCCCCCCTTGATGTCTCAACAGGACAAAGGTAAACATAGTATATAAAATCCATAGACAAAAAAAAAAAAAGTTCTAAAATCCAAAACAATAGGAAAATAGAGAAAAGTCTACAAGTGGACCAAAAGACAGGAACAAAAATCCTCCAAGTACCAAATCCTGTTAATCCACTGAAATCAAGTAACAGAGAGAATGCCATACAAAAGGCTGGATTTGTACTACTCCGGCTTCTAGCTCCAAACCTTCAGTCACTTGATTTTGCAAAGCCTAAACCTGGTTATCCGCAGATTGACATCCTCTAAGCAACTAGTCTACAAGATAAAAGAAGAAATTCACCACTGAACCTCTAACTGATACAAATCTGAGGGAGATGCTACGGAAGGCTCTGCATGAACGGGGGGAAGAGCTCATCTAAAACCTGAGACCTTTGGAAATATGAACATATGACTTCAACAACAGTCTGTTTTTCAAAAGATCCATCTGTCAAACACTGCGCTGGGAGCCGCTAGACGACATATTCCTGAACCAAGATTAAACAGAAAATATCTTCGAAAATACCATTACCAAGAAAATCAGATCCTATGAGTTCCAAAAATAATGTGGTATTTATGACGGCTGTCAATTGGATGCCAAAGAACAATATAAGCAATGGAGTAATTCATAAGGCATAAATATATCAAGATCAACCCAGCACACAGACAGAATAGGATTTTCATGCACAATATCTCAAGAAAATATTACAATCACTAAATAGTCCAATATTCTAAAAAGTACAAGAACTTTAAAAGAACAAAGGAAGACAAGCAAAAACCATGGAATGAGAAGAGATATGCAAAGAATACCAAAATCTAGGGAGAAATCTGCGAAAAAAAACACACAACACGACATGATAAATCAAAAAAAAAATGCAGAGGTGTGCGGATGGCAAAGAAAGAAACGCAAGTCTTAAACTTGTAGAGATCTCGTACGGACGTGTCACTTAACCATTCGAACGGCTAATGCTAGGTCAGTGTATGGCAAGACTGCTCTCGTCCGGACATAAGAATAGGTCCGTCCGGACGCATCACACTGAAAATCTGAAACTAGAGGAAAATTTGCAGAAAAAATATTTTTCCTAAAGTTAGCTTCAGAACACACATGTAAAATCAACTGATAAAGCAGTCAAATAGCATTGCAAAAATATGTAAAAATATAAATGAGAGTTGAGTATTCAATAAGCACAAATTTCCCTGCAAATAGAAATTTTAAATAGACTACTCAATTCATGCAATGCGTGTGTGTGTGAAAACTTTCTCAATAAGGTATGAAGTTCACTGATATGACTTAAAGCAACTGAATTTTCTACACGAGAGAAAATTAATGAAGATCAATCAAAAGTAAAATCTTATTTTACTAGGGACTAGCAACCCTCATCTGATACACTCTCCTTAAGATGCAGCACCTAATTTTTACTTGCACCATGAAGAAAAAGATAAAATTTTTACTTGCACCATGAAGGACAAGATATAAAGCTGTTTCAGCACAGAAGCAGAGAATTTATGCATATAACAATGAACACAGAATTATAACTGCTTGTTTCTTTTTTATGCTACAACCTAGAGAAAATGTTAGAATTTTTAGGCTCTAGGTTCAACTAGAATGTTGGTCAATTTGACCATCTTACAAAAAAAAATCTCTCTCATAAGAATATTCAAAACACAAAGTCAGAGAAAAAAAAAATGTACCTTAGGGGAGCCTTGGATAGTGCATATTTTCATCGCATGAGGAAAGTAACTATCTAGCATTTACATGCACAGAAAAAACTTGGCAGATATTTAGGCAAAAACTCTCAATCATATATAAGCACAATCAATTAATGCGCAATGAACTGAAATATCAGGCAAAAATATATGCAATATCTAACATGCCAAGAAAAGAAAAAAAAATAATAAAATTCCCTGCATTTTCTCCCCCAATTTTTTTTTTTATTTTATTTTGAAAACAATAAAACAGAAAAACAACAAGGACAAGCTTATGGAAAAGGAAATATACATCTAGTCCCAGCATGTAAGGTAAAATCAAACATGTTCTCAAGGAGAGAGGTTTAGAAATACCAAGACAGAAAAGCAGCCGCCTGGCGTGCTTTTAACTGTCATCCCCAAAAATATCTGCAGAAGTTTCTTAAGATAACAAGAGAAAATATGGGGATAGAATAAATTATTCATCAAACAAAATATAAGGCATGAATAAGATATGACATGATAAACAATGCAAAGCAAATATAGCTGACATGCACTACGATTTATGAACCAAAATCCTAGGGATGGTGAGACTGCACCTCTACTAGGTGAGTCCACTTCCCCTCAAGGGGTGAATGGTCTTATCATTCTTGACCCATACCTGCTTGACCCGTGGAGGTGGTTTGCAGATATTGTCCATGTTGGCCATTCTCATTAGCATACCTTGCATCAGGCTCAGCAACCCCTCATAACCATGGTTGCTATTGGGCTTCTGTGGCTTTCTCTTGTAGCGCCTTGATTTGTTCTTCTTTGGTTTGCCACTCCAATTGGCAAGAACAAACTTCTGCTGATGCCGTGGAGCCTAATGTGTCGTCGAAGGTAGAGTGCCCGATGTAGCTTTTGTTGGCAGCTCCCTCTGAACCTTCGACTTCTGGGCCTGGAGCTGTCGACATTTGGGTCGAATGTGACCAGTGGTGCTGTAGTGATGACAGGTGGGTAGACTTCTTTTATTTGAATGCTTTTTGACTTTCTCTGCAGAAATATGGTTATCATTCTTACAAACAATATTGCCCTTACCTTTTATATGTCTCCTTATGGGTTGGGACATATTTTGATGAGGAAGAATCTTCAACTTCACTTTTCCTCATAACATCTTGCTTAATCCAAGGTCTGTGGGTGATGAGTGCCAAATATTGTATATTTGGACCCCTTAATTTGCATTTGTTAAACCTTTAACTTTGTCATTTTCTAATGATTTTGGTTTGTTTTAGTATTTTAGCATTTTGCAAGTGATTGAGAGAAAATAACGATTTTTATGCGAAATTGCAAATTTAGAGAGAATAATATTTTATCTAATGAAAGACACACGTGGAGAAGGGGCAGTTCTTAAGTTGCATGTTTAATTTCTGAATGACGTATGTATAGGAGGCGAGTCTCTTTAGGAAAGTCTGCAGCACCGAACAAGGTAGCAGCTTTACACACAGCTGGCAGCACCAATTCATTCCATGCACAAGAGAGCACCGACTTTATTAAAATGGAAGGAATAGGCGCAGGGATGTCCATACAAAGGAGCACCAAATCATGCAGAACTTGCATGTTATTTTCTCCTAAGCTGTCATGCAGTAGCTACACGTTATTAGCATTGAATTCCATTCTTTTTCTTTCCATAATAACAGCAGCTCTGGATCACAACACTCGAATTCTTTCCCAATTGACGTGCAGCACTTAGTGATAGGCAGCAACGAATATTTGAGCACGTGATGCTTTCCATACCTGGGCAACAGCCAAGCACGTGAAGGACAGCACCGAATTCCATGCAAAAACTGGCAGCCGAGAGACACGTTTTCATCTTCAGGAAAGAATACTTTTATACCTTGCAGCACCGACCTGTAGCCGTGCGTGGAGACGTGGAGCGTTGGAGGTTTGAAGCAGGAATTCAGAATTTCTTCCCTTAAGAGTAACAGCAGGACACGTCTTCATCCATGCACCCACCGTACCTACACGTTCTCTTCTTTCCAAAAACAGGGCAGCATGGAATCAAGGCAGATATCTCTCCAAATCTGCAAGGCAACGAACACATGCACGGGTCTTCCTTCAAATCAGCTGGACAGCACCGAATTAAGCACACCTGGCAGCAACGCCGAGCCAAGACATGTACTTCACGCGTTAATTTCCAGACCAGCAACTCTTTCACACATTTTCTCTAGAAGAAGCACCGTAGACCCAGCCACAATCTCTTCATGATTTCCTTCCATAATTGGCCGACAAAGACTACTGGCAGCGCACTAAAACGGGAAAGAGGCGTGAATTGGCAGCAACCGAACAGTACCTGCTTGATTTTTGTTGGTACAGTTTCCGGTACGGTGACGTGTTGCCTTGTGATTCGTTGCCTTCCTCGATGTTCGTTCTCCTCGGGATCTGCAAAATAACAAACGGCTCGTCGGGGGTGCCGACCGGACCCCCACTCCGATGCCTAAGTCAGTTCAAACTTATTTTCTGGAGAATATCAGTTATCTCAATAGTTCAGAGAATCTGTTTTTTAATACCTGGCGTAGTAGTCTTATTTATAGGCTCACAGTTATAAAACTGCTAAAATACTTGGAGCATAATCTGATTAGGAGTCTGAGTCCTAGATCACATAGTCTTGAATCTTATCTTTCTGATTAAGAGTCTGAGTCCTAGATCACATGGTCTTAAGTCTTATCTTCATAGAATTCAAATTGGGTAGTAGAATCCAAACTGGATATGACACTCTCTTTAGCTAATGTCATTCTATTAGGTACCTTATCCCATATTTGATGGGATAGAAGTCTATCTTGATATACTCGAGATATACGTCTTTTTGGAGATAACGAATGGTCTTATAAATTGGGTCTAATCTTGCTGGGCCGACCTGATGGGCTCGGCCCATATGTCTTTGGAGCTAATTATTTCTCCAACAGTTACCCCCCTAATTCTCTTATTTGAATTTAGAATGTAAGAGAATTAAATACCTCAATTTCTGAATCTGGATCTTCCATAATCTATATCTGACAATTACTGCCTCTTTCAAAGTAATTATGACGAATAATGCCTCAAATCTCTGGAAGGATTAGAATTCCTGCTCTTTGTCGATCTAGAACTGCTGTCTAAGTTCTAATTGGACTCTGATCCTTTATTAGACTTCTAATCTGATATCTTCTTAGACTTCTGATCTGATCATTCTTCTTATCTGATTGGACCATAAGTCCTATTCCAATTCTACCAGGGATAACTGATACCTGATTTCCCTGAAGTAGTTGCTAAATGTTTATCTCCTCCTTGGATCGGGTTGAGTGGATCCAACTTGTGATCTGTCATAGTACTAATAGCAACTTCTCATAGATATCTTCTTCATAAATGCCTCTACATAATATTGTCGGTCGGTCCAAAGTTGTAAAAATGATCTCTTACTCTCGGTAGGAGATGGGTCAGACTGATGTAGTTGATTTCACCAAGATTGTGGTGAAATGCCACTATGAGAGAACACTTTGCGTACAACTTTCCTGAGATCAAGGTTCTGTCTGACAAAAAATGGTAAACCGTTGAAGAAAAGGCTTAACATACCCGAAGCTTCTTCATCCGTAGTGCTTCGTAGACCGCTTCCACAAAAATCTCTCTTGAGGGCTTCGGAGGCCCAGGCTAGCGCTGAGGCTTTAGTTGTCCGAGACGTATAACGATTAGGGGCTTCTGCCGGCCCGAGGTTTTGTGCTTGGCGTACTGAATCTTCTAATCTGAACACCATCTAGCTTGGTCTCACCTGTGAATATCTTTATTTTCGAACTTTGTAATGTTTGAATTCTTTGTTATGGAAAAACTTTCCATGACAAGTCAATTCTCACTTATCCTCTAATAACTTGAACAAACAATTGGTTTGCGTAAGTTAACTCCGAGGAGGGTAAGAAAAATCTTTTGTTTCAAAAATCTTTTTGTTTTGAACTCCGTGACTAGGAGAGAAAAAATCTTTTGTTTTAACCTCCGTGACTAGGAGAGAAAAATCTTACTTTGAGTTATCCTCCTTAACTTAAACAAACAATCGGTTTGTGTAAGTTATGACCGAGGAGGATATGAAAAAATCTTTTAGAAGCGATGAACTTACTTGGTTATTTTTTGTAGAGGTGATATCCCCGTATGGTTTGTTATAGGGGTTGTCTCCCCGTATCTTTGTTCGAGTTGCTCCTGAGAGATCTTAATTTTGAGAGTTTGGTGTAGCTTCGGTGATTTTCCCTTTGTAGAAGCTTTAACTTTGTTGAGCTACCCCCCATAGCTTTAGTCCGCGACCGCGGGCTAAGTCGTTCGAGGCGGATAGTCAAGTCCTCTTGGTATCTTGATGATTTTTTAAAGAGGTTTTATCCTCATACCTTCCTGAAGCTTTTCATTCCTGAAACTTTTTCATTCTGAAGCTTTGTCATCCTAAAGCTTTGTCGTCCTAAAGCTTTGTCGTTCTGAAACTTTATCTCCCTGAACTTTTTCCTTCCTGAAGCTTTTTCATCCTGAATCTTTATCATTCTGAAGTTTTACCTTCCTGTTTACCTTAATGAGCTACCCCCATAACTTTAGTCTGCGACAGCAGGTTAAGTCGTTCGAGGTGGGTAGTCAGGTCGCTGAGCTTTACCTTTCTTTTCGGAAATCTTTGTAACCTGTAAAAGACTTTATATATTACTGAAATGAAATCATAACTTGAAATCTTTACCTTTTAATTTCTTTATCTCTGAATGCTCCAATCTTTTAACGTCTGGAGACCTCCAACCGAGAGGTTTTCTTGTCTTGGTGTCCTTTCCATAACCATTTCGGGTCGTCCGAGGAAAGTACTCGGGCCGATTCTATCTTGGATGTTCTTGTCCTTCCGAAAACCTGCAATCCTGCCGTTGTATCCTTTGTTGGACTAACCGTTAGGTTTTTCTTGCTCTCGGTGTTGGATAGACCGAGAGACTTTTTATTTTTCTGCTCTCGGTGTTGGACTGACCGAGAGGCTTTTCCTGCTCTCGGTGTTGGACTGACCGAGAGACTTTTCCTGCTCTCGGTGTTGGACTGACCGAGAGACTTTTCCTGCTCTCGGTGTTTACTGACCGAGAGACTTTTCCTGCTCTCGGTGTTGGACTGACCGAGAGACTTTTCCTGCTCTCGGTGTTGACTGACCGAGAGACTTTTCCTGCTCTCGGTGTTGACTGACCGAGAGACTTTTCCTGCTCTCGGTGTTTACTGACCGAGAGACTTTTCCTGCTCTCGGTGTTGGACTGACCGAGAGACTTTTCCTGCTCTCGGTGTTGACTAACCGAGAGACTTTTCCTGCTCTCGGTGTTGACTGACCGAGAGACTTTTCCTGCTCTCGGTGTGGACTGACCAAGAGACTTTTCCTGCTCTCAGTGTTGACTGACCGAGAGACTTTTCCTGCTCTCGGTGTTGGCTGACCGAGAGACTTTTCCTGCTCTCGGTGTTGACTGACCGAGAGACTTTTCCTTGTTTTCTCTGCAAGGTTGTCTCCTTGGCTCTCGGTGTTGGACTGACCGAGAGACTTTCCTTGTTTAATTTGTTGTAGGGGTTGTCTCCCCGTATCTTTTCTGCAAAAAGGGTTAACGAAGCACTGCATATCCTAAAACAAAATAGCACCATATATTCTTTTCATCCGTCGGGATGATTTTGTGATCCTTTCACTCACGACAGGAGTGAAGCCTCAACATATGAGTCTATTTTATCAAAATATATATACATTTCGGCAAAGCGTACAAGCGCATGCATATATATATTTTTTCCTGATTGGTAAAAACCAACATTTATCCTTACTTTAACATAAATCATGTTTGTCAAAGAAGAGTATGAACTTATCTGGTGAATTCGATGAAGATGAACTGTCTTACTTGGAGCTCCTTATCCTGCACACCACTCGATATGGTGCTTTTTGGGAGAGTTCCTCAAACTGGACCATCGGCTCGGATTTGTCCCTCGGCACGTGACTGTGCACTTAGGAGGATGGCAAATCTAGAGGGGTCCTCAAAGTGTGCCATTTGGAACTAGGAGCTCGGGCATAGTCTCCTCAGGATAGTACCCTCGGAATAATACTCTCGGTACGTGTCATCTCGGTACATACTTTTCGCCTCGGTAGAATACCCTCGGATCAAACTTCTCGGATTATACTTTCTTCTCGGTATATCACCTCGGATCTAACTTTTCGCCTCGGTAAAACACCTCGGATCTAACTTTCCGCCTCGGTAAAACACCTCGGATCTAACATTCCCCTCGGTATATCACCTCGGATTTAACTTTCAGCTAGGTAAAACACCTCGAAATTAAACTTCTCGGGGTATACCCTTTTTACAGAAACAGCATAGGCTTGTCTTGGAAAGCCAATTTCAAAAGCTTGATATTGGTTTCTTCAAGTCTCCCTCCTCTTTTTTCTTCTAGTCCGACGCTGCCTTTCTCCAAAACCCACAGCTTCAATCCTCGCACAACGCACTGAACCCCTTTCACTCTCAAAACAAGCTTGGTCATCATGAAGCCACAACTGCATCTGTAAATTGCGGATCTCAAAGTTTCCTAATGATGAGAGGGAACCATATGAATTGTGGGCCTCGGTGGAAAAAATAGAGTCTTCTCGATTCTGTCCGAATCTTGGTAGAACCACCCGCTAGATCGTCTTAGACCCTTTCTGTCAAAGGAGTCCATAACAACTCCCCTCCATTCTTCATTCATACATAACACCGTTTGGGACTCCGACGTCTCACTAGGTGAAGACCCGAAGTGCTTGGGAGTTCATGGGCTTCACACGGCCATTATTGGGACCTCTGGGCCATGAGCTCAATGGAAACCAATTGGGGTTGTGCGTAGGTGGGCCACCATCAATACTTAAATCACCGAAGTTCTACCCCATCGGTGTTCTGACTCAAGATTTCGGCCAAAACATTTTTCTTTTTTTTCTTTTTTTTTCGGACCATGAGTCCACGGCCACATATTGGATGAAGAAGGACATCGAGGCCGCGGTACTTTCCGAAGGGTCCTGGGACTGCCCCCGATTGTGCCATTCCAGTCCAATCATCGAGGTGGCTCCATGCTCCAGCAACGCTCAGCGAGTCATGACTTGATGCTCGGAGTCTCGGACTTTTGGCTCAGGTCAGAGAAGTATCTCATATGAAGTCTCGGGTTTGCTTTCTTGTTTACAGTCAGCTCTATCCTCTCGAGGGTCTCCATCTCGCTGGTCACTAGTCTTTGGCCACGGATTGGGTGAAAGAGATGTGAGCTTTCAAGTTTCTAGATGCCTGGCCTAGACGATTCAGCAACAGGCGGGGGTGAGCGTGAGGAGCACGAGTCGCTGGATTCTGAGTGGAGTGTCGCCATCTCCTGAAAATCTCCAGATTTGTGAAGAAGACAACCTCCATGTTCGGGGCTCCGACATCCCACTGGGCGAAACCCGAAGTGTCGGGGATTTGCGTTTTGACGTCATGTGGATCGCGTCACCGGCGCTTTCGGTGGGTTCGGAGTCAGCAGGGAGGATCCAAAGATGGACATTCACGGTGGCGGATCCTCCATTACCTAACTCGGTATCAACCGAAAGGTTATGGACTTGAACTGAGATGAGCCATCGTGGATCATCCTTTGACAAGGGTCTGGATCTCGTAGCCATCATTTTCTTCGAAGGAGAAAACAGAAACCGGATCGAGTTAGGACTTAGGCACCCGTGGATTCTCTTCTTTTTCCTTTGGGCCGTTGATGTAGCTTCAGAGCAACAAGGTTGCTTCTTGTCTTTTTTTTTTTTTTGTTTTGGGCCGACTCCCTGCCTCTTGGCCCATCTTTCTCTTTGATTTGTTTTTCAGAAATAAATTGACCTATCATCACCGAAAAAATTCTTGAGTTTGTGCACCCATGTATAGTCGTTACTTCTGAATATAAATCTAGAACATCTGTTTACTGTCAGCATCGATTTGGTGTAATCAAATTCCGATCTATCATTACAATAATCTTTTTCTTCTTTTATAAACCCAATTATTTGTCTTGTAGTACCAATAAAAAATATCAAAAATCAACAAGTATTAGAAGAGAAACACCATTCCAACCAAAACTCACAGTATAGTTGAAAGGCTTCATGTTTTTTAACGAAGCGCTTGTAAACGTACAAGGCCACAATAATTATTGATCTTTGTCTTAAGAGAATTTCAGATTTGACACCCCAAAATTTCTTTCCACAATTTAACAAATCGAAATAAAAAGAAAAGTATGGACTTATCTTGTTTTTCTGACGAAGGCGAGCACTGATTCGATGCCAATTGAATACTGATACGTCATAGTTGAACGTGATCTACTATGTATGACTGTAGATCTATATAGATCTGTCTTGGTCTAGCGATGATCTTTGAAGGAAGAAACCACATGCCAGTTTCAGCCATGATTTATCGCGTAGTCACCGTTGCGGATATTTTTTTTTACAAGAAACGACTCGTCGTTTCCCACAGACGGCGCCAAACTGTTGGTACAGTTTCCGGTACGGTGACGTGTTGCCTTGTGATTCGTTGCCTTCCTCGATGTTCGTTCTCCTCGGGATCTGCAAAATAACAAACGGCTCGTCGGGGGTGCCGACCGGACCCCCACTCCGATGCCTAAGTCAGTTCAAACTTATTTTCTGGAGAATATCAGTTATCTCAATAGTTCAAAGAATCTATTTTTTAATACCTGGCGTAGTAGTCTTATTTATAGGCTCACAGTTATAAAACTGCTAAAATACTTGGAGCATAATCTGATTAGGAGTCTGAGTCCTAGATCACATAGTCTTGAACTTATCTTTCTGATTAGGAGTCTGAGTCCTAGATCACATGGTCTTAAGTCTTATCTTCATAGAATTCAAATTGGGTAGTAGAATCCAAACTGGATATGACACTCTCTTTAGCTAATGTCATTCTATTAGGTACCTTATCCCATATTTGATGGGATAGAAGTCTATCTTGATATACTCGAGATATACGTCTTTTTGGAGATAACGAATGGTCTTATAAATTGGGTCTAATCTTGCTGGGCCGACCTGATGGGCTCGGCCCATATGTCTTTGGAGCTAATTATTTCTCCAACAATTTTCTTTCCATGACAGGCCGAGACACATGCTATTTTCCAAACTTGGCAGCTGAAGACACTTCCTTTGATGCTTAATGCAGCACCTAATTAGTCAGCACATAATTCTTTCCATACACGTGAACAAAAGCACCGGATCAGGGTACCGATTATTCTCCAAGCCTGGCAGATTTGTGGGGACCGAATCAAGCACAGCAATTCTGTCCAAATGAACGAGCAGCACACGTACGTCTTCCTCCATGCACAGAGAGACCCAGCCACGATTTCCATATATACACGATTGTTTCCAGAACAAGGGAAGCACCGAAGAGACGTTATTTCCAAAGAAAGGCAGCAGCGCCAAATTCTTTCCATAGCTGGGACAGGGCCGGCTCAATGTATTTTGGGGCCTTAGGCGAAACTTCAAAATGGAGCCTTAAAAAAAAATATAAGTAAAAAAAAAAAAAATTAATATTATTATTATATTAATTAAACACTAAGATTTCAAGACTTTTAAGTTTAGTGTTAAGATTTTTCAAGTCATTAGTTCATTCATTATCTAGTTGCATTCTATTAGGTTTTGAATTAAACAACTTGTAAACAAAAACAAAATATTCTATCTAAATCTTTTGAATAGACTAATCATTTTCTATTAAGTTTCTATTTGATAAGTTACCATGGGCTTATTATATTGGGGCCTTATTAAATTAAGTCCTTTTTTAAATTACTTATTTAGAGGCCTTAAGTTTTATGAATTTTTTTTTGGACCTTACTAAAAAAATTTTGGGCCTTAAATTAAAAAAAAAAAAAAATTGGGCCTAGAATTTTTTTTTTTTGGGCCTTATCAAATCGGGGGCCCTAGGCGAGTGCCTAACTCGCCTAGGCTTTGAGCCGGCCCTGGCTAGGAAGCAATCAAGAGATGCACATTTCCTTTCCAGATTAGAAGCACCGAATACCCTAGTTCATGCACTATATATATTTGTTAATTCTCTTGTAAAAAACAGCAAAGGGGGGTGGAGGCGTGAGCCTCTTTTGTACATAGGCGGCAGTTGGTTTCATTTGTAGCATTTTTCCTGCAATTTTCTCCTTTGTAAGTCTCTCATTTTCTTTATGTTTTTAATAAAATTTAGTATTTCATTTTTAGCCATGAGTAGCTAATTTTTTCAACTAAGGTTGAGGATGAAACCTCACATTTGAAGAGCAACAATATTTTCATAAGAGTTTATACTATCTGATTTTATTGGGTTTAATATTTTCAATGTTTTACATCTTTTCAATTATTGAGATGATTTCTTGGATATCTATTGTGATTTCCGGATACATGTGATGATTTGAGATAGTCTCATTTAATTAATTGCTTGAATTTTTCATTTATCAAAACATTGGATATTCATTGTCTTTCATTATACGGATACATTTGATGATTTGGTTTAAATCGAATATCTTTTGTGATTTGTGCAAAGAACGAATTCATTGAATGATTTAATTAATTTTTGAAACATAGTAGAACATACATAAGGTTTGTACGGTGAGAACTTCTTAGATGTATTGACGAACATGAGAATATGTTGCTGTGATTTGGTGCGTGCGGATTCTAAACCTTTGTACATTTTGTTTTGTTTTATTTTATTTTATTTTATTTTTTTCTTTTATTCACAAAACCCCAAAATTCAGAACTAGGTTAAAATAGAATTAGTTTAAATAGAGATTAATTTTTACAACGCAATTCCTTGTGGATTCGACATTACACTTGCACACACACTATATTGCAAACGATTCATGTGCTTGCGAGTATTAAAATTTGCACATCAGTGGGATTTCAACAAATAATAATTTGGCCTAATATGACCAATCTTCCCACAATTATGACACTTAGGAATAAACTTACCTTGTATTCCTGATTCCTTGGATTTTGACATCACATGATCAGTTAAGCAAGAATTAACTAAACAAGTTGTATCTTCTATAACAGGCTTAATATCAATAGAATCTAATTCGGAATCAGAAGCATGTAAAGTAGAAGTACTTAATCATCAACAGTTAAATCAAGCTTGTTAGAAACATCTGAGTGAATACAAAGCATGCTTTTCAAATTATCACTTGAGAATTTTTTTCAATTTATTCTCAAGTGCATCAATAATATTAAGCAACATGATATTCTCAGATCTTAAAGAGTCAATCAAAACATGTGATTCAGATAACTGAATAATCAAAGACTATTTTTCATGCTTCACCTTTTTAAGCTCTTTATGAGAAACTTTAGAATTTTTAGCATTGTTCAATTTATCAAAAGCCTTAAAGAGCTTAAGATCATAATTCTCTTTAGATAATTGAGAAGAATTGATGATAAATGTGAATCAAAAAATAGAAGTCACAAAAGATGAGGATCACACTCAAGAATTAAATCATTTAAACGGAGTGTACCCACTCTAATACCAATTGTAAATTAAAGATGACTTCTAATTTACCAAGTATGTGCAATAGTGTGCAACAAAATATCAAAATGCAGAAATTAAAGAGACAGATATTTTATTGACGAAGTGAAAACTCAATTAAGAGAAAAACCACTCTAGGGCTGTCAAATCCAGGATATCCACTGTTCATAAAATAAAGCTAGTTACAAAGCAGTAGCACTCACATACCCTTATGCAGTAGTCGTACCTTGAACTCTAACGTGTAACCCAACACAAACGTTTCTCAACCAAGTCACCTACTTGAAGGGGTCTTCAATGAAATCCTTTACCTTAAGGCCAACCCCTAAGATAGACTTCAGTTTCAACACAGCAACAGCACTTGGCAACGGCTTGAGAATGAGCGGATCAGCACAATAACTCCTCAAATATTCTCTCTAAGAACTACAGAATTCAATACCGAATTCTTACAAATTACATGCCTAGGGGTCTCTATTTAAAGGCTAGAGAAACCTAAATCGTGTCTGATGCGATCTTCCTAGGCAGCGTCCGGACGGTAGCTGAGGGCGTCAAAACGGACAACTGTGCTATCAGCTTTCCAAATTCGCTTGAAATTCTTTCCTACACAGAACCGCGTCCGGACAGTGTTGCCCTAGCGTCTGAATAGTTGCACTTCAGCGGCACGCAATTTCCATATTAAGGCTTGAGCGTCCGGACCATGAAGACTGATGTCCGGACGATTGGACTTCTGCGGCACACTATTTTCATATTAAGGCTTGCGCGTCCAGACCATGGAGACTGACGTCCGGACGGTTGAACTTTGTATGCACGACTTACCTTATCAAGGATAGCGTCCGGACGAGAATACACATTGTCCGGACGGTTGCAACTATCTTCCCATATCTGTGTTTTGGAACGAAATCCTTTTCCTTATCGAATACTGAAAAGCGTCCGCCGTATTGCTGAGACGTCCGGACAGATGCAACTTGGAGCAGTTCAAAACTTCCGACACAGAGGAAGGTCCATACTGAAAGCTCTCGTCGTCCGGATGGATGATGCTTTGACAGTTGAGCGTCCGGACAGAATTTTACATCGTCCAGACGGATGCAAGGGATCCAATTGCTCTTACTTGGAATCAGTGCAGAATCTTCTAGAAGTATAACTCTGAATAAGAAGACTCTAAAAATAATTGAATCCCTGTTTAAAAGCATCATTACATAGAAGTGATTTTGTCCAACAGAATGCAGCCAATCACAAACTAACATTTTCAAGTTTTAAATAAAGCATACTTTGAGAAGACCTAGAAGATATGGTTAAGCTTAACCAATCATAATAGAAGACCAGAAGATGTGGTTAAGTTTAATCAAATCAAGGAAATGATTAAATCGGAATTTCTCTAATAAGAGTCAAAATCGGATTGGATTCAAATTTAGATTTTGCACACATCTCAGTATTTTGATCATAACTTTCTACTCAAGTATTGAATTGCAATAAAATTAGTAGTGTTAGAAAGCTAATACAAACTTCAACAAATATGTCAAAAACAGGTTTTTCCTAATTCAAACATTTACTATGCCAAAATCTCCCCACAATAAAAGACCGCAAATCTTAACGAATTTGGAATCTTTTTCCTACTTGAATTGAATTTTGAGTCCTCCTACTGAGACTAAGAGATTAAGTTTCAATTTTTCTTAGATTCCTAGGGCTTTTAGGTCTCTCCTAATCTCTATAAATAGGCCTCTAAACATTGAAGAAAGACAAACTGCTACCTAGAGCAAATTTAGAGAAATACTTCTTGAAGGCTTGAAAAGTTGAAGAGAAACCATGGCAGGAGGCCATTGCAGCAGCGTCATGAGCGGTTAAAAACCTTGTAGGGTATTGAAGTAGCCCTATCCAAGCACAATGTTTTAATTGTATTTTAATTCAGATAATTTTAGTTTATGTATGTACTAGTTGTATAATTATGAGAATTGCTACAATTTGAAATTGCTCTTAATCTTTTAATGCAATTGTTCTTCAAGTTCATAATCAATATTGGTAGAATTCTTCTCATCTCAGAAAGCTTTTTACCTTTATTGAACTCAAATCATTCTTATTTTCTGTGATTATAAGAATTGTGATTATACAACAAGTTTAGTTGACATATAATCAAGAGGATTAGATAGGCCATGCTTAGGGAAGACGGATCATACTACACCATAGTTTAGTGTAATTTAGGTAGACGATCCGTGCCAACCGAAGATGAGTTACACTATTTCATTGATTATATATATCCTATTAAAGACATAGTTAATCCATACCTAGGGAAGACGGATCGTACCGCATTTAGCGTATGCAACAAACATTATGCCAATCATATTATCCATAGGCCTCCCTAGTGAATGAGTGAAGTCTCGTAAGAGTTTGATAGAAATGATACCTACAAACATTATTCCAATCATATATCCATAAGACTGAAGTATCACAAAAACAATGATTCTCATTCATTAGCAAGCTTAACTAGATAAACTCCATCTTCAAAACTTTTACAAATTTCAAAGTCTAAACATTTACCAATGGCTGGTTGAGGCATCCCAAGTTCAAATTGGTGTAAAGTGAACCAAGACACAATTATGAAGCTTCAAATTAATTTTAATGTGCATGATTCAATACCTCAAAATTCACTGTGATCCCCATTAGATGAAATAACCAAGGCATGATGATTTTTTTTGTTTTTTTGTTTTTTCTCTTTTTATTAGTTTGTGCAATGCTTAGCTCCCTTAAGGTTTCGAATTGACCCATGTATCGAGTGTTAGGCCAATGACTCCCAAACCAGATGGCTTTAGGGCACTAGATGTAAAACACCATCGGGCTTACTAACTCGAGTCAAATTTCACACCTTTTAATGTGAAGGCTCAATGATTAATGAGGCAAGAGGTCCAATTACTTGCTGGAAAATTCAATTCTTTTTTAATTTTTTTATTTTTTATATCAATCTCATGCAAATGTCATTTATTCAACAAGTCACCCACTTCAGTCAAAGTATTGAAAACAGACACAATCAGTTTCATGTGTGGTAATGTGCTTGTGGTAGATTCAAAATGAAACATGTGAAATCTCGTATGCCAAAGGTAAATGCGAAGACTTGGATTCCTTAATGAAATGATTATATGTTCAAAATTTTAAGCTCACCAATGATATGCAAATCACAGTTAAAGTTCAATCCAATTATCAGAAATAGCATGATCAAACATTCATAACATGTATAATAGGACAACAAGATTTTTTTCCCTACCCCCAAACTTAAATGATACATTGCCCTTAATGTATAGATAGAGATACAATACCGGGTGGAAGGAAAAGATGGGATTAAAGCACTCCCCCAAACTTTGATGCAAGAATATCTGCCCTGAAAAACAAAGCACTACTCTAGCCATGTAAAAAAAAGTCATCATAAATTCAACAGGAGAAGTGTCAATAAGAGTACAAAATAAAAATAAACCATGATAAACAAAAAGAAATAGGCTGGAATGTAGTGGGTTGCCTCCCATAAGCGCTAAGTTTAACGTCTTCAGCCAAACGCTTCAAAACTGATATCCTATGGGTTGATCAATGAATGGGAGTGAAAATCGATCCTTAGTTATGATGCTAGGAAATGAGGTTTCAACAAATTCTTTTAGTATGTATAGGAAGAAACACGCCTTCTCAAACAACGATTGCTGAGCGGCATTGAAGATGTTGAGCTTTACTCCTACGTTCTCAATAGGCTCATGGGAGCTGAGTATGGATTTGGATTTTTTGGGGGTTCAAAATGCTCATCCTTCCTTTCCTCCACCTCATTGTCATCTATCCTTCTAAGTGTAGTGTTGGCCTGGACCTGCTCATGATGAGAACTACTTAAAGCATTCTCTTCAATCATGTAGTATCCTTTAGGATTGGCCACTAATTGACTCTAAAGCTCATCTTCCTCTATCTGATTGAGTGCATTAACTAGTTGCTCCACTCGGGATTCTAGCATGGTTGTGGATTGAGAGAGAGAATTCAACAATTGAACGCCTCAAATATGTTGAGAGCAGCCAGCAACTTATCCTCAAAGTTATAGTTCCTAGGAGGATATGGATCTAATTGTCATTGCTAGTGGGGAGGATGGAAGTTGGATGATGGATAGAAATATTGATTGTTGGGCTGTGAATATGCTTGATTGTGTAGCCCGCGAGATTGTGGGGCTAAATTTCTCGTGGCAAAAGGTTGCCACGAGAAATCAGAATGGTTTCTCCATCCCGGGTCATAATAATGGGAGTAATGATAATTTACCGGTATGGAGAAAGCTGCATCTATTGGCTCTAAATCAAAGTGATCAAATCCAAAGTGAGTTTGATAACCTTCATATAAGTCCATGGCCATGGTTCAAGGTCAAGGTCGCAAATATTAATGGAAGTGACAAAGAACGATGACCAATCATACTACAAGTAAAACAAATAACAAGATACAAAAATACAGGAAATAAAAATTAACAAAAAAGATTCAAAGGTTTCAGCTTTTCATGGTGCATGTAGTAGCTTCAGTACTACTTAGTTGTGATGTGTTGTGGAGTCTACCAATAATAAAAACCACTCGCAATAGAACAAATTCTTATAAGATAGGGTCTATGTGAGGGTATCGAACCTCAAGGATTGTTAGTTTTGTATCGTTAAGTTTATCAAGATTAATTGCAATATAATCCAAAGAAATAGTTGATTGATTTGTAGCAATTATTACTAAAGTAAAACGTAAATGAAAGTGTAATGTAGTAAGGATAAATATAAGGGATTGATCTTACTTCTAACCCCATCATAATGGTAATTAAATTGCATTTAACATGGGAATTTTACATACATGAATATTATGACTCGTGTGTGCGTCAAGCACCCAATGACGCCGTCAAGAAAAAAAATTTATTAAGAAATAAGCATAGTTCATCTTTCAGCAAGTATGAATGCTCTACCTAAACTAAGGTGTAGAACAATTCATTCTTCCTAGTCATAGGCTATCAAATATCCTAATTAGATTACATATAATCAAGGGATAAGCATAACTCATCTTTTGGCAAGCATAAATTGATTTACCTAAATTAAATTAACTAGGGTGTAAAGCAATTTATTCTTCCTAAGCATGGCATATCAAACCTTCTTTATTCCTTGTCCATTAAAAATGTTGTAAAACCATCGTTCACATAATCATAGAAAATATGAACGTTGAGTTCAATCAAGATAAATAATTTTCTAAGACAAGATAAAAGATTTATCAAAATCAAATATAAACATTAAAAACAAACTCAAGATTAAACAACCAATGCTCATGTTCATAAAATTCCCAAGAGAAAACAAAATTACACCATTACGACTTGGAAAGGGCTACATTAATACACTATGGAAGATTTAGCCACTCATGGAGATGCTGGAAATCATCTTTGTCGGAGAGAAATCCATTCCAAATCGATGTTGAAATTTTTTCACTTTTTCTCCAAAACCCTAGCCTCTAATCCTATTGATTTCTATTCTTTTAATGTAAACTAATTTGATCTCCTTTAATCTGGACGAGTCTAGAGTATTTATAGAGAGGACAAGTGAAATCCTTCATGAATTTGTACATATCAGAACATCTAATCCAACTAGAAATCATAAAACAACTCCTAAGTGAATTTGGTGTCTTGCTGACAACTCTGCCGCACAACTGCACTCGATCCCAAATATTCCTGCGCTCGAGCTCAAGTTCCACTCGAGCCTAGTTCTTTCTGCGCTCGAGCCCAATATGTTGGTGTCCTACGTGCACAAGTCTTCTAGCTGCGCTCGAGCTTCTGATGTGCACTCGAGCCTCATTGATGCCTGATGCGCTTGAGCCCAGTGTGTTATTATAACGCCCCGCCTCTTACAAAAATGGGTAAGTGAAAATTTTTATTTTCATGTGACATTATGACATCATCAGAGTTGAGATTTAGCAGCGGAATATATTTTTTCTCAAAGACTTGGGAATATAACACATCAGAGCTGACAAAATCACCTCAATATATAAATAATATAATTGGCATTCTCACATAAAAAAACACACAAAGCATAAACATTTGTGCCACATGCAGCACTAACATAACAACCACTGTCTTAATACTAATACTAACCATAGTGTAATAAATATTGCATACCAAAGGGAATGCATAAAGATAGGTTCTACTAAGAATATAAAAAGGGATGGACTAAGAAGGGCAGTCCAATACACAAAAGAGGCGGTAGTTAGCCTCATCCACACCTATCAGGATTAGCACAAAGATCCTGCTAATCTTAGTACTCCTCATCCTCAGCTCCTGCACAATCATCTATGTGATTGTGGTTATCACCACAATCTCATACTGCAATCACATAAGTCAACTGCCTTCAATAATATAATGAAATACTGATTTATTTAAAAGTACACAAAACAACAATATAGTATGATGACAGTTTTATATGCATAGTCTTATTTATTTTCTTTATATTGGCATGGGCAGTGACGACTTTCCCATACCGTTGGTTGCGACAACTTTCCAACTTTTATTGTTTAGTGGCATAGGCAGCAACGATTTTCCCATGCCGTTGGTAGCGATGACTGTCCAACTTTGTTATTAACGTCTTGCCATGGGTAGTGACGACTTTTCCATGCTAATGGTAGCGACAACTTTCCAACTTATTATTAACCCGTTTATTAGTCATAACAGTAAAATATGCAAAGTTCCAAACAAATTGCGTATAATTAAATAAATCCATGAACATAATATTATGGAAACCTTTATCATTCTTAGTAAGTATTTTAGAAATACTTACCGTTCTTTTCTGCTTCATAGATTATTCACACAAGTGCTCACTGCAATATAGTTTGGTACATGTGATAATGTATTAGTACAAAATATTAAGAACCCATTATTATTGTTCCTGACTTCTAAACTAACTTAACATAATTTCTTAATAGATGCTTAGACATTATGATGGCATACAAAATAGACCGATAGTATTTTATTACTACATATTTTATGCAGATATTATTACGGCATTTAATTAAATGCCTTAAATATCTATATATCAAAACAGATATCATAATAGCATTAATATACTAGAAATATAATATCCTTTTTTATAAAAATAGACATAACAATTTTATTAATATAATTAATAGTCATAGTATCTTATAAAACATGTGAGTGGCATAAAGACATAATTCTTATTTTATTCATTTATAGAATCGGGCAGAATAACAGTGCTTTATAAAATACTTTATTTTCATTTGAGCATTATAACGGCGCATTTTATAAAATATCTTTTTACTCGGGCATTATAATGACGTGTTTATTTAGTTAAATACGCCACTTTGAAAATACCTGTTTAAACACAATACCAAATACTAAGTAACTAATAACTTATAAAATTACAAACATTAGGACAAAGCTTAATTAAAAGCTTACCAAATACTCAAGAAAAGGTGCTGGAATTGCACTCTTCACTGTCTAGCCAAGAGGGAGAGAGAGAGACAAAGTGAAAGTTGACTTTGTTTTCTTGTTTCCTTTTATTTTCTTTTACACAGATAGAGTTCTTTCTTCTTTTTCTGCTACTATCCGTGATAGAGAAAGAGAGGGAAGAGTTTTCCTATTTTTCTGTTTAAGTGGATTAAACCCACTGCTGGGCCGAGAATAGAGAAAAGAGACAGACTTTGAGAGAGTTTCAGCTTTGTGTTTCTTGTTGTTTTCCAGGTACAAGCATTATGAGAGAGAGAAGGAATAGAGAAAGAGGAGAGACTTTTCTGCAACTAAGAGAGGGAAAAACAGAGAGAGTTTTTCTTTCCTTTTCTTTATTTTTCTTTTCCTTTGCTGTTTTTCTGTTTTATGTTGCTGCACCGAGAGGGGAAAAGAGATGGAGAGGATCCTTTTCCTGTAAGAGAGAAACAGAGAAGGACTTGATGTTTCTTGAGAGGAAAACAAAGGGATTTAACTGGAGAGAACTTTTTTGTTTTCTCCTAGAGCTGACCGTGAGAAGAAACAAAGGAAGAAGGGAGGTTTGCTACTGCTGGAACTCCAAGTATCACTGCAGAAATAAAGAGAGAAATCTAGAGAAAATGACAGAGAAAGAAGAATAGAGAGAAAACAACCTACTGGCCGTGAGACAGAGGAAGATATCTTGAGAATTCTCTTTTCCTGCTGCAACTGAGAGACAAAGGGTGAGAGAGAGTGATTTGTTGCTACTCCTAGGAAGATCATGGGCTACTGTTTTTGAGAGAGAAATAGGAGAGAAAGGTGGAATCAGTTTCTGCCATAAGAGAAGAAAGGAGGAAGAAGAAGAAAGAGTTGCATGAATGAAGGAAGGGGTGCATCTCCTTATATAGTAAATTGGGCAGTGTAGATAACTCCATTTTGATCTGATCCGATGGTTGAGAAAGCAACTTGGGTAGCAAGTTGGAGATAAGATGAGATATTTTGTTAAAATATCGGATACAGGTGTTCGGTGCAATGGAGTTCATCTTCTGCAAAACTATGTCGATCGATCGTCGTTTCTGGCAGATCGAGTGCTGGTTTTTGGGGATCGATTGCTAGATCCAGATTTAATTATTTCTATTTTGATTGTATAGCTTAAGGTTCGATTGACATATCTAATCAATTAGAACTATAAGCGTGTCTTGAATCTTAATGAATATTTAATCCTATAAATATTCATAAAATCTTGGGGTAATTACATTTTCCCCCCATCAACTACCAGTCATTGTCAACATGCCCCCATCAACTGAAACATCGACCAAAAGAGAGCATCCAACTACCAACTTTACACACTTTGCCCCCTTCCGTCAAGGAATTCCGTTAACTTGGACGGAATATTCCATTTTTGGGCGTTAATTTTGGTTTAAAGACCAAAATGCCCTCCAACAGTAATTAATAAAAAAAATATTAAAATTAATATGTTTAAAAAGGTTGAGGGCATTTATGTCTTTTTACGAATTAAACTGCGGAAAAGGGCAAAATGTGTAAAGTTGATAATTGGATGCTCTCTTTTGGTCGAGGTGTCAGTTGATGGGGGCATGTTGACAATGGCTGGTAGTTGATGGGGGAAAAACGTAATTACCCCTAAAATCTTTATATTCTTTTATATTATTTTTAGGTCTTAAATTTCTATTTTAAGACGCTACATTTTATGTCTTAAAATCTGGGGCGCTACAGTTATTCTCGAGCGTTTTGCCATGCAGATGGCAGGATTTTTGCTTTTACTGAATTTTTTGCCTTTAAGTCCGGAAAATAACTAGTGTTTTTCCCTTGGTTCCTAAAAGTACTGTTAACATAAAAACAATGCAAAACATCATATTACAATGAAACTAAAATAGGCTAATATATGCGAGCTAAGGGGCTTGAATGTGCAACATTCAATGCTCATCAGGTTGTCAATGGTCTGCTCTGGGCAAGTACGCTTGAGCATAGTGTGCAGATTTCCTAGGCTTGAGCACTTTTGAATGTGCACTCGATCCACTCTTGACAGTGCTAAATCCTGAACCTGAAAAACTAGAAAAGAATATGAAAAATCTGTATAAATAATGTCCTAAACTATGAATCAAATTCATAGATTCAATCTCAAAAATTTAACTACACAACCATAATAGTCCCCGGCAACGGCGCCAAAAATTGATGTTGTCTTGAATGTTGTAATAATAAAATAACAACTCTCAATAGAACGAATCTTTGTAAGATAGGTCTATGTGAGGGTGTCGAACCTCAAGGATTGTGGGTTTTGTCTTTAAGTTACTAAGATTAACTATAATCTAATTCAAAAAAGATATTTTATTTCTGATTTGCAATTGAAACTAAATAAAAAATGTAAAAGTAAAAGAAAGATAAATTGGAGAGATATAGGGGATTAATTTCACTACTAACCTCATAATGATGGTAAATTGCATTTAAAATTAGAATTTCACATACATGAATGATATGACTCATGCGATGACGTCAAGAAAATTCTTTTATTAAGAAATAAGAATAATCTATCTTTGGTTGGCACGGATCGTCCACCTAATCACTAAAATACAGTACAATCAGTCTTCCCTAGGTATGAGCTATTAAATCTTATAATTAGCATACATGTAATCAAGGGAAAAGTATAACTCATTTTTCGATAAGCATAAGTTGTTCTACCTAAATTAAACTAACTATGGTGTAAAACAATTCATCCTTCTTAGGCATGGCCTATCAAACCCTCTCGATTTCGTATCCATTAAAACCATTGTAAAACCATCATCTATACGATCACATAAAATACAAAGGTTGAGTTCAATAGAAATAAACAACTTTCTATGACAAGATAAAAGCTTTATCAAAATTGAATATAATCATTAAAACACAATCTCAAGGTTAAACAACCATCATTCATATGCATAAAATGCCTAAAGAAAAACACAATTACACCATTATTAATTGGAAACGGTTATATCAATACTCTCGAGGAGAAATCTATCCCTAGAAGCTGCTGAAATTTCTACACTTTTCTCCCAATGATGAGAATCAACATGCACCATTAAAGGATCCATTGCATGTTCCAGTTGAGCCTATTACTATAGCAAGATTCAAGAAGATCAAAGAAGCACTTAATGGGCTGATTCAAGAGATTTGAGGTTATTCTAAAACGGGGCATTCCAAGTTTGGCCCAAAGGAATATGAAGGTGTAATAAATTTAATCCAAGCTATTAATGGGGCTGATCTTGCTTAATTAGGCGTGGATTAATGGCTGAAATTTCCTTAGAAATGGTGTGGATTAATTGCTGATTATGGCTTGATTTGAGGTGGAATTAGAATGAGAAGGTGGCTGATTGACTTTCTAAGTTCAGACCAATTAATTGGCTGATTGACTTACCTATTTCATACCAATTAATTGGCTAATTGACTTCCCAATTCTATACCAATTAATTGGCTAATTGACTTGCCTATTATTAGTGCTAAATTTTAAGATCATATGTTTTTAGTCCTTTTTTTTCATCTATTTTCTTATTTTTGAAATACGTTAGTTTCCTTTTCCTTATAGTGGGCGTGTAGGACTGAAAAGGTTACAAATAGTCTGCACTCATTGTAATGAAGTATCATTAAATCGAAAATGTAAGATTTATTTTCTTCTATTGGTTCTTCAGAGAACTTGTGAACTTATCAAGGATTCTTCCTTGTGGCATTCAAATTTTATACCTTCGATTTATGATTCACTTATAATCATTGGGTCGGGGTTTGTTATTTTATAGCTTCGGTTCGTGATTCAATTATAATCATTGGGTCGGGGTTTGTTACTTTAGACCTTCGGTTCGCGTTTCATTTATAAACGTTGGATCAAGGTTTTCTTTTATCAAAAATCTAAATTTTAGCTTTCTTGGGCAAATATGCCAATATTGTTTGTTGGGGTCTCAAAGCGTGTTGATTGAGGTTCGCATCATCTCCCAAAACCTAGCCACTAACCCTATTGATTTCTACTATGTAATGTGGCTTGCTTCTAATGCACGAATATAAGGTGTATTTATAGAGTACAAGAGAAACCCTACTCCAATCTGTGGTCTTTTAGAACTTCTAGTTCAAGTAGGAGAAGGAAAACTTCATTTCTTTTCTGGTTTTGCCTTGCTGTCAGTTATGCCACATTAATGCACTGAGCTCTTTGTTACTACGCTCTAGCTCAGTTGTGCACTTGAGCCTATTCTGATATGAGCTCAAGCGCATCAAGCTGGTGGATTCCTACGCTTGCTTGCATGGGACTGTGCTTAAGCCTTCCTAATGTGCGCTCGAGCGTTGTGGTACTACTCGAGTCCTTTGAGGTGTGCTTGAGTGTTTTGTCTTGCAAAGTGCTAGATTTGTTTTTGCTGGATTTGAAGCTTTAAGACCGAAGGATTACTTGTGTTTTTCCCTTCGAATCCTGAGAATGCTTAAAACATAAAAGCAACACAAAACATTATATCACAATAAAACTAAGAGGCTAACATATGCAAGTTAAGAGGCTTAAATGTGCAACATTCAATGCTCATCAAAGGTGGAAAGTTTTAATTGTAACTATGACTAGATCTTTTAGGATATATTACACATGTGACTAACACTTCCTGGGATCATGACACAAGCACCTTCACTCCTACCCAACAAACTAAGGTACCTTTCAAAAAATTTACGTCACTAGTTGAGGGCAAGAATTTTGCATACTCTATGTTGAAGGGTGTTGGGAGTTGGGCTGCCAGCTATAAGCACAATCGCTATTGAAGAAGCTAGCCAGGTAAAGCCCACCAGCGATTAGAATCCATTAACAACATTCGCAAACTCAACGCTCGAGTACTAATTAGGGACCGCCATCATTCCTTGTTATCAAGGCTCATTGTCAATCGGGAATCAAACGCAGTTGTCTACTCCGATTACCATCAAAAGTCTCCACTAGCACAACTTACGAGATTCTGTCAAAGATTGTTTAGACTCGTATTAAAAAGGGTATCTTTGAACTATCCCTCTAATTCGGCGATTCCAGAATACATTTACAATGCACATGACAGTCTACAATACTCGGACATGACCAAAGTGCCTTCAACTCCTCAAATCAAGGAGTAAGGACACTACAACTTATTGACACGTATCATTTGGCAAAACCCCCTGACCTAAGGACTTGAAGGGTATGAGGATTAGCTATCATTGTGGCATTCAATGCTTGGCTCCTATATAAACCACACGATGCCCAGGTACGCGGGATCTTTTTGATCTTTCTCTCCGCCTTCCATAGAAAAAAGAGAATACTCGAAGTTCAATGACCATTAACCTTTAAGGGGTGATGACTGACTTAGGCATCGGAATTACCTCCCGCCGGCACATCCCAACAAGCTCTTTTAACGGACTTTTTTCCTATTTTGCAAAAGCAGGTACGTCAGCAACTAAAAACTGTCTGAAAAAAAGGGGTGCGTGGAACAGAAAAGGCCTGGACCACCTCTGAATTCAATTAAAACCAAGTATTTAGAAACCATATACTTTCTCCCCAACAAAATTTTGTACTATGGAGCAGCCTAAGTTATGAGGGTCCTTACCGGCTGCCTCATTCTGTGTACTTGCCCTTAGTACAACATATGTAGCCAATGCCCCCCTTTGTTGCCAGAACAATAATCCTAGTCCCAAGTATGCATCCAATTTTTTTTTAAAAAAAATAATAATAATAAATAAATAAATATGCTAGGCCGCCTTTGCCCTCTTCACCCCTTTGGCTTCTTGCCCATCCTTTGTCGCCTTATTTCTCTGCTCATTGAAAAAAGCTCATTCTCTATTCTAAGCATGGTTGTTGTTTGTGTGATGGCCTCAAAGGAGAAGTCCAGGTTGCATCCTTAGTCTCCAGCCCTAATTCCCTCCTTAACGTTGATTTTTACAGGTCTCTCTCTCTCTCTCTCTGTGAATGAGTGTGTGTTGGTTTTGTCATAATTATTGTTTCAGCTTCAGTAATTGCAACTATTTTAGATGTCATGAAATATTTGCGAACATATTTTCCACTTCACATAAACGGCCATTGGTAATTGCAACTATTTTATGTTGCACTTGGAGTGTGGGATTAGTACTAATGGCGGTTTGAAAATTTACCATCTAAAGGTCGTTTAGCTAGTTAATTATAGCATGTGCAAGTATGCGCCATTATATTATAAAGGATGCAACATGTGATTCACAACAAAATTGACTAGTTTCTTGCAAATAAGTTGCTTGTTTGTATTGAAATGAATTTTATTCCACTTAAAAAAGCATAAACTACAATTTCATACATTTTTTTTTTTTTTTTTTTTGGGTAATAGTGCCTACATGTTATCTTCCTGCTATATCAATCTTAGCACATATTTATTGAAGTACAAATCAGTCAAAATTATTTTTAAAAGCGTTTAAAATAGGCTCATTACCTATTTGCAGATAGCGGATAATAACCGCGATAATCACATAAATGCATATATCAAAAAGTGATATTCGCATTTTGCAAAAACGGATGTAGATACTGCAAATAACCACACCTGTATTCCCATGTCTCAGAAAGGTGGACTACATTTAGTTTATTTTTTCTGTTGTTTTATTTTTATAATTTTTTTTTCACTTGTTTAATTTTTTTATGAATGATTTTAAATAGCATTTTAAGATGTTAAATTCGAAAAACTTACATGCGCCGCATGTGAGAAATGTTTCGTAAGGGGATAATAGTTAGAAGTGTTCAAATATCACATTTTAAAGTCTAGTGGTCTAAAATACCAAAGGGGTCGTTTGGGATAGAGATTAAATTATATAATTTTTCTTTGCTAACAAAAAACTATTTATTAAAGTCCAATTATATATATAGAACAATCCAAGAAAAATCCAAGATCGCATTCATAA
The DNA here is from genome assembly GCF_958979055.1 of Alnus glutinosa. Classification (NCBI taxonomy): domain Eukaryota; kingdom Viridiplantae; phylum Streptophyta; class Magnoliopsida; order Fagales; family Betulaceae; genus Alnus; species Alnus glutinosa. The sequence continues at coordinate 11,522,645 of NC_084896.1, read as the reverse complement.
AGCATAAGTACATATATATATATATATAGAGAGAGAAATGATCCCTACACTCATTTCTCACAACAGTCCCACAACAAGCTGACGTGGCTGGTAACATTTTATTATTTTTTCTGTTTTGTTTTCTTTTCTTTTTGTAAAAAAATAATAAAACATTATCAGCCACATCAGCTTGTTGTGGAGCTGTTGTGAAAAATGAGTGTAGGGAACATTTTTCATATATATATTCACCACTACCAGGAAATATATAGCACAAGTACATATTCATATTATAAAAAGGGATTTTTATAACCCTAGCTTAATTTTATACAGAGACAACAGAATGATGGAATACTTCTGTTTGTGTGTTAAAATTATATGTATACAAAGTACAGAGATCTTCTGAAAAGTTCATCAGGAAAATTGAACCAATCTTTAATGAAGATTTGAGTTCGCTTGAGATAAAACTCAAACTTCAAATTGAACTAATCTTTTCTTTTCTTTTCTTTTCTTTTGGTTTTTGTTTTTGTTTTTCTTTTGCCCATTTTCCCTTTCTAAAATATCTTACAATGAGCTTGACCAATCTTGTTATACAGTATGCGGTAGTATACGTGACTGTCCATTCTGACCTTTATAAAGAAGCACTACAGTGCAAGAGGAAAATTAGCCTGTGGCCTGCCATCTGATAATGAAATAACAGGATCCAAAAGGCTGCAGAATTACCCCATGATTTATACATCGTCTCCGTCAAACCAGGGTTAATCACCATCATGATGAAGAGGCAAAGCCATTTCCAACTAGGGGATTGCCATCTTCAACTACTTCGACAGGGTTCTTTTCTGCCCAAACAGCTGCGTCTTTATAGCCAACCTCAAAGAGCTGGTCAAGAACATAATCTTCTGCAGGCTCAAGTGCCCAATTGAAAAGCTGAAATGTTGTGGGGAATAGAATGTCATTGGCTTATCCTCAAAGAAATTGTGGATAATTCAATCAAAGAGTTACAAGATTACCTCTCGGGGACTAGCCCTATTTTCAGGATTGCAGTCTGGACTGATTCCGATCTCTTTCAATCCCAATCGACTGGCTGGAAAAGCACAAATACGAACCTGCAAAGCAACAAGGCTCAGTTACATACTACCTCCAGGAGGAACATCATATATGTGCTTTGCACAGACGTATCTTGTTTAGTTTCCATAATATTTTGAAGACCCAAATTCATAATATTGTCATTACAAAACTAATTTAGAGCCACAATGATAATTTGCACGACTCTACCTGATTTTTCGACTTTAAAAAGAATCATCCATGAGACAGGATATGAACTCATTAAACTCAATGAATGCCAGAGCATACTATAGATAAATGTGTTCATGCTCATTTGACATTCTTTTGAGGAGAAAATAAATTCAATCCCGTTACCACAGAGAGTCTAAAGACACTACAAAATAATGTCATAATAGTGTTTATTATTAATAAGTATATTCTGAGATGCCCAAACACCCCCATAAATCATTGCTTTTGAATTTGAAAGTACTTCCAGAAAAGAAGTATTCACGTGATAGAATAATAAGCAAAATACCCCAATTCAAGTAGAAGTGATATTAAAAATCAAGCAAGCAAATGTTTCAGAGTTTGGCAGAATTAGCAAACACCAGTCACAAAATTTAAAAAAGAGAAGAAAAAATAAGATCAGAGGCAGAAGCAGAAGCATGCAACACACTAAGTTGACAATGAATAATTCAGAGGACCTTCAGAAAACAATCCCAATAAGGAATCACTGTAACTGTCATACATTTTTCCCAAACATTACTCTGTTACTACTTAGAAAATAAATTAACTCAAGTACCACATAAGTAATTTATGCAAATGCATTGATTATATGCAATGAGCTACAATTTATAAGGCTTCCCTTCATATTAAATATCTGGTATTACAACATTGGAAAATAACTTGGTCACTATAAATACCGTCTGTGCAGCAGAGGTTGGTGGCATAAACAACGTCAAACCACCATCAATACAGAGTCTATTCCGAAACATTGTAGCTGGCCTTGGTGCAAGATACCTGCACTGAAGTATATTTTCAGTTCTACTACATGTATTAATACAGTAGAAAACATTTGCAAACCAAAATGATATATTTACTAATCACCCTGGAATAAAAGAGGAAGTGAAAACCGCATTGATGAGATCTTCCTTGGAATCATACTGATCAACCAATAAACCCCGAGGTCTCCAGAGAATCTGGGTTACAGCAACTGTAACAAAAGAGACCATAATAAGGAGTGGCATGTAGAAATGAATTGAAAAGCGAGTTGTTCCAAATGGAGAGAAAAAGCAATCTAATCAATCTTGGAACGCCTGCTATATATATATATATGCAGGCACTCTATAATGCTAGGAAAAGCCTTCTGAACCAAAAGTGGAGCTTTAAAAAGGCTGCATTACAGCGACATCTCTGAGGCCACAGGAACCAGCAAACACCTCCCTCCAGATATTCCATCATTTGAGACACCCAACCCTCCCAGCAAAACATGTATGATTAAAGTAATTTATCAACAATTTTATGCTCAAATCACAATTTGTCCAATTTCTTGATGGCTTGGGTTTTTGAGGGTTGTTGGGTTTTCTTTTTTCTTGTAAGCTGCTTTGGTAGTTCCTGTGTATGCTTCATGTGTACATAGGAGCGCCTTACGCTTTTTTTATAAAATCTTTATTACTTATCAAAAAAGAAAATGATCAATACAAATACATTTAAAGGATTCTTATACACATAATTTGTTAATTTGAAGTTTTTGACCCTTTTAAAATGTTCTTCAAAAATTTTGAAAATACCTTTCATATCACTTTTATATATATAAAAGTAATCGAAATATCAATAAAAGCATAAAGTGCTCCCAGGTAAAGATGTCGCATTTTCACTTTAATTTCCTTAGCAATTAAGCATGTAATTCATTTACACGCGCCACTCATAAGAGGATGACCCAATCATAACAATCAATGCTAGGAAAACTGCATGGTAAATTTCTGACTCTTGATCTGTATTCATATTGTCCTTTATAGCTTGTATTATTTCTTCTCCTTAACGGGGGTTGGTGGAAGGATAGAAAAACTTGCAAACTTCTGCATATCTTCTTCCGTTCCTTTTTGTCGGGAAAGTTTCCCATATCAATGCAAGGTATATAAGAAAAACATGAGGAAAACAAAAGCAAAAACAACAAAAAAAAAAAAAAAAAAAAGAAAAAAAAAAAAAAAGGAAGCAATCTGCATCATCAGATTCCCTAGTATCCAGGCAACAATATACGAGGAAAATCTCCAGCACTGTAACCCATTTATGCATTTCATTGCCTTGTTTCTTTATAAACTGCATTTAATCTTTTTATTTTTGTTTCTTTTCATTACAAAAATATAGGGGAATACTACAGGTTCTTCTGGTAACTTCCATAAGCTACTTCTTGAATCTGAAGCGGCAGATTTGGTGCAAGATATCCATGAGGTACCAATAATAGGCCCCCATTCCTTTCCCTCCATAAGCACTATAGATATACATTTACATATATGCACATTCATACATATACTCAACCATAAAACTCGAGTCAAAAGAGTTAGCCATAGCAAAAATTTCTAGACACATACCATAATATGCACATTTAAGGAAACCGAACAATTCTTACCACGAACCCTACCACTGGACCTAATATGAGCATCATCTGGCAGAAACTTGTCAAGAACATCCCGAAGAACAGCCTATGCAAAGAGACATTGGAAAAAATTAAGATAGTTTGAGCAAACACTTTATATTAATCAAGTTGGCTCTCTATTGCCATAGTGCTGCTAGTTTAAGAGCTTTAGATTCACAAACTTCCAAAAATCAATATTGTTAGTATAATTGACTTTTTTAATCCCATATTTATCTATACAAATGTGTGAAAAACAAAATGAGTGGGTCCTAACTATCAGTTTTGTTAACAGTATCAACACTTCCTCTTAGGAAGTTTCTCACCTTTTGTTTGCAGATGATACACTTATTATGTGTGATAGTGAACATATCTATAATCTAGATCACATTCTCCTATGCTTTGAGACCATTTTGGGATTGAAGATCAAGCTCCAAAAATCTGAGTTAGTCGCAGTTGGGGAGGTTCCTAAGATAGAGGAGTTCGCTGGTATTCTCAGTTGTAGAATTTCTTCTTTTCCTATGAAATACCTGAGTCTTCCTCTAGGTGCCCCCTTCAAATCAAGAGCTATTTGGGATCGGGTAGTTGAGAGAATGGAAAAAAGGTTGGCTAGCTGAAAAAAGATCTACTTGTCAAAGGTGGGGCATCTTACGCTCATCAAGAGCACGTTATCTAGTCTTCCTACATACTTTTTTTCCCTCTTACCAGCAGGTATAGCTAGGCGATTGGAGTGCCTTCAGAGATCTTTGGGATGGTCCAGGTGGGGATCCCAAAATACATCTGGTTAATTAGAAGACAGTTTGCAACCCTGTTTCCAAAGGGAGGTTGGGTATTAAAAAGTTGATGGTATTCAACAAGGATCTTCTTGGTAAATGGCTTTGGAGATTTGGGCATGAGGACCATTCATTATGGAGACAGGTGATTGATTCGAAGTATGGGCTCAAGAGAGGAGGTTGGTGCTCAGAGGAAGCTCAAGATCCTTATGGGGTGAGCTTTTGGAGGAATATTAGAAATGGTTGGGGTTCTTTTTCCAATTTTCTATCCTACAAGGTTGGGGATGGTTCTCACATTAGTTTCTGGCATGATGTATAGTGTGGAATAGAGCCACTTAAGCATTCTTTTCCATAACTCTATTCCCATTGCTCGAAACAAGGAGGCCTCTATGTCTAATTATTTAGACCTATCCAGTTCCTTTATCCATTGGAACCCTAGTTTCATTAGGGTTGCACGTGATTGGGAACTGGAATCTTTTGACTCTTTCTTTAGTCTCTTGTATTCATCGAAAAGACGCATCCGAGGGAAATGGACAACTTGTTGTGGACTCCTTCTAGCAGCCAGAGATTTATAGTAAAGAGTTATTCTACTCTGTTGCAGTTATGTGAGCACAGTTCTTTTCCATAGAGAAGTGTTTGGAAGGTTAAGGCGCCTCCTCGCGCTGCTTTCTTCTTGTGGACAACAGCACTTGATAGAATTCTCACGGTAGATACCCTTAGAAAGAAGGGCTTCTCTTTAGCTAATTGGTGGCTTCTGTGTAAAAAGAATGAAGAAAAGACTAATCACCTTCTCATCCACTGCTTGCAAGATCTGTCCACAAGCTAAGGGTCATCAATTGCCGTTTTCTTCTTCTACTTCCAGCATTTGTAAACCTTTAGAATTAGTTTATTCCGATGTATGGGGACCTTCCCCAACTCTTTCAATTAATGGAAATCGGTTTTATGTGTCCTTTATTGATGCTTATAGTCGTTACACTTGGGTTTATCCAATTCAAGCTAAATCTGATGTTATGCCAACCTTTCTCCAATTTCAAACCATGGTTGAACGTCTACTAAATTCCAAAATAATAAGCGTTCAATCTGATTGGGATGGCGAATATCGCACCCTTCATTCGTATTTTCAAACTCATGGCATAACTCATCATATCTCTTGACCTCATACACACCAACAACAAGGATGTGTAGAAAGAAAACATAGGCATCTTATTGACACTACTCTAGCTCTCTTGGCTGAAAGCCATCTCCCTCAAAAAATTTGGGATGAGGCTTGTCTCACTTCATGCTATCTTATTAACCGTTTCCCAACACCTTTGTTACAAAATAAATCACCTTTTGAGAAACTTTTTAATCAAATTCCGGATTATAAGTTTCTTAAGGTGTTCGGCTGTGCTTGCTTTCCAAACTTAAGACCCTATAATTCTCATAAGTTTTCTCCACGTTCCAAAGAGTCTCTTTCTTGGGTATAGTCAACATCATAAAGGCTATAAATGTCTTCACATTGATTTTGGCCGGGTGTACATCTCCCGAGATGTCATCTTCCATGAAGATCAATTTCCCTTTGCTGCTGTCTCTCCTGTTTCTCCTTCTCCTTCACCAGTTCAGGCACCGGTTCTTCCTCCTTTACTTCCAACACCTCCTGTCACTTCTCAGCTACAAATTCCAGCAGTTGTCTCTCCTTCTAATTCTTTTTTGAGTTCTCCTTCTCCTACCTCTGCTGAGATTAGCCTGCCTAATTCCAACTCTCACACGAATAGTCCTCCTGTTCGGGTACATCCCATGTGTACAAGGTCAATGAATCACATTTTTCAGCAAAGGCAACTTACAGATGGCACCATCCGATACCCAGTTCCACAGGTTTTAGTGGTAGAAACAGATTCAGCTCTTATTGAACCAACTTGCTTCTCCAATGCAGTAAAAGTTCTGGAATGGAGAAATGCTATGCAAGTTGAATTTAATGCTCTCCTTCAAAACCAAACCTGGTCTCTTGTTGCTAAGCAGCCTTCTCAGAATCTTGTATGCTGTAAATGGGTATTCAAGCTTAAGAGGAAAGCTGATGGGTCCATAGAACGACATAAAGCACGTCTAGTTGCTAAGGGCTTTCATCAACAGGCCGGTGTTGATTTTGGAGAGACCTATAGTCCTGTTGTCAAGCCTACAACCATTCGGACAGTTCTTTCTCTTGCCTTTTCAGCAGGTTGGTCAATCAAGCAGATTGATATTCAGAATGCATTCTTGCATGGTTTTCTATCCGAGGATGTATACATGGTCCAACCACCTGGTTTTCTTCATCCCAGCTTTCCTAATCATGTGTGCAAGCTTCAAAAGGCGATTTATGGCTTAAAACAAGCCCCCCACGCTTGGTTTTCTCGCCTCAGTAATAAGTTACTTCAGATTGGTTTTGTGGGTTCTAAGGCCGACACTTCTCTCTTCATTTATTGCACCAAGACAGTAACTATTTATCTCCTAATTTATGTCGATGACATAATAATCACAGCATCGGATCCAGCTGCAACTACAGAACTTTAGAAGCTTCTCGGTGTTGATTTTGCCGTAAAAGAATTAGGTGCTCTTCACTATTTTTTAGGTGTTGAAGTCAATAAAGTTGAAGCGGGTCTTCTTCTCTCTCAGAAACGATATATATTGGATCTCTTGAAGAAAACAAAAATGCATGAAGCCAAGCCTATCTCTTCTCCAATGGCGTCTTCTTCAAGTCTCTTTTCCTTCTCTGGTGATCCAATGGAAGATCCAACCCTATATCGCAGCACTGTAGGGTCATTACAGTATCTCTCTTTCACCAGACCAGATTAGGGTTTGCAGTAAATAGAGTGTGCCAGTTTATGCACTGCCCTCTTCAGCATCATTGGCAAGCAGTTAAAAGAATCCTTCGGTACTTGAAACACACGCTTTCTCATGGTCTTCTTATTAGCCGTACTTCTTCTCTTCAGTTGCAAGCATACTCGGATGCTGACTGGGCTAGATGCCCAGATGATCGACGATCCACAGGTGCATATTGTGTTTTTCTTGGTTCTAACTTGGTGTCTTGGAGCTCACGCAAACAACCTACAGTATCTAGGTCCTCAACAGAAGCAGAGTATAAAGCAGTTGCAAACACTACTGCCGAACTCCTATGGATTCGTGCTTTACTTCAAGAACTTGGAATCAGTTTACGTTCTCCACCAACTCTTTGGTGTGATAATATTGGAGCTACATACATGTCGGTTAATCCAGTTTTTCATGCTCGTACAAAGCATGTGGAGATCGATTTTCACTTTGTTCGTGATCGAGTAGCTGATAAATCCTTGGAAATCCGGTTCATTCCTAGTTCAGATCAACTTGCTGATGTTCTTCCTAAACCACTAGTCTCCCAACGTTTTCAGCACCTATTTTCAAGCTCAACGTGCGATCTTCCCCATTGATCTTGCGGGAGGGTATTAAGGATCCTACCTAGGAAATCAACTTCTACTCAAACTCTAGTGTTAAGCTAGATAAGGTTCAGTTATATTAGAATTCAAACTCTATGATAGATAGATAAGAGATAAGTTAGATAAGAGTTCTAGTCCTATTGAATAGGAAGTAGATGCAGTTATGTATTGTTATTCAAACTCTCTTGTATTCTTCTATATATATCAATGAGAACTCACATAGATGAGCACGGTTTAATAGCCAAATTATCATTGTTCTATCAGATAGGATTCCACTTTGCAACAAGAAAAATCCATAGTACAGATTGTACCATGATAAACCATAGACCCACATTTTGAACTGACATGTTTGAATTGATGAACTTCTTTTCTACCCTCTTTATTTTTTTTTTATAAGTAATAAATTTTATAAAAAATAAAAAATAAAAATAAAAAGTGTAAGGTGCCTCTACATACATAGGAAATATATACAGAAACGAACAAAACTGCCCACAAGGAAAAAACCCAAATAAACCCTCAACCCTAAGACCCTAAAACCCAGAACCCACATGGAGCATACACGCTACAGCACGTGATTCTTGCCTTTTCCTCTCCGAGAAGACACGCTTGCATCGCCGTAGTTAATAGAGCTATTTAGGTTCAACACCTCCTTCCTACCTTTGTTCTTTGGACACGCAAGCTTTACAACCTGAAAAAAGGTCCTCTTCAATGGCATCCTAAAACTCCAACGGGGGATCCTCAACCTTCTTTCTACCCTCTTTATCCTAGATTCTTCATTAATTCTCCATCTTAGATCAATTGCTTTCCAAGGGTTTTACATGTCTCCCTCTCTGCCTAAACTCTTGGTAGCTTCTCTGTTTTCGTCTAGTGTGGAGGGAGGAGAGGCACTCCTCTCCTCCATCCTCTTCCAGCTTTCTTCAAAGCTTAGGTCTAGGGGTCTCTCTTCTTCTTTTTGTTCTTTTTGTTTTGGGCTTCTCTGTTTTTGAGTTTAGATTTGCAGTGGTTGGGTGTTCTTCAACATACTTACACCCCGCTAGAGGCCTCGCCAACCTATTCCGGTCTTTTCCATTGACGCCGCTACTGTGAACACTGTCGTGCCGATGTTTGTGGGTATTTGGGTCTTTTTCTTGGGTTGTAGATCTACGGCAATTGGGACCTCCTCTCCGTGCACGTGCCTCACCGGAGCACTCTCCGTCGCGTCCCGGCTCTTCCCCACCGTCGGAGCAACAGCCGGTCGCCACCACGAGCCGTGTACTGGCGCGCGTGACCGAGAGAGTATCTAAAGCTTGGGAGTTAGATCTACGGTGTTTGGGGCCTTTTCTCCGTGCACACGCCTCACAAGTGGCTTCTCCGGCAAATTCCGCGTCATCTCCAGACAGTTCCACGCCGGCACCGAAGGCCGCCACGCACTAGCGCCACTGCAATTTTTTTTCCTGTAGCTCTGGTTTTTTCTTTGTTATTTGGGTTTGCTTTGTAATTTGGGCTTGCTTTGTATTTCGGCTTGGGTTTTGGGTGGTGGTTGTGTGGGTTTTTGGTGTTTTCTTTGGGGGTTTTTGGGGCAGGTTTGAGTGCTTAATAGGGTTTTTCTGGGGGGCTTCTTTTGTATCTTGGGTGTTTGATGGTGTCTGTTGGGGGCTTCTAATGTATTTTGAGTTTCATGTGGGTTTGTAGATCCTTGTGGGTTTTCTTGGGTTTTTTATGTAGGCTAGCTGAGTTGTTTCTGTGTATACTTCTTATGTACTTAGGGTCGCCTTACGCTTTTTTTAATGAAATCTTCTTACTTATAAAAAAAAAAAAAAAAAAAAAAAAAAAAAAAAAAAAAAAAAAAAGGTTTTACATATATAATCGGAATTGCCATTTGCAAAGTGATGGTAAGAAAGGTTAAGGGTAGCATTGAGAGATTTCTAAAACTTCAAGGACCAAATAGAAATAATCAATAGCTCAGGAACAAAATTTGAATCTGAAACAGAGCAGGGACTAAAATCATATTTTGACCCAAAAATATATCCATAATCCATTCAAGTTTAATACAGTAGTTTCTAAGTCCCATACATACTCACTTACCATACGAACCTTGTCATACAAAGATCATATTGACTATAAAAACAAGAATGATTCACAATGTCTATTCTCAAGACAACTTTCACCACTGGATGTAGCAGGACTTTTTGTTCTACAACGGCATATCTTACACTAATTAATTTCACAAATTGATCTTAATACTGCAGAAAAGCCAAAAAAAAAAAAGTAAATATAATCTGTTGATAAGGTCCAGATATAATCTCTTGACACAAGTATGTCAAAATACTCTATCTTGGACATCAGATATAAAGTATATGTATTTCTCAGCATATAAGGGTATCTTAATGTGTTCTGAGGGTCTTTTTTGTTTTTGGTTTCAAAAAGTGTTCTGATGTGAAATTTAAAAACTGTTTTTAGAAGTGTTTTGTGTTTTGAAGAGTGTTTTATGTTTTAAGTTGTTTATTAATGTATTTTTCTTGAGAACAGAAAACAAAAACAAAAACAAAAAAAAAAACAAAAAACATGGCCTAATGTTCTATACCAATGAAGGTGCGGGAAAGGCTAAGAACGCCACTACTAATGTAGACATTCATTTTGATAAGAGTAGAAATTATCAATCAGATATGAAGAGGCTCAAATTCCTACAAAGAGAGATCAATGTTGGATCACATGCACTGAAACTATTAAGAATTATGGTAATTACTGACCCAGACAACCATTTACCACTATTCTTCAAACATGAATCAATTAAAATATTACTCGACCTAGAAATATCAGTACTGAACCATATATCCTTTGCACAACTGAAGAAGTGACACTGTGACATACCCCAAGCCGAAATGCCGTCCCTCTATTCCGGCAATCTTCAGCCAGTATTTTGGTAGCTTTCAATGCCTCTTGCATACTGGCTCCAGAGGCAACTACCGCACAGACTATCGCACCCGCTGAGGAACCAGCTAAAGGTGTGGTTTCCTGTATCAGAATATACATACTGGTTATGAATGCCGGAGTAAATATTGAAAACAAAATGTTGAATATAAAAAACTTACGAGTGTTACTACCAGTAAAATGATTTTGATTAACTTTACCCCAGATAAAGCAAGGGGGATGCTTTTAAAGAAACGAACGAAAACACAAGACCAGAAAGATATAGGAACTTTCAGGTCCCAAGCTGTATTCGCTATCAAAAAGCAGAACACAAGCACACTCTAACCTCGTCACTAGTATATTCAACCTCTCAACTATAAAATTCTCTTTGAAGAACGCGTTGATTTATAGATGCCCACTTGTGCTTTCAAACTTATATGTACCATCAACAAAGGGGTCCATTTTAGCAAAAATTGAAAGACCCTATTCTAGAATCACAAAAACCAATACACATAAGCATTTGTACTAGAAAAGCTTTAAGGGAATAAACCCTGTTTTTTTTTTGGCACCATTCATGGTTTAAAACACACAAAAGAGAATTGTCCACTCGTTGTTTCGCAATAAATTTTAAAATCCCAATACGTGGAAATTCTTCAAATTCACATTTAACCATTCCACAGTTGTTTACAAAAAAAAAAAAAAATATAGTAGGAAAAATAATAACCTTGATATAACCCTTCTCAATGAGAAACTGAGCGACCCCAAGATGGTAGGGAAACAAAAGGCCAGCGGCGGAGAAGCTAAACCCGGGGCTCGTAACGACACGGCGTCGGCGCTCCGCCTCCACGTCCTTGACGCGCTGCTCCCATATCACCTGGGGCTCAGCCTCGTCCTTCACCACTGCCCCAATCCTCTCATCGTACGGCCCAGAGTCCTCCAACATCACCACCGAGCCCATCTCGCCGTTCGGCCCTCTCCTGGGCCTCTTGACGAAGAGACGCGAGGCCAGCCCCAGAAAGAGCTCCCCGGTGGCCACCGCAAACGATTTCTTGTCGGAGGTGGAGTTGTTGGTACTGCAGGATAGGGTTTGGGTGCGCCGAGGGAGGGTGCAGAAGCGGGTGAGATTAGGGTTGGAAGGGAAGGAGGAGTGAGAGCGGGAGAGAAAGAGAGAGGAGTGGGAGAGAGCCATGAATGGAAAAGAACAGGCTCTGGTAGGTTTCCCGTTGAAATGCATTATTTATTTTCTCAAGTATGCTTTGTTTGTATTGCCGGCGGAGGAGGGTGTGACTGCGACGCGGGTTTTGATCGGTTTTCGGCAATAGCAACGCTGCCAATCGGTTTTGTTTTAAAAAATTTGGGTTAAACCTCACATCTCACATGTACATATGTTTTTTTTTTTTTAATAACATACCAAATCACCGCCTCAATTTCAAAATATGTGATAATTAGTACTTCTTGTTAATAAAAAAAATCTAGTTGGTATTTTCCATTTAGCCTCCGTCTATTTTTTGGAAAATGATAAAAATACTCACCGTGCACAACAAATATACAACAGTAAAACACAATAAAGTGGGGCCTACACATTGGGCTCACTCCATTGTGTCTTGGTGTTGTGCACTGTGAGTACAAGAATCACTTTTCTTATTTTTTTTAAGGAAAATGATATTTATACAACACATGTACAACAACTTCACAACACTCCTTCACATGGAGGTGGGCCCCAATGTGTAGGGTCCACCCCCATGTGAGGGAGTGTTGTGAAGTTGTACCTGTGTTGTGTAGGAAACAATCATCTTTTTTTAATGGTCGTGCATGTCACTTCCATTAAAATGTTGATACATATCCCTCATTCCGCGTGTTTAGTTTACCATCCCCATGGACCACTTATCACAAGTAATACTTAAAGTTTCAATATCATGTAGGACCTAAGAAATTATTAAAAAAAATACTTATTTCTTTTTTGTTTTAAAAAACAAAATGAACAAAAAAAAAAAAAAAAATTTGGGGTGGCCAGCGACCCCATTTTGGCCACCCCCAAATTTTTCTTCCTAAACCACTCCTAAGGGGCCAACCCTCAATTTTATTTTATTTTTTTTCTTTGGCCTTTTGGGGTTTGTCGAACCACCCCCAATGGCCATGGGTGAATTTGGCCACCCTAGACTAGCCAATACAGGGGCGGAGCCACTAAGGAGCTTGGGGGGGGGGCCAAAGGTTCTCCCCAAAAAAAAAATAAATAAATAATTAAAATTTTACCCCAAATTTTATTATTTTTTCTCATTTTGGCCCCCCAAAGCTTTTTTTTCAATTTGGTTGGGGGAGCTGGCTCCGCCCCTGAGCCAATATGAGGTGGCCGAACCCACTTCCATGGCCCTTGTGACTTTCTACTAGCTCATCAATTGTACTTAAAAATATTATTAACTTTGATTTTAAACAAATGAGTATAGAATTAGGGTTGTTAAATGAGCCTAGTCACTTGTGAATTTGACTCGGCTCAACTTAGCTTAGCTCGATTCAGCCTTCATTTGATTAATAAATAAATCATTCATGAACACAAAAATTGAAACGAATTTTAAATGACACATACTCTTATAAACTCGGCTCAATTCGGATAATACTCATGTGCTTGACTCGAATAAGTTTGGCTCAAATCGTTAGCTCATCGTATATAGATATTAGAGTTACCATGCACAATGAAGGACTTTTGGAGGATGAAAGATGGATAAAAGGGTGGAATATATATATATAGGTTACTTGAATATGGTGCATATATATACCCAAGCATATATAAATACAAGATTGTATGTATAAGTATTAACATACTAAATAGTAAATGCTAATTATATTTAATAAATAATTAATACTATTAACTAGTTGTAACATATTTAACCATATAACAATATGCTAATAATTAATGTGTTAGTGTATATTAACTATAATATAACTATGGTACATAATATTATGACATATGGTTAAATTGTTAACTAACATATTTAATAGTTAGTATATAAGTAGATAACTATATTGAATAAGAAGTATATAAGTCTATGTACATAAGCTGATAAGCATAGTATATATATGACACATCACGCATGATTAACTATATTATAGTTAATTAGTTATATATAGTGTAATAGGCTTACTACTTGCTAACATTATACATATACTATAATCTCTACTCTTTAATTATAGTCACACCTACATAAGAGATTCATATCAAAACACTCTTTAGATAGTACCAGTGTTGGTAAGCAGAAGTCTGTTGGTCAACCCTTCTCAAGCCAGGTAAGCGTTTTAGGGTGGTCCTGGCTTGTTCAGATAGGGAAATACAAATCATTAATGGTTAATGTTTCCATAGGAATGTCTCATATGTCCACCTAAAGTGATACAGTGAACAATAAAGAGATAAATATAATGAATGTAGAAAGAAACCTCCAAAAATGGAATATACCAAAATATACCAACTAAGAAAATATACAAACTATCAACATTATCAAACTTATCATTTTTAAGAGACTACAAAATAAAAACAGTTGAGAAAACAATATCATTGAATAATGAGTATGAGACAGTAAAATGATCCAATAAAGAATCCATGGAAAAGCATATACAAAAGTATGCATTTATGCATATTGGATTAGTACAAGTTGCAGTAAAACCTTTAACTAGACAAGAATTAAATATATGTGTTTTATTATGCTTAACAAATGGAAGACATCTTAATTTTCAAGATTTTTTTATTAGGAATGGTAGAATCGTCTTTGTACGAAGGACCCATATATTTTAATTATCACCCAAATTATTCCTTATTGTTATATGATCCAACATTATTACATGCATTAGAATAAACAGTCATGGTTATAAGATGATGAAAGAAGCTCAACATTTAATCTTAATATACAGAATTTAATGAAAACTACCTTAGAGCCACAATCTTTAATTAAAAGCCCAAAAGGACTCTATTATTAAAAAAATAAAAAATAAAAACACACACACACATAATTCTAGTATACAAATACCTAAACAAATGAATTGGAAAGATATTGGGTTACCTAAACGGTGATTATTAGAAAATCTATTTCCACCTCCAAAAGTTGAAAATAATGCGAATAATAATTGAAATTATATTACACAAAAATCATATGGTACTATAGGAATTTCTTTCCAACCTTTTCAACATTCATTTTTCCAAGTATCCGAATCATTTTCCTCAAAATTTTAGCCTCTCAATTTGTTTTAATAACTCACAGGGGAACACAAGTTGTTGCTTCTCCTATAAAAATAGCTAGTCTTAGCAATGAAAATAAAAATTCGAAAGATATAATACAACAAAATAATTATACTAGTACTTACTTGAAAGTCATTGGAGAAAAATTAGACAATAGAAAATCAAGTTATCCTTGTATTTATAAAATATATAGATAATGACCAAGAAAAACCTTTATTCTCGCCACACGAAAGTCTCTCACATTTACAATTTTCTTTAAAAAATGACAATAAAGAATTATTAGATGAGATTCCAAAAGTATAGAAAAACTAGATATTACTAAAATAACATCATCTTCAAAAAGTAATCCTAAAGGAATACCTACAATATTAGAAACGAATTATATTAGTTAATAAACAGAACCATAAGAAAAGAACTTAGAAGTATATGTTAACAAATTACAGTCACAATATAAGGATTTGGAAGCAAACAAAATATTAAGGGGAAGTGGTCCAACTCGAGGAAAAAGAAATGTTAGGAATAATTATCAGAGATATATAAATGTTATGTGCACAACTAGAAATTGGTATCCTAGAGACCCACACCTCCAGATATACAATTTAAAGAAAGAGACTTAGGAATTAAAGTTACTTATACACTTGATGCTTTATATAAATGGAACATTAATGGATTATGTGAATATGAAATTTTGAATGTATTACATGAAATGTTGATGGTAGTAAATGTTTATAAGACTGCATGTAAGACTGATCATCAGGTAGCAAATTATCTAGTGACATGATTTACAGGGTAAATAAAAGGATGGTGGGATAATAAAATAAAAGAAAGTGATAGAGCATGGATCAATGCAGCTTATAAGAAAGATAATGATTCAAATTATATAAAGAATGAAGCGGGACACCCAATAGAAAATGCAATTAATACATTAATTTTTCCTTATACAAAACATTTTATAGGTGACTCAACAAAATATAGGGAAAGTATTTATGATAGCATTAATTTTTCCTTATACAAAACATTTTATAGGTGACTCAACAAAATATAGGGAAAGTATTTATGATAGCTTAAGAACACCTAAGATGTCAAACCTTAACTGATTTTATATCTTAGAAAGATATATTTCTTTCAAGAGTATTGATTAAAAGTGATAATAGTCAACCTTATCGGAAAGAAAAATTCATTAGAGGATTACCAAAATATTTTGGTTATTAAGAGGTGAGGGCTTCGAGAACGACCTTAATCCTTGCATCAAAGAGAGGGTCATGTGCCACGAAATAAGGGACTATGTCAAGCTTGTCGACATAGCATCCCTGGCTAAGAGGGGATGTGTGAGACGTCTATAACTTACGACCAAAAGAAGCGGTCGATGCCCCAAACATCTTATCCCTCCAAGCGATTCAATACTGAAAGCAGACCAAACCAACAAAGAGAAAGGATTTCCCTTTAGCTATGAGAAACCAGCGACCCACATGCCACAAATGTTGAAGGGTACATTTTGGCGAATGCCCTAGTAATGAAAATTACCTACTTCCGATGTGGTTAGAATAGACATTACAAAAGGGATTGTCCGATGAACCTCATAGGAGGACATGGACCACAGAGGAACGGAACCTAACAAAGGCAACTCGCTAAGGCAAGGGTCTATACCTTAGTTCCAGTAGAAGTTGACAATGAGGAGGAAGAAAACAACGACATTGTATACCTATGCATGTACTCTTTTTTTTATCCCGGAGCTACACATTCGTTTATCTCTGTGATGAGTGTAAAATATTGCATATTTAAACCCCTTAATTTACATTAGTTAATTATTTAGTTGTATCTTAATTTAATGTTTTGTGTTAAATTTGTGTTTTTAGCGTTCTGTAGGTTGCTAAGTAAAAATGGCAGCTTTAGGTGAAAAATGCAAAGTTTGGAAGAAAGCACACTTTGAGAAGACCTAGATGATGTGGTTATGTTTAACCAAATCAATGAAATGATTAAATCTTCTCTAATTGGAGTCAATATTGGATTGGATTAAATTTCAGATTCTACATATATCATAGTATTTTGGTCATAACTTTCCGCTCAAGTGTCAGATTAAGGTGAAATCAGTGGCGTTGTAAGCTAACTCAAAATACTACAAATTATTGTGAAATAGTATTTTCTTAATTCGGACGTTTGTTGTACCAAAAGTGTCCTGCAATATAAGATCGCAAATTTGGACGAATCCTATTCTGATTTGTACTAGGATTGTTTCTATATTTGACTAAGATATTGAAATACGATTTTTCTAGAATTTTTAGGGCTTCTAGGATTTGTTTTCTCCCTATAAATAGATTGCTAAGCCTCAAGAAAAAGGGGGGAAGCTAGAGACTTAATATATTTTATTCTTTTTAGTTTAGTTTTTCTTTAGGTTAGGTTTTACTTTTCATAATCATGTATAGCTAAATTCTCAACTAAGGTTGAGGATGAAACCTCATTAATGAAGAACAACAATACTTCCATATAAGTTTTTATTATATGATTTTATTGGGTTTAATTTTTTCAATGTGTGGAATGATTCTTGGATATCTTTTGTGATTCAAGGATACATTTGATGATTTGAGATAATTTCACATAATTCATTGCTTGGTTTTTATTTATAAAACAATTGGATATCCCTTGTGATTTATTCTATGGATACAATTGATGTTTTGATTTAAATTGGATATCTTGTTGTAATTTATGGATACACTTGATGATTTAATTTAAATTGGATTTCTTTTGTGATTTGTGTAAAGAATTGATACATAGGATGATTTTGATTAAATATTTAAAACATAGGAAAACATACCTAAGATTTTAATTGTGAGAACTTCGAATTAATATTGATGAACATGGAGTATGTTGTTATAATTCAGTGAGTGCGATTCCAAAACCTTAGTACATTTCCTTTTGTTTTGTTTTATTTTATTTTATTTTATTTATGTTTTCTTTTATTCACCAAAATCAAACCCTTTTTTTTTGGAACTAGGTTAGGATTTGATTAATTTAGTCATAAATTTTGTTTTCAGAAACACAATTCCCTATGGGATTGACCTCGCACTTTCAATCCATTAACTGCAAATGATTCGTGTACTCGTGTGTGCAATTAAAATTTGCACATCAATTTTTTGGCACCGTTGCCAGGAAATTGTTTTGTTTGTGAAAATTGATTTTTGTTTGAATTAATTTTATTTTTCTACTAGTTTAAGTATATTATTGTTTTATTTTTCTTCTTGCAATTTTTGTTTTTATTTGTTTTCGCTTTATTGTCTAACCAAAAAAGATATTAAAAAAAAAGAAGAGTTTTTGTCATTGTTTTGCAGCTTTGGTGAGATAATCCATGGAATTGTGCTCGAGCACACCAACGCAAAGGGCACCACCTGCGGCAGTCAGTAACTGAAACTTTGCCAAGAAAAAAAAAAAATTTGGTCGATTTTGTGAGTTTTTAAGTTTCATTTTTTAATTTTTGGTGTATTTGTTTATGCTTGTGTTAATTTTCTTTTCTTTTTTTTTTTTCATTTTATATTATTTATTTTATCTTGGAGTAAAAAAAAAAAAAAATTTGTTAGTGTGGCCTTACGGCGCTATCCAAGTGTCTAGGCAAATTCTGGTTAGGAAAGTCTTGAGACTTAAAAGGTTCGTGTGACCCCTCCTCACTTTCATAGGAACGAAACTGGGTCCTTGGAGAATTCTATTTACCCCACTTGCATTTTCTTTTAGTTAAATTTTTTTCTTATCTTTGTTTTGTTTATTTTTATTTTCATAAAAAAAAAAAAAAAAAGTTTTTGTCATGTAATTTCTGAGTTCTTTTTCATTTTTTTGTTTATTTGTTTGTTTGTTTGTGTCTTTTTCTTTTGTTTCTAATAACAATTGACCTAGTGATATGTGTTTTTGTGAGAAATTTTGCTGTTAGTTTGTGACAGGTGTGCTCGTGTTTAAGTTTGGGGGACGCCTTGACTTTTTTCACACTTTGATGTTTCCTTATTTCTGGTAATGTATTTTTATACTACACATTGAGGACAATGTGTAAGTTTGTTTGTCATTTTGTTCAAGAAAATTCTCAAAATAAAAATAAAAATTTTGCTCGATTGTTGATTGAGCATGATTACATTGCAACTGTGGTTTGCATATCATTGGTTTGTTTAACATCTTGAACACTGCATGTCTGTAGAAATCTGAATCTTTTAACTTATCTGTTGGATTAAAGAGACTTCACTTGTTTGAATTGATTTTCACTAGCACATTAGCATAGGGTCTGTGAGGTTTGAAATTTGATTTGAGGAATGTGATTCTTGATGTTTGTAGGTTGATTTGTTGATGAAGCCTTGTTTTAAGTTAAAAAAAAGAAGTAGAAGAAGAAGAAGAAGAATATCATCAATTTGAGTTTTCATTGAGAAACTAGGTTTCTTGCCTCATTAAGCATTGAGCGTTCGCGTAAAAAGATGAAAAATTCAATTTGGTTGATTGTATAGCTAGTTTGATTTTGTAGCTTTTTTTACTTCAGTAATTAAGTCCTTAGGGATGTTTCTACATCTAGTGCTCTAAAACCATCTGATTTGAGAGTCACCGGCCCAACACTCGTTACATAGGTTAATTAAAAAGTTTAAGGGAGTAAAGCATTGCACAACCTCACAAAAAAAAAAAAAAAAAAAAAAAATCACATTTTGATTTAAGCCTTGGTTGTTTTCATTTGATAAAATTCCTATAAATTTTGGGGTACACAATCTTTGAGAGAAAAAAAATTAATCTTCATGAGTCTATGTTATAATATCACTTTACACTTATTTGAGCATATGTTGTTTCAATTTTTCACCTATGAGTTGATTGATTTTGGATATCTTGATGATGATGTGATGTTCATTTTGTTAAACCTACTCATGATGTATGAACCATGTGTATGTGTGAAAATCATTGTTTGACAACAAAATAGTACTTTAATGTTTGTGGGTATCATTTCTGGCAAACTCTCACGAGACTTCATCCGTCCTCTAGGGAGTCCTTTAGGTTTAAAAGACTTGTTGCGTACGCTAAATGCAATCGTTTCTCCCACGACAGCGAACATATGTTCTATGCTTTGATTTTATTTTTTATTTTGTTTTGCTAAGGGACTAGCAAAATGTAAGTTTGGAGGTATTTGATGAGTGTCAAATATTATATAATTGGACTCCTTAATTTGCATTTGCTAAACCTTTAGTTTTGTTATTTTCTAATATTTTTAGTTAGTTTTAGTGCCTTTATGTTTTACAGGTATTTGAGAGAAAATAACGGCTTCTATGTGAAATTGATAAATAACAGAAAAATAAATTTTTAGAGCCCATGCAAGAAGTGCCATTGCGAGATTATTTTTGGAACTAGTGACGTTTTCTTGAAAAAAAAGGAAGCAGCAAGTGAAATTATTATTATTTCCAAGAAGCAGGTCTTGCGCGCTATACATAAGGAAGGGAATATTTTGTCTTAACTTCGAACGTGCATGTGGAGGCACAAGTCAGATTTTTCTAAGACCTAAGCAGCACACGTGATGCGGAACTATTTTGAAGCCTTATTTCCATACCTGTAGCAGCCATGCATTAGTGATATATGTGCGTGATTCTCTGTGATTCTCCAGACTTGAGGCACCAAAACAATAAAGACACACGCATGTTTCTTCCCATAACTGGCACTGAATATACACGGGTCTTAATAAGGAAAGGCAGGCAGCACCACAATATTCCTTCCAAACTTGGCAGCAAAGCACACGTTCTATTCAGCCTAGAGCCACTCACGCGTTCCAGAGTTGGGCACCGAATATCTATGTTATTTCATAGCTGGCAGAAGAGCACCAAAACTTGGACTTCTTTCCAAAGATAGGCACACAGGTCTTTCTTAAAAGAGTAGCACGAGACTTCTTTCCAGGGACCGAACATGGGCCACGATTTCTCTCCAAAAGAAAGCCAGCATTTCTACACGTGATTTGTTGTTTCTTTCCAAACCCATGTACGTGAAGATATCAAGACTCGATTCTTTTCTCTATACCTGGCAGCATCGAGAGATGGAGCATTAATTTGCTGGCCGAATAAGCAGCACATGTTTCCTCACAAGGAAAGAATGCACCGAATGCAGGTTTTCCTCAAAGGACAATATGCAACGAGAAAACAATTGAAGGTACAGCAGCTCTTCACGTCTTCTTTCCATAACAGCAAGACCGAGAAACACCCAAGCTGGGCAGCTGTGCACATGACTTAGCAGAAAAGAAGACACGCTTTTCTCCAGGATTTGAGGCACCGAATTGAAGACACATGATTCCTTTCCAAAAGGAGAATCGCCGACTTGCAGTTGTTATTGTTTTTTTTTTTTTTTTCTTTGTAAAGACGTGAGTGTGGGAAGCAGTAAAAGTGTAAAACGTGTACATTAAAGGACCGAACAAAAATATACGTGGAGGTGTGATTCGTGTGAAGCATCAAGTCAAATTTTCTTTCCTTAAGAGGACCTAGCAGCACCAAAACCCTTGGACTTCCTCTATTTATATGCTGTCTTTTCTCTTGTAAAACGTGTGGGGGCGGGGGGAGGTGAGAGGAGCAACCTGCAGCCACACTAAGGCATGCAGCAGTTTGTAAGTTTTTAAGTTTTATTTTTTATTTTTATGTTCTTAATAAAATTTAGTATTTTTTTCTTAGTGATAAGTAACTAATTTTTTAACTAAGGTTGAGAATGAAACCTCACATTTGAAGAGCAACAATATTTTCATGAGAGTTTATACTATTCGATTTTATTGGGTTTAATATTTCAAATGTTTTACTTCTTTTCAATTATTGAGATGATTTCTTGGATATTTATTGTGATTTCCGGATACATGTGATAATTTGAAATAGTCTCATTTAATTGATTGCTTGGATTTTTTATTTATCAAAACATTGGATATTCATTGTGTTTCTTTCTACGAATACATTTGATGATTTAGTTTAAACCAGATATCTTTTGTAATTTGTGCAAATAACAAATTTATTAAATGATTTAATTAATTTTTGAAGCATAGTAGAACATACATAAGATTTGTACGGTGAGAACTTCGGATATGTATTAACGAACATGAGAATATGTTGCTGTGATTTGGTGCGTGTGAATTCTAAAACTTTAGTATATTTTCTTTTGTTTTATTTTATTTTATTTTACTTTTATTCACAAAACCCCAAAATTCGAAACTAGGTTAAGATAGAATTAGTTTAAATAGAAATTAATTTCGCAACGCAATTCCGTGTGGATTCGACCTCGCACTTGCACATGCACTAGGCTACATATGACTTGTGCTCTTACGGGTATTAAAATTTACACGTCACTCCACATCATATGTGAAGTTATTCCATGTTGACACACAACCATTAAACCAAAGACTACTGATTGAAACCCCAAGGGGAGAGCAAGTTACATGTAATAAAACAATTATGGGTTGTCCAATCTTGATAAAAGATAGAGTGATGCTAGTGAGGTTATTAGTGTTTAAAGATCCTGGGTATGATATAATTTTAGGAATTGACTGGTTAACAAAATCTCATGCAAGTATTGATTGCAGGAAAAATGAAGTTGTTTTTTGTTTACCAGGAATAGAACCATTCAAATTCAAAGGTTCTCGTGTTCGTGCCACCCCACCTCCTCTCTTGGCAATTCAAGCAAAGAAAGAGTATCCAACAAGGTGCACAAGCATTCCCAGCTTACGTAACTGCTAACCCAGAAGTGGAGCGAAGACTTGAAGACATTCTGATAGCGTGGGAATATCCCGATGTCTTCGCCAAATCAGCATTAGGAATACCATTCAATCGTGAAATCAAATTCTCCATCAATTTAATACTAGGGACTCAACCAGTTCACAAAGCACCATATCGAATGGCGCCAACAAAACTGAAAGAATTGAAAGAACAATTGATAAGTGTTAAATGTTATACATTCAAGCCCTTAATTCATATATGTTAATATCTTAGTTTTGTCGTAGTTTGATGTTTTGTGTTGTTTTTGTGTTTTCTTGTATTTTGCAAGTTTTGGAAGAAAAGAACTCAAAATCCATCAAATTCCAAGCTTAGAACAAAGTTTGGAAAGATTCGAATCGAATTCAATTTTGGATTTATTTGCTACATAAAAGAGAAGTCGGCAAAATCTGTTATTTTTAAAAAGATTCCAAAATGAGTCTCCGTATTTTAATCATAACTTTCAGCTCAAGTATCGGATTGTAGTAAAATTAGTGGTTTTAGAAAGCTAATACAAAAAGAAATAAATATCTTTGAAATAAGTTTCCCTAATTTGGAAGTTTACTATGCTAAAATTGCCCTATAATATAGGACCAAAAATCTTGACGAATTTGGAATCATTTTCCTTCTTGGATTGAGTTTTCAGTCTCCTACTTGGACTAGGAGACTGACTTTCGATTTTTCTAGAATTTATATGGCTTCTACGATTCTCCTAATCCCTATAAATAGACTTCTAAACAAAGAAGAAACGCAGAAGCTTTGGGAATGATCAAAAGCTACTTCAAGAAGGGTTTTATTTAGTTTTTCTCTTTTTCCTTGTTATTTTCTTATGAGGATGGTTTTCATCCAAATTATGTGTAGCTAATACTTTAGTTAGGGCTCGATTGAAGCCATAATCATGTCTCTTTAAATTTTCAATTTGCCTTGGTACAATTCATATATTGATGCTTAACTTGATTAATTCTAGTTTTATTGAATTCTTCACATGTATATGTTTGATCATCATATGCTTGTGGTATTGTGACGACCCTTTTTTTTTTTTTTTTTTTTATACAAACATAAAACGAGTCATCGCAGTTGCACGACTACGTGTTGCTCAGCCAACATATGGCACATGCCCCATAACATGCACCAGATCATTAGAGTTACATCTAACAGCGGAATATAATAATCAATGTGCAGCGGAACACATATCATAAGCGGAAATACATCTAATACATACGATTAATTATAACAAGAGCCAATTACATATCTAACTGGTTAAAGCTTATAAAACATATTACTACAATTACATACCCAAAATACAGGCTCAACAAATACATATGCCACGTAAGACACGAGCCATAAATAAAATATCCAAAATGCGGACTACCCATGAGTTCGGCATATGACTGTCGCGATATGTTCCAATCATAGCATCCCATACGCTAAGCAAACTAGTCATCATCTACATTCGCGGTACCTGCAACCAAGAAACCTCATCTACATGGTTGTGGTAGTATCCGCATCCGCATAGGTGAAAGAATGAGTCTACCGTCTCAGTATAAAACATACTAAGGCCTCAAATGATATTAAACATTTAAACTAATTGAGTTTTCACAAAAAACCAACCTTTCTTTTATTTTTTAGTCATGCGAGCACAATATCAACCACAATTTACCAATAGCTAATACAGTAAACACTGACTATCTAGAAAACATTTAAAACTTACTATATAACTATGAACATATGTAGAAGTTCCAGTCATCCCTCATTGAAAGTTTCTACATATGGACTCCTCTATAATAATACTTTTGAATGGTGGCTTAGACATATGTGCACATGATCACTCCATCACAAATATCACGCTTACACATAAGTCTTAAGCAATAAAACATGGCATCTTACTTTTTCATACTACGATATCATTCTTCAACATAATATTCGCAACACCATCTCTAATCGTATTTCAGCTTCATGACTTGAACATCAGTAGATCATGTGATCACTAGAGTAAAACTCAATTATGTTAACACGTCTTTCCTGAAGAACAATAACAGTCAACCTTCTTACTCATAGACATGTCATTACTCGCACTTGGGCTGTCATGGATTCATGTACTTTCAAGTTCAATGTTTCTTCAAACACATGCAACCATCCGATAGAAATATACATAAGCTGTTTTCATTTAAGACGCTTGTGCATACCAACACGTCTAGTAAAAACTACTCATAACATAAAAACATCACACTCATAAAACAATGCTATATATGATATGCATGAACTGGGTTTACGGGGGCATAGGTCCCTCACGATGCTAATAACTGTTGTTTAACTGTGTTTACTGCATTCTGTTACTGTTGTACTGTGTTGTATGTATGCTCTATACTACATGCTCTATGCTCTGTGCCTGACCAGTATATGTTTCACTACTGTATCATACTATAAAATCATGCAGTTGCTAAATCACTTTCTCTTAAAACTAAACAAATCCAACATCTAATCAAACACTTTGAAATCATTCAAATCATAGTTTCTTCATAAAACATAAACAGTTTCAACATGATATGTTCTTAAACAATTTGTATAATTTAAATCCCAACCACAGCACACACTCAAACACTTTAAATCAATTCAACACACTTCACTCATGCATCAATTCTTAAACATTATTGATATAATTGAACATAATCAAACTAATCAAATTTTCCAAAACATATATATTTCATCATATGGTCGGTTCGGATTAATAAACAATATATATATTTTTATCAATCTATTACATATAAAAATATATATTTTCTCAGTGAGTAGAATACTCACTTGGTTGTGCGGATATGCACTAGGTTTCCTAGACATCACCATGCAATGCATCACTGTGGAATAATACATTTTATCATTTAGCACTCTAAATAATTTAACACTCAAAATTAGCACTTGAATCTCTCAAGGCTAACCGTTGGAAAACCCATAATATTTTTAAGGGTTCCAAACGTCTACCCATAAATTATTTTTATTAACCTAGTCGCATAAAATACTACCGTATTAAAATAACATTAACCCTAAAATTATGTTCACTAATCTTTTTTTTTACAATAATTACTAACTTAGTAACATGATTTAACGATCTAACTTTTAAACATTTTAAAAACTCCCATTTAATTTAACCCATCAAATTGGGGTTCCAAACTTAAACCTTTAATTTACAAAACAATACCCAAACACAATATCATTAACCCAATAGCATTTACTAAGGGTTAATCACATCAAAACTCAATTAAAATTAAATACCTAAAAGTTAGGGTTTGAGGAAACTCACCAAAATTCACCTAACCAAAACCCATGGTTTGGGTAGCCTCAAGCAAGTTCCAAGTAACCCATTACCTAAAGAACATAGAGTATTAAACTTACATTTATAAGATTTAACCAAAATCTCCAAAACATGAGTTTAACGAAAATACCTCAAAATGTTCGGTCAAAACGTAGATCAGGCTTGAAGGATTACGCTACCGAAGTCAAATCTAAGATTGGACGGCTGGATTTCAAGATATCACGGTTTTTAGGTGAAAAACCATATAGAAATGGGAAGAAAAATCGGAGCTGCTGAGAGAAATGGGCGTTCTGTGTAATACCCCGTATTTTAAGATATTGAATAAAATATCTTAAAATATGATTTTTGACCTAATAATAATGTAAAATAATAAATATGAATATTTATGAAAATAAATATTCATTTAGAAGCATTTATATTTTTAATTTGATAAAAACTCAATCGGACCTTAAACTTTGGAATGATGGAAACAGGGTCAAACGAACTCCGTTTTGGTCGATTCAAAGTTCAAAACGCTCGTCTCAAAGTTCTCTAATTACCCTCCAAATTTCATAATTTTTGGACTACGTTTAGTACTCAAAAATACCCACAAAAAATGGTACCCTGATTTAGACGAAAATTTAGCAAATAATTTGTAGGCCCATTTTATTTATATATGAACCCAGCCCAGCCCAGCCCAGCCCAGCCCAGCCCATGTGAACCCAGCCCCTGTGAGACCCAAACCATGTGGAACAGACCAGCAGCCTACGCCTACTTGTGCACGTTGAAGAAAAAGAAAAACAAAACTCAATTCTCATACAAATTCAGTCAAGCTACTGTTTTGCCAAGTTAGAGTTTAGTTAGAAGCTAATTACTAGTTACTTATAGATAGGAGATATTAAGAGGGTGATGATGGTTTTCTCAACCTCTTAGTCAGCTCGCCACCCACGTAGAAGCACCCCATCCATCGATCACAACCCACCTGAGCAGATCCAACCGTCCAAAGAAGGTGTAGCTCCTTATCTCCATCTCTTCTTGCTGCCCACGCCTGGACAACACAGTACTTGTACGAATCAACCCCATCCATCGATTCAAGAACACCTGTGACACATCCAAACCATCCAATTCACTATATAAGGAGAGCAGCCCTTCATGTCATCGCACACTTTCTTCCTCTTCCCAAAGGCTCTCTCGTTTTCTCCCTTTTCTCTTGTGATTTGCAGTAGTAGAAGCTGCAGAAATTTTGTGTTTCTTTCCCAAAGACAGCAGCTCTCTCTTCTCCTTCTTAGCTTAGAATCAGTAAAGAAAAGACATAGAAGCTCTTAAAACCCAGCTTTCCTCATCTCTTACTCTCGGGTCTGTGCAAAAGACAGCAGAAAAACTATTCCTCTCTTCTTACTTTCAGTTTCCAGCAAAGTAAAAGGAAGGATAAAAAGAAAAAGGGTAAAGTCTCCTTCACTTTCGGTCAACTTCAGCAAAAGGAGACAAGTTCTACCAAGTTCTAGAAGTAATTAGTAAGTAATAAGAATGGTTGATTTTTGATATTATATATATATATATATTGGATTACCGAACCATGTATGTGTTATATATGGGCTAGGGGTGAAAATAACCGCCCGCTAACCGCTAACCGTCCATAACCGTTAACCGGATAACCGTTGAAACCGTCTAAAAACCGGTAACCGCCTTAAAAAGGCAGTTAGCGGTTTTAAGAAAGCCGGTTACCGGTAATAACCGGTAACCGGCTTTCCTATTATATATATATATATATATATTTAAATTTTTTTATATATAAAACGACGTTGTTTTGGTGTTTAACACCAAAACGGCGCCGTTTCATTCAGTCTAAGCAAAGTTAACCCTACAGCCTACTGCAGTGCGCAATGAGAGTCTCATTCTCCTTTCTCCCGACTCTCACTGCGCCGTCTCAGTGGTCTCACTCGACTCACTCCTCAGTCCTCAGCCCTCAATCTCTTAGACCAGAAAAATACTCTCTTCCCGAACGGAGGATTCTTCTCCATTTTTCGTATTCTCTACTTGTCCCTGAAAATCCCTGACGCAAAGCATCACTCTCCGATTCATCTATCAATCTTCGAAGGCTAATTTTTATAGTCTCCACTGACTCTCCGAGGTACCTTTCGTTGATTTCAGAATTTTATGTCTAATTTTTATAGTTTATTTCTTTCGCTTATTAATTCTCCTGGGTCTTTGAATTTGATAATTTGTCATTTTTTTTTAATTTTTTTTTTGGTTCTTAACTATCTCAGATCTTCGATAATCGATATTGTCTTTTTTGTTTAGTTCAATTTTCCAAATATATAGGGTTGACTTCTAGGGTTTCTTTTTCCGTTTTTTGATTTATTATTGTTTTGATTTGTTTGATTTGTTTTGATTTGTTTTGATTTGTTTGATTTGTTTTAGTTTCTGTTTTGGTTATTTCGCCACATTTTCTGTTTAGTTTCTGTTTTGATTTGTTTTGATCTAGTGTGTTCATATTTTCTGATTTTTAGTGTGGATTTCGAATTTGGTTGAAGTCTGTTATTGGGTTTTTTAGTGTAGATTTCGAAAGTGGCTCGCTTCTGGGTAGCAGAGTTGTTGGCTAAGGGACGGTTTAAGAATTTGTCCAAAGACTTAAGTCTTGTGTATAGATAGAATTTGCATCCCTTGTTGTAATTTCTGCTTGTTGCAGTTGTTGTAGTAGTGTTTATTGTGTATGGTGGATGAGGGTTCTTTTGTAGCTTCGTTGTTGCAGTTGCTGAGTAGCAGCTGCTTCTTTGTTTGCTGCAGTTTTTAGTTTGTGTTTGTAGCTGAGAGTTGCTACTCTGTTTGGTGTTTGTTTTCCTTGTTGCAGAAATGGTGTCCTTGTCTCTTGGACTAGTTCTAGTTTTTACTAGAGGGTTGTTATGTTGTGTTCTTGCTTTTAATAGATTTGATTCAGCCAATATATATATTATAATGAGTTCTACATTGAACAAAAGGGAGTAGAACTAAGCAACAGAATCTTCAAGCCTTTCTCAATTGCTTGTACTTTATATATATATAATGCAAATTTATTTGAACTTAGATGCTGTATATATATTTATATTTTTTAGCTTTTTATTTGAGATAATATTTCTTTTGTTTTGAGGTGTGATTCCTATTCCTTTTAGTTAAATAAATTTTATTGTTTATCTAATAACAGATGGCAGACACTTTGAGTGATGCAACCACCCCTATTATGGTAGATGACAATTCTGAAACACCTTCCACTGCAAATATTGAAAGCCCCACACCTTCCAGTTCCCAACAGTCACAATGTAAAAAACCACCTGTGAATCAATCCATTGTGTGAAAGCACTTTAAAAAAGTAGAACCGATCGATAAGGAAAACCCTAAAGCTATGTGCAATCATTGCAATAGGTTAATAGGGTGTCACTATAAGAGAAATGGCACTTCAGCCATGATGCACCACCTTACCTATAATTGCGCAGACTCTCCACTTAAGAAATCAAAAGATTCAACACTACCCAAAAACCAAACAATGTTGCAAATGTCATTCAAGAAACCGGTAGAAGGTGGTAGTGGTAACCAAATTGGATTCATGAAGTATGATTCAAACAATATAAGAAATTTGATTGTGAGGTATTTCATCAAAAGTGAGCTGCCTTTTAGGCATGTGGAGAGTGATGGGTTTAGGAAATTGATAAATGGAATTGAACCTAGGTTCAAAGTGCCATGTCGTATCACTTTACAAAAAGATTGTTTGAAATTGTATGAAGAAGAAAAGCTTAGGTTGAGGGCTTTTTTGAGCGGTAAAAGGGTATGCATCACTACCGATACATGGACATCCCTGCAAAATATAAACTACATGTGTGTTACCGCTAGCTCATAGACTTTGATTGGACGATTCATAAAAAAATTCTCAAGTTTAACCAAATTCCCAATCATAGGGGTGAAACTATTGGAAGAATGATAGAGAGTGCATTGACCCAGTGGGGGATTGATAATGTGTTCACTATAACAGTCGATAATGCCTCAGCCAATGATGTGGGGATTGAGTATATGAGAAAGAGGATGAAGAACAAGAGTCATACTGTTTTAGGAGGAGAATTTCTTCACATGCGTTGTGCCGCTCATATTTTAAACCTTGTTGTGCATGAAGGCTCGAAAGACTTAGGTGACTGTGTTACTAATATAAGGAACGCAGTGAGATATGTGAGGTCTTCACCGGAGAGGATGTCAAAGTTTAAAGATTTTATAGAGCGGGAAAAAATTAAATGTAAAAACATGGTGTGTCTAAATGTTCCAACTAGATGCAACTCTACATATTTGATGTTGACCACTGCTGAGAAGTATCAAAGAGCTTTTGACCTATTGGGGGAGGATGAACATAATCATTTTGTTGTTCCTCAACCTATTGATTGGGAAAATGCTAGGGCATTTGCGACATTTTTGCAAACTTTTTATGAAGCTACATTGAAGTTCTCTGGTTCAACTCATGTCACCTCCAATTCATATTTTTTGCAACTTCGTATTATTTAAAATACCTTGAATGATGGTTGTCTCAGTGAAGATCAGGTCCTGAGTTCTGTGAGTTTTAGTATGAAACAAAAATATGAAAAGTATTGGGGGACCATGGATATGATCAATTTAATGTTGTATGTTGGTTTTGTTCTTGATCCACGCAACAAGATAAAGGCATTGGTGTTTTGGTTGAGAAAATGTAATGGGCCTATGTGGGCGGATCAAATAGAGGCAAAAGTGAGAGACCTCCTAAATCGTTTAATTGAGCAATATAATAAGTTTCATGGGAGGGGAGTAGGGGAGTTTTGCAACATTGTTGAAGATACAAGAAGAGTAGATTTCAATCCTATTTGTGGTGATGAAGATAAAGAGACACAATATAGGAATATGTTTTCCCAACACCTTGTCGCAGAGAATGACTTGGAATGTAGGTCGGAGGTGGATCAATATTTGTTGGATGGGTGTGAAGCAAATATTATAGATTTTGACTTCTTAAATTGGTGGAAGGTTAATACACCAAAATATCCTACTCTCGCAGCGATAGCTCGTGATGTATTGGCCATCCCTATTTCCACCGTTGCCTCTGAGTTCTCCTTTAGCAATGGAGGACGTGTATTGGATACCTTTAGGAGTTCATTGTCTCCGCTTACCGTTGAGGCCTTAATTTGCACACAAGACTAGTTAAAGCTATGATGAACCTGGTAAATTTTTATGAATTAGTTATTTATAAATTCATTTCATTTACTTTTCATTATTTATTTATTTAACTCAAACTTTTTCTATTGTAGATGGGCCTAAGAATCAACATTTTCATTCAATGACGACTGACACATCTTATTCCTAGAGGAAGGTTATCATTTTTTGACTTGTCATTATATTTATATTACAATGCAATTGCTTAGTTTGTCAATTTTTTAAGTTTATAATATTTATTGTTGTTATCTCCACAGGATTTTGCTAGAAGACCGAATAGGAGTCGTGTTGTTATTTCGACAAGGTTTTTTTATGTTGAGTGTGGACTTTTGGACTATGGATAATTGGATATGGTTTGATAATTGATGGGTATGGGTGTGTGGACTTATGGACTATGGATTATTTGAATATGGTTTGATTTTTTGATGTTGTGAATCAAACCATATTGTGAGTGTGGGTGTGTGGACTTGTGGACTATGAACTATTTGAATATGGTTTGATATTTTGATATTGTGAATGTAGGTTTCTTTTGGTTTTGTGGATTGCTTGTTCTTTTCCAAATTCATTTAATCCTCTTGTATGCTTGATCATGTGTTCTTGTTTGTGTGACATGAGGATGGAGAGATTTAGTGCTGATTGGAATATATCCTGTAATCGTGTGAGTTTGGTTCTTTAGTTTGACGTTTGTAATGATCTTCTGTAGGCTTTGTAGATGTGGTGGTGAAAGTCTGGAGTCATTCTGTGATTTGCAGTTTTATGTCTTTGGGTTGTAATTAGTAGGCCACTTTGATTCTTTGAAATTCACCAAAAGGAAAGCAAAGTAGAAAGTAGAAACCATTGAAGTTTATGTTTTTGTGAAACTCGTAGGTAGTGATGATATATGGATGTCTCCTTTCAATATCAGATATATTGCTGTAGTTTCAAACTTATATATACCTTGTTCCATTTCTTTTGACTGTCTGAGTTTATGCTAGAGGTAAAGTAGAGGATATAGGATACAGGATACAAAAGTTTGGAAAATTCTGAACTTCAAAACTTTTTCACTGATTTGGCCATTTGATTATGCTTGGCAACGTGGTGGTTCACTGATTTCAGATTTGGCCATTTGATTATGTTTCTAATTACAAGATTTGTAATTTTGTATTTTAAACTAGGCAATGCCGCAATAGCCTAATTTAACAAATTGCATAATAGAAAACTAGTAAGAAAAAAAAAAGGTCCAATAGCTAAAAAAGAAAAAAAGAAAAAAAAAAGGGTCCCGGTTACCGGTTGGCGGTTATTTGAAAACCGCCAACCGCCTAGGCGGTTGGCGGAGGCGGTTAGCAATTTTTGCTAACTGCCCAGCCGGTTACGGTTACCGGTTTTGTCCAAAAACCGGTAATCGTAACCGGCTTTTCACCCCTGATATGGGCTGAAGGATATATATGTTTAAAAGTATATTTTAAAAATGGTATATTTTGTGATATATCTTTGTTATCATGATTTTCAAGTTAAAATATTCTAATGTTTTAAGTTGTGTTTTAACAGGGTATTCCAAGATGCGTATTTAAATAATAAATCATACTGTTGTGATGCCCGAGTAAAAAGTAACATTTTACAAAAGTGTTGTTATGCTGCCAAAAAAATTCTAAAAGTATTTTTAGGCATTAGTAATACTAACGCCGTTATTCCACCCAAATTTTATAATAAGATTAAAATAAGAATTATTTATATTGTACCGCTTGTGTACTTTTAAAATATAAAACCCATTAATGGATTCACTATGTCGATTTGGTACAAAAATATATAAGCTTTTAACGCTAATGCCGTGGTAATACTCCTTTTAATTAAAGGGTATTTTAGTCCTTAATTAATAAAAGCCGTAATAATGCTCACACGAAATACGTGGTAATATAATTAACCCATTTTATGCCGTTATAATATCTAAGCAATATTAGAAATTAGGATAAGTGATTTATTAGTCGAAAGTGATAAAATGTTAAAATAGGTTCTTAGTATTTTATACTATATATTATCAAATGTATATAACTGTGCAGTCATTATTCCTGTGGATCTCTCTTTGTAGCAAAGAACTGTGAGTATTTCTTATTCACTGAGGGTGATGCTGAATTTTCATAATGTTATGATTTCTACTTTATTTAATTGTTTGCACATGTGGAATTTGCATATTTTGTTATTTTAATTAATGAATTTAATTATAAAAGAGTTGGGAGTGACGTCTGCCAACAGACCAGGGAGTGACGTCTGCCTGAGCCAAAAATATTAATAAAAAACAGAGTATGGAGTGACGTCTGCCTACGAACCAGGGAGTAACGTCTACCTGTGCCAAAAAGATAATAAATTATTAGAGGAGTAACGTCTCCTTAGAACTCGCTAAACGGGAGTGACGTGTCCTATCATTCGCTAAACGGGAGTAACATCTCCTATAACACGTTAGACAAGAGTTACGTCTCTTAGATTTTATATACTGGAGTGATGTCTCCTTAAATCTATTTGTTAGAGTTACGTCTCTATAAGGTGAATGCTAGAAGAAAATGGTTATTTAAATAAATAAGACTCTGCATATAAAACTGTCATTGCATTGTGTTCTTTATTTCTAATAAATCAGCAATCATATCATTATTGAAAACAGTGGACTCACTAGGAATTTTTGTATTATTATTTCTCTCTATATTATATATTAATGCAAGTTATGAAGAAGAGGGGTATCAGGATTGTCCAGACATTTAGGTAATCTTGGTAGCAGTGTCTGAGGCTAGGATGCCTCTCATTTTTGTGGACTACTATGTCTAGTCCATTATTATTATTATATTCGGTGAACAATATTTATATTTTTGTTGGTATGCATTAATGATGCTATGAATATAATGTTTGTAAATTATCTTTGCCATACATGGCACAAATACTATTTTAATGTGTAATTATTCAATTACACTTTTTATATATATTTTGAAGTATTTTGTTAGAAGCTCTGATGTGTTAATGTTAAGAAAAAAATATATTCCGTTGCCAATTTATAACTCTGATGATGTCTTAATGTCACGTGAAAATCGAAATTTTCACTTACGTCTTTTTGTAAAAGGCGGGGCGTTACAGAGTGGTATTAGAGCGGTTAGCTCTAAGGACCAATTACAGCTTAGTGTCAAACTATAACTTGGGTAAGTTACAGTTTGGTAACAGAGCAGTTTGTCAACTCTGAGGACCCTAGACTTGACCTTAGTATAGAAATAAAACACAAAGAGCTATAGGAATATAAAAATATTATTGTGTGTGTATATATATATATATACTAAGTAGAATTCCATAAATTAGGGTGAGAGTAAAATTTCTAACATGTTTTGTTGGATTTATGCATTTATACACTTTAAATTATATTGTTTATGATGTTGTTTACTTGAGTGACTTTCAATGTTTGCAATATGATTTGTTTGATGGATTCTTGTTAATAATTGATTGCGAAATGATTAGTTTTAATTGGTTTTAAGTGTTATATAATCTTTTAAAGGAGATTGATTTTAGTCTACGAAATGTAGGATAACTATTCCTTTAAATACATAATCATGCCTCCTAGACGCCGTCCCCTCACTGACTTTAACCATGATCCGCGTCCTGATGAAAACAGCGAGGAAGAGTTGCCACCTCCACCTCCACTGCCACCATACAATGATGGAATACACCCGGCCTTAGTACAATTTATAGCTGATGCCACTAGGCACCTTACTAAAGCAATATCACGAATTCCACGACCTAACGAACGGGCCGAACCCATAGGTTGTTCATTACATGATTTTGTTAGCTTTCATTTTCAAACTTTTGAAGGAACTGAAGGGCCGGACACTGCTGAAGCATGGCTCACAGACATAGATGTACTATTCAATACTATCGGCTGTACAGATGAACAAAAAGTTCAGTACATTGCATTGCAGCTGACGGGTGAAGCTAGGAGATGGTGGAATGCAAGGAAAGTGCTAATCGGGGACGAGACGGTGATCACTTGGGAGATGTTCAAAGTAGAATACAACAGGCGCTTTTTCCCTAGAGCTCAGAGGCAGTTGCGAGCAATAGAATTCCAAAATCTTGTTCAAGGTAATATAACCGTAGAACAATATTCTGCTAGATTTATGGAATTAGCTAGGTTTGCAGCCAATCTTGTTCCTGATGAAGAATCGAAGGCGGAACGATTCGAAAATGGCCTCAATCCTCGCATTAAGGAGAGAGTGATCTGTCACGAGATCAAAGACTATGCTAGGTTGGTAGAACCTGCATTGCTCGCGGAAAGAGGAATTCGCGAATCAGTAGCAGCCTACGATTTGAAGAGGCGATTAAAGCAACAAACATCGTATTCAGAAAAGAGGCTAGCAGTCGAGAGTGATTCAAAGCTAATTGACAGCAGGAATTTCTCGCCTGCACTAGGAAACCAAAAAGTCCTCTATGACAAGTGTGGAAAGCCGCATGGGGGAGAATGTAGGATGACGAATCCAAACTGCTTCAAGTGTGGTAAGACTGGTCATGTTCAAAAGTATTGTCCCATGAACTCTGCTAAAGGATCAAAGCTGCAAGGAGGCGAATCTCGACAACAATATCCTGCCCAAGCACCAGTATATTCACTTATCCCTGGTGGTGCTGAAGAAGATGAGGAATATACAGATGCGACGGCAGGTAACATTCTTTAAATAGATAGCATTTGGCTTACTATTTATGATTTATGACTTTCGCATTCATTCACTTGCGCCGATCACATGAAATTTCTACTCGTACTCAATCGTTAAAATAGTATTTATGACGGAGCAATAAAATAGATCATGGTACTATATAAATTTTGTACCTAGACAAAACATTATTTTCTTACACCCTTTTTTATGAGTAGAAATAAGCCATATTGAAATTGAGATTTTAAGCTCAGTAATAAGATTCTCTCCTAGGAATGGTAGATATAATTTCAACAATAGAGGATAAGATAAAATACTCAAGTAATTAAAATGTTACCCTTGACATTTGTATCGCTAGACATTAAGATTAGTAATCTAAATCTTCCCTTAATGTAAACTTTATACGATATAAGGTTTACGAATTTCGAGGACGAAATTCTGTTAAAGGGGGAGGGATGTAATACCCCGTATTTTAAGATATTGAATAAAATATCTTAAAATATAATTTTTGACCTAATAATAATGTAAAAGAATAAATATGAATATTTATGAAAATAAATATTCATTTAGAAGCATTTATATTTTTAATTTGATAAAAACTCAATCGGACCTTAAACTTTGGAATGATGGAAATAGGGTCAAACAAACTCCGTTTTGGTCAATTCAAAGTTCAAAACTCTCGTCTCAAAGTTCTCTAACTACCCTCCAAATTTCATAATTTTTGGACTACGTTTAGTACCCGAAAATACCCACGAAAAATGGTACCCTGATTTAGACGAAAATTTAGCAAATAATTTGTAGGCTCATTTTATTTATATATGAACCCAGCCCAGCCCAGCCCAGCCCATGTGAACCCAGCCTGTGTGAGACCCAAACCATGTGGAACAGACCAGCAGCCTACGCCTACTTGTGCACGTTGAAGAAAAAGAAAAACAAAACTCAATTCTCATACAAATTCAGTCAAGCTACTGTTTTGCCAAGTTAGAGTTTAGTTAGAAGCTAATTACTAGTTACTTATAGATATGGGATATTAGGAGGGTGATGATGGTTTTCTCAACCTCTTAGTCAGCTCGCCACCCACGTAGAAGCACCCCATCCATCGATCACAACCCACCCGAACAGATCCAACCGTCCAAAGAAGGTGCAGCTCCCTTATCTCCATCTCTTCTTGCTGCCCACGCCTGGACAGCACAGTACTTGTACGAATCAACCCCATCCATCGATTCAAGAACACCTGTGATGCATCCAAACCATCCAATTCACTATATAAGGAGAGCAGCCCTTCATGTCATCGCACACTTTCTTCCTCTTCCCAAAGGCTCTCTCGTTTTCTCCCTTTTCTCTTGTGATTTGCAGCAGTAGAAGCTGTAGAAATTCTGTGTTTCTTTCCCAAAAACAACAGCTCTCTCTTCTCCTTCTTAGCTTAGAATCAGTAAAGAAAAGAAATAGAAGCTCTTAAAACCCAGCTTTCCTCATCTCTTTAGGGGTGTAAATCCGGAGCGGGTTCCCGGGTATTGGGTAAAACCCGGGAACCGGCTCCGGGTCCCCGGGTTTTATGCTTTAAACACTCGGGCCCGGACCCAGGTATCCCGGGTATCTGGGGTGTCCGGATACCCGGTTTTACCCGGATACCCGGGTAAACCCGTTATCCGGTCCGGGTGGTATATTAAAAAAAAAAAAAAAATTAATTTTTTGCCTACTTTTTTAAACTGAATGCTGTAAATAATTTCAACCGAACCCTTGTAGTTGTCTAACTAGATCAGTAGCCAATAGAGTAATAAAGTCCCATTATCCTTGATGTTTTCTTAGCCAAAAACTTAGTAGTAATGCCCAGAATCAAGATTGTTATCTAACTTATCTGATTTACAGAAATCTCATAATGTCACTGAAGAGGGAAAAAGAACATTGGCATTTCTATTTACAATAATGCATACGTCATAGAACTGGGCCACTTAGTCATTGATGCTGCAAGTTTATAATGTTATGCCTATCAAATAGAAAGATGAGATAATATGCATATCAAGTTACAACATTAAGCATGGTAGTCAATCACTCAATGCAATAGGCATTATATTACTGATATAAAATAAATGATTTGAACCACCCTTGAATGTGTACAGAGAGAAAAGATGCAATCCACCAGAATGCATGAATTCTCATAAACATATTACATATTAAAAAAGTTCAAACTTCAAACCCAAAAGTCCATAAACATATTAAAAAAGTTCATAACTAAAAGTCCATAAACGTATTAAAAAAGTTGATAACCAAATGTCCATAAACATATTAAAAAAGTTCATAACCAAAAGTCCATAAACATATTAAAAAAGTTCATAACCAAAAGTCCATAAACATATTAAAAAAGTTCATAACCAAAAGTTCCCAGCATGGTCCGGTTTCTGGCTTGTTGTAGCTTTGCTCTCAATCATCTACAACTACAATAGAAGAAAAAAAAAAAAAAAAAAAAAAAAAAGAAAAAAAAAAAAAGAAAGAGAAGAGAATTAGTTAAATGAATAAATAACTAAAATGAATTAATAATAATGAAAACTAAAATGAATTTATAAACATTTACCATGCTCATCAAACATTTCAATAAAATTCTCATACTCCAAGTCTTCATTGCTCTTTAACCAATCTTGTGTGCAAACCAAGGCCTCAACTGTCAATGGAGATAAAGAACTCCTAAAGGGATCCAATATGCGTCCTCCATTGCTGAATGCAGACTCAGATGCAACTGTAGAAATAGGAATGGCCAATATATCACGGGCTATCTCTGTGAGGATAGGATATTTAGGTGCATTAACCTTCCACCAAAGTAAGATGTCAAATTCATTTGTTGATGCTTCACACCCATCCAAAAAATAACGATCCACCTCCGACATACACTCCGAGTTGTTCTCTTCCTCAAGGTGTTTCATGAAAAACTTCATATATTTCGTCTCTGTAAGTGCATCATCGTCATCATCATCAACACTAACATCTATAGAAGCAACACTTGAACTTTCCACACCCGCATCAAGGTTAGACAAATGCCTCCCATATAACTTATCATATTGCTCCCACAAACGGTTCAAGAGGTCTTTCACATTTGTCTCGATTTGTTTCGCCCAATCAGAGCCACTACATTTTATCAAGTAATATTTTAACGCCTTCAACTTGGTACGCGGGTCAAGAACATGAGCAATATACAACAATAAGTTAATCCTTTCCATAGTCCCCCAATACTTTTCATATTTTTTTTTCATATCCCAACTCACTGCACTAATGATAGGATTACAACTCATACACCCATCGGCCAATGTCTTTATAATAATACAAAGTTGAAGGAAATATGAGTTGGAGGTGACATGAGTTGAACTAGAAAACTTCAATGTGGCTTCATAAAAAGGTTTCAAAAACTTCACAAATTCCCTAGTATTTTTCCACTCATCATAGCTAGGAACAACAAAAGGATTACCATCTTCCTCCCCAAGTCAAGTAAAAGCTTTTTCGTACTTCTCAGCCGCACTCAACATTAAGTACGTAGAATTCCATCTTGTTTGAACATCTAGACACACTGTCTTCGTACTTTGAATTTTTTTCACACTTTATGCATTCTTTAAACCTTGCCATTCTCTGCGGTGAAGACCTCACAAATTTCACTGCGTTCCTAATATTAGAAACACAATCACCCAATCCTTTCAAGCCTTCATTTACAATAAGATTTAATATATGAGCGGCACACCTCATGTGAATGAATTCACCTCCCAAAATAGAACCTTTCTTGTCCTTCAACTTCCTTTTCATATAATCAATCGCCACATCATTGACTGTCGCATTATCAGCTGTAACAGTGAACACGGATTCAATCTCCCATTCTATCAATGTATTTTCCGACATTCTTCCAATATTTTCACCCTTATGACTTGAAATCAAATTAAACTTGATTATTTTTTTATGCATTCTCCAACTAGAATCTATGTAGCTAGCGATGACAACCATGTAGTTCAAATTTTGAAGAGATGTCCATGTATCAGTAGTGATGCAAATTCTTTTACCCCTCAAAGAAGTCTTCAATTTAAGTTTTTCTTCCTCATAAAGTTTCATGCAATCTTTTTGTAGAGTAATGCGATATGGTAAATTGAACCTTGGTTCAATTCCATTTATCAATTCTCTAAACCCATAACTCTCCACATGCCTAAAAGGTAATTCCTCCATGATGAAATATTGAACAACCAACTTCCTTATTTTAATCGGATCGTACTTCACAAATCCTAGTTGGGTGGTAGTGGTATGGCAACTACCGCTCTCTGACATTTTTTTAAATGACTGTTGCAAGAGAGTTTGACCTTTGGGTACCTTGGATTTTTCCAAATCTCTAAGTGGAGAGGTTAGATAGTTATAGGTAAGGTGGTTCTTCAAAGCAGAAGTGCCATGTCTCCAGTGACACCCTAACATCTTATTGCAATAATTGCATGCTGCCTTAGGCTTTTCCTTGTCAATTGGTGTCACTTTTGTAAAGTGCAACCATACTTTTGACCGATTCATAGCTTGTGATTTGTTTTTGGAGGGATCCAATTCAGTTTGCAAGGAAGGCGAAGGGGTTTCAACATTTGTAGTTGGAGGTTTGTCATGTGACTCATTGTCATTGACATTTTCCATAATAGGCCTAGTTGGAGCATAAAAACAATATTACACTTAATAGTACTGACCATACAATGAAGAGCCATAATAATATAAAACAACATTAACAACATAATAATACAAAGTTTTTTGCAATCATATTCATCGATAATATGAAAAACAATAAAACATGCATAAATTTAATTGTTTTTTTTTTAAAAAAAAAAAAAAGAAAAGAAAAGAAAAGAAAAGAAAGAAAGAAAGATAGATTTAGATCGGCAAACGAGTGAAGATTGTAAGTCAACTAAAGCTATTGGCAATGTTGAGCATAGAGAGATTTAAAGTCGTCCTAAGGGAGCTTATAGACCTTCTGCCTGGCTTCAAGATTATAAAACATCTTATGCTTGAAATTAAGCCCCATATTTTTCAAACAAAGAGGCTGGGAATACGTAAATCCTTTTTCTTCTTCACTATTTTTGTTAAGGAATGTGACTTGGCAGCAACAATGGTACAATAGCCCCCCTCTCCCCTCTACACAAAAATAAACATACAGACTATGAATATGCGCCAAGCAAGCATCAAGAATAATGGCTTCAACTGGGAGCCAATAACACCCACAAAAAGCAGGTATTAATTTGCTCCACTCAATGGGTGAAGGGAATCCCAGTCCACATCCTTGGGAATAGTTTCCAACAATAATCGATCCCAAACAAAATCCTAAAAGGTCAACTCACCTGCTCCCCTATCAAATCTAGACCAACAACTAAGAAACTGATCCCTTGAAATAACAGGAAATAGAAATGAATTCCTTGAGCAGACATCAAGCTTCTTGCTGAGGCAGTTAACAAAATGAATGCGAGAGCGAGTTCCTTCCTATACAAACGGTTTCTCCTAGTTTTCCCGGTTTTCTTAGACATCTCTAGCTTGCTTGATGTCTACCAGTGAAATGTCTTCACAAAGCAGATGTAATATATGTAAGAAATGGTAGATTTGCACATTAGATTTGGTTTACCACATGATTTTTATGATATCATGTTAAATATATGAAGATGATTTTTGTAGTTAAGGATACTAAATGGCTTTATATAAAGGCCGGTAATACAGTGTGTGTTAAGGAAGGTGGTGGTGGCCTTGCAGGGGAGTGGGGAAATCAAACTTTTTGTTTAATTTTTATCATAATAATTTTTTTTAGTTAATACTTGTTAGGAAGATTAACAATTTAGGGAGTCTTTTCAATGAGATTATTATTAAAAATGTTAGGCAACACTCAATCAAAAGCTTAAGCCTATAAGTTTGGACTCAACTATATTTATTAACCACTCATATATGTGACATATTTTCAATATGAGACTTAAGCTTTCTATACTCACACATATATACTTAACAATCTCTCTCTTACATGAGTCTATCACCAAATCGCTATACTTCCCCTTGAACGAAAACCTAATCAATCTAGTGTAAACTGTGTGGGCTTTATCTATATCAACCATATCAATGCACAAAAGAAACTAAGCAAAGACGTCTGGTTGCCTGGTAGGCGGCGAGTCGGCGAGGAGTTGGCGACGGTCGGCGAGCAGTCGGCGAGGAGTGGCGAGCGGCTCTGCGGCTGAACAACGTGATGCGGTGAATCAGTGATGCGGTGAATCAATGATGCCGTGATGGAGAATGAAATGGAGAAAGAGATGAGATGATTCAGATTTGAGATTTCTGTTTGAAGGTGAAGTGAAATGGAGCGGCGGCAGAGAGCAATTGAAGGGTTTTGATACTTGATTCACTTGAATTTGATGATAGCCTAGGGCAACAGTCAACAGAGGCTTTAATTTTATGAAAATGACGACATGCTCCTCCCCCTCTTCCTAAGCCGTGTACTGCATGTAGTTTTAGGATAAAAGGGCAGGGGGTAATTTTTTTTTTTTAATAAATTAACCTACTCGGAGCCGGGTACCCGGGTATAACCGGGATTTTTTGAAATAAATATCGGATCCGGCTCCGGGTACCCAGATCCGGGTACCTGGGTCCCAACCGGATTTCTCGGAGCCGGTTAATGCCCGGATCCGGTTTCCCGGCCGGTTATATCCGGTCCGAATTTACACCCCTACATCTCTTACTCTCGGGTCTGTGCAAAAGACAGCAGAAAAACTATTCCTGTCTTCTTACTTTCAGTTTCCAGCAAAGGAAAAGGTAGGATAAAAAGAAAAAGGGTAAAGTCTCCTCCACTTTCGGTCAACTTCAGCAAAAGGAGACAAGTTCTACCAAGTTCTAGAAGTAATTAGTAAGTAATAAGAATGGTTGATTTTTGATATATTATATATATATATTGGATTACCGAACCATGTATGTGTTATATATGGGCTGAAGGATATATATGTTTAATAGTATATTTTAAAAATGGTATATTTTGTGATATACCTTTGTTATCATGATTTTCAAGTTAAAATATTCTAATGTTTTAAGTTGTGTTTTAACAGGGTATTCCAAGATGCATATTTAAATAATAAATCATGCTGTTGTGATGCTCGAGTAAAAAGTAATATTTTACAAAAGCGTTGTTATGCCGCCAAAAAAATTCTAAAAGTATTTTTAGGCATTAGTAACACTAATGCCGTTATTCCACCCAAATTTTATAATAAGATTAAAATAAGAATTATTTATATTGCACCGCTTGTGTACTTTTAAAATATAAAACCTATTAATGGAGTCACTATGTCGATTTGGTACAAAAATATATAAGCTTTTAATGCTAATGCCATGGTAATACTCCTTTTAATTAAAGGATATTTTAGTCCTTAATTAATAAAAGCCGTAATAATGCCCACACGAAATACGTGGTAATATAATTAACCCATTTTATGCCGTTATAATAATGCCGTTATTAGTCGAAAGTGATAAAATGTTAAAATAGGTTCTTAGTATTTTATACTAATATATTATCAAATGTATATAACTGTGCAGTCATTATTCCTGTGGATCTCTCTTTGTAGCAAAGAACTGTGAGTATTTCTTACTCACTGAGGGTGATGCTGAATTTCCATAATGTTATGATTTCTACTTTATTTAATTGTTTGCGCATGTGGAATTTGCATATTTTGTTATTTTAATTAATGAATTTAATTATAAAAGATTTGGGAGTGACGTCTGCCTGAGCCAAAAATATTAATAAAAAACAGAGTAGGGAGTAACGTTTGCCTACGGACCAGGGAGTAACGTTTGCCTATGCCAAAAAGATAATAAATTATTAGAGGAGTGACGTCTCCTTAGAACTCGCTAAACGAGAGTGACGTCTCCTATCATTCGCTAAACGGGAGTAACGTCTCCTATAACACGTTAGACAAGAGTTTCGTCTCTTAGATTTTATATACTGGAGTGATGTCTCCTTGAATCTATTTGTTAGAGTTACGTCTCTATAAGGTGAATGCTAGA
Organism: Alnus glutinosa; assembly: GCF_958979055.1. Taxonomy (NCBI): domain Eukaryota; kingdom Viridiplantae; phylum Streptophyta; class Magnoliopsida; order Fagales; family Betulaceae; genus Alnus; species Alnus glutinosa. The sequence continues at coordinate 11,478,810 of NC_084896.1, read as the reverse complement.
AGAAAATAGTTATTTAAATAAATAAGACTCTGCATATAAAATTGTCATTTTATTATGTCATTGCACTGTGTTCTTTATTTCTAATAAATCAGCAATCGTATCATTATTGAAAACAGTGGACTCACTATGAATTTTTGTATTATTATTTCTCTTTATATTATATATTAATGTAGGTTATGAAGAAGAGGAGTATCAGGATTGTCTAGACATTTAGGTGATCTTGGTAGCAGTGTCTGAGGCTAGGATGCCTCTTATTTTTATGGACTACTATGTCTAGTTCATTATTATTATTATATTCGGTGAACAATATTTATATTTTTGTTGGTATGTATTAATGATGCTATGAATATAATGTTTGTAAATTATATGTGCCATACATGGCACAAATACTATTTTAATGTGTAATTGAATAATTACACTTTTATATATATTTTGAAGTATTTTGTTAGAAGCTCTGATGTGTTAATGTTAAGAAAAAAATATATTCCGCTGCCAATTTATAACTCTGATGATGTCGTAATGTCACGTGAAAATCGAAATTTTCACTCACGTCTTTTTGTAAAAGGAGGGGCGTTACATTCTGCCCTCTTTAAAACAGACCCCGTCCGGATGGGCATCACAAACCTTCCGGACGCACGCCCATTAAGAAGGTCGTCCGAACATGAATTAACCACCGTCCGGACGCGCGCCGTTTCAATGGGCATGTGCCACCCGTTGCATGCCGTCTAGACGCATTATGATGAGTGCCAAATATTGTATATTTGGACCCCTTAATTTACATTAGTTAAACCTTTAGCTTTGTTATTTTCTGATGTTTTGGTTAGTTTTGGTGTTTTTGCGTTTTTGCAGGACATTAAGAGAAAAATGGTAATTTTCAAGTGAAAATACATAAAAAGCTGGAAATTCGGAATTGCTGGGAAGTCGATCGATCGAAAATTGCCTGAAGTCAATCGATCAATTATAAAATCGATCAATCGAATTTATGCAGAGCTGGAATTTCAAAAACCCTAGCTAACTCTATAAATACCATTCTTTTCTCACTTTTAAAGATGAGGAGCCGCGGCAGAGATCGTTTGGGCGCCCCAAAGGACCGATTTTGACCTAGCTAAGGGTTCTTGGGTGATTTTCACCTAGAACCACCTTCCTTTGTAAGTTTAATTATGTTTTTATTGATTCTTCTTGTTCATTTACGTTTTATTTAGTGATGTATAACTAAACTTTCGTCTTGGGTTGAGGCTGAAACCTCACCATTGAAGAGAAATCGAGTTTCCATGCTTGTGTACGCTATTTGAGTTCATGGTTTTGATTTCTCATTGTTCTATTTCGGTTTTTGTGATTATTTTTGGATATCTCTTGTGATTTCGGGATACAAGTGATGATTTGATATAGTTTCATTAAATTGATGGCTTGGGTTTTCATGTATGTTGGATATTCATTGTGTTTCATTCTATGGATACATTTGATGATTTAGTTGAAACTACATATCTTTTGTGATTTGTGGAAGAATGGATTCATTGAATGATTTAAACTATTCTTGAAGCAAAAGTAGAACATACCTAAGATTGGTTTGAAAGAATTCGAAATATGTGTGATGAGCATGAGATTAGGTTGTTGTGATTTGGTGAGTGTGGATTCCAAAACCCTAGACCCATTTATTTTCATTAATTTTGTTTATGTTTTCTTTTGTTAAAAACTCATAAATTTGGAACTAGGTTAAAATAGGATTAGTTTAAATAAAAATTAATTTTTGCAACATAATTCCCTGTGGGATCGACCTCGCACTTGCATAACACTATATTGCAAACGATTCGTGCACTTGCGAGTATTATAATTTGCACAACAAGTTTTTGGCGCCGTTGCCGGGGAATTGTTTTGCTTGTGAAAATTGATTTTTGTTTGAATTGATTCTTTTTTTTACTAGTTTAGATAGGTTTTTCTTTCATATATTTGTTGTTTTGTTTATGTTTTCGTTCAAAAAAAAAAAAAAAAAAAAAAAAGAGAAATTTTTTTTTTTTGCTATTTCTGCACTTTCTGAGTGCCCTGTGAAGTCGATCGATCGAGTATCAATTCGATCGACCGATTTTCGATCGATCGAAAAAGCATTCGCCCTATATAAAGTCGATCGATCTAGAAGTAATTCGATCGATCGAAACTCGATCGATCAAAATTTACTTCTATCGTGCGAATTTTCTAAGCAGTAGAAAACCAAAATATATATATATATATATATATATATATATATATATATATATATATATATATTCAGTTGTTTTTAGTTTATTTTGTTAATATTCTGTTTCTGTTTTATATTATTTTATTGTTTGTTTTTCTTTGATTAATTTATTTAAAATATATATATATATATATATATATATATATATATATATATATATATATATATATATATATATATATATATATATATATATATATTGGTTCATATCTTTGATGGGATATTTTCTTGCTATAGGGTGTAAGTGAAACATGAATTTTTACTTTGATAATTATAGTGATTTTTCTGCACAACATGCTTCACCTAGTGATAGGACACCTGATCCAACCAACTACCCTTACAGTTTCAACCCACATGAATCATGTTCATATTGCTCCGATCCTTATCATAATGCTAGTAGTTGTCCATCCTGGGGACAATTCTGCAATCCTTCCTATGAGCAAATGAACACCAATTTCTCCAGCCCGGGGTTCGAATCAAATTCCAATTTTTACAACCCGGACTGGAGCGACCATCCTGATTTCTTGTGGCAAGCTCAAGCCATGGAAAATTGTGCTCCCCATTTTCAGGAACTGTACTATCCTGATTTTCCACAGTTTGATAACCAATCTTCCCATCCTTCATCCTACGTTTATCTAGCCTCTTCTTCACAATCCACTTTGGAAGACACTCTCAAGGTCTTCATGGAGCTCACAGGCCAGGCTATTAGTGACGTGAAGAATGCTACTATGGAAAACACTCAGGCGATTGCCAGGATAGAAGGACAGCTGAATATCTGGTTGTTGAAGTCACCAGAATAGAGGAAGAAAAGTTTCGGAGTCAGTTGATGGCTGAAGGGCACTACATGATTGATAAGGATGATGCTAGCCATTCTTGTCATGAGCATGTCCCTACCATCATCATGTTTGAGAATGAGGAAATTGTGGATAGCAATGAGGAGAAAGAAAAAGGAGGAGCACCTGGAGCACACAGCGCCCCCGCCAAATCCAAATACGTCCAATGACAAGGAAATGAGTACTGAAGCTCATTCCTTCATCACCATCCCTCTTTAGACATTTCATGAGCCCCAACCTTCAATTCTTCAATGTCTCAAAGAGCCATCTTATGCCAAAATTGTCAAGGATCTATGCACACAACCGCGTAAATCTAGGAAACATCGTCCTAAGAAGATCCTTCAAGGCAAGCAAGTGGGCTACATAAGATGGCGAAACATTCCACCCGAGGAATATCAAATTTCAAAGAAGAAAGGGTGGAGGGGATTGGTTGGACATCCACATGATCGGGGAAGGCGCAGTAAATTTTCTTTTCCCTTTTTACTTTCTGTACATTTAATTTCTTTCATTTTTCATTTCATTTCTTGTTATTTTATTTTTGTTTCTGACAGCAATTAACCTTTTGATGTTTGTTTCTATGAGAAAATATTGCTGTTAGTTTTTGTTAACAGGTGTTTTGGTGTTTAAGTTTGGGGGACGCCTTGACCTTTCACACCTTGATGTTTCCGTATTTCTGGTAATGTATTTCTACACTACACATTGCGGACAATGTGTAATTCAAGTTTGGGGGTATGGAAAAACATTCTGTCCATTTGTTTGTTTGTTTAATTTTTCTGTTTGTTTAGTTATTTTTAGTTGTCTTTTTGTTCTTAAAATGTTTTAATTAAAATAAAAATAAAAATTGTTGTTGTCAAGTTTAAGTTAAACCATAACTGTGGTTTGCATTTCATTGGTTTGCTTAAAGTTTTGAACACATCATGTCTTTAGGAATCTGAATCTTTTGACTTATTTTTGGGCTAGTGAGACTTCACTTGTTTGAGTTGAATTATCATGAGCACATTAACATGTAATCTGTGGGGTATGAATTTGTGCTTAATTGTGTATATATAAAATAAAATAAAAAAAAATAGATCATTTTGAGTTTTTCACTGAGTAACCGGGCATCTTGCCTCACTAAGCATTGAGTGTTCACGTCAAAAGGTGAGAATTTCAATTTGGTTAATTGTATGGCTAGTTTGGCTTTGTAGCCTTTTTGACTTGAGAAATTAAGCCCTTATGGATATTTCTACATCTAGTGCCCTAAGACCATTTGGTTTGGGAGCCACTGGCCCAACACTCGTTACATGGGTCAATTAGAAAGCTTAAGGGAGCCGAGCATTGCACAGCCTACACATAAAAAAAAAAAAACACAAAAATAGATAACTAAAATAAAATAAAATAATTTGCATATCTTACCTTGGTTGTTTCATTTGATTGGGATTCCAACGATTTTTGAGGTACTTATGTTGAGATTAAAATGAAACCTCATGATTGCATGTTAATTTCACTTAACACTTTCGAAGAACATGTGATGTCTTTATTGTCCATTAATGAGTGATTTGATGTTGGATCCTGATGGGCCCCATGGTAGGCCGAATCTTAAAGATCCCTTACAAGTTCCAGATGGGCCAATCACAAAGTCAAGGGCGAAGAAGATCAAGGAGGCAATGCAAGGATTGGTGCAATCCACTTGGGCTGAGTTTGCAAATTTATCGAGCAAGACTCCAACATTCAAGATGGGCTTGAAAGAAGAAGAACCAACTTTAATTCATGTGATACAAGCAAAACTTTTCAGTTTTCTCTACTTGTTCTTGATTGAACTAAGAACTTATCAAAGGCAAACCCTTTGTGGCGTTCTAACCAAATTTAGGTTCTTGAAACAAGATTTCAACGGGTCTAGATTCTTTGGACTTGATTCTTGGCTTTCTTGGGTAGATTTCAATTTGTTTGTGGGTTCAAAAGGGATTTCATCCTGCGGGTTCACATCAGATCCCCTGTTGATGTTTATGATGGGGTTTGTCTTTTTAAGCATGCCAATGACGTATGAATCATGGTTTGTGTAAAAAAACTCTTTCTTATTGACGACACAGTGTTTCAATGTTTGTGGGTATCATTTCTGGCAAACCCTTACGAGACTTCACTCGTCCACTAGGGAGTCTTAGGGGTTTAAAAGGCTTGTTGCATATGCTAAATGCAATCGTTTCTCCCACGAAAGAGGACTTATGTTTCATGCTTTGATTTTGTTTTTGATTTTGTTTTGTTAAGGGACTAGCAAAATGTAAGTTTGGGGGTATTTGATGAGTGCCAAATATTGTATATTTGGACCCCTTAATTTACATTAGTTAAACCTTTAGCTTTGTTATTTTCTGATGTTTTGGTTAGTTTGGTGTTTTTGCGTTTTTGCATGACATTAAGAGAAAAATGGTAATTTTCAAGTGAAAATACATAAAAAGCTAGAAATTCGGAATTGCTGGGAAGTCGATCGATCAATTATAAAATCGATCGATCGAATTTATGCGGAGCTAGAATTTCAGAAACCCTAGCTAACTCTATAAATACCGTTCTTTTCTCACTTTTAGAGATGAGGAGCCACGGCAGAGACCGTCTGGGCGCCCCAAAGGGCCGATTTTGACCTAGCTTAGGGTTCTTGGGTGATTTTCACCTAGAAACACCTTCCTTTGTAAGTTTATTTATGTTTTTATTGATTCTTCTTGTTCATTTACGTTTTCTTTAGTGATGTATAACTAAACTTTCGTCTTTGGGTTGAGGATGAAACCTCACCATTGAAGAGAAACCGAGTTTCCATGCTTGTGTATGCTATTTGAGTTCATGGTTTTGATTTCTCATTGTTCTATTTCGGTTTTTGAGATTATTTTTGGATATCTCTTGTGATTTCCGGATACAAGTTATGATTTGATATAGTTTCATTAAATTGATGGCTTGGGTTTTCATGTATGTTGGATATTCATTGTGTTTCATTCTATGGATACATTTGATGATTTAGTTGAAACTAGATATCTTTTGTGATTTGTGGAAGAATGGATTCATTGAATGATTTAAACTATTCTTGAAGCAAAAGTAGAACATACCTAGGATTGGTTTGAAAGAATTCGAAATATGTGTGATGAGCATGAGATTAGGTTGTTGTGATTTGGTGAGTGTGGATTCCAAAACCCTAGACCCATTTATTTTCATTAATTTTGTTTATGTTTTCTTTTGTTAAAAACCCCTAAATTTGGAACTAGGTTAAAATAGGTTTAGTTTAAATAGAAATTAATTTTCGCAACACAATTCCCTGTGGGATTGACCTCGCACTTGCATAACTCTATATTGCAAACGATTCGTGCACTTGCGAGTATTATAATTTGCACAACTTATTAAGTTAGGCGTCCGAACACGCGTGAAATAAGGCATCCACCTCGTGCTAATAAGGTACCATTCGGACGAGCCTCTTGTGCCATCTGGATGCGCCACATTAATTCCACTTATTTCTTATTTTCAATTTTCCATCTCCTTTCTAATTCATTTTCTCACATTTTTCACTTATATAATTTATTTCTTTGGACTATAAAATATTCTCTGCGCGTCCTACTGCATTTTCTAGTCATCAAATTAATCTTAGTCATTTATCCATTAAATTTTATTCTTAAAATGATAAATAATATTAGGGACATCACAGGTATGGATATGTTATTTAGGTCAATTTGGATGGCCGAGTCTTGGGTCTAATAAAGTAACGAAAGAACTCCATCAAAGGTTCTTGGATCAATCAATATGAAAAACAGGAAGTAGATGTCATGCTTTAGGCATCATGTGTTTGTCAATATCCATAATTTTATGTTTTCTTAAATAACAACTTAGTAGATGCCATGTAGCACCCTATATTTTAGAGTAATGCTACATATCATCCCTCTGTCCTCCTTTTGTCCCCCAAAAATTGATGTGGCTCTTAAAATCATCATTGGATCAAAATCTTATAATGATCTATCATAAATCCAATGGTGATTTTAAGAGCCACATCAATTTTGGGGGGACAAAAGGAGGACAAATGGATGATATGTAGCATTACTTTATATTTTAAGACATAAAATATAACATTTAAAATAGAATGTAAGACCTAATAATAATAATAATAATACAAAAGAATATATGAATATTATTCATTAGTTTATGACCTTATTATATGAATATTTATAGGATTAAATATTCATTAATAATGTTAAGGCATGTTTATAGCTCTGAATTAGTTAGGTAAGATTATTGAACTTTAAGCTATGAAATTGAAATAGAGATAATTAAATCTGGACCTAGCGATCGATCCCTGCAATCAAGCGCTCGATCGTAGTGGCGCTCGATCGCCCAAAAATGACGATCGATCGACATAGTTCTACAAAAACAAAGTTACGCAGGTCAGTTTCCTTAAGTTAGAAATTAACTACTATTTACTTACCAATAAGCAGATATTTTGTTCCTCCACGACTCATCGCCCAGGTGAATTGAACCTTTCCTAGCCGTTAGATCAGACTCCTCCTAAGCAATCCTAGCCATCCGAATTAGTATAAAAGAAAGGTACCTGATGAGTGCAAAATATTGCATATTTGAGCCCCTTAATTTACATTTGTTAATTTTTTAGCTGTGTCTTAATCTAATGTTTTGTATTAGATTTATTATTTTAGTGTTTTGTACGTTGTTAAAGGAAAACAACAACTTTAAGATGAAAAATATAAAGTTTGAAAAAATCACACTTTGAGAAGACCTAAATGGTGTGGTAATAAAATGATTAAATCGAAATTTCTCTAATTGGAGTCAAAATCGGATTAGATTAAATTTTAGATTCTGCACACATCATAGTATTTTGACCATAACTTTCAGGTAAAGTATCAAATTAAGATGAAACCAGCGGCGTTTGAAAGCTAACTCAAACTACAACAAATTATTGTGAAATATAAGTTTCCTAATTCAAAAGTTTGCTATGCCAAAAGTGTCATGCAACATAAGAACGCAAATTTGGACGAATTCTATTCCGATTTGTACTAGGATTACTTCATAATTTGACTAGGAGATTGAAGTACGATTTTTCTGGAATCTCTAGTGCTTCTAGAGTTTGTTTACTCCTTATAAATAGACTACTAAGCCTCAAAAAAGGAGGCTGGAGACTAGAAACGAAATTCCACATATTTTCTCCCTTTTAGTTTAGTTTTTCTTGAGGTTTAGGTTTTATTTTTCATAATCATGTGTAGCTAAATTTTCAACTAAGGTTGAGGATTAAGCCTCATCGATGGATTAAGCCTCATCGATTAAAAACAACAATAATTTCATGTAAGTCTTTCTTGTCTGATTTTATTGGGTTTAATGTTTCAACTGTTTTACTTCTTTTCAATGTGTGGAATGATTATTTGATATATTTTTTGATTCAAAGATATATTTGATGATTTGAGATAATTTCACATAACTGATTGCTTGATTTTTTATTTATTTATAAAACAATTGGATATCCCTTATGATTTATCTATGGATACAATTGATGTTTTGATAAATATTTGATATCTTCTTGTGATTTACGGATACAATTAATGATTTAATTGAAATCAGATTTCTTTTGTGATTTGTGTAAATGATTGGATACATGGGATGATTTTGATACCTAAGATTTTAATTGTGAGAACTTCAGATTAATATTGATGAACATGAAGTATGTTGTTATGATTCGGTGAGTGTGGCTTCCTAAGCCTTGGTGTTTTTCTTTTGATTTATTTTCCTTTATTTAATTTATGTTTTCTTTTATTTGCAAAAAATCAAAAACCAAACATCTTTCGAAACTAGGTTAGGATTTAATATATTTAGATACAAAATTGTTTTCAAGAACATAATTCTCTGTGAGATCGACATTGCACTTGCAAAACCCTTTATTGTAAATGATTCGTGCACTTACGAGTTAATAAAATTTGCACAACAGTACCCTCTTTGGTTTAAACACACACCTCTTCTTCCTTCTATGTTATTTTCTCCATTACAAAAACTCTCTACAACTTTCTCTCCTTCTTAGTCTTTACTACAGAAGAGACCTCTCTTGTTTCTCTGGTTTTTCATTCGGCCTACAATAGTTCTCTCAACCTCCCTTTGTTTCAGCCAACAGCCCAAGGTAGAGCAGCATCTCTTCACTGCTTTCTCTATTTGCAAAAAAGGGAAAGAAGCTCTCTTCTCTTCATCTCCTTTTCTGTTCTCCCTACAGCAAACAGGTTGTGGAAACTATATCTCAACTCTCTCACCTTTGTCCTTCTCTTAGTTGAAACCCAAACAAAAACCAGAAAATTCTCTCCCTATCTCTCTCGGTTCTGTGCAAAAGACAGCAGGAACTCTCCCTTAATTCTCTTCCTCTGTTTCTCTCTCACACGAACAGCAAAGGAAAAAGCTCTCTCCCCTCAAACTCTAACTGAAACAGCAAAGCAAAGAAGGAAAAGAATATCCTTTCCATCTCTCCTCTGTTCTCTTTCAATCACAGCAGCAAGAACTCTCAAATTTTGCAACTCTCCCTTTGCTTCTTCCAGCATATAGAAGCATCTTTTCTTCTATTTCCTCTTAAATGAAACCGTGAACCAGAAAAAGAAATACTCATTTTTCTTCTTTTGAGCACAGCCAAGAAAACAGAGGAAGAAACTTCCTCTGTTACTCTTCTTTTGGAACTATATGTAGAAGGAAGGTGAACTCCATCTCTCAACGCTCTCGGGTTCCTTCCTCAAACTCACCTTCTGACCCTTTAAATAAAGGTAGAACTCTTGCTCTTTCTCGAGTCTCTTGACAGTAGCCATAGAAGTAAAGTTTTCCTCTCTGTGAGCTTCGTGTCTTCCTCTCTTTTTATTCAAGTTATTTTTCTAAGAGGACCCGATTTATATTCATATGTCTCTCTTTTTTTATTTGGATAGGAAGTCTTTGTCTCTAAACCCTTTTTAAACCAGCAGCCCAAGAACAGGAAGACAAAAAAAGAAGAAGAAGAAGGACCTCTCTAAACTCAGCCCCTCCCTCTTGGCTAAACACCCTTTCATTTAAAACCAAAAAAAGATCTCTCTTCCTCTCTCTCTCTGTGTTCGGTCTATGGAAGGGAAAAGAAAAGAGGAGGAATGAAGAAAACAAAGAAAAGAAACTCTCAGTTTCTCTCAAGGGTTGCATCTCTTTTAAAAGGAATGGTACAATTTCAGCCCTTTTTCTAGAAGCCTTTGGTGAGCCTCTATTGACCTAGCTTGTGGTTTTATAATTAAAGTTGTGTTTAAAATATATTTTGAAAAGAAATATATTTGTTGTAAAAACGAAAAATATTTTAAAACGCCGTTACGTTGTCCAATTATGTAAAATCATGAAGGTAAAATATTGATATTTGTGTCATTGTGTCGTCCGTCTATTTTTAAATTACAAAACCTGTTATTTTCGTTAATGGGGTCACCATGTCTATTTTATACCAAAATAAATAACTATTATAGTAGTTACGATCTTCGCTTTATTAGATAACAAAATATACACATAGCTGTTATGATAATTACAAGCCCAAAAGTGGCAATAATAATAATATAACCTTCTTGGCGTTTTGTGCTAATTTTTATCACATGTATATAATTTTGCAGTCAATAATAGTATGGAAACCCTTTTGGAAGTAGAAGACTGTAAGTATTTTATACTTACTGAGAGTGATATTGATTTCTATAATATTGTGATTTCTGTTTTATTTAATTGTATGCTTGTAAATAGAATTTGCATATTTTACTGTTTTGATTAAATTGATTAATAACAAAGCTGAAGTGCATAGGCCACTAATGGGAGCATAGGCCCCATGAAAGAATTAATAATAACAAACTAGGTTCATAGGTCGCCAACATAATCTAATAAGCTTTGAGCATAGGCTCCTGATAAAAAAAACGTAGGCTTCAGATATAAGAAGCATAGGCTTCAATTGGAATGAGCATAGGTTCCAAGGATAATCCGTTAATTGAGAAAAGGCTATAATGAGAGGAGTGCAAGAAGAAAATAATTAAGATTATGCATATAAATTTCAAAACATATTTTTGGATTGAAATATTAAGGTTTGAGTTTAGGGTTGACTTGGGATCAAATTGTGGTTGAAAACATGAAAAATTCACGTTTTTGTATGTTGTCCGGAAAAGACCTTATCAAAGTAAAAATATCATATCTTTAGATTCTGACATCATAGGAAGGTAATCGTAGTGTTGTTGGAAAGCTAACGCACAAAGATTTTCCAATTTCAATATTTACTAGGTCAAAACGGGCTGCCAATAGAAGTGTGATAAAATCACAGATTTGGATCAATCAAAATTAAATTTGATCGATCAAAAATTGAGGTTGTGAGATTTAACCCTATCCGACTTTGATCAAATAGTCTTGATTTTCCCTAGTCTGTGTAAGCATCATAACCCACGATCTTAGGTGAGTAAGGGAGGCTATTTCACTATTGTTATGAGAGTTTCTTCAATGCTCATTGAGCCTAAACAATTACTAACCCTCCTTTTCTTATGTCAAGAAAAATTTGTCTTGAAAGCTTTCATTTCCTATTCTCTTGGAGTGTTCATTCAAAAAATGGAGTTCATCATCAACAAATTGCTTGAATTTTACCGGTGGGTCGATAAGGAGATCAAGAAGAAGAATTGCCCAGTTAGGAGCTAGAGTTGATGCGGTAGGAGGTTAGTAGGGGTGCTTGTCTGTGTACAGATTGTCTAAGTCTTTTACAAATGGTTGTAAGTTTACTTTGCATGTACTACTAATTCTTCTTAGTGTTGATTTCCTGGGTTTTGCTGCCTCAGAGTAGTTTTACTTTTGAAGTGTTCAAAAGGTTTCCACTTCCTTAACAAAATCTATGTGTTGATATGGTGAGTGTTTATTTTTTCATATTTGTTGTGGTTGTTAATTGTGATATATTGTGCTGCATATTTTTACTTTGTTATTATTGTTGCACATTACCTAGTCATATGTTAGGAATAGTTTTCCAAAAACATGTTTGCGTAGCAAAAAATATTAATTTTCATGCCAAGATCGACTTTAAGAAGAATATGTAAAGAACTATACTAGTAAAATTAAATTTCAAAGCAAAAAACAATTAGTTGAAGAATCTGGCCATTCCTTGGCTTTTGGGAAAAACTTTGCTCATTGCTCCTCAAAGAAGAGCATGTGATATCAAGGATTATGAGACATTCATATCTTCCGACCAGTGACTGATGTAACCAAGAGTATGGGCTCTTACACTTGACAGATCTTCAAAACTTAAACTTATTCTTAAGAGTTAACTTAAGAATGTTAATTCTTAGTAAAAACTAAATTATCTTGTTATCAGTTGTTTTACAAGAGCTAGAAGCTTATCTATTTATAGGTTTTGAATACTAGGAGATATGAAATATATAAGCAATGTGGGACAAGTAGTAGAAGACCTTGTCCTATTATGACTACAAGGGGTGGACGACTAGGGTGGGAAAAACCCTAGCCTCCACTCCTTTTAATTCTAATGTATAGGGCCAGGGAATTCTTCCCTGGCCTTATGCGTTTTCTTGTCCCCTTGGGCCTTAATTCCCTGGCCTTATGCGTTTTCTTGTCCCCTTGGGCCTTTGGGTTTTATCCCAAGTACAATCATCCATACATGCAACGTTTGCACAATTTCTCTCTAGCCCATGTTCTAATAAATTAAAACAAGCAGCCCAATTAGGGGTGAAAAGGCGGTTACAGTTAGCGGTTATTGGCCAAAACCGCTAACCGTAACCGCCTAGTGGTTATCAAAAATATGGAAACCGCCTCCGCCAACCGCCGGTTGACGGTGATAAACCGTCAACTAGCAACTGGTTTTATTTTTTTATTTTTTCCTGCCTTTTTGCTGCTTGTCGATCGCCAATCATACAAAAAAAAATAGCAGATTTCACATCGTCAACCACAAACATTCAGATCTAAGAACTTATAAAAAAAAAATATTCAAATCTCACTGAAGACGGTGTTGATGGGCCTCATGGCGGCCTGGTTCGTGGTCACTGGCTCTTCTTTTCCGCTTTCACAATCTGCTATCAGAGAGAGAAGTTAGGGATTTGAATGAAAACTTGGGAAATGAAGAGTCTAAAAGAGGGGTGAAAATTACTATGGGTAATGAATGGTTTGATTCAAATGCATAGATCGGACGGATAAGGATGAAGAGCACGGTTCTAAAGGGGCTTAATGCATGACACGTTACTGAGTAGTTGGCGATAGTTAATGTGGCGGAAGGGTTGGACGGTTGAGATTGGGTAAGAAAAATCTAATGCTTGAGAAATGTGAAGCACTTGGGAATTAGGACCATTTAATGAGAAAGGAGGGTGAAGGTTAGTCTTAGGAGATCTAACCGCAGTTGGTGGCATGTTTTATATATACAAAAAATATATATATATATATATATATAATAAAGGCGGTTACCGGTTATCGGTTTTTAGGCGGTTTTAACGGTCTTGTGGTTATACGGTTAGCGGACGGTTATTGTGGGCTGTTATTTTCACCCCTAAACCCAATAAATAAAATACCTCATCTGATTAAATTAAATCAGCTTGGTAAGGGACCTAAAGGAAAAATAAAAACAAACTAAAATAGTCTTGACTCATCAAGTCACTATTTAATTATAATTGATTCTACTAAACAATTGTAATTGCACTCTAGTTTATAGTTAAAAAACAATTAATCCCTTTGACTTACTTGATATTGACTTTTGATTCCTGCATGAAATCTCCTGTAGTAGAATTAAGGCAAATGATATTGTTAGTTTTATTGGCTACATTATGTTGACAAAATCACTACCATATCAATGTACTGCTAAAACAAGGACGCTGTAATTATTCAGAGTCTTTAAAATATTCAAAGCGTATTTTCTCAACTATGGAAAGGCCTTGATATGACAAGTATCAGTGTCACAAGCATCTAGAAGGCAATTTCTGGATTCCAGGAAGATTCTGCGCAGTTTACAACACAGCAAAAGTCGGTTCCCTAGTTGCCGTCCAGACGGCCCAGAGAAAAGACTAGACGCCAGTGTTAGAGAAGATTCTGAACAGCTCAGCAGACACGGTTGGTTACAGCATGCAACCGTCCGGACTGTAGGGCAACACCGTCCAGATGTAGAGACTGAAGTTTAATGAAGAAACACGTGAAGCGCATTATAGAAGTCGGTTGCTGCTTGCCGTCTAGACACCCTATGTCTAAGTCCGGACGCCTCCTAGAGAACTCTGAATCAGACTTGTATTAGGTCTTCTAAAGCCTATAAATAAAGGTTTCTAGGCTTGTATTATTTATAGAATTTGGTATTGAATTCATTTATACTAAGAGAGGGTGTTTAGGGAGAAACAAAGATATTTGCTAGCTCTCTTAGGGTGTTTATTGTGTGATTTGATCAACCCTTGAAGTCTAGCTTAGGGAGGAGCCCTGGGCTAAAGGATTCCATTGAAGACCCCTTCAAGTAGGAGAATTGGTTGGGAGGCGTTCACATATAGGTAAGTGTCAGAGTTAAAGGTATGACTACTGCATAATAGGTATGTGACTATAAGTGCTTTGTAACTAGCTTTGTCTTCTGAATAGTGGATTTCCTGGGTTTGGCTGCCCTGGAGTGGTTTTTCTCTTAATTGAGTTTCCACTTCGTTAACAAAATATATGTCTTCTTTTAATTCCGCATTTAGATATTTTGTTAAAAAAGTTGATCACACACACACACAGTTAAATTAGGAGTCTATTTATTTTCAAATATTATCACTTAATTCTCTACCTCTTTATTCTTAAATAACTGATTTTATTGTTATTCTCATACTTGTGAAAACACTATCACATTTACAAAAATGCATTAGCTAGAGACTGAGAATAACCAATCTATAAAATCTATCTTAATGGGAAATTTTTTGTCATTTTTAAGAAAAATTATTTGGATTCCTTCTTAAGAAAAGCTTTCTGACAATATTAGATGTGATTATCCAACACACCGGGAATGTTGACTGAAGTAAAGCTCTCATCCAAAGATGTATAAAAGCAACTAGGGCTAAGCATGGCGCAGGGGGGGCGGGGATGGGGTTTTTTTGACCCCACCCCGCAGGAGTGCGGGTTCCCCAAAGAGAACCCGCACCCCGTGAAAAATCCCCCTGCACCCGTGCAGGGCGAGGGAGAAGGGGCGGGGATCCCTGCGGTTTTTTTTTTTTGTGGCCATCAGATGAAATTGCAGGGCTATCCATCATCATACCTGTTGAAAATATGCATCCTCCAAATCTTCTTAGGGGTTGATGACTCATCCGATTCCGACCCACCATGGAACCCGTCCCTGCTCTGCTTCATTTTCAGTGTAAACGCCAGGTGACTCAGGTCTGGGTCACCCAGCTTCACATCCCCTAGTTGACAATGACACAATGGGAAGGGCACTTTAGTCATGAAAAACACAAAAGTGGAAGAAGAAAAAGAAGAAGAAGAAGAAGAGGAAGCAGCAAGAAAGAAACAGGGTAGGTGAGAGCAGGCACAAAACAGGGTAAGCAAACAAAATGTTATTCAAAGTAGTTTCCAAGAAAACTTCTAACACAAAAGGGGGTTAGAAAACAAAATCTTTGGTCATCTCTTCCCAAAGAAGAAATGGGAAGAACTGAAGAAGAACGAAATCGTGAAGAAGTCTCTGGAAGACGAAGAAAAGAAAAGAAAAGAAAAATGAGGGGGGGAGGAGGGTGCGGCGTAGGAGAAGTGTTTAGGGATTTAGGGTTAGGCATTTTAATTTTTAATTTTTTTTTTTTTACACGGGGCGGGGCGGGGAATGCGGGTTTTTGCTCACCCCTAAAAGCAACCTCCATTTCACATATGAGTATATGATTCTCTCAGGATTTATAATCAATATCATAAGTAGTCTTTCATGAATTATTGTCTTTCCATATTGACAATATGTTTTATGAAAAACAATTCATTGGTCCGTTCAGTGAATAACATCTACACATTGACCTGAAACCTTTAGCTTCACTCGATCAAAGTAAGTCGTTAAGGTTCGATGTGTAACAGTCTTTCCCAAATGGAATGCGTAATTCTATTACTGACCGCAAATTATCTTATAATTTGGAACTACAAGAATTATGGACTCAGACCTTGTGTGATAACCCCGTTACTCACACCCATAGACCATATGTTCATATTCAATGTAATCTAAGGACCTTTTAAACGTACTATATATATATATATATCTTGTAATAAGCATGTAAAGGATGTTATATGCCATACGCTTAAATAATTTAATTAGTGAATAACGACTTATATTCATTACAAACTTTGAATGTCAACATAGATATAAAATCATTGGGATTAAAGGCACAATACCCAACATCATCTTCTATACTGCCCAATAAATTATGGGTTAAATACACTCAAGCCCCACGAACTGACAAGTGTGACACTTAGATATATCAAATTACAATTTTATTGCAATTAAGCAACTTTTCTGTCATTCTTCTAAAAATACTATTATTTTCTTAAAAAGACTAAAATCAAAAAATCAAATTTCGTGCAAATTCTTTTAACTAATTGAACATTACTCTATGTATTTTAGTATTTAATCAATTTTTTTTTATATAAATTCAAATTTTATTTTAGTTTTAGTTTTTTGAAAGAAAAAAATATGGGTATTTTTGGAAGAATGATAGAAAAATTGCTTAATTGCAATAAAATTGTAGTTTGATGTATCCAAATGTCACACCTGTCATTACTTGAAGGTTTTTTTATTTTATTTTATTTTTATTTTTTTAAGTGGCTAGTAGTTTAGGAGGTTTAAGTGTATTTAGCCCAAAATTATTTAATGGGTTTGTTAAGATTAATGTGGTAAAAATCACACTTGAAAATTTAATGGAAAAAGTCTATTAAGTTTATTATGATCAAATAAAATAATTTAAGATAATTATACTCTTATATTATGGATTAGTGTGGTAAAATGAAACAATTTGGTTTTATCATTGTACTATGAGCTATATGGCTTGTCAATGGTAGCCTAAGAGAAATAAAAGTGACATTGTTTGGCCCAAACATGAATTATCATTGTCCCCCACTTTCTTTCTCTCATCCCTCACTTAAATTAAGCTAAGGGCATTGTTAGGTTTTATTCACTCAAAACAAGGGACCACTCTTGGTCATCTTTAAAACAATAAAACCCCTCCAAACCCCAACACCCACCCCCCCACCCCCTCCCCCCGCCTCCTATCTTTCTCAACCCTCTCTCATTTTTTCTTTTCCACTTGATCAAGAAGCTAGGTTATGGGTATGAGTTTTGATTGCCATTGAAAGACAAAGCTAAAGGTGCGATTGGGAGGATGAACAAGGCTAGTAAGGGCTGAAATTTCGAAATTCCAGCCCTCATTCTCCACTCACTCAATCACTTAAAGCAATGTTTTGGCATGGCTTTTGATTCCAAGTGAAATCCTCCATCATTTTCAAGTCCCGTTTAGCGATTATCAACATTAGAACTTCCATTTTATCGATTGAATTGAGGTAATTTCGCGAAACCTAGGTTTTTTCTAAATTAGGTTAATTTTTAGTATGAAGCTTAATTCCTAAAATTGGCTTGGGGCTTCTACGTGTAGTAGATTGCTACGCATTATTCAAGCTTCGGGTAGTTGATTAAGCGGGTTAAAGCTTCAATTTTCGCAATTGTTCAAGTTCTGGGCTTAAACCCCAATTTATGCAGTTTCAATTAATTTTAGGCTTTTGAGTGTTTAAACACTAAATTATTAATTAGTGGAGTTAAATTGCATTTAGAACGTAGATCCTAATTAATTTTTCATGGGTTCCATGGATAATGGGTGTTTATATAGTTTAGGCACTAATGGATATTTTTGGGGGTTTAGGTGCTATGGATAATGGATATTATAAATTGGGGGGTTTTTAATTGTAAACTCTAGAGTTTCTATATAGGTTGGTTTAATTAATAAATATGTAGTTAAAGTAAAACCTTGATTACTAATGGGTTGTTATAAGAGTTTAGTACTTAAAAGAGAATTGAGCACTAAGGGTGATTTAGAGTTAAAGTATGGTTGTGAATTGAGTATAATGGTATTGCAATGTGACAAATACAGTGAGCATTGCAAATGCTAGAATTAGGGATCCATCACAAGCATGTCAAGGATAGGTAAGTATATTACTTACTAAACAAAGATACTACATTTTAACGCTTTGATGATTTAATGTTTTAACATTTAGCAAGTGTTTTACTTGTTAAGCAAAATAATAGATTTTTAAATGATTTCCCAATCATGATATGATTGTTTAATCCGAGCTGATAATATGTTATGATGATAAGTGATTTATGATTACTTTCAATGACCTTAAATGTATTGATGGATGTTTTATCAGTACTTTCTATGATTTTGTAAGTGTTAAGATATGATCTATGTTTTATTTTTAAAATATGATGTTAATGGTTGCATGGACATGGAAGTAAAGCAAAAATGGTTGCATTAGCATGAATCACGAACATTTACATGAGAATGGGGAGTGAGTGAAAGGAATAATATAATAAGACAACAATGTATAAAGGAATGACGAGCAGGGAGAGTCCCATTTGTCTAGCGAAAAGTTGGTCGAGCAGGGAGAAAACCTCCGGTGGGAGAAAGTCCCATCCATCAGTATAGTGAATGGAAATCTTAAAGAATGAAGGAATGTAACCATTCATAGCATAATGTTTTATTGATGTTTATGAATGGTTTATTGCTTAAGTATGCGTATATGCATGAGTTCTATAACACCCTAATAATAATAATAATAATAATTATTAAAATATTTTAAGATTTGATAATTAGTTGCAAAAAAAAAAGAAAAAGGAATAGATAAGTGATAAAATCGAATCAGTATTAATAACTGGAAAGAAAAAAAAAATATTAAAATTCTGGCTGATTAAAGGGCTACGTGGCAAGTTTGTAGCTTCTTTTTTTTATGGATGGGGTTGAACTGCGTATTCGGCACGTAAGTAGTATCTTCTTCTCCAAGCATTTTACTGCCGGTCATCTTTTTTTTAAAGGCTGTGCTTATTCTTTGTCTCTGCACATCTTACCTTAGCTGATCTAATCAGAGAATTCTTCAGGTAATTTCTCTTAAATTTTAGTGCATATTCTTTGTTCTCTAGCTCTTTAATATTCTGGCTTATACATATCATTACTTATTTATTTCTTTTTCAATTTTCTTTCTTTTCTCTCCATGCTGTGCGTGCTCCAGACCTTACCCTCTAGATATAATTTTTTTTTCTTTCCTTTCTTCTACTTTTCCTCCCTCTTTTCTTCCTTCTTCTCTGCTTGTTCTTCTTCATTTTTTTTTCTCCTTGCACCAACCGAGAGTGGAAATGAGGGAGGAAAGAGCGTTGACCGAGAGAGAGAGAGGAGGAAGGTAGAAGACCCAGTCGGTGGGTTGGCCACCGGACTGGGCGGTCGGCGCCGCTGGGCCTGAAGGCCGCGGCCCTGCGTCGGCAACGTCACCAGAGAACTTTCCGGTGATGTTTTCCGGTACCTATACCATAGAAAACCCATTTTCTCCATGGGTAAGTGAAATCCTAGTACTTTTACATTTTTGGGTTGATTTTGGTTTTATTTTGGGAGTATATTTCTTGGGTAAACCGGTTGAGTTGTGGGATTCTTAGTTCAAGAAAAATTCTGTTTGGTTTGAGCTGGGGTGGGTGTGCCGTGAAGTGGATGTGATGATTTGGTGGTTTTTGATGATTGTTATCTTGGTTGGCTTTGTGGGTTCGGCCGGTTGGTTGGAGAGGGCAGTGGGTTCGGTTGTGATTTTCTATTTCAGTTGAAGGGCTGGCCGAGTGTGTTGGGATGTTGATGATTTTGGCAGATATTGTGTGTGCAGTGTTTCAACTGAATGGGTGTTTTGTTTTGTGGTTCCTTGAGCTATTAGGCCCCTGAGTTTTGGTGAAGGAATCTGGCCGGTTGTTTCCTGTTTTGGAATTTGTCATTTTTGGCCGGTTCAGTGTTATTGCCTTTGAAGTCTTTAGGTTCCAAATAATATTGTTTTAGAGTCTTGCTGTGTTAACCGGATTAAGTTATTGGATTTTCCCTGTGGTTTTGGTTCTTGGTGTATTTTGTTTAGGTTGGTATTAGTTAACTCATGTTTTGATGTGTTTTTGGGTAGACCCGTGAGTTTGGGGTTGAAATTGTAGGGTTTTGAGCTTTAAGTCTTATTAGTTAATTTATCTCTAGGTTTGGTATTTTTTTTTTCTTTTTTTTAATTATGGGATTATTTTTGGTTAATTAGATAGAATAATTTTTTTAGAAAAGGTATAAATAAAATGATAGTGTAAATATTAGCTCTAATTTAGATTTTTAAGGTTTATAATTTACTGTTATAACGGCTATCTAAACTACAGAATATCCTCTAAAATTTATCCTTGTGTTTTATTTAGGTAAAAGCTCAATCTTGTCGTTAAGAGCAAATCCAGGTAAGGGGATACAACACCTAAAAATCCCCCAACAAGATTTTACTATAAATCTTTTGAAAAAGTGTTGGGGAATTTTACAAAGCGTTGCTCATGTGAAATTTTAAATGCCAAGCTGTTATTTCTCATATGTTTTTATTCATGAAATTTTATGCATTAAGAGCATTTTAAAAGTTATGGATTATACATACTTACAGCTATGAGAAAGAGCAGTTCGAAGATTTGATTATAGAGTATTCTAAAGTTTATGATTTACATAGTTTTGAATAAAAAAAAAAAGGGGGGGGATTTAAAGTTTAAAGTCTGCACATGACTATAGTTATAAAAACGGCTCTTACAGTTTTAAAGTATAGTATACAGTTATAGTAGAGCCTACAGTATTACAGAAAACGTTCATGTACAGTAATTGTTTAAATCTTGAGGCACTACTACAGTTAAGATCGGTACCATACAGGGTAGCAAGGCAAGCATACCAAAATATGGTGTGTGCTACCGGCCGGGGATGGCCTTCACCTAGGGAAGATCCCCAACCCGGCGACTCTTCTCTGTGACGACAGGTTGAGTCTATAGGTCCTTTGGACAAAGCCAACGTGCGCCGCTCACGGGAACTGGCGGTGTAGAGTCTATAAAGGGTTAAACCACAGTTAAAGGATAAAAGAGAAAATAAAAAGAATTGATTTGATTATTCATGCCATTATTCATGTTTCTTGTTCATCTATTTTAAGTTCTGTTAATTATACTTATAAATTTTGTCTTAATTGCTCATTTTGATATTTTTGTCATTATGCATAATTAATGATTTTATAGCATGTTTTATTTTCCTGGTGTTGATATTTCCTTACTGAGTTGTCGAACTCACCCCTTTCCCTTATAACCATTTTCAGATGAAGGTGTATATCATAGTCTTGAGGGGAGGAGTGCCTGTAGGACTCCTGGTAGTCAGTGACCCCTAGATCTGGCCCCATCCGTGGGCAACTTGGACTTACTGTACAGTGGACTAAAAGAAGATGTAGATATTTGTAAATAGTAGCAGTTATAGTACCTGGGGACTCCGTCGTGGACATAGACTGTAGAGCTGATAGATCATGATAGTACAATTATATTTTGTTAATGGAAACTATACTCATTTCAGTCTTTTAACTTATGTGGTGGTTTTTCTAGCAATGTTGATTGCTAGCTTTTGCTTTACCACTTCACTTTTGAGTTGTAAATAACCTCGAGCCCCAGTGTAAAATTTTGATACTGCTATCATAGTTGGTATAAATAGTAATACTACTTGTGTTTTGAAACTCTCTGTCTTTATTTACTTATTTATTTATCTTTTAGTTCGCGTTTCCCTTATTTTCCTAAACGGGGGCGTGACAAATTCCGCTCATGATGTAGAATGCATGTATATGCGTGTAGATAGGTTATATAATGTATAAATATGTTATGGCTTAGATAAGTTTGTATGTGCATGTTTTCAAGCAAGAGTTTAAAATATGCACATATACGCACAACTAAGATAATATGTTTAAAGGTTTTCATATTTACAGTGTTTACTTCATCAGCTATAAAATGTATTTAAAGGTAATGTTAAACCATTGGTAGCTATTATTGTAAACACATGGTAGAAAACGAAAAAGTCGGCTCATTGTGAAAAGTCAGTAATTTCTATACTTAATTGATAAGCGCTAAATCTTGCACATTCAAGCCCCTTAACTCGCACATGTTAGCCTCTTAGTTTTATTGTGATATAATGTTTTGTATTATTTTTATGTTTTAAGCATTTTCAGGTATCTAAGGAAAAAACACAAGTAAATCATTTAGTTTTAAGCTTCAAATCCATAACAAAGCAATCTAGCACTCTGCAATGCAAAACGCTTGAGCACGCCTCAAAGGGCTTGAGCACAGTACCAAAATGCTTGAGCACACATTAGGTAGGCTCGAGTGCATCAGGAAGACTCGCGCCCAGGGCACCACCAGCACACTAAGTTTAAGCGAAGAAACAATTGGGCTCGAGTGCATTCGAAGGCGGCAGAACAGACAACAAGGTAAAACTAGAAAATGAAAGAAGTTTTACTTCTTTTACTCAGACTAGGTGTTCTAAAAGGCCACAAAATCAACTAGAGTTGCTCTTGTATTCTATAAATAGACCCTATATTCGTGCCTTAAAAGCATGCCACATTACATAATAGAAAATCAATAGAATTAGTGGCTAGGTTTTGAGAGAAAAGTACAGAAATTCTAAAAACTTTTTGGGATGGATTTCGCTTCAACAAAGGCGATTTCTAGCACCTTCATGAGCTACTAAATCATCCATAGTATATTGATGTATCCATTTCCAAGTAATAATTGTGTAATTGTGTTTTTCCTTGGAAATTCTATGAACATGAATGATGGTTGTTTAATCTTGAGATTATGTTTTAAAGATTATATTTAATTTTGATAAACCTCTTATGTTTGTCTTAAAAAGTTGTTTATTTCTATTGAACTCAACATTCGTATTTTTTGTGATTGTATGGAGGATGGTTTTACAATGATTTTAATGTACATGAAATCAAGAGGGTTTGATAGGACATGCCTAGGAATGATGAATTGTTCTACACCCTAGTTAGTTTAATTTAAGTAGAACATATCATGCTTGCCGAAAGATGAGTTATACTTATCTCTTGATTTTGTGTATGCTAATTAAGATATTTGATGCCTAAGGAAGACGAATCATACCGCATATTAGTAGTTAGGTAGACGATTCGTACTAAATAAATATATATGGCTAATTCATATTTTTTAATAAAAGAATTTTATTGACAACATCGTTGGGTGCTTGACAAATACACACGAGTCACATCATTCATGCACGTGAAATTTCTATATTAAATGCAATTGACCTTTATTATGAGGTTAGCAGTGAATAGTTGCATAACCACCATTCTCATAATCACAGAAAAATTAAAAAAAAAAAAAAAACCTTTCTAAGACAAGAAAAAGATTTCATCAAAATTGAATATAAAAATTAAAATCAATTACGAGAGTTGCAATTCTCTAGGGTATAAAACCATCATACATATGCAGAAAATCCCAAAGATAAAACACAATTAAGTCATTGTTATTTGGATAGGGCTACATCAACACCCTATGAAAAGGTTAGCTGCTAATGGAGGTGTTAGAATTCTCTTTCTTACTCTTCCATATATATATATATATATATATATATATATATATATATAGAGAGAGAGAGAGAGAGAGAGAGAGAGAGAGAGAGAGAGAGAGAGAGAGAGTTCATTTCTTATTTGTCTCAGCTGTTATTGTCTGACGTGTGCGCCCGAATGCACTAGAGACCTTTTCAGGTGCGCTTGGACCTTTTTTTGGTGCACTCGAGCCATTTTCCTTCATTAGCTCACTAAGATGCGTTCTAAGCCTGAGATAAATGGAATTGCTTGCATTTTCCTTAGGAACTTGAAAATACTAAAAAACACAAAAACAAGAAAGAAAACTTATATTATAATGAAACTAAAATATTAACATATGCGAGTTAATGAGCTTGAATTTACAACATTTGACACGTTGGAATGTATATAATTTTTGGTATGTTTATAAACATTAATTCATAATGTATATAACTTGTGTCGCTTACGACACTTTTGTATAGCCATTAATTTTAGTTATGTGATGATACAATGTAAAGGGAAATGGTAGAAAAACTCCCTATGCACAATATGAGCACTCGCACAAGACACATTGGAATGTAAAAGCTTCGAAAACATAAACGTTTTACATCAACTCTACGTGTTGTCTAATATTAATATTAAGTTGTTTCTAATGCGGTGTCAGTAATCTCTGATATGATATAATATTTATATTCATTTTATGAGACATGAAGTATATATATATATGGTACATGTTATTGAGATGATTTGGCTCTTATTACCAAGGTAATCATAGCAACTCACCCATTCACAAAATAAAAACATATATGCTATCAAATTGCAAAAAATGCATAAATTAAAGAAGATATGAGTGCCTGAATTAATTATTAAAATGAAAATTTATATACATGAACATATGTAAGAGATTGATGTATTAATTATAAACTGGTTCTTCACTAAATTAATTAGCGAGCTTTGACTGGACCAACAATATGAATTGCTTCATCTCCTTCTAATAATCCTGAAGTACTCCAATTAAGATCTTTCTGAAGTTTGAGAAGATGATTATGACTGAGTAAGAAGAGACAGGCTAAATACGATTTCTCCCATGCTTGGCCTTGCCGAAGATTTATCCACCGTGCACGCCCTCGCCAAAGCCGCCAAGCTGATAGCCCCATCAATCGGACAGAAGCCCCTTAAGTTTGGATCTATCCATTTTCTTAACCTCTCCTCTCTCTTCTTCTCTTCCACTTCAAAGATCCATCTTATCTCCTTCCACAGCATAACAACCTCACCATTTTCTTTTATTTCCATGGCTTTCTTTCCCGAAAGCAACTCCAGCAGAACAACTCCAAAAGCGAAAACATCCACTTTCGGCAATATGCAGTTTATAGCAGATCTAGCCCTGGAGAAATTTGCTATCTTTGCCTTGAACCCGGAGTCAACAAGTATATTGCTTGCTCTGATATCTCTGTGAACAATCGTCGGCTGTGTGTGTTCATGCATGTAGTATAGACCGTTGGCTACATCTAGTGCAATATTTAGCCTCTGGTTCCATGTGAGGAACGCCAAAGAGTTATCAAGTGACCCATTTTCCGCATATTCATAGACCAAGAACCGATTCCCGTCTGCGACTTCAGACGAGATGCCGATCAATCTCACCAGATTTGCATGGTTTACTTTCTGTAAGATTTTTAGTTCCTCTGTGCAGACATCTTCCTTGGTTTTCTTCACTGCTAAATCCAGCCCGTTGATCGTAGCCCTGTAAACCGATCCGCCAATCCTTCGGTGTTCATTAAGGTTCATCGTTGCCTCCATAATCGTTTTATTCTCGAACACGATTGGCTTGCTGAGGTAGTCCGAAACTCCAGGAAGTAGCTTTCCCTTAAAGGCTTCGCTTTTTGCTTGTTCCTTCGTTTGAATCAGATCGCTGGTCTCCAGAGACGAACCCATACGATTTATAGTACTACTCTTCTTAATTCTCTCACGGAAACAATAAGCATAGACCAACAAAGTAATCAAAAGGAACATCAAAGCAGCACCTCCCAAGCTCATAACAAGTACGAGGAATACCCAACGATGTTTGGAATGAGACTGCTGTGGCGGGTAAGATTGAGACAGAGCTGGCAACTGTGACACGGGGATCAGCACCGGAAGGCCCACTGCAGCGCTGAAGTTCTTGCCGTAGCCATTTTGAGCTTCAATGTCAGCCGGCGAGGCGCTAAATTTAGCACTTACTTGAAAAACATCGTCGGTGGGTTGCCATACATAGGTGATCATGAGGTTTGTAATATTTCCTACATGGGATTTTGAGGGGCACTTGCAGAACAAAGGAAAGGTTACTTGTGTGCCAATCTGCAAGAGGGTTGGATTCAGCGTGGGATTCATCTCTTGCACTGCATGCCAGTCGGTGAGATTCTCGAATGAATTTACAGAGACTAAGTAGTAGCTATCGCCTTCCTTGATCTGGTAAGTTATATTGGCGAAATAACGGTGATCGGTGCAGCCACAGGTGATGGGTACAAGTAAGAGCTGACCGGGAAATAGCTGGTTGTTGATTCCGGCGGCGGAATCTAGGTTGCTGGCTTTTGCAATTGATGAAGGAGAGAGGTGATCAAATAGATGAGATATGTTTTCCATGTCCAAATAATTGGGTGGCTTGGCAAAGTAGGCGACGTACGTTTCACAGGAGGAGGGTGAATCCACTGAGCATGAAAAGTTTGTGCCGCCCGTGTTGGGTGGCGATTGATCAGCTGTGATATTTGTGAGGGAAAAGAAGAAAGTCAGGAGAAAGAGAACTTGGGAGGTGCGGAAAGAGGCTGCCATTGTTTTGAGCTTGGGCTTAATTACGCTGTACGTATAAAGTAGTTATATGTGACCAGAATGTGCTCATTCAAACAAAGATGTTTACAAATCCTCCTTCCTACACGGAAACATCATACATGCCATCAGCAGTGGAATTAGGATTTTTTTTTTTTTTTTGGGGTGTTCAAATCTTAAATATTAATAAAGCCTTCTCAAACTTTCGTTATTTTTGTAATCTTCTGTTTAAAGTTTAAAAACACTCAATTTATAGTATTAAATTTTTAAAAAAATTTGTAATCTCACCCAGAGGGGTGAAAATTTTCCAAAATACCTTTTTTAAAAAAAATAAAAAATTGTAATTTAAGATTAATTTTGTGATTTTATAAAATTTACAGAGATATAAGGCTCATTTTACCTTTTGACAGTTTGATTTAACCCTAAACTTTAACAAGAGGGGTAAGATTGTAAAAACAAAAGAAAGTTCGATACACTAAATTGAGAGATTTTGAACTTTGGAGGAAATATTATAAATATGATGAAAGTTTAGGAGAGTTAAGTGAAGTTTTAACTAATAAATGCATAGAGATATATGGTTTTTTTTTTTTTTTTTTAATGTGTGTGCACTCTTATATAAAATAAAAGCAGACAAGTCTTAAACTTAATTTTATATACAAAAGTTACATGTCTATAAAATTATCTTCAAAAATAACTTCCTTTTCAAATACAATAGTTTTCTAACTTGCTATAAACGTTTAAAAAAAAAAAAAACTTTGACATATCCTTCGAATTATACTTGGCGACGATTTTTCATCAAACAAAATAAGTCTATTATCATATTTATAGTAAAATATTTACCACTTTCTTTCCCAATATAAACTATCAAATAATCATTGACAAAACTTATTTTCTATTTAGGGATGAAAAAGTTATCATCAATAACGAAGTTATAATAATAAATAAATTAAAAAAAACAATATTATTATAAGAATATTAAAATCTTTTGGATTACTAAAACCCCAACCATTAATGTAGGTCCACCCTGAATGTCATAGAGTTCATACTATATTCATCATTCACTAAGACTCGATCTAAGAGATCGAGATATATATATTCATAAACTAGAAATCGAACTCGACAAAAACTCTTAAGATTTAGTTTTCTTCTCCTTGCTAGAGACATCATACACTGGTGTGCGATAAGACATGATCATGCAATGGTTTGCAATAAGACACATGATCATACAATGGTGTGCATTAAGTACTTATTATAATGTTGCTTGAGATATAGTCAAACAAAAAATGTGATAAAAAAAAAAAAAGACAAATTTTTATGAACTTTCTCAGTTCCTTCTGCTTGGAATTTAATAGGCATCGGATTAGTTTAATAAAAGAATCCAAGTAATTATTTAATGAGGACGGCAACCAGTTGTCCGTCCTACGTACGTAACATGTTTATATATTTAATTATAACAAAATAAAAAATAAAAATAAAAAACATGTTTATATACAGTTAAATATATTGAAAAAATATATGAAAGAAAAAGAGAAAAAAAATATAAAGCATAAGCGTAAAAAGTTATATGGGCTACATTTTTACTATATTAAAGTATATTAAGGGTGCGTTTGAGATTGCGATTTCGTAGAGAAAAAGTGCGATTTTAAACCAAATCGCAGAAAATGAACCGTTTGGAAACTGCGTTTTTAAAAAATTGCAATTTAAAAAAGCAGGAAAGTGCTTATTCAAATCGCAGGCAATAATATGCTTTTTTGAAAACGCAGTATTTTAAAAGGCTAATATGCGATTTTAAAGGTCAAACTGTGATTTTACCAAACGCTTAACTGCGTTTTTAAAAATTACCTTTTTAAATCGCACATTTTAAAATCGCAAACCCAAACGAACCCTAAATAATGTTACATAAGTTTCTATTAATAGATGGACAATGAGTAGTGAGCAAACAGTACTACCAAAAAACCGAATTTTTGAGCCATTTTTTGTTGGAGTCATTTTAATAAAAACGGCTCTAATTTGAACTGTTTTGTTAAAACGACTCCAAGTCGAAACGTTTTTAAAACACTTTGAATTGGAGCCGTTTTAGAGAAAAACGGCTTCACTTGGAGCTGTTTTTAGAAATAAAATTATATAATTATTATAACCCTATATATACCACTAAATTAACCAAAATATGTATAAACCCTAGCTAACATTATATACTATATATACTATATATTAGTTGAACTTAATTAAATAATTGATCTCGAACTAGAGCCGATCTATGAAATGTGTGTTTAAAATTGACTCATTTAAACCCTAAAAAGCTCATTAAGAATGACATTCGAGTTGATCCGAATTATTCAACAAGTTCGGCTCAACTAGAGCTCAAGCTAGGTTATTAAATTTTTCAATGTATAATCACGAATGTTAAGCCCGAGTTTGTGAACAACATCTATACATTTATTAATAATATTTATGAAACATAACTATATATAGTTTATAAGTAACAAATTAATAATGTCTAATTATATATAAGTAGAGTTCATAAACTATATATATATGGTATATGTATAATGAGAGCAAGTAGTAATTAAGTCTAATATATTCTATATAACTAAGTAACTACAATATATATATATATGACTAACTTTGATTAATTTATATTGTTTGTTTTCGTAGAAGATATTAAAGCGGACACCACCCACCCAAGATGAAGTTTTTGTGGCAATCCACACAAAAAGGGTTGGGATGCCCAGCACTCAAACAGCTAGAGAGACGATTGTACGTGCTTAATTTAGTGATTTTGTTTGTGTGTTGTTGAATATATCATATATATTGAAATAGTATAAGTATTTACCGAGGCAAATAAATGTTTAATAATTAACACATTTAATATATATATATAAGGAAAATATTAAGGAGCTGATGGCCGATGACACTATAAGAACGAACCTTGTATCTCCACATGGTTCAATACTATGGCCCGAAGATGATGTTCTTGCAAGGGCAATGGGGAAAGTAGAATACTCAGGCCATGTTTGTGGAACGGGGCTTGGGCCACTACCAGTTAGACCCGCTTCTCGATCATCTGCATCATCAATGTCACGCTTCACTCATGAAGCTGCATTCAATACTCAAATGAATGAAAAGATGGCAAAATAGGAAGAAGAGAAGAGAAGAACGGTTGAACAATGGGAGGAAGAGAGGAGAAGATCAGATGAATGATGAGAGGAAGAGAGAAGAAGAACAGATGAAGAGATGAGAAAAACAAATGAAAGAATTGCAGCACAGAGTCAAATGATAGAGAAAATGTAAAAGATGATCAAAGATCTTGCTAATGCCAGTGCAGCACTTGTGGCCAACACTTCAGCTACGCTCGACACTGAGTCACCTAACATCGTGAGGGTGAGATCCTCAGTAGCCAGTCGACCAGGTTAGCTCCCAACATGATTAACTAATTAACAAAGGGTGATTTTTTGAGTCTATACGGTTGAAAAATGTTACATGTATCGTTACCAGTTTCTTATGTGTGTGTATATATATATATAATAGTGTAACACATTTCATTCGAATCACTAATGTAGGTGACGTGCCCTCGACGACCAATGATGATGATCTGCATGAGCGACTATCGTGAAAAAAAAAAAACATATCTTGAGTCATTGTGAATATAGGCGAAGTATCAAATTTTGTAAATGATGTAAATATTGTTTATATGATTTTGTCGGTTGGACTTGATCGGCTTCTGATTGTAGGTAACTTATATATATTTAAACGTTTTGGAGTTTGTATTATATATGTTTGGGGTTATTTATGTTGATATGTCGTTTTATTTGTTATTGTTTTGTTTTTATGGCTTGCTGTGTGCATTAAGCCATAGTGATCGTTTGTGAGTGATGGAGTTCGGATTATGTATGTGATCATTTATGATTATGTGTATGTGATCGTTTATGAGTTCATATATGTGAACAATATTCTTGGTATCAGGTATTAAAAAAAATGAAATAATAATAATAATAATTATAATTATTATTATTATTATTATTATTATTATTATTATTATTATTATTATTATTATTATTATTATTATTTATTTAGATTCGTTTTTAGACCTTAAAACGGCTCTAACCGGTTTGAGCCATTTTAGTCCAAAACGGCTCAAACTAGGTGGAGCCATTTTGGTCTAAAACGACTCCAACCGATTGGAGTTGTTTTGGATCCAAAGCAACTCAAACCTAGTTTTAATACCCTATAGGTTGAGTCATTTTGAAAACGGATAATAAAAAACGGCTCAAAACAGTGATTTTTTTGTAGTGATGAAACCCTAAACTAAACCCTAGAATACATAAGAAAATAAATCAACGTAGAATAATATCAAATATTCTTAACATCCCCCCTTAAACTCAAGGTGTATGCTTGAGTTTGGGAAAAAGAAAGGAAAAAGATTTTTTTTTAGAAAAAAAAAAAAAAAAAAAAAAAAAAAAAAAAAAAAATCAATGGAAAAGACGCTGGAGATGACTAAAAAATGTTGTCGGAGTAGGTTGGTGGCGGCAGACAGGAGGGGCTGCTGTTGGGTAGATTTGGCCCAAAAACCGGTTGACTTGACCCGTGGACTAGGCTGACCAGTCTCACTAGTTTGAGTTGACCCGTGACCGAATTGGACCTGGTTTTGAACCAGGTTGAGAACTGGGCCTACTAAACCGGACTGACCGGTTTGTTGAGCAGGTCAAATGCGTTAATTGACCCGGTTGGCCTGATCAATTGAACCGAGTTCGAGAATGGGCCTGGTTGGCCTATTCGGCTGAGCCCGAGACTAAATGTTGAGCCGAATTGGTTTACCCGAATGGCTTGATCATCTAAGCCAAGTTGGGCCATGAAACCCGGTGACCCGGTTTGAAACCGATTTTGTACCAGGTTAAAGTCGTGCGCGTGAAGGAGCTGTCACGCATGTGTATTTGACGCGCAAAGGTGAGATTGCGAAAGATGCTCGCATGAAGTGACACGTTGAGGAAGTACTGGTGCGTGAGAAGTGGTTGGCGCATGAAAAAGACGTGCCGGAAGAAATGGCGGCACGTGAAGAAGGTACTGAAACTTCTGGACATGCGTGGGCGTGTGGAGCCTTGAATGGCGAAGATCGTGGTTGATTAGGAAATGTCAACAAAAGATTTGCCTGACGGCGTGACCATTGAAGCGTTTGGCTGATTGTGGTGGCGCGTGGCTGGACAACAGATTCTTCAGGTGGCACGTGGAAGCGCGTTTGGCGGCCTTCGGTGGCTAAACTTCCACAGATCACAAGATCTGTACCTTAGACCTGATTCTAGCTTTAGATTTCCAGAATTTGGTCAAACGAAGGGTGGAAAGAGATTGGTTGCACAAGCGAAGGCTTGTAGCGGCGTGTGGACAATTTGGATAGTGAGATCGTCGAAAGAGAACACCAGGAAATGTCAAAGACATTTATTGAAGGCCACAAGAAATTGGCTCTGAGACCATGTTAAATATATTGGAGAAATATATATAAAAGAGAAATAGAGGAAAGAGAGAGCGGAAGCGTAAAGAGGTGCATGAGCTACATCTTTACTATATTGAAGTATATGAAACAATATTACATAGATCTCTGTTTATAGATAGACAATGAGTAGAGAGTAAAAAACTCTAGACTAAACACTGAAATACATAAGGAAATAAATCAACTTAGAATAATATCAAATTTTCTTAACTATACAAAGAGAACCAACTAATTTGATGGTTCCTCGTGGATTTTTATTGGCCAAGAGTTTATGTCTCTCATATAATGTATGACCCAATAGGCCCTTTTTTAGAAGAGTAATGCTACACATATTTTTATTTTTTAATGTTCATTTTTGTGACTTTTAAAATTATTATTATATTTAGGATAAATAAATTTTAATTTAACTATAATTTTAAAAACCACCTAAAAAAAAAAATTATAAAAAAGTGAGAGTGTATCATTACCTTTCCAAGAATAAGGATGACCAGAAATTGTGAAATGTAGGACAGACATTATCCCAAACCGCCGACAGTCGGCTTGGTAGAATAATTGGATTAGTCTTAATTAATCCTTTAAAACAAGTCATCCCTTATGTCAGGACAAACCTCGGCTCAGTAGACGGAATGGAGTTGATGAATAGTACAATCAAGTGATCACATACGCGTGCCCATTATTTAGTAGGGGAGAAAGTTGCATCCTGCCATATTTTTATTTAATATATATATATAGTTAATGGCTTTGAAATTATTACCTATTCTTTTCTTTTCTTTTTTATATTATTTAAATATTTTTTTTTATTCTTTCTTTATTTTTTCTAAGGATTATATTTTTTCAAAGAGTCATAGTTTTTAATTTTATTTTTTTTAATTTTTTGCAAACTATCTTTTTTCTAATGATCATATGTTTTTTTTCCAAAGTATTTAGTTAGCACAGAAAACAATTGGACAATGGATATCCGGGTATATCCCATAAAAGATTCAACTCTTTTGGTACGTCCACTGCTTCAATACGTAAGAAAGATGAATAAAAAGCATCTTGTGTTTGAGTGTTGAATTTTTAAAATTAGAATTGAATTCTTATTCTCTTTGTGAATTTGGAGACAAAAAAAAAAGTGTTTGGGTGTTGAATTTTAGATTGAAAAATATTGTTTTTTAATAGTACAAAATGATTGAAGGTTTGAAAAGTTGTGTATAATGATTGGTATTGTGAAAAGTTGTGTGGAATAATAATTTAAATAATAATGATTTATTATATATTGATTTAAATATTATTGTTTAATTAATAAATAAATAAATAAATAAAACTTTTTTTTTAAAAAAAAAAAAGAAGTAAAGGGCAGCAGCCACCCCTTTGGGGGTGGCCACAGGCAATGGGGGTTGCCGCGCACCACCCCCGGCCCCCATTGCCTAGGGTTGGCAGCCACCCCTTTGCTTTTTTTTTTTATTATCTTTTTTTTGTTGATATAATTTTTAATTATTTTATTAATTAAATGTGGGACCCACGCATTTTTGGAGACAACTTGTCCTGGGCGTGGGTCCCGGTCATCAAATCAGAGTGTCAGTCTTGAATTGAGACTAAATTTGGGTGAAATTTGGGTTTTTTTGCCGGTGGGCCAGTTTTAGAAAAAACCCAAATAAAATAAGGATTCTATTCTAAATCCAAACACACCATTAAATGAAAAAAAAAAAAAAAAAAAAAAAAAAAAAAAAAAAAAAAAAGAAAAGAAAAGAAAAGAAAAAGAAAGGGAATTAATTTTTGTTGGGCTTACTGAGGGTTATATATTTGTTGGGTGACAATTTGGATTCATTGATCAATTTTGCATTGTGTCAAGCCACAAGTATACGATTTTTTTTTTTTTGAAAAGGTGATCATGTATGATCATTTTATAAAGCCAAAAGAGATTACATAGTGGCCCTGTTTGATATCCCCTTTCCGTTTCCCTTCTCCCTCCCCTTTCCCTGACGCGTACTGACATGAGAGACTTTAGGCAGGAGGACTGAAAAAATTCAGCCAACTTTTTTCCCAAAAGGACAAGTTTTTTTCCCGTTTTACCCCTATACACAGCATTTATATTGTACAATTTTTTTTCCTGCCACGGGTAGAATGGGTAAAACAAAACAGACTTTTTTTTACCCATTCTACCCCTATATATGACTGTTTAAGCTGCTGAAATTTTTTTCCATGTCAGGGGTAAAATAGAAAAAAAAAAAAAAAAAAAAAAAAAAAAAAAGGGTTGTCCCATCTTGAAAAAGGGAAATGCTTGATGGGGGACACTCATCCGTCCCCCATCACCCATTTATAATAAAAAAATAATTTTTTATTAAAAAAGGCTCACGGGGGATGGATGAGTGTCCCCTGTGTAGCAAGCCTCCTTGAAAAATGGCTGAATTTGTTCAGCCTCCTACGAAAAGCCAATCTTGTCCGTGTGCGTCAGGGAAGGGGAAGGGGAAAGGAGAAGGGGAAGGAAAAGGAGATATCAAACAGGGCCAGTATCTTCATGAACGAAAGTCTGTAGGAATGGTGGACACACCTCCTTCCAGACTACTTCATGATAAACCATCAAAGCATGCTTAGCTAAACTATGTGCCACTTTGTTGGCTTCCCTCCGAGTATGGCTCACTGACCACTCTGAATGCTGAGCTAGCCTATCCTGCATTGCTTCTATCATCATTCCACAAGGCCTCCAACAAGCTTAAGAGGAATTGATAACCTTCACCACATTAAGGGAATCCCCTTCCAAAACTGCTCTATGCACACCAATCTCTTCACATAGCACAAAAGCTCGCCAAGCTGCCATTGCCTCCGCTACCTCCGGGTCACAAATGAAGGGAATGGAAGAAACCACAGCTGCACGAAACTCCCCTTTATCATCCTGGGCTATGACCCCACTCCCATCCGTTTACCTGAATGATCCACGGAAGCATCCCAATTGAATTTCATGAATCCCCTTGGAGGCTTTCTGCACCGAGTATTTCCTTGCTTCGTAAGGGGATTAGAACTTGGTGCTTGACCTTTAGCTGCCACGAACTCTTCCCATGAAGTATACGATTATATGGGTTATTTAACGCGACCTATTTAATTAAATGAATTAATCTCTCAACTCTGATACGATCTGTTTAAATAGATGGGTCACATGACAAGACTCGCATAACCTATTTAATAAAAAAATCATATTGAGTTGACCCAAATACGACCCATTTCAACTCGTTTAATATAAATGAGTTAAATTGACACAAATTCTTGGTACGACTTGATTAGCACAATTTTATGTCTTATAATCATAAATGATGTGAGTCATATATTTACAACTAGATTCATGACAATTAATTTAATAATCGATATTCAATTATCTATAATCATAATCAATAAAAATAACCCAACTTCTGTGTGCAATATCCAATCAAAATAATATTAACATTCCAATAAAATTCATCAACTTAAACAAACACATAGCAATAAAGAAATTAATATTACATTTAACAAATAACATGATAAAGTATCCTGGCTAAGTATCAACATTAATTCTTAATATAATGAAAAATAGATAGAGTTGAAATGTAATTTAAATTTATAAGGATTATGTGAGTCAATTTTGGGTTAATATGGTTGACTTGGTTTGACCCGAATGTTATTACATTAAACCCTAATCTATTAATTTTGTGTCGAATTCATGTTAAATCCACGAATCATGTCAAAAATTATGATCCTTAATCTATCATTGTTAAAGATTTTAGAGCTGCATTAGCATTCTCTCAAATGCAAAAATTTTACTTTTTTGCATATATGTTCAATAGCTGCACAAATATTTTACTAACAATGGTTAATAAAAACTAGGTTGAAAGAAAAAACCCAAAATGTAATATATAAAATAGTTTTAGGGTGGCTAAATCTGTGACAAGTAGCATTTTATGGCTGTATTTTGTTGTTTAATGTTGGTTTCATTTGATCCACTCAACTATCACCATATGGCATAAATCAATAGTTATTTTAGTTTAATGAATTTCCCTATAACCTTTTTCTTTCTTTCTTTCTTTCTTTTTCTTTTCCTTTTCATTATTATTATTTCTATTTTTTGTTATTCTCTTCTAAGACGTTTTTGCAAAGATTTTGAAATTAAAAAAAAAAAAATTAATTTAATCATTTAAAGAAGCATGACAATTGGAAGATGAATAGTTAAGCTGGAAGCCAAATGAACCTTCTCAAGCCTAAATATTCCAATGACAATAATAAGTGTTAGCACTAACGAAAAAAAAAAAAAAGTTGTTAAAAATAATAATATTACCTCCCCAATAACCAAAATGTAACATTTTAAATGGTTTTAGGGTGGCTAAAGTTGTTAAATAGGTCAAAACTTTCCAGCTCTTTTATACTTGGGCACATATACGTTCAATAGCTGTGCAAAAATTTCACTAATAATGGTTAATAAAAAGTAGGTTGAAAGAGAATGAAAATTTAATATATAAAATGGTTTTAGAGTGACTAAATTTGTGACAATTATGGTTTGTTTGGGAACGAAAGAAAATCATTATTCTCTTCGGGTTTTTTCCTTCCAACCAAGTGTTTGAATCTAACCCTGATTCAACCCCCAAAAAAAAACCTGGAATTCAGCCATTTTTCAAAACTTGTCGTGATTTCTCGTGGGTCCCACACATTCTTCAGCACAGTACACCCACTAAATACAAATAATAATTATTTAAATTAAATAATTATTATTTCAATAATTATTCTACACTACTTTTCATAACACCAATCATTATACATAACTTTTCATGCCTCCAATCATTTTCTACCATTAAAAAACACTATTTTTCAATCTCAAAATACAACATCCAAACATAATTTCAAAAAGAATTTAAATTCTACTCATCATCCAAACACATTTTCGTTACCTCAAAATTCGTAAACCAAATAAGAATTTAATTATGATTTCAAAAATCGAATATCCAAACGGACCATTAGGGTTTGGGGGGTTAAAAGAAGCTGATGGTTGAGTTTCAAGAGTTTTGGGAGCTAAAAAATGGGTTTCTGTCACATTAGGATTGATCCTCTTGGACCAAGATCGATCCTACTGATGGGAGGATCGATCATTCTTTTATTTTATTTTTTCTTTTATTTATTTTTTATTGTTGGAAAACACACGATCATTATCGGAAATATACCTTATTTTGAAACTATGTGTATCTTTAAAAGAATTTTATTTTTCATGATATTACAACATATATTTCCAAGTGCTTACTTTTTGATGTGACAATGAAAATAACCATTGAATTTTAGACTGGTTAATTCGTATATTGAAATCAATGTAATTTTTACTGTCACATCAGAGAGTAAACACTTGAAAGTACATGTAATATTTATCATAATATAAATCTAAGCCAAGTCACCATTCCTCTTAAATAAACAATAAGGTTAATTACAAATTGTTTTAAAACTATATTTGAATTTTCAATTGCTCTAAAGTCTATCCTATAGGCTTAAAATCTTTTTAAAATCTAAACCCTCATTGCATAGGTTAATCAAAAGTAACAAAAACATGGAATTTTTTATTATAATGTCCTAAAGTTCTTTATACTGCTGTAAAGTTTGTTTAACTCTTTGCGCAGTTTCATAATGTTCTTCACCAACGATCCGAGGTTGAAGCATAGTTGACGTTGAATCTAAAAGATCTACTGCTGAATAGAAAAACCATTCCCAATTGTCACCTATTAGCTTAGACTCCGAGATCGGAAACGGAAAGTGGCCAGATGTGCTTTTAAGTCAAAGTTAGTTACGGAGCTGTTGTCCTTAAAGTCAGTGAGCGGAGACTGTGCTCTTTCCTTATTTGACTATAGTCAAAGTCAAAGTCTAACTATATCTATTTGTTGGAGTTTTTAACAAATAAATAAGCTATTATATGAATTTTGTACGAAAAAAGTCTGCATACTCCAATCAAACTATCGCTCTATTGTCAATATCCTTATAGTCAAATGAATTTATTGGAGTATTTCATTTGACTATATCTATCTGTTGGAGTTTTTAACAAATAAATAAGCTATTATATGAATCTTACGGGAAAAAAGTCTGCATACTTCCATCAAACTATCATCATATTGTCAATATCCCTCTCCTCAAATGATCAAAAATTGTCAATATTTCTCTTTTGTCCTACAAAAAGATAAAAATGCCCTTAACAATTTTTCAAACAGACAAAAATACCCTAATAAATTCAGCAAAAAAAAATTGAAGACCCACAGCATGTGCCATAGATCTTTTAACCTACAACATTTCAGTGGGTCACTTTTTAAATATAAAGGGGAAAATACATTTTACCCCCTCCGTCTCGAAGTATCCACCCATTTGCGTTTTAGCGTCCAATGTTCAAAAATTGATGATAGACCCCCTCAATGTATCTTCCTGTCTCAAACAATTTCATCCATCTATTTTTTGTGTCACTTTGGACAGAAATCAAGTCACGCGACTTTCAGTAAGGCCCGAGTACAATGCCACAAGGTCTTTATCAACGTCTGCGGTACCTACAACCAAATTATCAACATCTACACAATCGTGGTGGTAGCCACGTTCGCATTGGTGAAAGCATGAGTTCACCAACTCAGTTGTATTAAACACACTGGTTTTCACAATGAGCCAATCCTTTTATTCCTACCGTATGTTTACAATAACAGCTACTACCAACATGATGTTTCTGTTTCTGTTTTTAAAACGCTTCGTAGCTAATAAGGGTAAACACAGGCACTTATAAACATAAGAAATCTTACTACATTATACACTTGTACATATATATCAAATGACTTAGCTATACTCGTATACAAGCATTTCACAACTTTGGGGAACACAAGCATATAAGCATCTCTAAGTATAAAATCAGTGGCCTCATAGCCTGGTTATACAAGCATACATATATTCCACTACTTCGAAGAATAGAAGTATACATGCACATCTGAATATGAAAATCAATGACATCATATCCTAATCATACAAGCATACAGATATTCCACTACTTCGGAGAATACAAGTATACAAGCACATCACAACATGACATCAATCAACAATGAAAATCATTGACATACAAAAATTTGGTCATATAAGCATACAAATATTCCACTACTTCTGAGAATATAGGTATACATGCACATCCAAATTTGACATCGCTAAATCAAATACGAAAACCTTTGACATCATAAACTGGTCATATAAGCATACAAATATTCCACTACTTCGAAAAATACAGGTATACAAGCACATCCAACCATGATACCACTAAAATCATGACATGCAATCTAGTCGAATAGAAATATACATATGTTCTTTCCCATTAAGACTCATAGATATATTAATACGTATAGCATGATATACCTCGTAAAACATCATCAAAACTCATGTCGTGCTTGTCATCAGTGGCGGACTAGCGTTTGGGCCAGCAGGGGCCACGACCCATGCTGGCTCCTGAAAATGAAAAAAAAAAAATTTACTATACGACCTTTTGGTCTTCAAACTTAGAATTCCCAAGTTGGCCCCACCATTACAAACCAATAGCCTTTCTTTTTTCTTTTTTTTTTGAGGGGCCCATAGCATGCTTCATTCAGTTCATTGCTTCTTCCATCCATTATTCATTAGACATTTAGCCTTTGCCTCTAGCCCTCTTTTAGCAGTCTATCAAGAGTCCAAAACTCTCCATCAGTCGATTCAGTCCATCTCACCTGCAGCACCTCAACGCACGCACGGCTCAAGAAATGAAGACAGTCAAGAGAAATGAAATGATGGAAGAAAAAAAAAGAAAAAAAATCATGTAAAAGCTTAAGACAAAGAACTAAAGAAGTGAAAGAACGAACAAAAAAAAGAAAAAAAACTTACACCAAAACAAAATGGTGCGGCCGTGACTTCACTGACTTGTGAGGCTGAGGGTGCTGCACTGCGCCACTGCTGGTGACTGGTGAGTGGTGTTTGTGGCTGTGGTGGAAAAAGAAGTTGAAGTGAAAGTGTGAAACTCAGAAACTGTTGAGTGTCCGAGTGTGGAAGTTGGCATTTTCTTGAGGTATTTTTTTTTTAGTGTTCAATGAGTATGAAAAACTTTTTTCTTTTTTTTTTTTTAAAAAAAAAATGTTAGTTTTGAGGTTTGGCTGGTTTGTAGGTGTTGAAGTCTTGAAGAGCAGAAGAAGGAAGATGACAAGAGGTTTTTCAATTTTCACTATTTTTGGGCATTGCTTCTCCGCTATACTTGTGCTGATCTTGTGACTCTTGTCTTCAAGGTAATTTCTCTATTCAAATTTTCAGAATTTTTTTTGGTTTTGGGTTATATATGAAATTATGAAAGATGTTAGTTTTGAATTTTTTTTAGTTTTGGGTTATAACTTATATATGAAATTATGAATGATGTTAGTTTTGAAATTTTTAGTTTTTCAGATATTTTTTTTTTAGTTTAGTGTTATATAGACTCTTGTTTTTTTTGTTTTTTTTAGATTGTATGATTGTTAGACTCAGATTTTTTTTTTTATTATTATTATTTTTTTTTTAACTTTGATTGTATCTTATGGGGTTGTAATTTAATTTGGAAAATTTAGGTTCATCAAGCATGTCAAAGTTTAAAACTATCGAGTCATTCTTCAAAAGAAAAGAAGTTGATGTTCCAAAAAGTAATCCATCATTGAATTTTAATGCTGAAACTTCAAATCTCAAAGAATGTCTTCTTAAATCTCAAAGGGTTGAAGTTGAAGAACATCCTTATAAATCTCTAATTGTGAAAGCTCAAGAGATTCCTTTTAAATCCTCCACGCTTAATGTTAACGAAGTTGATGCTTTTTCTATAGAACGGGATTCAGGAAAACGTCCTCCGATGTGGGACTATCCAGTCAATCGACGTGATGAAATAAGAATGGCTTATTTGAAAGCGCGTCCATATCAAATTTTTCGTTCAGACTATCCATTTTTTGGACCAAAAAATCATCCCCGTCGTTTTCAAGCTTCATGGTTCACACAATTTTCATCTTAACTTGAGTATTCTCCTACTACGGATGCCGTATATTGTCTACCATTTTATCTTTTTACAATGAAACCAATTAGACGTCCTGGATGGGATGTATTTATCACCAAGGGATTTAGAAATTGGAAAAAGGTTCACAATGGAAAGAAATGTGCCTTTTTGACTCATATTGGAGAGGATCCTTGTTCACTGATGTGTGTTTTAATGAGTACTCGCAAGCGCACGAATCATTTGCAATATAGTGTGTGCAAGTGCGAGGTCAAATCCACAGGAAAATGGTCAAATATTGGTGTCTTGTTTAATCAACCTCATTTTAACCTAGTTCCAAAGGTTTGAGGATTGATTCAAGAACAAAAGACTAAATAAAAGAGATGAAATGAAATATGCAAATTAAAAGGAACTAAGGCTAAGGATCTACCAAATCAAATCTAACAACTCACACTCTTGGTTTCCACTTGAACACCCAAAGAACATTAAGCTTTGGATGTTATTCAAGTGTCTTAACCACAAACTCTAGAACCATTAAATGAATCCAACTTAAAGATAAAATCATCCAATGTATCCATTCAATGAACAAATCACAATGGATATCATCATTCAAATCGATAAAACAATGTATCCATCGGTTGAAACACATTAAATGTCCTATATCTACTAACAACCACATTCATTGCAAAAGATAAAGCATTTAAATGAATGGAATTTGAACAACAAATATGATATATCATCAAATGTGCAAGTAGTATAACAAGAGTGTGAGTGTCATCAATGGAAAGGTTTCATCCTCAACCTTAGTTGAGGTTACTAGCATTCCATGACTAAAAACACCACAAGAAAATGAAGAACAAACATGGAAATAAAAGAAAAGCTTTACAAAGAAAAAGTGTCTGAGAACAAAAGCTACTGAAATACACTATGAAATGAACGAAATTAAACCTAAACTTAGCTACTGTTCTCTGAACTCTCCAACAAGGAGGCATGACTATGGCTTTTATAGAAGGAAATTAGGGCTAGAAACCCATGTAAAATGACTCCTCTAACCCCCTCTAGGGTTCCTCTCTTGCTAGAGACAACCAAGGTCACAAAACCAGCGTGTTCTGCTGTGAAAATCAGAGGGAGAACTGCTTTTTGTCGTAGAGAAGCTCCTGATTGGGTGTTCTGGCGCGCTTTTGCAAAAGTAAGTTTTGGGAAATTTTGATCGATCGATTAATATTCGATCGATCGACTTCGGGCATTAGAAAATAACAAGGCTAAAGGTCTAACTAATGTAAATCAAGGGGTCCAAATACACAATATTTGGCACTCATCAAATACCCCTAAACTTACATTTTGCAAGTCCCTTAGCAAAAACAGAATGGAAAACAAAATCAAGGCATGAAACATAAGTCCTCTTTCATGGGAGAAACGATTGTATTTAGCATATGCAACAAGCCTTTTAAACCCCTAGGATTCCCTAGTGGACGAGTGAAGTCTCGTGAGGGTTTGTCAGAAATGATACCCACAAACATTGAAGTACTGAATTATCAATTGAGCAAAAATCATCATTCAAACACATGGTACACACATCATGAGTATATTTAACAAAATGAATACCATATTATCATGTTATCAAAGATCGATCAACTCATAGATGGAAAATTGAGACAACACATGTTCAAAAGTGTAAGGTGTGAATAACATAGAGTCATGGGGTTTCGATTTTCCTTAAAGCACATATATCCAAAAATTCGCAGGACTTCCATCAAATAACCAAGGCTTATCTTAAGTTTATTATTATTTATTTATTATTTTTGTGTCGGCTGTGCAATGCTTGACTCCATTAAGCTTTTCTAATTGACCCATGTAACGAGTGTTGGGCCAGTGACTCCCAAACCAAATGGTTTTAGGGCACTAGATGTAAAAACATCCCTAAGGGCTTAATTACTCAAGTCAAAAAGGCTACGAAGTCAAATTAGCCAAACAAACATCCAAGCTGAAATTCTCATCTTTTTACGCGAACACCCAATGCTTAATGAGGCAAGGGGCTCGGTTACTCAATGAGAAGTCAAATTGGTGATATTATTCTAAGCAAAATAAATAATATATATATATATATATATATATATATATATTTGATAAGCCAAGGTTTCATCAACAAGTCATCCTACAAATCTCCAGACACATAATTTTTAATTCAAATCTCATACCCCACAGAAACAATGCTAATGTGCTTGTGATAAACAATTTAAACATGTCAAGTCTCTTTAATCCAAAGATGAGTCAAAAGATCTCAGATTTTAATGATATGCAAAATTCAACATGTTAAACAAACCAATGAGATGCAAACCATAGTAAGATGTAACCATGCTCAACTAACAATAAGGTATATATATTAACAAGTATTAACAAAGCAAACATTAAATGCAAACAGACAGAAATGTCTACCCCACCCCCAAACTAGAATGACACATTGTCCCCAATGCGGCTAGAGATACAATACCGAAATGGTGATGCAAGCTGGGCACACTGCAAGAGAACCGCTCCCCCAAACTTGAACGGCAGACACTGTCCTGAAAATCACAACTAAAACACAAGAAGTAAAATCAAATGATAAGGAAAAATGATGAGGGTTGCCTCCC
Source organism: Alnus glutinosa (assembly GCF_958979055.1). Classification (NCBI taxonomy): domain Eukaryota; kingdom Viridiplantae; phylum Streptophyta; class Magnoliopsida; order Fagales; family Betulaceae; genus Alnus; species Alnus glutinosa. Next base: position 11,435,303 of record NC_084896.1, on the reverse strand, counting down.
ACAAGCACTAAGTTTTCAGTCTTCAGCCAGACTTCCCATCCTGATGACAATTACTCCAAGTAACTCGGATCCTCTAATAGGGTCGTCTCAACCTCCGAGCTCTGTAACTCCAAAAATGGCTTCAGTCGTTGCCCGTTCACCTTGAACGTGCTGCCATTTTTTGGATCCTCAATCTCAATAGCCCCATAAGAAAACACTGATCGAACTATGAAAAGGCCTGTCCATCGAGATCGGAGCTTCCCTGGAAATAGATGCAGACATGAATTGTAAAGATGGACTTTCTGACCGTGCTCAAAGAATCGCCTCAATATGTTCTGGTCGTGAACCTTCTTCATCCGTGCTTTGTACATCCTAACACAATCATAAGCATCGTTCCTCAGCTCTTCCAATTCATTGAGTTGGAGTTTCCTCTGTGAGCCAGCCTTTGTGTGATCGAAATTCACCTGCTTAATGGCCCAGTAGGCTCTGTGCTCCAACTCCACAGGCAGGTGGCATGCTTTCCCGTACACGATACGGTAAGGTGACATGCCAATCGGTGTCTTGAAAGCTGTCCGATACGCCCATAATGCATCATTCAACCGGAGAGACCAATCTTTCCTTGACGGGTTCACCGTCTTCTCTAAAATCCTCTTGATCTCTCTATTTGAAACCTCCACTTGCGCACTCGTCTGAGGGTGGTAGGGAGTGGCAACCTTGTGCGTGATGCAATATTTTTTCATCAGCTGCTCGAAGACCCGGTTGCAGAAATGCTTTCCACCATCACTAATAATTGCTCGAGGAGTACCAAAACGAGCAAATATAGTGTCTTTTAAAAATTAGACCATAACTCTGTGGTCATTGGTCTTGCAGGCAACTGCCTTCACCCATTTGGACACGTAGTCCATTGCAACCAGAATGTACAGATAGCCGAAGGAGAGTGGTAAAGGTCCCATGAAATCGATGCCCCACACATCAAAGATCTCGACAATAAGAATGGGGTTGAGGGGCATCATATTTCAGCGTGAAATACTCCCTAGCTTCTGACAGCGCTCGCATGAAACACAATAAGTGTGAGCGTCTTGAAAGATGGTAGGCCAGTAAAAACCGCACTGCAAAATCTTTGCAGCGGTCTTCTTTGCATTGAAGTGGCCTCCACAGGCATGATCATGACAGAAGGAGATGACACTGGATTGGTCAGGTTCGGGAATGCATCTCCTAATGATCTGATCGGGACAATACTTGAACAAGTAAGGATCGTCCCAGAAAAAATTCTTCACCACGGATATGAATTTGGACTTATCTTGCCGCCCCCAATGCAAAGGCATTTGACCGGTGACAAGATAGTTCACTATGTCAGCAAACCATGGTGTGTGAGCATGAGCAATATGCATCAACTGCTCATCGGGGAAGGTCTCAGAAATGGGGACGGCTTCTTCCGTGAAGTCCACGGTAATCCTCGAGAGATGATCAGCCACCACGTTTTCAGAACCCTTCTTGTCCCGAATCTCAATGTCGAACTCTTGTAAGAGCAAAATCCACTGGATGAGGCGAAATTTAGCATCTTTTTTGGAGAAAAGATACTTCAATGCCTCTTGATCCGAGTAGATGATGACTTTCGATCCTAGTAGGTAGGATCGAAACTTGTCCAGAGCAAATACGACTGCCAGCAGCTCCTTCTCGGTGGTCGAATAACTCAGATGGGCGTCGTTTAGAGTTCGACTTGCATAATAAATGACGTGGGGAAGTTTGTCAATGCGCTGCCCCAACACAGCTCTAACGGCATAATCGGACGCGTTACACATGATCTCGAAAGGTGTACCCCAGCTCGGGGGCCGAATGATGGGTGTGGACGTCAGAATTGCCTTCAAGGCCCCAAATGCCTTCTTGCAGTCCTCATCAAAAATGAAAGGGGCCTCCTTCATCAACAGTTTGCACAAGGGCCGGGCGATCTTGCTGAAGTCCTGGATGAATCGCCGATAAAATCCTGCATGGCCCAGAAAAGAGCGAACCTCTTTCACCGTCTGTGGGGGCGGAAGGTTGGATATTAGGTCTACCTTCACCTTATCTACCTCTATCCCCCGACGAGAGATGACGTGCCCAAGCACAATTCTTTGTTGTACCATAAAGTGGCACTTCTCCCAATTGAGTACCAGGTTCTTCTCTTTACACCTCACCAAGACTAACGTGAGGTGGTGCAAACACTCCTCAAAAGATGACCCAAAAACTGAGAAGTCGTCCATAAATACCTCCAGGAAATGCTCCACCATGTCAGAAAAGATGCTGATCATGCACCGCTGAAAAGTAGCGGGTGCATTGCATAAGCCAAAGGGCATGCGTCGGTAGGCGAACGTCCCGAACAGACAAGTGAAGGTCGTCTTCTCTTGGTCTTCAGGGTCCACAGGGACCTGGTTATATCCAGAATAACCATCCAAAAAACAGTAATACTCGTGCCCGGCCAACCGCTCCACCATTTGATCAATGAATGGAAGAGGAAAGTGATCTTTCCTGGTGGTGGTGTTCAGCTTGCGGTAGTCGATGCAAACTCTCCATCCAGACTGTACTCGAGTTGGGACCAACTCCCCTTCCTTGTTCTGCACGACCGTTACTCCAGCTCGCTTGGGCACGACATGAATGGGGCTCACCCATTTGCTGTCAGAGATTGGGTAGATGACTCCTGCATCCAATAACTTGATTACTTCTCCTCTGACGACTTCCTGCATGGTCGAGTTGAACCTTCTTTGTGGCTCCCTCAATGGTTTGGTGTCCTTTTCCAGATGTATCTTGTGCATGACCACCGAGGGGCTGATTCCCTTAATATCTTTTATGGTCCAGCCTATAGCTTCCTTATGTTCTCTCAACACGTCTAACAATTTCTCCTCCTGAGAAGCATATAGATCTGAAGCTATGATTACAAGCAAAGTTTCGGCTGGACCTAGGAACTTATACTTAAGATTGTCCGGCAGGGGCTTAAGTTCCTTCTTAGGGGGCTCAGGTACTGTTGCCTCCTCTTCTTCCTTGCTCACCAGAGGAGCAAACTCTAAAATGTCATATGCTTGCTCAAGTAACTCATCCAAGTCCAAATCCTCTCCGAACTGAGCAAAGCATGCCTCCAGGGGGTCTTTGGTGCTTGATTCTTCCTCTATGATCTCCTCAATCAAGCAGGCACTTCCGATCTCATTACATTCCCTCGGCCTCTTGCTGATGTCAAAGATGTTTAGCTCCACTGTCATATTGCCGAAGGAGATCTTCATTACCCCCGTCCTACAGTTGATCAAGGCGTTAGCCGTAGCTAAGAATGGTCGCCCGAGGATCACCGGTATTTGAACTCCAACATTCTATACCGGCTCAGTATCTAGCACTATAAAATCCACGGTGAAATAAAACTTGTCCACCTTAATCAAAACATCCTCCACTATTCCCCATGGTATCTTAACTGACCGGTCAGCCAGCTGCAGTGTCATGGAGGTGGGCTTCAATTCTCCTAACCCCAATTATAGGTAAACTGAATAGGGTAGGAGATTGACACTGGCTCCAAGGTCAAGCAGCGCCTTCTCAATGTGGTTGATGCCTATTGTGCAGGAAATAGTAGGACATCCGGGGTCCTTATACTTGATAGGCAGCCTACACTGGAGGATTGAGCTGACTTGCTCGGTCAAACAAACTTTTTTCGGGACATTGGTTTTCCGCTTTACAGTTACCGAATCCTTCAAGAACTTAGCGTAAGACGGCACTTGCTGGATGGCATCCAAGAACGGGATGTTGATCTGCACTTGTTTGAACACCTCCAGAATGTCCTCAAACTTTCCTCCCTTCTTTGGCGCGAGAAGTCTATCAGGGAATGGCGCCTTAGGTATGAATGACCTAGGAGGAGTCTCTATGGTCGAAGCTAATGTAGATGGCTCGGCATCTCTCTTCTCTACGCTCCTACTTCCTTGTCCTTCTTGTGCAGCAGGGTTCTCCCCAGGGTGAACCACTTGGTTGTCTACTTGTTTCCCTGACCTTAGTGTGACAACAGCTTGCACATGCTCCAGCCCATGCACTGCATTGGATGAACTTCCCTCATGGAACTGCAACTTTGGATTTGGCACAGGCTGACTAGGGAGCTTTCCCTTCTCTCTCTCCCCCAGGTGACTAGCAATTTGCCCGATCTGGGTCTCCATCTTGGCAATAGCTTAAGTGTTCACCATGGTAGCATTCTTCACGTCATTGATGGATTGGCCTGTAAGCTAGATGAAAGCCTTAAGAGTGTCTTCCAAAGAAGACTGTGAAGAAGAGGCAGGGGCTTGAGTAGGGGCTTGGTATGATGGTGCTGGCTGGGATGGACGGCTTTGATGGTGAACCGGCTGATGAAATCCAGGGGGGTATTGAGTATGGGATTGGTGAGGAACTCCCCCTTGAGTCATAGGCTGGTTCTGCTTCCAAGAAAAGTTAGGGTGGTTCCGCCACCCTGGATTGTATGATTCGAAGAAAGGTCCACTGGATTGTTTCCGATAATCGTTGAAAGCGTTCACTTGCTCCATTGGTGACTCGACAAAAGCCGATAAAGATGGGCAAGTCTGTGCTAAGTGCATGGGACTAGCACAGATGGAACAGCAGTCAACATGGAATGGATTGGCAGCATTCATGGATTTGCTAACAACTAGGGCTTCGACCTTTTTGGTAAGGGCATCTATCTTCATTTTTAATTCTATATCCTCCTTAACCTCGTAGATGCTTCCCTTCTTCTGAATACGAGCAGCTTTATCTCGACAGCTTGAAAAATCCCACTGTTGGGAATTGTCGGATAACTGATCTAAGGTCCTATACGCCTCCTCACCCGTCAAACTCAGAAATGCGCCTCCGTTCATCGATTCGATCATGCTACGGTTGGATTGAGTTAATCCTTGATAGAAAACTTGCACGAGTCTCCACTTCTCGTATCCATGTGGAGGGCACTTAATCAGCATATCTTGAAATCTCTCCCAACTCTCAGAAAATTTCTCATCTTCTTCTTGAGTAAATGAGCTTATCTCCTTCCTACACTCATTGACTTTGGACATGGGGAAGAATTTGTTGTAGAACTTGTTTAGCAAGTTCTCCCAAGAAGTGATGGAACTAGGCATGTTTGAGTCCAACCATGCCTTGGCTCTATCATGGAGTGAGAAAGGAAAAAGCCTAAGATGCACAGACTCTTCAGAAAATTTTTGAAATTTGAAGGTGGCACAGATGTCTTTGAATTTCTTCACATGGCTATAAGGATTTTCGAGGTCCAAGCCATGGAATGTGGGTAGGAGTTGGATGACATGAGGCTTAAGGTCAAAGTGAGTGGCATTGGTTGGGGGTAACACTATACATGAAGGAGAATTTGTTGCAACAGGTGCAAACAAATCCCTAAGTGTCCTAGTATGATCGACGTTTTCTCCCCGATTCCTCTCATTCTCATTCGCATGCATGTTATCTCCCATCTCAACAGAATTTCTAAGACTTCTCCTAAGAGTTCTTTCAATTTCGGGATCTAAAGATGTCAAGTCTAGGTTCAATGATCTTCTACCAATCATACACCAAGCATACGCAAATGTTTAACCAAAAAAACAAACAAAAATAAAGAAAAGAATTTGCTAATGGGGAACAAAGTTCATCAAAGTACTATCTAGGGTAGTTCCCAGGTAGGTGAGGGGGGTCACATTGGACACACTTAAATCCCAAGACCTGTCCTTGCCAGAATTCGCCTTGTCATTGCCCTTAGATAGCTAAGTAGACCCACACTAGCAAGAAATGGTTTTTTTTTTTTTTTTTTTTAAATCAAAAGAAAAATAACACAACTAAGATAAAAAGGTAAAGACTAACAAAAATACATACAATTTACACAAAGATAGCAGCAAAAGTCAAAATAAGAATACTTACAAATTGGGACCAAAAAGAATTTTTGGTAAAAATTTCTGCTACTGATCTTATCCAGGAGCTGCCTTTTGAGTTGAGGTCGATCGATCGAATATAAAGTTGATCGATCGAAAATCGATCGATCGAAATTTTAGTAGATCGATCGAGTATTTGAAATTGGGTAGGAACAGAAATAGAAACAGGAACAAAAACAGAACATAAACTATCTTTTCTTTTCTTTTTCGTTAGAACAAAATAAAACAAATTGAGGGTAATATGAAAGAAGCTGCAGAACAGATCCAGGAGAAACAAAGAAAGAACTTTAGAATGCAGAACAGAGGCTAAACAACAGAAAAATGGAACAAAAATCTATCTAACTAGTAGAAAAACAAAATCAATCAAACAAAAACCAATTTTTGTACCGATTTCCCAGGCAACGGCGCCAAAAACTTGATGTGTGTTTTAATGAGTACTCGCAAGCGTACGAATCATTTGCAATATAGTGTGTGCAAGTGCGAGGTCGAATCCACAGGGAAATGGTCAAATATTGGTGTCTTGTTTAATCATCCTCATTTTAACCTAGTTCCAAAGATTTGAGGATTGATTCAAGAACAAAAGACTAAATAAAAGAGATGAAACGAAATATGCAAATTAAAAGGAACTAAGTCTAAGGAATCTACCAAACCAAATCCAACAACTCACACTCTTGGTTTCCACTTGAACACCCAAAGAACATTAAGCTTTGGATGTTATTCAAGTGTCTTAACCACAAACTCTAGAACCATTAAATGAATCCAACTTAAAGATAAATTACAAAGAGTACCTATTTGAAATCAAATCATCCAATGTATCCATTCAATGAACAAATCACAATGGATATCATCATTCAAATCGATAAAACAATGTATCCATCGGTTGAAACACATTAAATGTCATATATCTACTAACAACCACATTCATTGCAAAAGATAAAGCATTTAAATGAATGGAATTTGAACAACAAATATGATATATCATCAAATGTGCAAGTAGTATAACAAGAGTGTGAGTGTCATCAATGGAAAGGTTTCATCCTCAACTTTAGTTGAGGTTACTAGCATTCCATGACTAAAAACACCACAAGAAAATGAAGAACAAACATAGAAATAAAAAAAAAGCTTTACAAAGAGAAAGTGTCTGAGAACAAAAGCTACTGAAATACACTATGAAATGAACGAAATTAAACCTAAACCTAGCTACTGTTCTCTGAACTCTCCAACAAGGAGGCATGGCTATGGCTTTTATAGAAGGAAATTAGGGCTAGAAACCCATGTAAAATGACTCATCTAACCCCCTCTAGGGTTCCTCTCTTGCTAGAGACAACCAAGGTCACGAAACCAGTGTGTTCTGCTGTGAAAATCAGAGGGAGAACTACTTTTTGTCGTGTAGAAGCTCCTGATTGAGTGTTCTGGCGCGCTTCTGCAAAAGTAAGTTCTGGGAAATTTCGATCGATAGATTAATATTCGATCGATTGACTTCGGGCAAAATTCGATCGATCGAATTTAAGTTCGATTGATCGAGTTCTTCAGAACTTCCAAATTTTCCAAGCAATTCCTCATGAATTTTGCCATTCCTCACTTATTGACCTACAAAACATAAAAACACAAAAACTAACCAAAGCATCAGAAAATAACAATGCTAAAGGTCTAACTAATGTAAATCAAGAAGTCCAAATACACAATATTTGGCACTCATCATTCACCCCATAATAATGTTGTGAAATCTTGTGAGGATTTAAAACAACAATCACAGCATATCGATAAAGTATTGAATGCACAAAGTACTGAACAAATTCAAAATAATCGACTACATGTAAAAACTTCTATTGATGATGTTTGATGGCTTGCATTTCAAGGATGTGCTTTTAAAGGTCATGATGAGACTCTTGATTAAAAAAATTGAGGTAATTTTCTTGAGATGATTAAAATTTTGGCATCATATAATGAAAAAGTTGCAACAGTTGTTTTGGAAAATGCTCATAAATCTGCAAAGTATACTTCACATAGAATTCAAAAAGAGATTTTGCAAGTCATGGCAAGTAAAGTGCGAGATAAAATTCGTGAAGATATTGGAGACTCTAAATTTTGTATTATTGTTGATGAAGCACGAGATGAGTCTAAAAGAGAACAAATAGCTATTGTTTTGAGATTTGTTGACAAATATGGTTTTATACAAGAACGCTTCTTTGATCTTGTTCATGTTAAAGATACATCGGCATTGACTCTCAAGAATAAATTATCTGATGTTCTTTCTCATCATGGACTTGACATTCAAAATATTTGTGGACAAGGATATGATGGTGCTAGCAATATGCGTGGTGAATGGAAAGGATTGCAGACATTATTTCTTAATGATTGTCCTTATGCATACTATGTTCATTGTTTTGCTCACCAATTACAATTAGCATTAGTTGCTGCATCTAAAGAAGTGGTGAATTTCATTATCAATATGGTTGGTGCTTCATGTAAACGTCACGATCAACTACAAGCTGCTCAAGCAGAAAAAATTGCACATATGCGAGCTATTGGTGATCTTGAAACTGGAAAAGGAGCTAATCAAATTGGCACTTTGAAACGAGCTAGTGATACTCATTGGGGTTCTCATTATAATTCTTTTTGTAGCCTAATACGTATGTTTGATGCTACCTGTTCAGTGCTTGAAATAATTAGAAGAGAATGAGCTAATTACTCTCAACGGGGAGATGCTAATGCTGCTTATAAAATGGTTACATCATTCGAATTCATTTTTATTTTACATTTGATGAAAGAAATCATGGGCATTACTGATGTTCTTTGTCAAGCTTTGCAGCAAAAATCTCAAGACATTTTGAATGCTATTAATTCAGTTTCTGCTGCAAAAAAACTTATCCAAAAGCTGAGATATGATGATTGGGAGAAATTGCTTGAGAGTGTTGTCTCTTTCTCCAAGAAATTTGAAATTGACATCGCAGACTTGAGTGCTTGTTATATTGAAGGTCGAGGTCGTAATCAACGGAATCACATTACAGTGGAGCATCATTATCATTTTGATATATTCAATGCTGCTATAGACTTTCAACTGCAAGAGCTTAATTGTAGGTTTGGTGAAAGGGCAGTCAAACTTTTGACACTTAGCTCAGCTTTGGATCCAAAGGATGGTTATAAATCATTTAAAATTGATGATATATGTAGTCTTGCGGATGTGTATTATCCTCTTGATTTTTCTGAGCAGGAGAAAATTAATTTGGGATTCCAGTTGAAGTATTTTGAATTTGATGTGCATAATGATTTGAAGTTGCAAAATTTGTCTTCCGTTGCAGAATTATGTCAAGGATTGGCAGAGACAGGAAAATCAAAGACATACTATCTTATTGATAGATTGATTCGTCTTGTTTTGACTCTTTCGATGTCTACAGCGACTACCGAACGAGCTTTTTCAGCTATAAAAATTGTTAAAACAAGACTTCGCAACAAAATGGAGGATGAATTTTTTGCAAATAGTTTAGTTGTGTATATTGAAAGGGAAATTGCTGAGAGCTTCAATTTAGATTCGATATTTGATGATTTTGTTTCTCTAAAAGGACGTAAACTAGGTTTTTGAATACTTTATATTTCTGTCTTTTTATACTAGTGCCAACATGTTTTTGTTGCTAATATATTAATTTTGGCACATATTTATAATGAATTTTTATAATGTACTTTTGTGATACACATTGTGTGACAAATTATTCAATTTCTATTTTAAATTATATTTATCAGCCCCTCCAATGTCAATTACCTGGGTCCGCCATTGCTTGTCATCATAATAGGAGACAACTTCGGCTCATATTATTTACTATGGAGGCAACTTAGGCTCTGATAAGCGTCGAATGCTGTATATTCAAGCCCCTTAACTTGCATATGTTAATTCCTTAGCATTGTTATTTGTTTGATTTTGTGTTATTTTATTGTTTTTAGTTTTTAAATAAACATGCAATTAATTCAATTAATTTTGGGCTTAAAACACACTTTGAGAAGATTTAGAAGATGCGGTTAAGTTTAATCAAATCAAGGGAAAGATTAAATCAAAATTTCTCTAATAAGAGTCAAAATCGGATTGGATTCAAATTTGGATTTTGCACACGTCTCAGTTTTTTGATCATAACTTTCTGCTCAGATCTCGGATTGCAATGAAATTGATTGCGTTGGGAATCTAATAAAAGTGTCAACAAATATGTCAGAAATAACATTTTTCAATTCGGACGTTTACTATGTCAAAATCACCTCGTAATAAAATACCATAGATTTGGACGAATTTGGAATCATTTTCCTACTTGGATTGAATTTTCAATCTCAACTTGGACTAAGAGACTAAGTTTCAATTTTTCTTGGATTTCTAGGGCTTTTAGGCCTCTCATAATCTTTATAAATAGACCCCTAAGCTTCAAGAGAAGGTGTGCTTAGTTTTAGACAGAAAATTCTCCTTAGAGGTTTGACAAGTTGAAGAGGAGAAGAACATGGCAGGAGGCCATTCCAGCACCACGATGAGCGGCTAAAATTCGTAATAAGGTGTTGATGTAACCCTTTCCAAGTAACAATGGTTTAATTGTATTTTAATTTGAGATTTTCTATATGCATGATGGTTGTATAACTGTGAGAATTGATCTTAATGTTTATATTCAATCATTATGAATTTATTATCTTGTCTTAGAAAGTCTTTTATACTGATTAAACTTAATCCTTCATATTTTATGTGATTTTGGGAATGATTATTATACAATGGTTTTAATTGATATATGACCAAGAGGGTTAGATAGGTCATGCCTAGAGAAGACGAGTTGTACTACATCCTAGTTTAGTGTAATTTAGGTAGACAGTTTGTAGCAACCAAAGATGGGTTATACTTTTCCATTGATTGTGTGTATCTTATTAAAGACGTAGCTAATCCATACCTATGGAAGACGGGTCGTACCGCATCTTAGTGGTTAGGTGGATGGTCTGTGCCAATCAAAAATAAATTATACTTATTCTTTAGAGGTAATTTCTTGACTACTTGAGTGAGGCGAGTCCTATATCATGCATAGTATGAATTTTTCTTGTTAATTTATGATTGACCATTGTTATGCGGTGAGTGTTTAAATCAATCCCCTATTCTTTCTCTTATCACTACTTTCTTTACATTTATGTCTTTTATATTTATGTATTTATTTTTAGAAAACCAAATCAAACATCTTTTAAATTAAGTGATATTTAATTTCGAAAAACTTGATAGCAATATCTACGCAGTCCTTGAGGTTTGACACCCTCAATATAGCCCTATCCTACAAGGATTCGTATTATTGTGAGTGGTAATTTTATTATTGATATTTTTGTATACAAAACGATCACACCAGGCTCCTATACTTTCATTATGGAGACAACATCAGCTCCCTTTACTTTTACTTTGGAGGCAAATTAGGCTCGTTAATCTTTATACATAACCATGCTCATGCTTCATGCTTTCATACTATTATGCTCAAATAACATCATGTTCTTCACATACTCTTTACAAACATATCATGAAAGCTTAATTTCTCAAGAAGCTCATAAAAACATATCTCACTACATCACCTTATAATCATATCTCAAAACACATAAATTATCCTCAAAGTATTTCTCAACACAATTGAAAGTATTGAAAACATTCACAATCATATATCCTTCTAAAATAACATTGGCTCGAATTTAGAACACAATATCATTGTACCAACAAAATCATCAAAAGTTTAATATCTTTTCTCACTGAGTAAAATACTCACTTTGGCTACTCGGTATATGGCTTAAAGATGGATTCCAACAAAAGCTTTGCAATGCACCACTGCATTATCACATTGCATGACACATTAATACTAACACAACATTTCTAACTCTAAAATTCCCACCTAACTCTTGAATTGCTTAAGAACTAAGACCCATGGAAAACCCATAAATTTCTAGGGTTCGGTTTGACAGCCCATCAACTAATAATACTAACCCATAAGATTATCTTAGGGTTAGACACCAAAAATCACAATTTAAACACTTACAAAAATCTAGGGTTTTGGGTCTTACCTTGATTTCTTATAAAAAGTGAAACTCAATAATTGGAGATGATGAAGAACACTCTAAAACACACAGTAGCTAAAGAAAATTGAGAGATCAAACTCAATCCCTCAAAAATCAACACAAATCTTGAAAAAACTAAGATTTCGGATTTACCTCAAATCAATCAGTGAAAACATAGATTCTACCTTAAGGATCACGTTTCCGGCATTGGATTTGAGTTTGGAAGCTTCAATATACTAGGATCTAAGGTTTTGGGTCAAAACCCTAAGAAAATTGGAGAGAAAACATGTGAGAGGGAGAAAAACCGGAGAAATGAGCTGAAATGAGCTTATTGGTGTCTTAAAAGGTGGCCTGTCCGGATACGAAAGTGATCTGTCCGGACACGCGAATGTGAAATCGCATATATGAACTTTCTGTAAGGCCTGTCCAGACACAAAAATGGTCCATCCAGACACGCGTGAAGGCTGGGACTTATTGGAAGTCCCGTCTGCAGGCTCGTTCGGACACAAGTTTTTGCCAAGTCCGTCCGGACCCACTACCCAAAAATTCCCCTCTTAACATTTCTAGGTGTTTTTCCCTCCATTTTTCATAATTTCTCACTTAATTAGTCTAATTCATGTTTTTAACACCTAATTAATTTCTTAGACATTACAGAATGACTCTGCGAGTCGAGTAAGTTTCAGTTTCTCACAGTGCAAAAAGTGTGGAAGGCCACACTCCGATGAGTGCATGGTGGGATCTGGAGCTTGTTTTCGGTGTGGAAAAAGCCTGACCATTTTGCGAGTCAATGCCTCATAATAGTTGCTATAAGTTCAGGATCGGAGGCGAGCAACAATCCAGTTTAGGCAACTGACTTAGGCGAGGGTGTACTCATTCACTCCAAGCAATGATGAAGCCGTGGAAAATGCAACTAACGTGGTTATAAGTATTATTCCTTTGTTTGGTAGGACAACTTCCATCTTGTTTGATTAGGGTGCCACCCATTCTTTTATATCGTCTACTTATGTGAAGATGTGTTGTTTGAGTACCGAACCACTAGAACCAAATATATTCGTGGCCACTCCTATTGGTCACACAGTAACTTGTAAGAAGTTTGTGGAAAATTGCCCTATTGTCATAGGGGGGAGGACTCTACAAGCGAAGTTAGCGGTGTTTAGCATCTTGGGCTTTGATGTCATTCTAGGAATGGATTGGCTATCAAAGTATGGAGCAAATATAGATTGCCACAAGAAGGAAGTGATATTCTGACTCCATTGCATAGAGGAGTTCAAGTTCTGTGAGTCTTGTGTATGAGCTACTCTACCACTCCTCTCTGTTGTTCAAGCAATAAGGAGCGTTAAAGATAGGGCACAATCATATTTAGCTTATGTGTTGGCTAACCCTAAAGTCAAGTTGAAGTTGAAAGACATTCCAGTAGTTTGCCACTATCTAGATGTTTTCATAGAAGTCATGGGATTGCCTCCGAATCAGAAAATTGAGTTCACCATTGATTTGGTACTAGGGACTCGGCCTATTCACAAGGCACCTTACTATAGGTCTCCAATAGAATTGAGAGAGTTGAAGGAGCAACTTCAAGAGTTGCTAGATCGAGGTTTTATTCGCCCAAGTGTGTCTCTGTGGGGAGCGCCTGTATTTTTTTTGTGAAGAATTATGTCTATGCAGAAGTGCATAGATTATCGTGAACTAAATCGGGTAACCATCAAGAACAAATATCCATTACCAAGGATCGATGACTTGTTCGATCAACTCAAGGGAGCTTTGGTATTTTACTTAACGTGTGAGAAGAAGACTTTCCGAAGACAGCGATATGAACACGGTATGACCATTATGAATTTTTTGTGATGCCATTCAGGTTGACTAATGCACCATCAATATTCATGGACCTGATGAATCGGGTATTGCATGAGTACTTGGATTCTATTGTGGTAGTGTTCATCGACGACATATTGGTTTACTCAGCTAATTTTGCCGAACATGAATAACACTTGTAGACGATGTTGAATGTATCTGAGGGAAATGGAGTTGTTTGCCAAACTCAAGAAATGTGAGTTTTGGTTAGAAGAAGCATCCTTCTTGAGTCATGTTGTGAACAAGAACGAACTTATAGTTGATCCAGATAAGGTAAAGGTTGTTGTTGAGTGGGAACAATCGGCGAATGTTCGGGAGATCCGTAGTTTCTTGGGTATAGCTGGTTACTATCGGAGATTCATTGAGGGTTTTTTTGCATTGTCAGGGCCACTGACCGCTCTCACAAGAAAGAATGCCCAATATGAATGGAGCGAGGAATGTGAAGCTAGTTTCCATGAGCTAAAGAGAAGGCTTGTGATTGCACCAGTGCTTACACTACCCATGAAATTTGTTGGGTATGTGGTTTATACAGATGCATCACGTAAAGGGCTGTGATGTGTGCTTATGCAACAAGCCAAGGTTGTGGCTGGTACGGATATTGGGTTGGCTATTTATCAGGCTAGTGGGGAATGTAAGCCTCCATTCTCTTAGGCAACTCGTGTAGGCCAATAGGAATTAAGTTGAGGATAGTAGCCTCCATTCAAGTGGTCCCCGATTCACTTGGGATACTTGTGTAGGTCAATGGGAATTAAGTTAAAGATAGTAGCCTCCATTCTAGTAGTTCCCAATTCGCTTAGGCTACTCTCACATAAAGTTCTTGTTTTGGTAATTCAAAAATAGGAGAAAGTTTTTTGCTCGTGTAGGCCAATGGGATTTAAATTTGTTTGTGCCACCGGGGTTGGTGCAACAACGAAATATAAATGTGCCGCTGAATCTTGTGCAGGTACAAAATTGACATATTAGATTTGTTCGGTTTTGAAAGTCGAGTTGAAGTGGGTCCTGAGGGCTAGAGACTGATGGAGGCTCACGGATACAGGAATGGCTCCAAGATATGAAAATCCTACGCTCTGGGTTGTTACGGGGAGGTGAACCTCTTGAAGTTGGATTGGGGGCAATGTCCCTTGACTTCTATCTTGTGATGTGCCAAGCGAACGACAATATGTTTTTGGGTAGAGTGCCTTTCAGCTAGGGGTGTACAACCTGTTGCGGTTATTTCCTCATAACCGCAACTGCAACCGGGGTACTCGGTTATTCTCATTTTAATAACCGCAACTGCAACCAATAGAGTTGATGTGTAATAAAAAATGATTGATGTGTTAGAGCACTAGCAACAGATACTCAATCATTTTCTCTAATTTTGGAAATCAAACCACTTTTTCTTTCTCTATACAAATATACTTCACAATAGCTTCTCTTTATCTTTCCTTGTACTATTAAAATAATATTTTTTTTACCTTTTACGCTTTTTTTTTTCATTATATTCCAAAAACATCTTTTCTTTTCTTTTCTTTTTTCTCAATTTCTCTCTCGTCAACGTCCATCCCTTCCCAACACTCCCTTCTTCATCTTCTTCTTCAACACAACACTTGCATCCCCTCTCCCATTTGTTTCACACTGAATCGTGACCAAGATAGTAAGAAAGAGACGGAGGTTCAAAGAGAAATTGAGAAAGAGACGATGCCGAAGAGAGAACATAGAGAGAGAGAGAGAGAGAGAGAGAGAGAGAGAGAGAGTTTGGTTCAATATCACCCACGACGTGGTCGAGGCCGCGGTCCTGGACCCATTTGATGGTGGTGGCACGTCCACAATGCTGCCACCCCAAAGCTCCACCACACCACCACCGCCGCCACCGCTAGAACTCTCTCTCTCCCCCTTTGGTAGCCCACTCCAAATATCTCCAGTATTCAACAACACCAAAAAGCACCACCGAATCTCCCACTTTTTCAAGATTCTAAAATTTGGAAGAGAAAAAGAAAACGAAAAGTAGTGCTTGTTTTGTTCTTTAATGGAGCCGCCAGAGGATAAGAGAACATTGTTGGATTCGGCGGAGGAGGTAATCCTTCGGGGGACTTAACTGCGTCAGAAGAAGCGAGAGAGAGAATGATATTCGAATCCAATCGTGACGAAGTCGATTGCTACTTGCAAGCCGTTGATGAAATCCAACAGTCACTATCGTCGATGTCTCTCTCCGGCGATGAGCAGTAGAGCGGCAACAAGGCCAACTCAACCATCCAGATCACCATGGCTCTGCTTGAGGACGAGTTCCGCAACATCCTCCTCAGCCACACCTTTGCAATCGAGCTAGACTCCTTGGACTCCACCGCCACTTCCGCCAATCTTGGCTCCTCCAGTCTCTCCTCTACCGACACTCCCTCTGTAAAGCTCGATGACCTCGTTGACGACCATCTGAGCGAGGAAGATGAGCTGCATAGGAAGATGAGAAGTGATTAGGACGTGTGAAGGAGTGAGGAGAGAGAGAGTTATTTTTTTAATTAAAATAATGTATTGGGTAGCATTGTAGCTGCCCAATGGTTTAGGGTATTTGTAAGGCATCTGCTGTGGGAGCTATTTAGTAGTTTTTTTTTAAAATTTTCCCTATATTTAGAGAAGGAAATTACTTACAGGACATCTGCTACTAATACTCTTATAAAAATGAAAAAAGTTAAAATGTTTTAAAGTTGACTTTTTTTGGGAGGAGTGAAAATAAGGGGAGGGATTGTTGTCTTGGTTATCAAACAGACTCATTATCTTTATGCTTTATCTTATGAAGTGTAGGACTTGACTCTCATATATTTTGGTTCTGGATATGTATCATACTGATGACTGGTCTTTTGACCATACTTGAGAGATTTGGCTATCTATATTATGGCATTTTAGTTTTTAGTCTTTCTATTCTTATTGTGATTGTGGTTTTTAAATTGTTATATTTATCTTTTAAGTGAAAGTCTTCCGCTGCAAATTTTTTTCAGAAAGGATGAGATCTGTGTGGTCTTATTCTTCTTAGAATAAGACTCAAAGACTGACCATGAAGTTAATGACCAGTTAGTTAATTTCATTAAAGCATTACACATGTACTTTTCACATGCTATATGACAAATGTCACTTTATCATACTGGTTTGTAAAAATTGGTTCCAAACTAGTTTGCAACTAATTTCTGTCATTTAAGAGTATGTGTAGCATTTTTTTTAACATATATTTTACGCGTATATATCTTACGCGTGCTAGGCATGCCAAGTAAATTATGTAAAGTTTCTCTAAAGAAAAAAAAGAAAAAAAAAAAATTATGTAAAGGTGTACATAACAAAAAATAAAAATAAAAATAAAAATATCACACGTATTAGCGAATGATTTATAAAAGAAATAATTGTACCATTGGTCCTTGTTAGGGCTGAGCATGGGGCAGGGGGGGCGGGAATAGCCTTTTTTTGGCCCCGCACCCCGCCAAAAACACCCTACAACCGCGCGGGGCGGTTGGGGGTGGAGAGGGGATACATGGGGCTGGGATCCGCGGGTATGTGGGTATTTCTTCCACATTTTCTTTTTCACTTTCTTTTTTCCTTTTTCACAAATTTTCCTAGGAACCAAACAATAAATAAGTACAAATAAAAATAAGTGGATTAGAAGAAGAGAAGAAGGAAAGAAGAAAAGAAGAGACTGAGAGAAAGTACCTTTCACGTGGGCGTGGGTGTGGGTGTGGGCGTGGCCATGGAGTAGATGCAAGATTCGACAGGAAATCTTGAAGAAGAAGAAGAAGAAGATGTGTAACGCCCCGCCTTTTGCAAAAAGGCGTAAGTGAAAATTTTCGAATTTCCACGTGACATTACTACAACCTCTTCAGAGTTAAGATTTGGCAGCGGAATAAAAAGGTATCCAATCGGTTTGGAATGAATAACATGACAGAGCTTCTAATTGAAATACTTCTAGTCAATCATAAAGAAAATGTTTAGACAACTACATGCAAACATGTGTCAACAATGACACAAGGGAATACATGGAAATTATTAGCAATCTTGTCAACATAAAATGTTATAAACATAGAAAACTATAAACAAAATGCAACTATGCGTCCTTAGCTTTAAGACCTCTTGAGCTTTATTCCTTGTCTATAAACCTGCACCAATATACATATATATATAGGAACAAAACACAAAACATTAAAGTGAGTCCACTGTTTCCAATAATAATATGAGTGCTGGTTTATTTATGGAATGCAACACAATGCAATATAGCTTCATGATCATAAGTATACGCAATTCATGTTCTGCAGTCATGAAGTGAATATAAATATGATAATAAAGCAATGGTATGACAGTTTTAAGTGTAGAGTCTTAGGTATTTCCCTTTTTCCACTACTCTGTTGGCCTTGGCACGTTTAGCGCGTTATTTGAAACCTTGGTTTCCTCACTTAACTTTTAATTATAATCTTTGGGAGCCTTGGCTCCTGGAAACCTTGGTTTCCCTGGTGACCTTGGTACACCAGTTTTTGTATTTATTATTCTTTTCAGGTACCTCCTCATTCACTGAGAATCTTGGAACTCATGTGAAGCCTCGTATACCTACCGTGGATCTTGATCCAACAGCTTGTTATTAGACAGGTTATTAAAAATGATAAAATATGCAAAACCACATGCGCAAACAATAAAACAGTAAACATAATATTATAGGAAAGTCAACCAGCTTCGTCCTCAGTAAGTATAGAGATACTTACAGCCTTTTGGTGCAGTTCTCATAATAGCTTATTCTCTGCAATAAATATATATTTGTATATAAAATATTAGCATCATTACTTGTAAATATAAATTATAGGCTTATCTTCGTACCTAATCTTTTTAGTTGGAAAGCTACTTAACATAATATGTTTGTCTTGATGTTAATTCCCAATATCAAAACTCTTTCTCAAGAAATTATCAATTTTCCATATCATTTCACATATTATTTAAACACCCAATATCGGTTAGAATTATAAACATAATATACTTTAATAAGACAATTACCAAAATACCCAATTCTAGGCTCAACCAAATCACCCAATATTCACAACACCATTGTAACAGACCGGTCAAGACTCAAAATCATAAACACACAGCCACAATCAGTTCAAAACAGAAATTCAATCTCAATGCTCCATAAAATATCCCATCCGGCCAACTTCAAAGCTGCAACTCAGTCATCATCCAACCACAAACCCGTAAATACCCAAAATCAATTCCTAAATCCATCACTACCGAAATACCCAAAGATTAACAACCAAAAACACTACATCACACGGCCAACCTTTCCAAAACACACACACACACAATCAATCAATTGAATCCACACTAAGGGATCCTTGCTGGGCATTCTGAAAATCAACCAAAACAGGGAGCACCGTAAAACTACCAACACCCCAAAATACCAACATACAACTTCATAAATATGATTGATCATGGAAGGGTACAAGGAACCCGAATCTGCCAAGTCAGCCATAACCACAACTTCCATGAATTCCATTCTCAAAAACCAACTAAAATAATCAACACTCACACCCTTAATCAGCCGAGTAGCAAAACAGAGAAACACCACACACACACTAAAAGCACACCCACTGGCCAGAACAGGGACAACAACCAAAACTCCCATGATCAGAACCATCAACAGGAAAATGAAACATAATAGATTGATTAAATCAAAACTAAACTACAAGATTCAACTAGAGAATTTTCATTTAATTACAAAGAAACCAACCGAAAATCAGTGAGCTAGAACCGTCGGAATTCGCCTATGGAAGTCGTCGGAAAAGCTACTGGAAGTCGTCGGATTTCGTGTCCCCTGTTCTGCCGGAAAACGGACTCAGGTCGCCTGAAATCGCCACTGGGACCGGCCAGAATCGTGCCTCTGGCCCATCGCCGACACCCAGTACCACCCACCGGAGGATCGGCCTCTGATCGGCCCTCTGCTCCGCCGGCGACAATCACCGGAAGCCCACCGAGGGTCGGCCTCTCCCGGCTTCTTCTCTGGGTTTCACTCTCGGCTCCTCCCTCTAACGCTCTCTCGATCTCTCTGCCTCAGTCGGCCTATCTCTCTCTGGCCTCTCAGTCTCTCTCTCGGTGAGAAACAGAAAAGAAGACCGAAAAGGAGAAGGAAGAAGAAAGGAGATAGGGGGAAGAAAAGGGGACCGGGTCTCTCCTCTCTTTTCACTCTCAAATTTTCTCTCTCAACTTCACTCTCATCTCTGATTCTCCGTCACTCTCACTTCTCCCTTTTCCCACGATCGTCCCTTTCCGGAGACTCGGACGGAAACAGGAAAAAAAGAGCAAAAGGAAGAAAAGAGAAAAGAGGAGGAAGAAAGAAGACCAAACAGAGAAGGAGAAAGAATCTCAGTAACAGAGTAACTATAACTGAGTGGTGCAAATTTTGTTGAAAGAGAAGTGGGTTTAATTTATAGAGGTAGTAAACTATGGTTAATTTTTACCTCAGTTAAATTAACACGAGTTAAAAGTAAAATATCGGATTTAACTCATGGTTAAATTTACCTTAGTTAGACTAACTTTAGTTAACGTTTAAAATATCTAGTTAACCCATGGTTAACTTTTATCTAGTTAAATTAACTAGAGTTACTTTTTAATAAAAACTAATCATTAATAATCATGAGTATCTTTATAAAATCTTTTCATTAATGACTCACTAAGATGTAATTTTAAATCCGTTTTAAGTCCAGTTCGTTTCATAAATAATGTTAATTTTTAAATAACATCATTAAACTAATAATATTATTATACCAAATAATATTAGGCCAAAATAATATTTTATGTCAATAATATTATTACAAAATATAATAATATTAGGAATGTTATTATTCCAATTAATTTACCAAATATTTAGGTTTTGGAACAAATGTCACATAAAGATATAATTATCAGGATAATGTCGATCGAGCGATTTTAAAGTTGATCGAGCGATTATCAATTGACAAGTCGATCGAGCGATGGATATTGTCGATCGAGCGATGATAGAGAAATAAGTCGATCGAACGGCAGAAGTGGTCGATCGAGCGATTGATCACCTTGGGTTAAATTCTATTTAAGGCGTCCTATCTTAAAATCTAGGGTATTACAAGATGCGAAGGGGGCCATGGAGCAGATGCAAGATTCAGCAGGAAATCTTGAAGAAGAAGATGCGAAGGGGGCGCTAGAGTTTAGGAAGAAATGAAAGGAAAAAATGTGGAGAGGGGAAGAGGGGGGGGGGGGGGGGGGGGGGGGTGCGGCACTACTAGTTGCTAGAATGCTAGGGTTTTTTTTTTCTTCTTTTTCTTATTAATTGTGCGGGGCGGGGCGGGTCCCCGGGGTTTTTAAAAACCCCAACCCGCAACCCACCCCGCCCCGCACGAGTATATCACTTTTAAACCCGTACCCGTAAAAAATTAACTAAAACCCAAGATTTTAGGGCGGGGCGGGGCGTGCGGGTTGGGGCGGGTTTGCAGATATTTGATCAACCCTAATCCCTGTGGTTAGCCTAAATTACAAATCACTCACTGTAGTACAAAAAGTTCATGGAGGATCATTGTGGTAAACTATAATTACGAATCACTCCCTAAACCTATTTTCCGTCTATCAAGTTAACAGATTCCGTTAGTTTGTTACGTCATATTCAAATGGAAATCGACACGTGTGCATTATAATTAAAAAAATATAAATATATTAAAAATATAAATAAATAAAATTTAAAATTTATTTTCTTAATAAAAATTATGTTTTTCACATGTGAATCTTCTGCGTGTGTTGTATGAATTTTATACGCATGTTAATCTGTCCATATTTTTTCCCTTCCCTCTCCTCATCTCCTCTCCTCTCCTACGCAGCTCCCTCCGCCCTCACCGCACCTTCGTCCTTCGAACCTCCACCCCAGCCGAACGCCACCACCTGCGACCACCACGATCCAAAGTCCGGCAAGTCTGCAGCTCTAAAACCGGCACATACCACCACCAGCGACGCCCACCAGCCAAAAAGGAAAAATAATGGTTTTCTGATTTGCAGTTCCTTGGGTTAGTGATGCTTTTTGTCTTGAAGTTATTCCCCACAAGAAAGCGTTTGGTTCACGTTTGGTTCACAAGTTCTTAGATTTAACCAAAACGACACAGTTGGCTTTATAAGAATACCCAAAACAATCTGAGCCCTCCATTTTTTCTACAGCAGATACTGAAGCCAAATCCATTAGAATAAACCCTGTGTTTTGCAAAGCCCCCATCACTCGGTCTCCATGGCTGTGGACAGGGAAAAGCTTCAAGAAGAATCTCCCGTGCTACGTTTCTACAGAATTGTTCTCGGTTGGGACTACTTCCGCCTCCTCAAGAACTCCTTCGTAATCCCTCTCTTTTTTTCTCTCTCTCTGGTTGTGTGTGTTTGAGTGTTTGTTATGTAAGTAAGTTTTAGTTTGTGGGATAATATTGGAATGCAGGAAAATAAAGGAAACTTTGGCGATGGAGCTTCCTCGGGGCTGAGGGAGGTGAAGGACGCGTATAAGGACGTTGATGATTATATGTCAACTTTTGAGCCACTTCTATTCGAGGAAGTCAAAGCTCAGATTACTCAGAAGAGAGATGAAGAAGAGGGTATTTTTCTATCTTCCTTTTTCTTTCTGTTTGGTTCCCGGTTTATTTTCTGGGAAGCATTATAACGTCAAATTCTTAGCATTGCTTCTGAGTTGTGCTATATAATATATAGCACATTGGTCCCGGATTTATCACAATCAGATTTTTCTTGTTTCAATATAATGTTTGGCTATGGAATATCACCCAGAAATTTTTTCATATCCCCCCCACCCCTCTCTCTCTCTCTCTCTCTCTCTCTCTCTCTCTCTCTCTCTCTCTCTCTCTCTCTCTCTCTCACACACACACACACACACACACACACACACACACACTCTTATCTATCTATAAATATTTTGTTTCTTTCTATATCCCTCAATTTCTCTATGAGAAAATGGTGATGGAATTTAGTTTTGAGCCTTTTCTGCTCTTTTATATGTTTTTGAGGTATGGAATGTGACCCTGATAGCAATACACATACAATCGAACTCTATGTCTTTCAGTTCTGAAGTATTTGTATTTGGCATTGCAGTGACACAATGGCATAGCAGGCTGGTGGTGGAATGCAATGAGGTTGATGGATTTCACTTGCTCGCGGTCACTTATGCGGCTGACGACACAGAGGAATCGATATCACAGAATGACCTGTTGCTTCTTTCAAAAGAAAATGTAAATGCAATCTGATCATTTTTTTTCGACTTCTCTCTCTCTCTCCATGCATTTTAACATACAATTCTCTGGTCGTTTTATTTTGCATTTATCTCGTTGTATTAGTGGTTTTCTCTCTGTTCCTCATTCTAATTATTAGCTTTATTTCTAATTGTTCTGTTTTCTTTTCTCATATCTTTTTTCTTTATTTACTTGCTTTCCAGTTGCTCTTTTTTCTTTTCTTTTTTTTTTTTTTTTTGGCAGAACACATTTGGGAAACACTTTTTGGGTGTATATTGTGGAGAAAAGGGAAAATTAATCTTGGGAATTGCGAGTTTTCTTTTCTGCAAAAAGTTCAACTAGTTGGCCCTATCAAGTTTATGAGACTTAAATCAAGATAACAAGATCAATAGAAATAATTGTTTTTCCCTCTTTTCCTGTCGGTCCTTGGTAACCAAAAGGAAGCCATATCAAAACTAAATGAATTTGGTTTATGTTGCTTGGGTTTCTTATTGCTTGGAATGTGTTGCTTATTTCAGTTTCAAGAGGGTACAAGGATGCCAACAACATATGCATTTGCATTGGTGGAGAATTGTCAGAATAATTCTTTTAGACTTAGAATGTATTTAGCTGGAGAAGTCGAGCATTCAAATACAGATGTAGTTAAATCTAGTCAGAGGCTGTTAAGTATGCGGACGGTTATTACTTCACCGACTAGTGAAGTGGATAAACTATTTTACAGTCTAAAGGTAACATTTTTCTCCATGAAATTAGAGTTATTCTTTGAGATCAGCTATATTTATATTTATGCATTCATTTATTTTGCAGAGATTATCTTCCTTTATCTTTTTTTTTTTTTTTTTAAAATATATTGTAAAATGTACAAATTTGAATCCAGCATAAGAAACTGTATGAATTTAAGGGAAATACTGTTTATTGTTTCTTGTCCATTATCCTATCACTTCCCAATTTTTTATTTTATTATTTTTATTTTTTTTGTTTAAATATGGGCCAAGTATGTTATAATTTTTTTATGTGAACCTTAATTCTGATTGTTCTCTCTTTAAAATTGTAGTCTTCATGATTAAAAATGAAAGAATGATGTATGCCAATGTGTGATTTTTAGAGAAGTGTTGGCAAGCATCTGAAATTAAATTTATAATTTTAGCCTTGTGGGTGTTGCTCAGAACTTTCAAACTTGAAGGAGGATTTGAAACCTTTAAATTGAGGATTATGTTTGTGTTTGTAGTTTTGGTAAGCTTAGAAATAAAAGTTTCAATCAAAGAGGAGAGAAGGGGAGGGCTTGAACCATAAAAGTTTTTTTTTTTTTTTTTTGCAAATGGAAATAGGGTTTGTGCTACACGTAAGGTAGCAATAGTGGAAAGTTCTTTGGGTTGTAACTGATGATTCTTATTTCAGCAGATTCTTCTGTCATGTGGCATAAGTATACCATGCAAACTAAGTGTGATATTTTTAAACAATTGCATTGTTAGGAATGTATTACTATGGTCAGTACAGGATTCACCAATTAAGTGCTAAACTCTTTAGAGCAAGTTGCTTAGCAATTTATGGTATGATTAAGCCTCTTGAGAGAAGGATAAGGCAGGAGAAATGCTTAAGTTCTAGTGCTGGGATTAGTTCCAATTTATGCAGTTTGAGTTGATGCTTTTATGGTGGTTACTTGTCTCTTATTTATGGTTATTACATGATTATTCATGTTGCTCGGAATTTGAAACATGAAGTAATTACCTGATAAGGGATCTTGTGATAATAATACAATTTTTATTTTTTATTTTGTATTTTTATTTTTTTATAAGTAATAAGCCAATCACATTAAAAGCGTGAGGCGCCCTTTAATACACTGAGAGTATACAAAAGAAAACGCCTAACTAGAGAAACGAGTAAGGAAATCAAGAAAACTTTTGATAAGGGAAACACATAAGCCGTAGTCCAAAGATACGAAATGTGATAGAAGGAGGATAAAAGCTCCGCAGGGGTCTCCATGTCCTTAAAGTTCCGGTTATTTCATTCCCTCCATTTAATTGGTAGCATAGATCTTTAGTAATGTAGTACACAGCTGGTATTTAGTTCAAGTCACATGCACTCTGATCATAATAATGATCAAAATGCTCTTGGTATTCTTTGTTGCAACTGTTCAGCTTCTTGCTTAGGGAAATCTAAATATTTTGAGTAGTTTTGATCTTATTTACGAGGCAGACAGGATCTTATTTCTTGTTGTACATAGCCAATCAAGATAACAATTGAACCATACTATATCCAATATGAATACAACATTTTGTTTGTTTTCATCCTAGCTTGTGAACTTGTAATTTATCAACTAATGAATGAATACATCTTGTAGATCTGCAGTTTATCAACTATTGCTCGTGAATATGTGGCTCTATGGTCGATTGTCTCTCTTCCTTTTAAGGATTTAATATTATCGGCTGCTGAAAAGAATATTGGTTGTGAAAACCAGGCTTGGAAAATTTCTAAATCCCTGGAGGAATATATAAAACACAATCATAATGAATCTCAACAAGAAGCCATACAGGTAACTTCCTTCTCATATTTTATATGATTATCAACTGCTTTATTTCCTGGATCAGATTGTATTTATATATGATTGCTACTACCCTTATATGATGTTACTTATATGTTGCAACGACCCATAACCATAGTGTTTACCACCCCCCCCCCCCCCCCCCCCCCCCCCCCCCCCTCTTTCCCTTCTTCTCTTCCAGCTGTTCTCATTATTATTTTGTTCAATGCTTGAGGATTCTGCTTATTATGTTACTTTAATGAATGTCATTGCCTGTTGCAGGCTGGTCTAGCACGTAAAGCTTTTGTTCTGATACAGGTTCGTGTTGTGTTGTCTTAAGCTTCTTCTAGATTTATTTACGGCATGCTTTTCCTTTGTTGTCTTTTTCTTCTATACTTGAAACAATATCTTCTATACTTGAAACAATTTTTTTAATGAAACAATGCTTTTCCTAGTTCATATTTAAACTATTTGTTAAGCATGTGATAAAGGATAGGACGGAAACCTCCAACTTTGTGCTCTCTAATTGGGTTAAAGTTTCATTGGTAGATTGGTAAAGGGTTATTATGACGCAAAAGGCGAAGCACGAAATATTGGTCTATGGGGTTATTAGGATTTAATTATATATATATATATATCTATTTTAATTTTCAAGAGTCAATGGTGTTTTTGTAATTCAATAAATGGGCGTTGCCCTATATTATTTTGGGTAATTCAATTAATGGGCATTGTCCTAGATTATTTTTGGTAATTCAGTAAACGGGCGTTGCCTTGGGGTTTAGTGGTTAGTCTATTTAAGCGAGTTTTGTATTCCAATGGAGGCAGACTTGATGAAACAAAAATAGAAAATAAAAACAATGGAGAATTGATTCTTCTCTCTCCTCTTCCCCATAGCTTCTCTCTCTCTCTCTCCCCCCCCCCCCCTTAACTTCTTCTTTCTCTATTTTCTTACTTATCAAAAAAAAAAAAAAACTTCTTTCTCTTCAATATCTCTCATCTTTTAGCTTCTTTCTCCTTTCTTTGCCCAAATCTTGCTGTGTGATTTTTGTAACTATTGTGGCCTGGCATTAAATTTGGTATCAAAGCCTTACTCAATTGTTTCACATATCGTGCTACCCCAACTGGCCAACACCACGACCACTACCATTCCAGCACAATCGTTGTCCACCATTCCAAGCCTCTCCATTGCTTGCCAAATCAAACCGTAGAACCCACCAACTTCAAGACACAAGCCTGCCGCTGTTAGAAAAAAAAAAAAAAAAAACCGAAAATCTCAAACCACCCCATGCTATGGCGCTGCCGCCACCCAACAACCCACAAGAATGGACATAGTCCTTCGCACAACCTAAAACACCGCCGCCAAACACTCAAACTAATACAGCAAGACAACACAACAACTGTTGTCACAAAACAAAAAAAAGGAAAAAAATCTCATATAGTCTCAACCCCTCGGTCCCAACGACCCATCTCAACATCATGTTCTTTTGCTGCCCTAAACAGCCAACTGGCAACCACCACACCACCACATCACCACATCACCACCCAACGCCCAAACACCCAACTGATAAACACCACCAATCCACCACTCAATCCAAAAAAAAAGGGACTACCTGAAAGTCCATCTTGCCTATCATCACGACCCATCTCACTAGTGGTGCTACCCACCTCATCGCACGGCAGCACACCCTCTGTTAATTGTAGAAAGTTCTGCACGATACAACGACGCCAAACCGCCGTCACGGCTCCATCCATTGCCGCCACTATCTTGCCCGCACAGTTCGCCCTTTGTTGTTGACATCACGTTCCATTTCGCCAACGCCTCCACTACTTTGCCTCTGCGTCACGACTGTTGATATCAATCTTGGGGAGCGAAGACGACTTCTATGAGTCCTCCCTGTCTTGTTGACCCACTTCCTCTTGACCTTGGTTTTGCTCTGTTGCTGTTGTATGAGAGAAATTTTACTAAGTTTAATCAAGCTTTTTTTTTTTTTTTTTGGATAAGTAATCAAATCTCATTAAAAAGCGCAGGGGAGCGCAACTCTAGTTTAATCAAGCTTTGTTTGGTAAATGGTTATGGCGTTATGCTATGAAGTGGGATGCGTTATGACGTTTGGTTCTGGAAGCAAAATATGATAGTTTGAGTGGTGGTTGGTGCTCTAAGGAGGTGGAAGGAATTTTTGGTGTTGGAGTGTGGAAACATATTAGGAGGGGGTAGGGAGTCTTCTCGAGATATATTATATATGAAGTGGGTGATTGATCTAAGATTCATTTCTGGCATGATGCTTGGTGTGGGGATCAACTATTAAAGGAAGCTTCCCGGAGTTATTTGGTATTGCTCGTTGTAAGGAGGCGTGGGTTGTGGACCACATGCTGTTTTCCAATGGCATTATTTAGTGGAATGTGTCTTGTCATAGCTGTTCAAGATTAGGAGGTAGATTTGGTTCTTGCATTTTTTGGTGTGTTATATTCATTCAGATGGAGACAAGATAGTGAGGATTGTTTTAGGTGGACTCCTTCAAAGAGGAAGAGATTTGAGGTGCGGTCATTTTTTCATGAGTTATCTACTTTGGGGGGTTCTTCTTTTCCTTGCAGGATGTTTGGATAGTTAAAGTCCCTTTGAGCGAGGTTTTTTTTTGTGTGTGTGTGTGTGTGGACGACAGCTCATGGAAAAATTTTGACTTTGGATAATTTGAGAAAGAGAAGAGTAATAGTGGTGGAATGGTGTTGCATGTGTAGGAGAGGAGAATCTTTTTTTTGATAAGTAAGATTTCATTAAAAAGCGCAGCGGGGCGCAACCCTAGCACACAGGAAGTATACAAAAGAAGTCCCTATACAGAGGAAATAAAAGAACAAGAAAGTAAAAAGTCAGCGAACAACATACTACTCGGGCTATGCGCCGACACCCAAAGATATAACATATTAAGCACATTTCTACAAAGAGCCCCAACCGAAACCTCCACATCCTCAAAAAGCCTAGAATTTCTCTCACGCTACAAGCCCCACAAAACACATAAAGGAGAATCTATTGATCATCTTTTACTCCATTGTGAAGTGGCAAGAGAATTGTGGGCTGCTTTGGTTGTTCATGTATATACTTACTGTGCACTTAGGGACGCCTTGCGTTTTTTTAATAAAGCTTTAATATTTATCCAAAAAAAAAAAAATATTGATGGTGAGGTCAGGTGGGTAGTCGCTCAGTTCTAGATGTGTGGACAATAGCTCAGTTGTGCTTAATGTGGAGTATGTTGAGAGAGTGGAATGCTAGATGCTTTGAATATCGTGAGAAGACGAAGGAAGAGCTTAAGAACATCTTGGTCAAATTGCTTTTTAGTTGGATTGGGGCGTATAATATCTCTCAATCTTTCAAACTTTTTTGAATTTGTGGATTTTTCGTTCTTTTTTTAGCATGTAAGGGGGACTTTCTATATATACATTCTGTGTACTAGGGTTGCGTCTCTCTGCGCTTTTCAATGAATTGAATTATTTATAACTAAAAATGAGAGAACCAAGTTTTGTCGCTCAGTTTTATGGAGTGGTCAGCCAGTCAAAGCGTTAAAAAAAATGTTTTGGACACATGCTACTTAAGTTGGTTGGACCCTTGTTCAGAGGTTGGGCTTGGACCCATAAATTTCTTGAGTAAATGTTTTGAACCTTTCTGCATTTCAAAACTCGAGGTCAAGTTTTCTCCAACCAAGGGAGAATGATGTAAAAGGCGAAGCACAAAATATTGGTCTATGGGGTTTCTAGTATTTAATTTTCAAGAGTCATGGGTTTCCCTAGATTATTTTAGGTAATTCAATAAATGGGTGTTGCCCTAGGGTTTGGTTGTTAGACTTTTTGGTAATTTAATAAATGGGTGTTGCCGTTGTGTTTATTAGTATATTTAAGTGTGCTTTGTATTCCAATGCGGGCAGACTTGACGGAATAAAAAAAAAAAAAAATTGAAGAATTGATTCTTCTCTCTCCTCTTTCCGTTCTCCTCTCTCTTTCTCTTCCCTATAGCTTCTTCTCCCTTTCTCCCCCCTTAGCTTCTTCTTTCTCTTCTCTATCCTCTTTTAGCTTTTTTCTCCTCTATTTGCCCCAATTTTGTTGTGTGATTTTGCTTATCAAAATTTTGCTGTGTGATTTTTGTAACTATCGTGGTCTGGCATCAGATTAGAGTTCAGTAACATTGAGTATTGGGGATAATATTAGGTTTGAGTTAGTATTGTATATGGACAATTACTTATTGAAAAAAAAGTTTATATGGACAATTTAAGATCAAATGAAATATAAGTTTTTTCAGAAGAGAGAAGAGTAGAGTGAAACTTTAAAGTTGGAGAGAGAGCGAAAGCTGACACTGAAAATAGATATCAAGAAATAAGCCTCCATTAGAGCTTAAATCTGTAATCTCAATCAGATATCATTCACCACCAAAAAGCAAGATTACTATCCATTAATAGACCACAAGCCTGATGTTGTTAACCCTAGCCATTGAAATTAATCTAGTCCTAACCATCTATAAAACCTTAATTAAAAGGATGGTAGAAGACCTAATGCATCATTGCTAATAGATCAAGGTGACCCAAAATCAGCTTCTTTAACCCACCCTTCTTGTTGAGGAAGTTTCGGTGGATGTGGCGCAGCCAGTGCTGGATTTTGTTGGAGGGGCAGTTTCCATGAAGGCTGTTGTTAAGCAATCTTTAACCCAAAATCAGCTTCTTTAACCCAAACTTCTTCCACCTTAGAGTGTTGCAAAGACTTGGTATCACCGACAATATCTATCCTCATTGCTGCCACAGACTCTGCAAATGAGCTCTCATCCAAATGCACTGACCTGCCTTCTCTAGCCCTCCTATAGTAACTCTGAAATGGCTTAGATACTGACAACGCTGGAGTAGAGAGACATAACCTTTCTCCCAACTCAACCGCCCCAGCGAATGAGGCACCGGAAGAAAATGATTCTTGCCTGGTGGAGGTGGACTGAATCCAATGCTCAACAGACCCAACACCAATACCTACCAGTGCCGGAGAAGACCCCTCAAACTTGAGGGAAACTTCTAGAGACGCTAAAGACAGCATCTCTGTCGTCGGAGCAAAGAGCATAGCGACATAAAACAATGGATCAAAAGAGGATGTTGGCAAGGGAGGAAAGACAAACCTTGGAGCAACAGGGTTTTCGATCATGTGAGAAGGTTGAGCTACGTCCTTCAACGCCGACACCAAGACAGAATCTACTGTGACTGCCGGAGCTGAAACACACCCACTGGCAAAAGCAGACCTTACCTGAGAAGACCCATTTTGCTGGACTTTGAAATCCCTAATTGCAAAAGAAGACAGCGTATCGACTGTTGATGGTGAAGTAACAAGCCTCGCTTGTGGACCATCGGCATCTTCAGGCAAAGATGCGGACCCAGGATTCGAAGAGAACCTAGGACTTGCTCAAGGTCCTGAACCCAGTCCAGCATCCGTAACTGCATCACCCTAAACAAATCCAGAACCCATCTCCTCACAAACCAGTTTGGGCTTAGATGCGATGATCACCTTTAAAACCCACTGTGGGTAATTGGTCCAGCCCAAAACCAACCACCCGACCCACTTCGGCCTTAATCCGATTGCACATCTTTCTCCATGCATACCCTAGAATCTTCTTCTGCGAGTGATTGATGAGAGTACCCATCATCTTCTTCACTGACCGAAAGCTCTCCTCTGAACCAGCCTTCGCCCTCTTCAGATTCTTCTCCATCTTAGAACAATCCAGTGCCAATCTCAGATTCTCACCTCCGTTTGCCCATTCAAAACAAACCGTCAAGGTGACCCAAAATCAGCTTCTTTAACCCACCAGAGTCCACGGTAGAACTGGTTGTAGCTCGAACCACTTCCGCGAAGGAGCGCCCAGACAAAGAAGCCTTCGCGCCTACTCCCACCTCCTTCCTTGCCGATGAGATCTCAATAGAACCCTGCAACTCAAACTTGGCTTGAAAAGGCACCAACATTTGACACAACTCTTCCACAAACCGACACCATCCCCACCCTCCACGACCCTTGGGAAACCAGATGATACCTTTCCGACCACTCTTTGCATAAACCGCCACTCCGGATAACGGCCGGCCTTATTACTGCCCCCACAGACCAATAGCTCCTTCTCAACCTCACGGTAAGACTTGGCGAAGTCTTACTTTACCCAGAGACTTCATCACCTCTTCAATCGTATCCACCAGCCAAACGGAGCAGTGGACATCCCAAAAAAATACCCAACAAAATCTTTCCTCCAAATGAAATTCTACCTTAGCTTCTTGCACCGAAAAGAAGAATTTTTTCGCTTCCATAGAGAAACACTGCTCCATATCAGCACTGCATGGTAACTCCGCATGCAACCCCGCGCCACCACCTAC
This sequence comes from Alnus glutinosa, assembly GCF_958979055.1. Lineage (NCBI taxonomy): Eukaryota > Viridiplantae > Streptophyta > Magnoliopsida > Fagales > Betulaceae > Alnus > Alnus glutinosa. The sequence goes on along the minus strand of NC_084896.1, from coordinate 11,403,409 downwards.
GGGAGACCAGTTCCAACCTAGCTCAGAACTAAAGAGCCAAAACCAAACCAGAAACAACCAAAAACAGAGAGGTATACAAAAACCCAATGCCGTCCGAGCTTCAAAGTAGTGAGAGAGAACGGAACCCTAGCGGGACGCGCCTTCACGCGCCACCACTGGTGTGAGTGAGACGGGAATGAAAAAGGGGAGAGGCCTCTCTCTTTCCCCTCTCATATTGCTTTAGAGAGCATCCTGTCATTGCTTGACCCAAAAAATAGCATTTTCTCTCTTTGATACCGATACTTTCTTTTGTTTGCCAATTTTTGGTTTGGTTAAATTATGTTAATGTACTGTAAAATGTGGATCTTACCCTGTGCTTCTTTTTAGGGTCCCCCAGGAACAGGAAAAACAAAGACTATACTTGGGCTTCTAAGTACCATTTTGCATGCTTCTCCAGCAAGAGTGCTCTCCAAGTAAAAATATGACCCCTTCCCCACAGAATGGGCTATGTCGTGCATCTAAGTTTCATTCCGTGGTTCATATATAACTTTTGTTATCTTTTTTGTGTAGGGGTGAATTGCTTGAAATAAAGCATAAGACGGAACTATCCATGCAGGAAAAGTATGTGTCGTTGCTAACCCAATTCTTTATTTAATTATGTTTTTTTTCATATGTTTATGGTTCCAATCTATGTTTTCCATTTATATCTATGTAATACAAAAATTCTATATGGTTTGAGGAAAGATACTAAGTCTCAATTGTGATTGTTTTTTTTTATTAAAGCTGCCTCTGTTTTCTACTGCAACTAAAATGTTTTAAGCACCAAAAGTGCTAAGACTGTTGAACAACTTTATTAATAAGTGAAATACTTTTAGAAAAAAAGGGAATGTGGATTTCATTGACATACAGTTCCAAAACGTATCAAATTGTAAAAGCAAACTAGTCTCATCTTTTCTTTTCTTTTTTTCTTCTTCTACTTTTTTTTTTTTTTTTTAATTTTTTTTTTTTTTTAATTTTTTAATTTTTTTAAGCAAGTAGTTTTACCACAGAGAACTAAAAGCAAACTGAACAGCTTTTTTGACAAGTAATTCAATCTTGTTAGTACACATGAAGTATACAAGAGAAACTCCCTAATATGGAGAAAAAGAAGAGCAAAAATCCCAAATCTTTGTAAAATTAAAAATCTCTGGATCCCAAATCTGTTGTTTCTGCGAGTCACCGATTTGAAGTTTATTAGTTATTCTGAGGGGTTACTTAGGTTACTTTTAAGTAAATTACTTTGAAGCGAAGGCTTTTGAGATTAGGATGGTTGTGGGTTTCAATGGTATCCGATTTGCAGAATGGAGTCGGGGGACGTTGCGAGCAATGATATTGGGGAAGATGAGTGTGCTCTGGCTTCGTATGACTATGTAGGATTTGATTAAGGGGGTGGAGGTGAAGATTTTTATCGACACGGTCTAGGAGCCTCGTTTTCGTTGCTCAGAGGAGATCGAATGGCTATGGGAGATATGGAACTATTGGAGTACGATGGAGGAGGCTGGAGAAGCTTAATCGTGATTTCGGAGGGTAACAAAGGTGGAGGATGGGCGGAGTGTGCTACTCAAATGTGGAAGGTGCAGAATTATTTTGAAATGGACCGGACGTCTTGCAAGAACCGGTACGATGAATGACGGTGGCGTAAACCAGGTGCAGCCGCGAATGGTGGAGGAAGGACAATGGACGTTCACCGATGTCTTGATTGGGAAGGGGCATGAGAAGGAATTAGGGAAGAATATTTTGGGTACTACGGAGATTCAGCCATTAAGAAAGAAAGAATGAATTTGGAAAGAATATTATGGTGACATTATTGGCGAATCAAGACTGCAGGGATTTTGGGAACTTTCCTTTGAAGGAGAAGCTGAACGTTATTCCTTGCAGTGTCGTAAAGGAGATGCTGATTTCTTCAAAGAAGGAGGTGGACAGCTGGCATGGTAAAATTGATATGGGGTACTCTGGGTTTTGACGTGAATGAGAATTGGGTTAAGCCCATAGAGTTAAACGAAAGGCCTAATGGACGAGGGCTAAAGGAGATAGGTCGGGGCAAGTTCGAATTGGTCGAAAGGTGAAACAAGAAAGCAAATAGATGGGTGAGAGGTCCACTCGTCATTTGGGCTAGAGGAGGAAAAGAACAATTATTTTCTCAAAGACAATCTGGATGCACCTCTCATGGGGATGGATGGGGAAGAGCCGGAACAAAAATGGGAGGTTGTGTATCATCAGAGGGAGAAACAAGTGGAGAAGGGGACCTGGAAGGTGAAAGACAATGGGAAGATGGTGGGAGATGGGTCAAGAGCTTCTGCTCCGATGAATGGTAGTGCGGTAAGAGACGGAGTAGAGTAGACTGGTGATTTAGAGGGAGTCCGAAGCAGGTGGCTATCAGGCAAGAACGACGATGAAGGTGCCAGAACTTGTTGAGAAGTTGGCCGTAGTCCATGGGTCTTGTCCAAACATGATCGAAGAAGTCTGGGTACATCACTATGAGCCGGAGGGACCAACTGAAGGGGAGAGGCAGGCGTATGTGAAGGCGACAGAGGCAGAAAATATCGATAAGATGCTTGGTGTTTCTAATTCAGCTGGGTTAGGCCTAAATATGGTCAAACCTGGAGAGCGCAGTTCCGAACAGGGTGAGGGTGAATCATAATGGTATGATAGATAAGGTGGGTTCGCTCAGGAAGGCTCAAATAATGTCGATGGGGGTAATGGTGGTCTAGAAATTCAGGTGTTGGGTCCTAGCTATAAGGGCATCTTCTTGGGAACTGTAGGGGAGGAGGAGGGGTTAGGGATCGGGTTGGGTGGTGGTGCCAAGGAAAAAATGGAAATTGGGTGTTCTTCTGGCACGAAGGGCGTTCTTAGTTCAGTGGAGATCCATGGTGGGAGGAGACTAAGTGTAATTTCATAGTGTACAACTGAAATAGGGGATATGTACATGGGGATACTGGCGCTATTTCGGGAGATGAAGAGCTTGAGAGAAGGTTAGGCTGTGTAAGGGATCAACTTTATCTGGATCTGCAGAGTCATGAGCCGAAGGCATTGCTTCTAACCGAAAAGGGGCGTGGGGGAGAAGTTGGAGGGGAGTGAACCATTGTCCATATTTCCTTAAGCAGTGGGTGTGGATGAGAGGACTCTTAATAATTGGTGTCTTCCAATTGGGTGGTTGATATGGTGAAGAATTTTTGCCATGTCGTGTGATTGGTTCAAAGGTAAAATGTTGGCACTATTTGCTGAGATTGAAGCTACTAGAGATCATGCTTTTAGCAAGGAATATGTCTAATGTACATTTGAAGCTAGGGTCTAAAGGCGATCGGGAGTTAAAAAGGCTGGATTGCTCTATTAACTATGAAAACAAGAGGGGGGGGGGGGGGGGGGGGGGGGGGGGGGGGGGGGGGGGCAATCACTAAGAGCGAGAGGATAGGGTAGGGGCTCAAACAATGTTTTATGAAATAAAAAATAGTAACGTGGAATGTTAAGGGGTTGAATGCACTTAATAAAAGACTGAGGATTTGAGATCTTCTAAGAGAATGGAAGGACGATGTTGTCTGTCTATTAGAGACGAAGTTGGAAATTGTTTCAAGGGAGGTGGCTTGGAGCTTACGGGGATGTCAACATGTAGATTGGTGCTATATGGAATCAAGTGGGGCCTCAGGTGGAGTTTTGTTAATGTGGGATAGGTAGGTGGTGGAAAAGATTGAGGAGTGTGTGGGGAGATATACAGTTGCTTGCTCTTTGAGAAATACTGATGATAATTTTGTTTGGGCGTTTAGGGGGGGAGGGGGGTGTTTACGGGCCGAATGATGATGGGGATAGGAGTGTTTTGTGGGATGAGCTGGCTGGTTTGATGAGCTGGTGGGAGCTTCCATGGTGTAGTGGGGAGATTTCAATGTGGTTCGGTTTCCAAGCAAGAGGTTAGGTAATTAGAGTTATTCTGCAGCTACAACGGAGTCTTCAGATTTTATTTTCGTATAGGGATTGGTGGATATACCGCTTGTAGGGGGGAAGTTTACTTGGTCAAGTAATCAGGAGGAGCAAATATGGTCTAGAATTGACAGATTCTTACTATCTCCGGAGTGGGAAGTACATTATCCGGAGGTGACATAGAGGCAATTGCCAAGACTACTGTCAAATCACTTTCCGTTGCTGTTGGATTGTGGGAAGCCCAAAGTAGGGAGCATGTATTTTAAGTTCAAAAACATATGGTTGAAATTTGCAGGTTTTGTGGAACAGGTTCATAGTTGGTGGATGTCTTATGGTTTTCATGGTTTACCTGGTTATGTGTTGGCTAGTAAGTTGAAAGGTTTGAAGGCGGACCTGAAAATATGGAATGAAGAGGTTTTTGGTGATATAGGGAAGAAAAAGAAGGAATTATTAAAGGGCATTCGGGACCTGGATTTAATTGCAGAGGACCGTGGTTTAGTGTATGAGGAAAGGATGAGGCAGGTAGAAAACTTTCCTTTTTGTGGAAGTGAGTTGGAGACAAAACTCAAGAGCTCTATGGTTGAAGGAGGGGGACAACAATACCAAATTTTTTCATGGGGTGGCCAACTCACATTGAAGAAATAATCATGTGGAATCTTTGAGTATCAATGGTTCTATATCCAATAATCCTATGAAGAGAAAGGAGCATATAGTACATTTTTATAGCCAATTGTATTCCGAGTAGTGTACTTGGCGGCCATGGGTGGATTGTCTCTCGTTCCAATCCATTGATGCGGAGGAGAGCACTTGGTTAGAAAGGAAGTTTGAGGAGCAGGAGGCGTGGGAGGTGGTGAGGGGATCGAATGGTGACAAGGTGCTGGGACTGGATGGCTTCACTATGGCTTTTTTTCAGAAGTGTTGGAAGTACTAAAAAAGGATATCGGAATTTCATAGTTGAACGCAGTTTGAGAAGATTTTTAATGCAACATTTGTTTCTCTTATTCCCAAGAAGACATGCGCTATGGATGTCAAGGATTTCTAGCCTATTAGTCTGGTCGGTAGGGTGTTTAAAATCATCTCCAAGGTTCTCGCTAACAGGCTGAAGTTGGCGTTTGGGCATAACTCACAGAATGCCTTCATTGGAGGTCGACAAATTTTGGATTCAATGCTTATTGCTAATGAATGCTTGGATAGTCTACTTAGATTGGGGGAATCTGGGGTGCTGTGTAAATTGGATTTGGAGAAGGCGAATGATCATGTCAATTTGGAATCTTTGCTTTACATGCTTTATAGATGTAGTTTTGGGGAGAAGTGGAGGGATTGGATAGAGTTTTGTATTTCTATGGTGAGATTTTCCATATTTGTGAATGGAACTTCATCTAGTTTTTTTCCTAGCTCTTGTGGGTTGCGGTAAGGGGATCCATTCTCGCCATTATTGTTGTGGTCATTATGGAGGCATTAAGCTGGATATTGACTGCGACAATGGATCAGGGTCTCTTGACAGGGTTCTTAGTGGGGTCTAGGGACATTGAAGGCTTGGTACTGTCTCATCTACTGTTCACTGATGATACGCTGATTTTTTCGTTGTGCGCATTCTGAACAAATTCACAATCTGCGTTGTATTTACGTATGTTTTGAAGCAGTTTCAAGGTTGAGAATCAATTTAGCAAATCTGTAATTGTTCCTATCGATAGAAGTGGAAGATGTTGAAGATCTAGCTCATCTTCTTGGATGTAGAGTTGCTTCATTGCCCATGAAATATTTGGGTTTGCCGTTGGGTGCTTCATTTTTGTTTTGATAAGTATATTTAAACAAAAAAAAGTGCAAAGGCGTGCAACTCAAAGTAGACCGGATGTATACATGATACCCCTAATTTAAAGAGAAAAAACAACACAAATCTACAAAATCAGAATAAGAACAATCAGACATAGACTATAGCGCCACTCTCCACGTAAACAAGGTTTGTATCACCAACTTCTTCAAATTAATCGAACCGGTCTTGCAATCTTCAAAACTGCGTGCATTCCGTTTCGTCCATAGACACCACAACAAACACATCGGAGCCATTCTCCAAATCGGCACCATCAACCGGTTTCCCCTTGCCTCCTCCAACTCCCCAACATCTCTATCACCGATTGAGGCATAACCCACACAATACCAAACAGCTGCAATATTGTACTCCACAATTTTGTAGCAACCATACAATGTTGGAACAAATGATTAATGGACTCTCCACAATTCTTACACATATAGCACCACTCCATCACAATAATATTCCTCTTGCGTAAATTATCCAGAGTAAGAATTTTCCCTAAAGTCGCCGTCCACATAAAGAAAGCCACTCTCGGAGGAACCTTAACTTTTCAAATACTCTTCCAAGGAAAAGAAGAATGTATAAGACTAGATAATACCTGATAGTAAGACTTCACTTCAAACGATTTCCTTCTCGAAGGAATTCAACAAATTTTATCATCTCTTTCATACCTTACTTTATAAGGGAATACAACATCTCAAAAAATCTAGAGACCAGTTCCACCTCAATCATGTAGAGGTTGTGTAACAAAATATTCCACAAAATGTTACATTTTTGAGGATTTTATGATACAATTCAAATTCTAGGTGTGAGTGTCTAACTTCTGCTTTCTTCTGTAATCTGATTTCATGTATTATGGTTCTTTAAAAGCCCTGCTCCGCCCCCTCCAAACAAAAATAAAAATTGTTTTCTTTATTTTTTAACCTATAAGTCCACTTTTCTTGATTTTGGCCCCTCTTTCTTGGCTAAACCTTAATCATGATAATTCGTATTCCAAGAATAGGGTGGCTATATGTGGACCTCCTTTTATTATTTTTTCTTCTATTCTCATTTTGTGGAAATATGGGCTATGGTTACCAAATGAAACATTTTTCCAAAAACAAAACACAATGCTCTTTCAAACAAAACACAAAACACTTTTTAGAAAACTTTACACACCTTATAGGAATATTTTGAAAAAACACATGCTTATTTTTTTAGGTATGGAGGCAAACTTGTCATTTATAAAAAAAGTAAAAAAACAAAAAAAAAACAAATAGAAAGGTGGCCACACAGCCACCCCCAACGGAAGAAAGGGGGTGGTCGCGCGGTGATCCCAATAGGATAGAGCAGGTGGCCATGCAGCCACCCCCCAATGGATGGCCATATGGCCGGCCACCCTTGATTTTTTGTTTTGTTTTTGGTTTTGTTTCTTTTATATTTTGAAAACACATCTTAGATTTGATTTTCAAAAACGCTACATATTTACCAAACAAGGAAGGGGACATCCCAAAGAGGCTATTCTGGAAAGTTATTCCTGCTATCTTAATGTGGAGCATTTGGAGAGAAAGGAATTGTCGTATTTTTGAGGATAGTGAGACAAACGTACTGTTTCTAAAACCATCTTTTTTGAGATCTCTCTTGGGTTGGGTTCTTGTTAATGTTCCTAACTTTTTCTCTACAAATTTGGTTAATTTGATTAGCTTTTTACATTGTAGTAGCTTATAGCGTTGAGTCCCTATTGTGTACTTTTCGTGTATGAGGGTTTAACCCTTTTTTTTTTTCTCAATAAGATCTGAATTATTCATCCAAAAAAAAAAAAATTTACCAAACAATTTTCTTTTATCGACTCCACATACAACAGTTTTCAAATGTATCCCCCTCCAAAAACATTGATCAATTTTCACCTCTTCAAAAACTCTACTTAATACACAGGACAAAAAACACTTTTGTAAAAGTTTACCAAATACACTCATAGCTATCTGATGTAAACATGTATTTTGCTGGAATGCTTTCCTCTTTCCACATGGAACCCTACCAATCAGATGAGATAAAACCATTTTCGGGAAAATATTGTGGAGCTTGGAGCTTAAACTTTGAACATCACAGCAAGGACGCATCCTCTAGTGTTGAATATATATATATATATAAATATATATATATATAAGATAGGTCACTAACTTGTAGTGTTGGTATATTTTGCAGATACAATTACTGGGCGCGAGCATCTCCATGGCTAACTGGTAGTAATCCTAGAGATAACATAATGCCAATTGATGGTGACAATGGTTTTTTTCCTACTACCGGAAATGAGTTGGTAGGTTTTAGTCTGTCGCATGTATTATTGTGATCTTGACGAATTGTATCTTTAACTTTAATGTATTATGCAGAAACCAGAAGTAGTCAATTCCAGTCGTAAATATCGTGTACGTGTGCTTGTATGCGCCCCATCAAACTCTGCTCTGGATGAGATTGTCCTGCGCGTTTTAAATACAGGTATAAGTTCTTTTTTCCTTCACATTTGCATATGTCTGATTTCCATAATTCAGCCATCTTTGTTGTGATATATGCTGGATGCAGTTTTACTAAATTCCTGTACTTATTTATGTTGCACAACTCTCTCGTTGGCTTCATCATCCTCTACGGAAAAAAAGTATAATACGAAAGAATATCAGGAGCTGGCTTCCTGGATTTGGACTAGTGTCAAATACTGAAAGTTTTGAGTACAAACATCTAGTTGTCTGGTGCTGATTTGATTCTGGCTAGCTATAATGGAAAAGTAGCAAGTTAAGTTGAAACACTTGGGAAAACAATAAAAAAAATAAAGAGGAAAATATACTAACCCCCTCAAACTGACACCGCTTTTGCAAAGACACCACCAAACTACCATTTTTGATACTTGACCCCTTGAACTACCATTTTGTTGCAAAAGATCTCATTCGTTAGCTGTTGGCATTAAAATTAATGGAAAATAACGCGCATGACCTACACGTGCATATTTTGGACTTGAATTGCCCAAATTGCCCTAAACTACCATTTACAAATACACCCCTAAACTGCAAATTTGTGACACTTGAAATATTTAAACTACCGTTTAATTGGGATTTGGCTCCCCCATTAGATGTTGGTGTTAAAATGGACAGCAAATGCCATACGTGACTTACACGTGCATATATTAGACTTAAATATATCCAAATTATCCCGGTTTTGGAGGAAAAATGGAGAGAGAGAGAGAGAGGTTAACTACCTTTCGGGGGTGGCCAAACACCCTTTGAAGGTTTTTGGGGCTGGACGACAACCCCTTGAAGATTGAGGGAGTGGGTGATTACCCCGTGAAGGCTTTTGGGAACGGCCAAATTGAAGTTGATTGATGATCAACCACCCAAAAAGCTTGTGGAGCAGCCATCTCTTGTTTTGTGGGTTCAATTAGGTCTTCCCCGAAAGACTTGAGGGGGTGGTCAACCATGAGGGTATTTGTCACAGAAGGTGGCCGCTCCACATGCTTTTGAGGGTGTGAACCACCTCTTAGCCTTGAATGGATGTTTGGCTAACCTCAAAAGCCTTTAGGGGCGGTCGACCATCCCTGTATTATTGTTTCTTTTACATGTTGCATTTTACTAATCGAGATAATTTGGACAAAACAAGTCTAAAGCATGCATATGTAAGTCACATACGACATTTTCCATCTATTTTAACACCAACATTTAACAAAGGGTTTTGGTGTCAAGGGAGGTGGTTGCTCAGGAGCAGGGCGATGAGTTACGGGATGGGGAGGATGACGATTTCCCTCTCCCTTTGGGTGTCTTTCCTCCCGATTGGGCTGTAGATTGGGAGTTGGAAAGTGATGAGGGCTTGGACCCGTCCTTGGCGATTTTGGATGCCATTAAAGAGAACTTCCATCGGGGAGTTAAGGCCGCGCGCCCAAAGTCCAAGGGTAGGAGGGAAGTTTTGAATTTGGCAAGCTCCATCAACTATGGGGATTCTTGTGCTTCCTCCCGACGCAGGAAAGGCAAGGCGCACATGGTGTAGGGCTGGGTGGGTTGATCAGGTTTTCTTGTGGGTTTTGAGGGTTTTGTTGGGTTGGGGTGCTTGTGGGGCTGGTTTGGGTGTTTGTTGGGAAATTCTTTGGGTTTTAGGGTTGTTCCTTGTGGGTTTGTTTAGTTTTTTTTTTTGTGGGTTGGCTTTGGTTGTTCCTGTGTATACTCCCGGTGTACTTAGGGGCGCCTTACGCTTTTTATAAAATTTTCTTACTTATCAAAAAAAAAAAGAAGGGCCAAATTGCAACGAAATGTTAGTTTGATGGGGCCGAGTGTCACATATTGGTAGTTTAGGGGTGTCTTTGCAAATAGTAGTTTAGGGAAATTTGGTTATTTTATTCCAAAATATGCCTGTGTAGGTCACATGCGCCATTTTCCATCTATTTTAACGCCAACAACTAATGGAGGGGCCTTTTTGCAACAAAATGCTAATTTGAGGGTCAAGTGTCACAAATTGTGTCTTTCTAAAATGGGTGTCAGTTTTAGGGAGGTAAGTGTATTTTCCCCAAAATTAAACAAAGCAGACCCAGATGTTAGAGTCATTCACACTATGTTTGAAGATTGAATTAATGGGAGGATGAGACCGGTGGAAGGAAAGTGGAGAGAGGATAGGATAGAAAATCATTTCCTTTGTTTGGTAATTTAAAGGATGGAAAAGAAGAGATAAAGGAGTGTTTGGTATTTTCCTTGTTTCCCATTCTATGTCTTTCGTAAGCCATTTAGAAGATGGGTAATGGTAAATAAACCATAAGCTAGTATGATATCCTTTCCTTATTTCCTGCTCGACCAAAGAACTTAAAAGACAATCTTCCTCCATTTTATTTCTCCCCTCAACTTCCATCCCGTATACCACAAAGAGGTTATGAAATTTCAAATAGGTCTTCCAATGGGGGGACTGTTTGTATTGCGGTCTAGACAAAGTGAGGATCCTCTGAAAAAGCAACTCACAATCTAAGCGAACCAGAGCGATTACACTTATGTCTTTATCTTGTCAGTAGTCAGTAGTCATTGTTCGTTAGTGCAATCAGTTGCGAGTATTGGCATATTGGGGGGTTGAGAGGCATTAGCAGCGCATCTTATCTTTCGGCTGTGTGAGCGAAGACGGCCCCTAGTCCTCCTACGGCAGCAAATGTAGCAAAAACTTACTATTGAGGGGCCTCACTCCCTATGCCAAATTACATTAGGTTCATTTCGGTGGGCCCAACAGGGGAAATGCATTCCTTTCTTAACTTAGTTAAGGGTAGTTGTTGTTGGTTAGGTAGATGTGGGGAAGGAGCAGTGCTTTATTAATAGTCATGGTCATTCATTTTTAAACTTGTGTAAAAGTTGGTAATTCTACTTCCTAATAGAGTTGTTAGTTATGCAGCTCTGGGGAGGATTCCATGATTCAAAAATGGGTAGAGTCAACGGAGAATGCTGCTTTAAAATGAAACTAATAAAAGGAAAAATAATTCCATGAATCAATACCCAAACCAATCTCTAATTAGCGAAAGCTACCTACCTTATTTTGATGAAGCTCTGCCAGTATAGCATGGTGCTCCTTTTTAGTGTCTTTCTCTATATTCGCTGAACACTTCCAATACCTCACCATGCCGATTTTACAGCTCAATTAGAGCAACTCGACTTTCTTCGCAGTTTTTGAGCCCCTTTGGCTTGGGATCGAGGTTGCTCATAGATGAGGAGTCCAAGACTTCGGGCAGTAACTGTGGGCATGGTGGTAATAACGGTCCATGTGGCCGTAGACGGGTATGTCACTTGCCTGGACATGGCATCCTTGGTGCCAAAAAGTTGGTTTTCTTTTTTGATGAGTTTTATACTGAAATGAGTGGTTATTGGCATTTTCTATGATGATTTGAGTCATTATGTCATTTAGTCTTTTGGGTTGAAGAGAGCAAAATATTTTGCCAACTTTGAATGGAAATTAAATTGTGAACTTGTTTTCACTTTTAATTCTCCTATTATGGAGATTAACTCTCATGCATATGAAAAAAAACTTATGTTGATAACCAGCATACATTTTCCATTTTGTTTCTACCTATTTAAGTGCATGGTTCTAAACTTTCGTCATCATTTAGGTCATGTTTGATATGCTGATTATAGCTTGAAATTGAATAGCTATTCCGTTTGTTTGGTTACTTTTATTATTCTTGGGAATAACTTGTGCAATGGCTCTCCAATCCAAATGAACCAAGCTTCTGGGAAATTGGGAACCTTTTCAAATTAGTGAGGAACTAATATCCTTTCAGGAATGAATCTCTTGTTCCATTCACTCTTATACATAAATGTTTATGTTTAAAAAATAAAGAAAAAAGTCGAGAAAATGTAAATTAGAATTGTAATATATGGGTATTTTAGGAAATTTGATCACAATATGATTCTATTCACCAACCTATTGCACTATACCAAATAGTGGAATACATCTTCAAAGGTTCTATTCCAGTGTTACAACCAAACTAATGAATATGAATAGCTATTCCATTCCAACTTCTTCCATTTTCAGTAATAGCTATTCATTTTTCCAATGGAATAGTCATTTCGCGTATCAAACGTGCCCTTAGTCCACATTTCCACTTTACATAAGTAATTTAATGGAAGTTGCAAAATCAGAGTTCACAATACATTTCAAAGTTCAGTTGCAGTTTTAATTTCCACAATTTAATATCAATATGGATGTATGTAATTCTGCATCACTTCAAGCTTTATTGCCCTATCTGTGGCTCCCATTCACCTTTTTCAGAGTTCTAACAGGACATTTTGGAAAACTTGCAAGAACTATCTTGAAAGTTTTGGTAAGAGATCCTTGTGGGAGTAAGATGCAAGCAAAATTATTTATTCAAAGGCAGTATTGAATTCATGTAATTTTCCTTGATAGACAATTGAAAAATGAGAGGAAACTATGAAATTCTGTGTCAATATCATATACATCAAATCTAAAACATGTCTAAGCAATATATGATTTGACAGTTAAAGAACTTTGAGGATAGAGAGAGGACGCCGGTGGAAATTTTATCTTTGTTCTTGGGAACATTGTGTCTATTGACGGCATCATGATTAAATTTACTTATCAAATAAAAAACATTGTATCTATTGACGGCGGCGAATGTGTCGCCTCTGTTGATTGTTTATAGTGACTCCTTGTTTGTTTTGATTTTTCTAGTTGGGTGGTTCTTTTTGTATACTTCCTGTTTACTAAGGGACGTTGTACGCTTTCAATGAGATAGGTTTATTACTTATCAAAAAAAATGATTTGACAGTTAAAAAGCCAATCAAATAAGTGGCTGCTTCATTGAATTTCCTCGGGTACTTGTTTTGGAAGGAAATTTTTTTGTGCAATTTCCTTCTAGTAGAATATCAAATTAACAAAGTCAGATTATTGTTCTGTATTGACACCTGTTTCATGAAAGCTTTTTAACCCATGATGTTCGGTGTACACATACTAGTGTTTATGTGAGATGAGGCCGGAGTATTAGAATTAGGAAGCAGAAAATGTGCTGTGAATTGCATTATCCAATCTTGTAGAAGAAAAGGCTTTCTGAGCTTCATTCTTTATGTTATTCACCAAGTTATCAAATGATGGGCATAGAGCATAATCTATGACAAATCACTTTTTATTTTTATTTTTTATTATGCTCTAATATTTAAAGAACTTGAATAAATGCTTTGAGGAAGTTAATGATGTTACTTTCTGTAGGATGATCTTCTCATTTTAATTTTTTTTTTCTTTTTTTTTTTGAACATTTTGTGTCACTTGACCGCCATTCCCTAACATGTATTCTGGTTATTCTCAGGTGTTCGTGATGAAAATGACCGCGCATATAATCCTAAAATTGTGCGGATTGGTCTTAAGGAGCATCATTCTGTTCGGGCAGTATCCATGGACTACCTTGTATGTATTCAGCAACAGTGAACAAGATTGAACTTCAACTTTATACATTTCATCTTTTCTTTTCCCAAACTGTAAATTCTACTAATTTAAAAAACTTTCTCCGTACAACGTTAATCAGAAAAGGAATAATGATAAAGTTTTATATAGATCGCTGATCAAAAGAACACCAAGCTTTTAGAATCTATAAAGGTGTATCATCTAAAATTTAGGATGCAAGAACAGCAAAAGGCCACCAAACTTATGATTTTCTCCAAATCACCCCCATCCCACATCCATCTGTTTGCTTTTTTAGAATCCGCCCATCTGAAAGCAAGCTGTTGATATTTTAATCACATTGAGTACTTCTGATTCTCAGGGATTGGCAGATTTCTATTTTTTTTTTTCTGTTTTAATTCTATGCATGACCTTGAAAGATCACTCTTAAATTCTATGCATGACCTTGAAAGATCACTCTCCATAAGAATTAAATTCAAGTCCAAGTCCCTCAGTGTAGCTTTCTTCAAATCTCATTTGAAAGCTTAAAATCTCAATGAGGTACAAATGGTTTTTAACCGAACCAGGTATATTCGGCAATTTCAAAGGTGCCATTATACCTTTACATCAACCCTTTTCCTTCAGAACCTGAGGTGCCAAAAAGGACCGTCTATATATCTAGAAGAGAAGGGTGGCCGGCCGAAGAGCCTTCTCTCAAATAACACCTGCAGGTCAGGCAGGTCATGGTCACATGACCCCTGAGTGCATGTTTATCTTACCAGTGAAAACGAAAGAAGGAATAGTGAGAAGAGGATGACTACTGATTTCACTGAAGATGACGAGTTGCCAAGTACAGGTTTTAAAAATTGTGGAAATTTTATAAGCTGGAAGGTGTAAAACACTGCCTTAACACCTATAAAAGACCAAAGTGAAGCTTTGAAGTTAATAAGAGCTAAAGATGTAAACCAATAAATCAACAGCCCAGATAGAAAACTATTAGGTACAGCGATGGTGACTGATTTACATTATAAAAGAAAAATAAAAACAAAGATGATAGTTGGTAGTGTTGGACTTGATGGACCTTTAGTGCTTGAAAGGATGCTGCTGCTGTTCTGGTTAGAAATTATGGGGGTGTTTGGTAAAGATTGTTGAGTTGATTTTTTTTTTTTTTTTAGTAGTAAGAAGTGATTGATGTGATATAAAGTACAAAGAATTTGTATTGAAAAGTGAAAAAATTTTGTATTGTTGTGGATTTTTTTATTTGAATAGTAATAAAAAATTATTGATGTGATATAAAAAGTGAAAAAAGTTTGAATGTTTTGAAGTTGATTATTTTTGTGAAAAGTGAAAATAAAGGAGGGGAATGGGGTGTTTGTTACCAAACACCCCCTATATCTTAAGATACATATAGTGGTGACACGAACAATGCCCTTTGCAGGTGAAACAAAAGCAGGAAAGCATGAATGCTGATAAAGAGAAACATGGAGGTCCAGGAAGAGATAAGGACAGTATCCGTGCGGCAATTTTGGACGAGGCTGTGATTGTATGTAACTTTTGTGTCGTTGTAAAAGTGAAAGCATAAGTAGTTTCCTTTCTGATTTATGTATGACTGGCAGGTCTTTTCCACCCTTAGCTTCAGTGGTTCAACTCTTTTCAGTAAATGGAATCGTGGGTTTGATGTTGTTATAATAGATGAAGCAGCACAAGCTGTAAGTTCCCACAATTTTGTGTTTCTTATTTCTCTGTGAACTGTTCTATTTCATTTTGCTTTCAGCTTGGGCTGATATAGGCCTTTGTCTTAGTTATATGGATAAACAGGTGATCCATATATTCCTTATTTTTCTTTTTCTTTTTTCCTTTTTCCTTTTGTGGTCAGAAATCAGAAATATGCTAAACAAGAGCAGTGTATCCCTCTCCACCAAACCCATAAATTCTCTTTATCCTGATGAAATCAAGATTATGCCCAACATTTCCCCAATATTTGAAGTGAGTTTTTTCTATGTGGGTCCAAACAATATGATAAACTAGGTGGTAAATGGATGCAGCTAAAAGGGTAATTTCTAGCTGCAAGAATGGAATTTTGATACATCTATGAAAATCCTAAGCAAGCTGATAAAGGTGAGGTCAACCTACAGGAGGGAAAGGTGTTGTGGAGGGGGAGGGCTGGCTCTCACACCATGCATATTGTCTGATCATCATTCAATAAAAATAAATAAACACAAAAGGTCCAAACAGGCTCTTGATGGAATATATTAGAACATAAAGTATTTTGTCGCAGAAAACAAGTTTCTTTCTAGTTTTCAATTAGAGTCCAAAGCCTTGACAACATCACCAAACTGCACACTAGAACATAGAGATAACAACTCCAGCATTGAAATCCAACAAACAAGAAATGACCTCATGCTCCTCATATCATTGTTCTAGGGAAATGTTTAGAGTAGTCATGGTGGTGTTGAACTTTGGCACAACTCAATATACGTCTTCATCACAGCTAGGTACATGTTGGACATGTGCTATTTGTATAGAAGGAGGCGCGTCGCTTTAGGGTTGTGAGGGATGGAAAGACGATTTCTGGTGGAGGCAAAAGCGTTTGTCTTCTCGGTTATTGAAGGGGAGTCAGTTCTAAGGGTGGAGGAGAAGCGGAAATTTTATTCCGGTGCGGTACTTCTGAACTACCAGTGTATCGAATGGCTGGGTTCGACTATGGAGGCGCTGAGGGGGGAAATTGGTAAGACTGATTCTGTGAAATCGTTTCGGGAGGGGGAGAAGGTGACGATAGTCCGTACCGGAGGTAACATTAATGGAAGGTTTATGGAGGTAGCGGTCTATGGGGTGGACGTTCAGAGAGGGTTCCTTCGCATTCCTGAGGGGCGAGGTGGATGGGGTTGGCTCAAGTTCATCGCTGAGCTGCGCAAGGTGTTAGAAGTGGTGGGTATTGCGGTAGGGTGCGGGCTCGGTGGTTCCCCGCCGGAAGAGAAGTCAAGGGGGAAGGAGGTGGGGGGTTGGGTTGGAAAGGTTGTGGGATCTTCATCGTTTGCGGAGGTGGTGCGCTCGGGAGATACCGCCTCTGTCGAGGGTTGCAGATCTCAGGTGTGGAAGTCGGGGTGGTGCGATTTGGAGAAGAAGCCGCTTCAAGTGGGTTGCAACGCCATGGAGAAGGTAGCGACTGAACCCACGGGTAAGGACCGCCATGCTGTTGAGCGTCTCAGTTGCTGTTCGGCGTGCGTGTCTGGAGTGTTAAGGCAGATGGTGAAGGTCCTTGGGCGCCTGTCCAAGGTTTTGCGGTGGGCTGGTGGGTCTTCTCTTAGATTGGGCTTGATATCCTCAGTTCGGCCCAAAAGTAGGTTGGGTTTTGCTGCGGGCCGGAAGCTTAAGAGTTGGTCTGCTTTCATAGGGTCCAGGAGTCGGGCTGGGGCTAAGGTGCCTAAGCCAGTTGTGAGGGCTGCGAATCCGGGTCGTCGAGATCTGGCTCTGCTTTCCTCCCCACCGGAGGCGTCGAAGTCGGAGGCTAGTTCCGTTGAGAGGCTTTTGTCAGCTGGGGTGAGGTCGGACGTAGAGGTTCTTCAGCTTGGGGAGATTGGTGATTCGTCTGTCGGTGCTGGGCGTGACCACGTAGGCGTTGCGCTTAGTGCGCCAGAAACTTCGTCTCTCCGTCGGCAGGTAGGGAAGCTTGCGGATGTTTCTGCCTTGGGTAGGAGGTTGGGCTCTTCGGCTACCGGTGGGGGGTCCAAGGTAGGCGCGTCTTTGAGGGAGGGTGATACCACGGGGGAAACTCCGGATGCACTTGGGGGTCTGGAGGCGGGTACTAAAGGTTTTGAATTCCCATATTCGGGTGCGGTTGCTCTGGGTGAGAGGATTCGATTGTCTCTTCCTGTGATGACGGACAGTGGGTCTCTCATTTACCCGTCCGAAACAAAATCGATCATGAGGTATCAGCGGAAATCGAAGGCTAAAACGAGTAAGATGGATAAATCTCTGATTGATGAGGCTGTGATTGCCTTGGGCTCGTCGAAGTCGCAGTGTTCGGGTACATCCCAGGTTTTGGACGGGGCTGTGGAGCAGATTCTGCCGAAGTCGATTGGGGGTGTGGGTCTTCGGCGCGGGTTCCTTCTCCCGAAAGATCCTCCCCCCTTGAACGTTGATACAGCGAAGTCAGATGTCAAGGGTGAGAATCCCACTCCGAAGGGTTGTATCCAATCTCAGAAGTGGCCGGTAGGGTTTAGTAATTCTGGGGAGATTGTTGTGTGGGATCAGGGAGAAATAGGTGACTCTCCCCACCCCCTGGGGTTTATTCCTCCTGATCTGCTATTGGAGTGGGAGTCCGATGGTGCGGTGTATGAAGATGCAGCCCTGGCTATGTTGGATGACATTGAGGAGGATTTTCATCGGGATACTATGGGGAAGCGGCAGAAGAACAAAGGAAGGAGGGAACTGCAGAATTTGAAGAGCTCCATCAACTACGACGGTGTGAGTGTGCGTACTTGGAGTAGGAGAGGAAAGGCTCAGGTTCGGTAGGTTGAGGGTCGGGGTTGGGGTTATTGGGTGTTGGGTTCTGAGGGTTTGGATGGGGTTGGGGTGTTTTATCTTCCTTGTATGAATGGGATTTTGTGGGTTGGTTTCGGTGGGTTTCCTTCTCTCTTTTTTAGGGCTGTTTTTTTATTTTCAAGCATTGCGTTGTCTTGTATACTGCCGGTGTACTAAGGGGCGCCTGACGCTTTTAATAAAGTCCGATTATTACTTATCAAAAAAAAAATTTGTATAGAAATACAATATAACTAATACTCTTTATGTAATGACCCACGAAAAGCGCTAGCCATATCTGCACTATCACTCCAAAAAGACTAGTCACTTTGGAGCTCCTAGAATAAGTTATAAAGCCCAATCTTACTTAGTAAGGAACCAATGTGGGGCTTAGCACCTATGAGTGCTATGCGTGCCTTTATAACATTTTATATGGGCTATTTATCTTTTCAAATGTAGAGCTGAGGTGTTACAATCTCCCCCCATTAAATCCTTGATGTTCTTGTCAGGACCACGTCATGTAGCACTACCACGTGGCATTACTAACCTGGCTCTGATACCATTTGTAACGAGTCAAGGAAAGCGTTAGCCACATTTGCGCATTGTAACACCCTAATCTCACATTGCGAAGATGAATAGCTCATATAGAGTGGGTAGATTGAGAATAACTTATGTGGGGTTGTGGCACAAACCCACCCTTTTGTGCCCACCAATGAGAAGTTGACACTTAAACTTAGAATGAGAAAAACAAATGCTCCTAAAACACTGGATTATACCCTCCGAGTGGTTGCTTAAGTGTTTTTTCCCAATCCTGGAATTGGCTAGTCGGTTTTGATCATAACGGGGAGATTGTGGTGTGGGAGGAGGAAGGAGATGATTATTGAGATGGATTGCCCTTAGATTGGGCGATGGATGGGGATTTTAGGGAGGAGGCCATGGCTATTCGGGATGCCATGGAAGAGAAATTCCAGTTGATTGCGCGCCGGAAGTCTAAAGGAAAAAGAGAGCTTCTGAACTTGCGTAGCTCCATCAATTACGGTGACGCGAAAGATCCCTCTAGGCGTAGGAAAGGCAAGGCACACATGTTGTAGACTTGTTGTGCCTTGGCGGGTAGTGGGTAGTCTTGTTCTTAGTTGGGTCCTTTTGTAGTTTGTTTTTGGTTTTTTCGTTTTCTAGGGCCTTGGTGTTGTGGGTTTTTGCAGGTTAGCTTTAGTTGTTCTTGTGTATACTTTTTGTATACTTAGGGACGCCTTACGCTTTCTTTAATAAAGTTTTCTTACTTATCGAAAAAAAAAAAAAATCTCCATTAACCTTTTCTTCTTCACGCACCTTCTCCTTCAGATTTTCTTTTTCAAAAACCCCCACCACTTGAGCCCATCGACACAGCCTAGCTAGATCCTACCACCACCCAAATCACCATAATCCAAATCACCATACTAAGGATCTCAACCTCCGTTTGTAATTTTAGATTTCTAATTTTGGCAAATATTATTGATTCTAGATGAGTTAGATGGTCCTCAATAACCTCTGTTTCCCTCACGTGAATCATCTCTGTTTCCCTTTCTTCGACATGGCTCATTTGCTAGCAAACCACCACAATATTCCAAGACTATGCGATACTGAACCTTCAAATGGATATATAGGTACTCCAAGAGAAGGCAGGAGAACTAAGTTGAAGTTGGATTGCGTTTTTCTCTGGTGGCAAACTCCATGATAGGGTTTTCGGAGATTGGGTCTGAGGTTTTTTCAAAGGTTCACCGAGATGGGCTCAACGTGGTGAGCACTGGTCCTAATTTTTTGGCTCCTCAGCTCAGTTATGCCATGATGCTTGCACCAAATTCAGTCAAGTCAGAGTGGTCTTCTTTTGCTACGGTAAGTTCTGTGATTGGGTCTGTTACTTTTGGTGCTTCTCATTCAGGGGGGATTTTTTAGGTGGCAAGGAGGATTCTCGGATGGATGTGATCCCTCAGTTGGACGTGGTGCATAGGCTGCAATCTGCGAAGAAGCCCCAAGTTTTGCCGATTATTCAGTCCTCTCCATCAAGTCCTGTTGTTGATGATATGGCCTCTTCGCTGGACGAGATTCGCAGGTCACAATTTGTTAATAAGACCCAGAGCACGATGAGTGTTGATGAGGGTGTTCTTCGGCGGGGTTTTCTAAAGTCAAGGCCCTCTAGGTCTCAAGGTGTTCTTCTCCAGCAGCCGTCGGAGGTTTCTTTGGCACAAGTCAGTGATCAAGAGGGTTTTGTTGATGGTCCTCACTTGCCTATAGTGACAGTCGTTTCTCCCTCCTAATTGGGTTGTAGCTCCTCAAGCTTTCCCACTGATGACAAGGATGGGGTGTCGAATGGTGAGGAGGTTGAGGATCCTTCGTTGGAGTTTCAGGATGCCATTGAAGAGGACCTTCTTCGGATTGTAAAGCTTGCGCGTCCAAAGAACAAAGGTAGGAGGGAGGTGTTAAACCTAAATAGCTCTATTAACTACAGCGATGCAAGCGTGTCTTCTCGGCAAGGGAAATGCAATGCTCACGTGATGTAGCGTGTATGCTCCATGTGAGTTATGGGTTTGAGGATCTTAGGGTTGAGGGTTTATTTGGGTTTCTTCTTGTGGGCAGTTTTGTTTGTTCCTATGTACGTAGAGACGCCTTACTTTTTTCTTTTTCTTTTTTATAAAATTTACTACTTATCAAAAAAAAAAAAAAAATCTTAACCCACATCAAACTACATGAAATAGAAAAAAAAAAAAAAACCCATCTATTTACAAAACTGCCACTCTTACGCAAAGAGCCTTTTGATGGGCGGTGGCTTGGTGGGGTAGGTTTTCTCTTGAATGGGAAAGAGTCTTTGTTGACTGATTTTGAGAAGAATGAAAAAGGATTCAGTGTTTTCATCTTCTTTTGGTTTGGTGAGAAGCTTTCGTGTATGTTCTCTGTTGGAGGGCACAAAAGTGTAGTTTTGTGCCACAACCCCACAAAAGCAACTCTCTGGTAGATTATAAAGGCACTCATGGATGCTACATCTCACTCGATTCTTTACTAGGTTTTTTTTTTTTTTTTTTTTTTTTTTTTGATAAGTAATAGCAATTTATTAAAAAGCGCAGAGGGGCGCAACCCTTATACACGGGAAGTATACAAGAGAGCCCCTAACAGGGTCAAACAGAAAATAAATTTAAGAAATCTACATAAGTAAATACACTCAAACTATGGTGTGGCGCTATCCAAAAATATAAAGTATCGATCAGCCGCTTCCGAAACTCCACCATAGATGTCTCTACATCTTCAAACAGACGAGCATTCCGCTCCCTCCAAATACACCAAAGCAAGCACAAAGGAGCTAAACGCCAAGCCTCTATAGCTTGACCATCCCCATTGCCGCTCCCCAACTCTTTAACAACTCCAACATCGTTCGTGGCTTAACCCACTCAACCCCAAATAAAATAAGAATGTAGCTCCAAAGAGCCTGGGCGACCTCGCAATGAAGCAACAAGTGATCTATAGACTCCTCACTGTTCTTGCATAAACAGCACCACTCCATTACTATTACATTCCTCTTACGCAAGTTATCATGCGTCAATATTTTGCCCAAAGCCGCTGACCAAACGAAGAAAGCCACCCTTGTTGGAGCTTTAACACGCCAAATATTCTTCCAAGGAAAATAAGGGCCATCTTCCTTAATGAGCTCATCGTAGAAGGATCTCACCTCAAATAAACCTTTTTTGGAGGGATTCCACACTAATCTGTCACACTCTCCTTGACGAGTCGAAGTGGAATATAATTGATCGAAGAAAGAAAGGACCATGTCCATCTCCCAATCCTGGATTTGTCTTGTGAAAAGAACATTCCACTGAAGTACACCATTATGAACCACCAAATTATCCGCCACCAACGCATCTTTGTTCCTTACTATAGAAAAAAGAGCTGGAAAGCATTGCTTCAAGGAACCATCCCCACACCACCAATCTTGCCAAAAGCTAATATTTGATCCACTCCCCACTTCAAAACGAACGAAGTTGCGGAATTTCTCCCACCCCCTCCTTATATGTTTACATACACCCACTCCGAAAGAACCCGAAACCTCTTTCGAGCACCACCCACCCTCTAGACTCTGGAATTTGGCATCAATCACCAACCGCCATAAAGCCTCTCTCTCCCTACCATATCTCCACAACCATTTACCCAGGAGCGCTCGATTGAACTGGATGAGATTGTGAACTCCCAACCCACCTGCATACAAAGGCGTACAAATCTTGTTCCAATTCACTAGATGAAATTTTTTCTCGCCACCAATGCCTCCCCAAAGAAAATCCTTTTGAATTTTATCAAGATGATTAGCCACCCTCATTGGAATAGGAAACAAAGACAAGTAATAAGTGGGAATGTTGGAGAGCGTACTTTTAATAAGAGTCAACCGGGCACCCTTCGACAAGTACATCCGCTTCCACCCCGCCAACCTCCTTTTCATTTTTTCAATAACACCATTCCAAATGGATTTGGACTTGTAAGAAGCACCCAACGGCAAACCCAAGTAAGTCATAGGCAAAGAAGCAACCCTACATCCAAGAAGATTAGCCAACCTTTCGACATCCTCTACTCCACCAATCGGGACAATTTCTGATTTTCTTAAATTAATTCTCAAACCAGAAGCTGCCTCGAATCCTAAAAAGATACATCTCAGATGTTGAATTTGTTCTTCTTGAGCACCACAGAAAATCATTGTATCATCAGCAAACAGTAGGTGGTTCACAACAAAGGCCTCAGAATCTCTAGAACCCACTGAGAACCCTGTCAAATTACCCTAATCCAATGCGGCAGTCAGCATCCGACTCAAAGCCTTCATAACCACCACAAACAATAACGGAGAAAGAGGATCTCCTTGCCGCAATCCACGAGAACTACTAAAGAAACCCGAAGGGGTTCCATTTACAAGAACGGAGAATCTCACCGTAGAAATACAAAAACGTATCCAACTCCTCCATTTTTCCCCCAAACCACATCTTTGTGAGACTGAGCTTTATAGTTTATGGAGTTCCAGATTGACTAGTCATTTTGGAGTGATAGTACAGATATGGCTAGCGCTTTCCTTGGGTAAGTACACTT
Source organism: Alnus glutinosa (assembly GCF_958979055.1). NCBI lineage: Eukaryota > Viridiplantae > Streptophyta > Magnoliopsida > Fagales > Betulaceae > Alnus > Alnus glutinosa. Next base: position 11,380,176 of record NC_084896.1, on the reverse strand, counting down.
TATGCACAGGCTACTGAGATTTTAGGAACATAAGAACTAATAGTATAAAGTTGTTGTAGGGAGAGAGAGGGTGGAGGACACTGCTTGTGAGTAAAAGAACTCTTAATATTAGGTTACTGAATTAGTATTCTCTCTTGCTCATCTAAGTGAGCTTGTATTGATATATATAGAGATTACATGATATGGTTGTTTACAAGATAGCTCTAGCTCTAACTTTCATACAAACCTGGATAGGATTCTGTTTATTGATATACAACTAGAACTCTTCTTCCTATACTTATCTTCTCATGCCTTATCACTCGGATGCTTATCATGAGGTTCACTTGGACTCTTACTCTTGACTTGATCATTACGAAGTAGATGAGATGTAGTAGAAGTCTTATGTGCGTTAATACCCTCCCGCAAGTTCAGCGGGGGAGAAGGGACGTTGAGCTTGAAACATTGTAGTTGAAATCTTTTGGAGACTATCGACTTGGTAAGCACATTGGCTAGTTGGTCAGAGGTCAGAAAAAAAAGGATTTCCAATGATTTGTCAGCAACTAGTTCCCAAAGGAAGTGAAAATCAATTTCCACATGCTTGGTACATTAATGGAAAATGGGATTTACTGACAGATACGTGGTACCAATATTATCACACCAAAGTTTTGGTGGAGAAGGCAGTTTTATTCCAAGGTCCTGCAAGAGAGATTGGATCCAAAGTAATTCAGCAGCAGTGTTGGCAATAGATTTGTATTCTACTTTTGTTGATGAATGTGAGACTGTGGGTTGCTTCCTAGAGCACCAGGAAATGAGGTTCGAGCCAAGGAAAACACAATAAGCTCCTGTAGAGCGTCGGCCATTAGGACAACCTGCCTAGTCTGCATCAGAGAAGGCTTGGAGGGGGGTTGAAGGAGTCTTGTGAAGTAGCAACTCGTGAGAGACTGTGTGCTTGAGGTACCGTAGGATCCTCTTGACAACTTGCTAGTGGACTTTAGTTGGTCTGTGCATGAATTGGCAGACACGATTTACAGCAAATGCCAAATCAGGACAAGTGAAGGACAAGTATTGGAGTGTGTTATAGGCCTGGGTTTGGGATCGTGTGATGGGTTTGTGGATGGGTAAAGCTGCAGGATTTGATTTCCTGAGTTTCCCTATGGTGGAAGGTGAAAGATGGTGAATGGATAGGAGGTATTCGAGGTACCTCTGCCTCCCGATTTCAACTACAAGAGTTGTGATTTTTTGATAAATTTCAGCATGTCTTCTTCTTATTCAGAATCAATACTTATAGAATACAATATCAATACTGTTTTTGGCTAATGCCTTATTTTTAGGAATCCTTCCCTTATTTCTCTCCCTAAAAATCCTGCTATCAATCCCTTAATTATTGGAATACATAATTCCTTATTTATAGGACTTTCCCTCCCACAAGTCTTGCCCCCCACGCACAGATTGTGCCTTACTTCTTTCCTAAAATACCTCAGCCGCCACTTGGATTAGGTTTAGAGTGTGCAACAGTTAGGGTTTCATCATGTTGCTGTACTCGTTTGGGCCTCCTAACATAGGTCCGTAACACTCCTCCGCCCTTAGAATGACCCTTGTCCTCAAGGGTAAAGGTGGGAAAACGCAGCTGGAAGTCTGTGAGAGGCTCCCATGTGGCATCTGCAGGTGATAACTCCTTCCAATGCACTAACACTTCAGTACTGCCCTGCTGAACTCGTTGATCGAGAATGGCTTGAGGGGTCAGCCTGCTATCTTGAGAAAAAATGGGAAGATCCTCCTGAACTGGTACGCCAACACCCACCCATTTTTTAAGGACCGATACATGAAAAACGTTATGAATTTTAGCCTTTGGAGGCAAGGCTAGTTGGTACGCCACAGGGCCTATTTTCTTGATGATTCTGTAGGGTCCATAGAACTTAGGAGCTAGTTTCTGGTGCTGCCTCTTCTGTATAGAATGCTGCCGGTACCCTTGGAGCCTCAAGTAAACCCATTCTCCCTCCGAAAAACTGCGTTCCGTATGATCTTTATCATAGACTTGCTTCATTCGATTCTAGGCTGCAAGCAAGTGTTGACGCACCTCTTTAAGAACTTCATCTCGGGTCTTCAGGGTGTCCTCAACAGCGGCGGACTTGGTTGTTCCCGGAACATAAGGTAGCAAGGATGGCGGTGGTCGACCGTAAACGATCTCAAAGGGAGTCCGCTTAGTAGCTGAGTGGAAGCTGGTGTTGTAGCAAAATTCCACCCACGGCAGCCACTTGGCCCATAGTTTAGGTGAAGAACTGGTGAAGCACCGTAAGTACATTTCAATGGTGCGGTTCACAACCTCCGTTTGACCATCCGTTTGGGGGTGATAAGTGGAACTGAAATTGAGTTTGGTCCCATGGAGGCGAAAGAGCTCCTTCCAAAAAATTCCGGTGAATACCGGGTCTCGATCACAAACAATTGAAGAGGGAATGCCATGTAAGCGGAAAATTACCTCAAAGAAGGTTTTCGCTACTTGGGCTGCTGTGTAAGGGTGCTTGAGAGGAGTAAAATGCCCATATTTGGAGAGGCGATCAACAACGACAAGGATAGTAGTTCTACCATACGAAGTGGGCAATCCATCTATGAAATCCATGGATATATCGGTCCAAACTTGCTCTGGAATGGACAGGGGCTGCAGCAGCCCGGCAGGCTTGGTGTTGTCAACCTTGTGGCGCTGGCAAGTATCACAATTTTTAATAAATTCGCGGAGTTGCTGCTTCATTTGCGACCAATAGAAAACTGATTTGAGACGTTTGAGTCCCTTTTGATACCCCTCGTGTGTGCTGTTATGGAACTCAGCAATGATGGTGGCTGTGATAGGAGAGGCAGAATTGAGGTAGATCCGATTTTTGAAATAGATGAGGCCCCCCTGTAAACTCCAAGGACCTGTGATATTTCCCTGCTTGATCTTCTCTGTTAGGACTATAAGGTCAGGATCTTGTTGGATTTCCTGCTGAATGGGCATGATCCAGTGAGGAATTGGGGCCGATACAGCCAAAAGAGTGCCCTCCATTTGTCGAGAAAGAGCGTCTGCTGCACGGTTCTCATAACCCTTCTTGTATTCAATGCTGAAGTCGTACCCCATGAGCTTGAGCAGCCACTTTTGCTGTGCCTCCGTGGCTATGGTTTGGTCCCATAAGAACTTAAGGCTGCGGTGGTCAGTCCGCACAACAAATCGGTGGCCTAGGAGGTATGGCCGCCACTTACGGACAGCTGTGACCAAGGCAAGCATTTCCTTGTCGTAGGCAGAAAGAGCAAGATTACGACCATGGAGAGCTTGGCTGAAATACGCAATGGGCCGGTGTGATTGCATTAAGACTGCCCCTATGCCGAGGCCGGATGCATCACACTCTATTACAAACTGTTGAGAAAAGTCCGGTAGAGCTAACACCGGTGCATCAGTCATGGCCTTCTTGAGCCGAAGGAAGGAGTCTTCAGCCTCTTTGTTCCAACCCCAGGCATCCTTTTTTAGGAGCTGCGTCAACGGTCGAGCAATGCTGCCATAATGCTCGATAAATTTACGGTAGTAACCCGTGAGGCCGAGAAAGCCTCGAAGTGCCTTAAGGGAGTGGGGTTTTGGCCATGCCAACATTGCTTGAATTTTATCGGGGTCTACGGCCACACCCTCCCTGTCAATCACATGGCCCAAATACTTCACCCGCTGCTGCCCAAAACTGCATTTTTCCTTCCTTACATACAAGTGGTTAGTTCTCAAAAGCCCAAAAACAGCAGAGAGGTGTTGTAAGTGTTCTGTCCAATTCTTGCTATATATTAGGATGTCATCAAAAAAGACAAGAACAAACTTACGCAAGAGGCTGCTGAAAATATCGTTCATCAACGATTGGAATGTTGAAGGGGCATTCGTGAGGCCAAATGGCATGACTAGAAACTCAAAGTGTCCATGATGCGCGCGAAAAGCCGTCTTCTCTATGTCTTGCTGCTGCATTCTTATTTGGTGATACCCGGAACGGAGGTCAAGTTTGGAGAAATACTTGGCCCCTTGTAGCTCATCCAGCAGCTCGTCTACCACAGGAATGGGGAACTTGTCTTTAATGGTAACTCGGTTAAGGGCTCGGTAATCTACACACAGTCGCCACGAACCATCGTGCTTCTTGACCAGCAGCACAGGGGAGGAATAAGGGCTGGTACTAGGCCGAATTTCCCCTGTATTGAGTAATCCCACCACGATCTTTTCGATCTCATTCTTTTGGTAATGAGGGTACCTATAGGGTCGCACATTGACAGGAGGAGAACCCTGTATGAGGGGGATTCTGTGGTCATGTGGACGCGCGGGAGGAAGACCATGCGGTTCCTCAAAGAGCCCCTGGACAGTGTTGCTCCACCCCCAACTCCACCGCCAGTAGTTGTAGTAAAATACCCTCGGAACTACGGCGAAGTTCCCTTTGCATTTTTGACCCGTCCAACACTCTGTTGCTGGGGCCGTTAATACCGGTCAGAGTCACCCTTCTTCCTTGCCACGTGAAACTCATGAGCAGGGAGGCAAAATCCCAAAGAATGGGACCCAATGTCTTGAGCCATTGTGCTCCGAGAACGGAATCATACCCCTGAAGATCAATGAGGAAAAACTCAAGCATAAAACAAGTACCTTCTAGAAAAACGGGTACGGCTGAACACTTCCCTTTGCTCAATAGCCTCTCCCCATTTGCCACTATTACTTCAAAAGCCGTGTGCCTGTCGGGCACCAACCCCAATCTTTCCGCCAACCTTGTGTTAAGGAAGTTATGCGTGCTTCCCGTATCTGCTAACAAAATTACCCGCGCCTTCCTGATGGTACCAGAGATACGCATGGTTTGAGGGTTGGGTACTCCGGAAATGGCGTGAAGGGAAATCTCTGGAATTTCAAATTCCTCCTCCTCCCCTGCTTCCTCGTTTTCTGTCAGGTCTGTGATTTCAGCTTCCTCATAAATACCTTCAATCAGGAATAACTTCTTACATCTATGGCCGGGTGAGAACTTATCATCGCAATTGAAGCAAAGGCCCCTTTCTCTTCGGTCTTTTAATTCTGCGGGGCTCAGTTTCCGAATTACTGGAGTCCGATTCCGCACCAGATTGGCTGATGGTAAGGGTGGTACACTCGGCTGACCAGCACTCCTCCGTGGTTCGAAGAGTTGGGGACTCCTTCGTTGAGACATCAGCCGTCCTTCATACAGCCTGGCAAGCCCAACTGCCGCGGTCAGGCTGGTTGGTCGGGAAGCTTGGACCTCCGGCCTAATGCTCTCCTTGAGGCCGCTTATAAATCCCCCTACTTGTTGTGCGACCGAAAGTCGACCCGCCCTGCTCAACAAGCGTTCGTACTGCCCTTGATATTCTCGCACCGTCCCGGTTTGGCGTAGTTTTGTAAGATCCCCAAAGAAATCTTCGAACTGGGTCGGTCCGTACCTCACATGCAGGCCGTCCTTCAAACTTTCCCATGAGGCCGCTTCCTCTGTTTCCTTGAAGAGCTGGTACCAGAGTTGCGCTTCGCCCTCAAGGTGGTAAGCCGCCAGACTTACCCTGTCTTCTTCAGCAGTATTTTGAAATTCAAAAAACTGTTCTGCGCGGCACACCCAACTGGTTGGGTCTTCGGTGCCGTCATATTTGGGGAAATTCAGCTTTGCAACCTTCGGGAAGGAACTTCCAGATTCAGCCCGATTGGAATCCTTGCCCGCTCGGCCCCTGGATGAACTCGCCGCATTGGTCTGCTCTTCCTCTCGAGGACTCTGACTTTTGGAGAGCAATGCACTCAACATCTCCTCCATACGTTTCTGAGTACCGAGCATCATCTCCATCTCCTTCTGCATCCGAACGTCCATGGCTCCTATCTCCTTCTCTACTCGCTCAATCCTTTGCTCCATCTCTTCGGAACTTGGCTCTGATACCAAGTTGTTATAGGCCTGGGTTTGGGATCGTGTGATGGGTTTGTGGATGGGTAAAGCTGCAGGATTTGATTTCCTGAGTTTCCCTATGGTGGAAGGTGAAAGATGGTGAATGGATAGGAGGTATTCGAGGTACCTCTGCCTCCCGATTTCAACTACAAGAGTTGTGATTTTTTGATAAATTTCAGCATGTCTTCTTCTTATTCAGAATCAATACTTATAGAATACAATATCAATACTGTTTTTGGCTAATGCCTTATTTTTAGGAATCCTTCCCTTATTTCTCTCCCTAAAAATCCTGCTATCAATCCCTTAATTATTGGAATACATAATTCCTTATTTATAGGACTTTCCCTCCCACAAGTCTTGCCCCCCACGCACAGATTGTGCCTTACTTCTTTCCTAAAATACCTCAGCCGCCACTTGGATTAGGTTTAGAGTGTGCAACAGTTAGGGTTTCATCATGTTGCTGTACTCGTTTGGGCCTCCTAACATAGGTCCGTAACAGAGTGAGCCAACCATAGAGATGGGTCTTCCATAGGATCACCCATGAAAGCTAACAAAACTGAAGATACATGGGAGATGTGATTGGCTTTGCTTCCTCCACGTTGGTTTTGTGTAGCAAGTCCCAAATATACCTTTGTTGAGAGAGCAAGAGTAGTGGAGATTTCCCAAGTCTTTAACCGCAAAATTAGTACACAGAAGCTTTAATAGTTCATCAATTGCAGTAGGAAGAGCTATGATAATATCATCGATGTAGATGAGCAAATACATAGTCACGGATGCAGTGGGATGAACAAAGATGAGTCAGCTTTGGAGCCAGTGAAACCAAGCTTGAGTAATTGTCCACTGAGGCGAGAGAACTAGGCACGGGGGGACCTGTTTTAGCCCATATAATGCCTTGTGCAATTTGCAAATGTGGTGAGGATGGGTTGGGTGAACAAAGCTCGGTGGTTGAGCCATATATACGTCTTCAGACAAGATACCATGAAGAAACGCATTAGAAATGTCAATTTACTTGAGTGACCAGCCTGCATAGTATGCAATGGACAATACAGTTCGTATAGTAGTAGGTTTTACAACAGGACTATAAGTCTCACTGTAGTCTAGACCAGGGTGTTGTTGAAATCCCTTAGCAATAAGGCGCACCTTGTGGCATTCGACAGAGCCATCAGCCTTTCTCTTGAATATAAACACCCATTTGCACCCCACGACATTCTTGACTGTCATTGGAGGAACAAGAGACCATGTGTGATTTTTGAGTAATGCATTGAACTCAACTTGCATCGCATTGCACCACTCATTGATCTTGAGAACATTAGAGAAGCAAGTAGGTTCTATAAGTGCAGATTCAGATAGTGGAGCCCGAGGTAAAGGGTATCTAACAGTGCCATTTGTGAGTTGTCGTAGCTATCTAATGTTATTTTGAGATCTTGTTCGCATAGGATGTAGTTTAGGAGGGGCCGAGTCCAGAGGTTGGACAGGAGAGACATGTGGCTCTACTTGAGGTGAAGAAGAACTAGAAGGTGTGTGAGAGATGATGGAAGTATTAGGTAAAGATGAGAGAATTGGAGTAGAACCCGAGATGTTTGGAGAAGTTATTGGAAGAGAGAATAAGCTATAAATGGTAGGATGTGGGGTAGTCAAAACAGATGGTAATGGTTTTGGGAAAAAGGGAAAAACAGTTTCGTGAAAGACCACATCAGGAGAGATATACATTCGGCCTGATTCAAGATGATAACATTTGTAGCCTTTGCAATGCGAGCTGTAACCTAAGAAGACACATTGTTTGGAGCGGAAGGAAAACTTTTGTGAATTATAAGGTCTGAGATTAGGAAAGCAAGTACATCCAAAATTTTTAAGGAATTTATAGTCAGGGGAACGAGAGAATTGTTTCTCAAAGGGAGAAAGATATTTCAGCAAGGCAGGGGTAATCGATTTATTAAATAGCATGAAGTGAGACAAGCTTCATCCCAAAAGGTTTTGGGAAGATAGCTATCAGCAAGAAGAGCTAAGGTGGTGTCAATGAGATGTCGATGTTTCCTTTCAACGCACCCTTGTTGTTGATGTGTGTGGGGGCAGGAAACACGATGAACAATTCCAATGGATTGAAAATATTTACTGAGGTTGTTACTCTCCACCCCAGTCAATTTGTACACTTTTAATTTTGGAGTTGAGTAAGTGTTCAATCATGGTTTGAAATTTAATAAAAACAGACATAACATCAGATTTTGCTTGAATGGGAAACACCCAAATAAATCGACTAAAGGCGTCAATAAAAGAAACATAGTAGCGATTTCCATTGATAGAAAGAGTTGGGGAATGACCCCAAACATCTGAATAAAGTAGTTCTAAAGGATTACAAATACTGGAATTTGAAATTGAAAATGGCAGTTGATGACACTTGGCCTGGGGGTAGGGACTGATTGCCTTATGAGTGGAGATTGGTAGACAAAATTTAGATAAAACATGGTTGACAATCCAAAGGACTGGATGTCCCAAGTGTTTGTGCCAACGATGGGCGGTAGTCCTCTCACCAACAAGTGCTTGAGGTATTGATGAAGACATAGACGAAGGAGAGTGTTGATAGAGGCCATGCTTAAGCGGGCCTTGATGAATTTGAGTCCTAGTCTTCCAGTCCTTGATAACAAAATGAGGAGGATAAAATTCAAAGCAAATTGGCGTACTGAAAGAAGATTTTTGCAGATTAAGGGAACATGAAGCAATTGTTTTAGCAGAAATTTGTGACGAGAGAGAGAAAGAGGCACAAAGCCAATATGGTTAATGGACAAACCTATTCCATTACCTATGCGAATATGATCTGGCCAGTGTATTCCTCGGAAGACATGTTGAGATTCTGTAGATCATTTGTGATATGGTGAGTGGCACCAGTATCAGGATACTAGTTTTCCTCAGAGGGCAGCGATGGATACGAATAAAATGTCTGAGGATGAGGTGCAGCCGCTAATGCTAGAACAAGGCGTTGGTAGCGCCTAGGAGCCATGTGACCGATCTTTCCACAAAGCTGGCAGATAGGCCAAGAAGGTGAGGCTGAATCTTGAGAGAAGTTGGTGCCACGACCACGGTTGCTAGATGGAGAACCACAGCCACGATAGGGGCTACATCCACTGAAAGAAGAACCAGGACCCCGATAGCCACGTCCATGAGGCAAGGGAGCCCAAGCAGAAAAATGGGCTGATGGCTGTGATTGCTCATTTGGATTAGAGATGATGCTCAATACGCATCTCATGGGCAAGAAGATGTCCATACAATTCATCTAAGGATAATGGATTCAGATGAGTGGTTACAGAAGGACCAATTGGATCATACTCTGATTCGAGGCCAGCAAGAAGGTGGGAAACACTTTCAAAGTCGTTTAAATGTTGTCCGGCAGCAGCCAAGTTATTACTCATGGTCTTGATACTCTTATATTCAGTGATGGAGGAGTTACCTTCCTTGGGCGTGGCAAGTTGGTAATGAATCTGCATTACACGAGATCGTTCTTGGGAGGCAAACATGGTGACTAATGTTGCCTAGAGATCATGGGCAGTAGCACATCCTACAGCTTGAACAACGAGGGGCTCTGTGAGTGTGGAGATCAGCATGTTGAGGATCATTTGGTCACGTTGACACCAGGTAAGGAATTTGAGGTTTGCCATGGTGACAGGAGCACCAGCATCAGTGCTGGTATTGGAGATGGTCTGGACTGGAGGTCGAGAGGTGCCATCCAGGAAACCATATGCATCTTGGCCTCTAATGTAAGCCAGAATTTGAGTTCTCCAACACGTGAAGTTGTCGTTGGAGAGCTTGATATTCAAGGTGTGGTTCATTTTGGGGATGGTGAAGAAGACATTGGAACAGGAAGGGTTCATGGAGTGGGGTGGTGAGGTGTTGGAGGATGTTGTGGAATTGGATTGAGACATATTGATGGAGAGAAAAGAAAAGACATTAGGAGTTACATTCTTATCTTATTTGGGGTAGAGTGGGTTATGCCTCGAACGGTGTTGGAGTTGTTGACTAGTTGGGGTGCGTCGATTGGGAATGGTCGTGCTAAAGAAGCTTGGTTAGCTCCATTGTGTTTATTGTGGTGTATTTGGCAGGAACGGAATGCGCGGCTCTTTGAAGATGTTTGACATCAATGGTGGAGCTACGGAAGCGTTTGCTTAATATGTTATATATTTGGATAGCGTCCCATCATTGCTTGAATGATTTTACTTATGTAGACTTTTTAAATTTATTCTCTTCTTGTCCTATTTCGGGACTCTCCTGTATACTTCTCGTGTATAAGGGTTGCGTCTCTCTGCACTTTTAATGAATTGAATTACAATTACTTATCAAAAAAAAGAAAAGAAAAGACCTTAGTCTATATTTGGCTCTGATACCATAAAAGAACTCTTAATATTAGGTTACTGAATCAGTATTCTCTCTTGCTTATCTAAGTGAGCTTGTATTGATATATAGAGAATACATGATAAGGTTGTTTACAAGATAACTCTAACTCTAACTCTGATACAAACCTAGATAGGATTCTGTTTACTGATATACAACTAGAACTCTTCTTCCTATACTTATCTTCTCATGCCTTATCACTCGGATGCTTATCATGAGGTTCACTTGGACTCTTACTCTTGACTTGATCATTATGAAGTAGATGAGATGTAGTAGAAGTCTTATGTGCGTTAATAGTGAGCAGCCACCATAGAACCACCTTGTTTTCCTTGTCCTTTTCTTTTTCTTCTCCCCACTCCCCAGGTCAACAAGAGAAACAAGTGTCTTTAATTAAAGCCCTTTTGGTATATCTTTATGTAATTCATAAAAGACCCACATTTCATTATTTTTATTTAGCCAGCTTGCTATAATGACCATATTGGAGCATGTTAACAAAAAAAGAGAGTCAGCTTTAATGTGTTGTTTATTTGGGTTTTTAATGATAGAATTGTTATCATGTATGTGGTATTTCAGTAATTTAAAGACTAAATTAGTTTGCAGTCTACATTATAAGTTTGTTGCTGATAGGATTTCTTTAATTACTGTCCTTGGGGACTAGTTGAATCCTATTTCTGGATTTAGTAAATCTTGTTCTACAAATTCCTATCCTCCATGACTTTCTCTTCTCTTGAACTATGGGTTGTCAGAAGCCTTTTATTTTGGTTTAATATTCTGACCTTGTTAGAAGAATTTTTTTTCCTTGCCTATTAGAATTTTTTTAGAATCTATAAATAAAAGGACCAAAACAAGGTTAATTTTGCCTATAAAATTTTTGAGTTTGCTTTCTGTTGGACTGGCTTGGAAAAGATTGTAATAGTCACTCTGTCAGTAGTCAAGAAATCAACAAAATTTCATCTTGTCAATTTTCTTTTAAAATGGTATAGTTTTATTTGTTTATGTTCTTCCTTCACGAGGCCAGTTTGATTTAGTCCTCTCCCTAAGATTGGTTTAGCATGGATTTTGTCTATGATGAGGAAAAAGAAACTTAGATAGTGAGTTTAGAGAGCTTCAAGGAAAGAGGTCAGTAGTATTATAAAATATAATTCCCTGAGCTTGCTCAATCTACAGTCTCCAGGGCTTGTTGAACTGCGGCTTAAATGGCCCCTTTGTCTATAAACATTAGTTGTTTATAACTATCACTTTGTGAAAGAGAAAATTACCACGGTGAATTGTGGAAATGGATAAGCAGATGATGCAGAGCCATGTTTGTTTTATTTGATATAGTTTGGCTATCCCTATTTAGAAATAAAGTAGCAGGTCACATATACTAGAAAATCTTCTTAGGGTGTTTCCAATGAATTATACTTGGCATCTTCTGAGGGCGTTCTCTATGAAATTACCTGCCCTGGTGTATTGTGGAATAGAAAAAAATTTGTGGAATTTTACTAGTAGATTTATGGAGATGTTATCCCTATCTGCTTGATGTGGTATTTGTTCTATACAGGTGGAACCAGCCACTCTTATTCCGTTGGCCAATGGATGCAAACAAGTGTTTCTGGTATATCTCTGGTGATTTTATTTTATTATTATAGGAGTTCCAGGTCATATGCTAATTATCATATTTCCTTTTGTTTCTGACATTTTTTTAGAATCCTGGTCAAAATTCATAAGATATAATGGCCTGCGTGTGAACCTGGTCACATATGGGCCGGCGCTTGGGAAATAAAAGCTTTAGCTCATGATTAGTTCTGTTTGTTTTTAGGTTGGCGATCCAGTTCAACTGCCAGCAACTGTAATTTCTCCTGCTGCCGAGAAATTTGGGTATAACCCTTTTCGTTTACGAACATTATGTCTTTTGGTTGGTTTCTATTTAAAGCTTCTGATGCATATAATTTTTCTCTCATATATTTTCAAAATTAAAGATATGGGACGAGTTTGTTTAAGAGATTACAGCGGGCTGGTTATCCAGTGACGATGCTGAAGACACAGTACCGAATGCATCCAGAGGTTAGATCAGATTTATCTAAATGAAATTTTAAAAGATAGCTTGTTACTTGGGAGCCACATCACTGTACAAAAAAAATCCAACACGGGGAATTGTAATAAAGTAGGATATGTTCAAAAAATCCAATATGTACTTAGAAAAATCCATGATCTGTTGACTGTCCTTTATGTAGTTTGAAATCTCTCACTATAGGATATTATTGTTCTTTCAAGACTTTGAAGAGTTGCAATGAGGTGATTAACAAGTAAGCGTACTGCAGATGTTCCACCATATCCATGATAGCCCAGCTTTACCCTTTTTCCGATGCTTTGCAAGCTTCTGATGTCTGTCTGACCTGTCCAAGTTGTATCCATATCCTGAATGCGTCTGATTCAACCTGGAATAAATAGTGGAGAGTATCCGTTCTCTGTTGATAACAGTTCTGATTATCATCTAAGTTGTGATAATTGATACTGCTTATATAAAGACAAGTGATTGCTACTGATGTCAATTAGCACTTCCACAATCCCATTGGACAAACCTGATCTTGTTCAGTAGGGTCTAGGCCTGAAGTGTTGATCATGGTAGTAATGTAACAGTGCAATACAGTGGCTGATAATAGAAATCCTGTGATCGATTTTGACCTAATTAGTAAATTTATAAAAATGTTGCCTGCTACAAGGTTCTTATAAGCATTCTGTCAAGTATACTCTTTAGTTTTTTGAAGGGGGGTCAGTTACTTCTCTCTTTTTCTCTTCAAAGTGAAATATTGTATTAGTGAGTATACTTTCTCATGAGTTTTTCAAACCATTCTTTTCAAGCAGATAAGAAGCTTTCCTTCAAGGGAGTTTTATGCAGAGTCATTGGAGGATGGGCCTAATATTGAAGTGCATACAAGCCGTTCTTGGCATGAATACCACTGCTTTGGACCATTTTGCTTTTTTGATTTGCATGAAGGGAAAGAATCCAAGCTCTCAGGGAGTGAGTCTTGGGTAAATGTTGATGAGGTTGAGTTTGTTCTCCTCATGTATCATAAGTTGGTGAGCATGTATCCAGAGCTCAAGTCAAGTTCTCAGCTTGCAATTATATCGCCCTATAGCCAACAAGTAAAGCTCCTCAGAGACCGTTTTAAGAATACCTTTGGAGTGGATTCAAATAAAGTGGTTGATATTACTACTGTCGATGGTTGCCAGGTAAATGGTAGTATCTTCCTGCTTATAAGACTACATGCATTTAAAATTTCTTCCTGTGAGATTCATCAAAAAAAAAAAAAAAAAATCTTCCTCCGAGTATCTTGAACTTTATTTTTTTAGGATGTATGAAAAGTTGGCATGCTGCTAATCACAAAGCACAAAAGTGTGCAAGCTGGATTCTGTTGCAATTCTTTGTGGAAGAATACTAAGTTAGTTGGTTTAAATCTCACTCAAACCCATCAGGTTGAAAAGTATGAACTTTTTGTCCCTTCAATTAACCCCATACCAGTTCCACTTTTTTGAATTACTATGATTACTAAGTTCTCTGTGGGCTCAATTTTTATTTTTTTCTGTTTGGCTCTAGGTCTGGCAAATAAAATATTGATAAAAGAGTAAGGCTTGTTCTTCTTTTCAGGGACGTGAGAAGGATGTTGCAATATTTTCATGTGTTAGGGCAAGCAAAGATAAAAGCATTGGGTTTCTTGCTGATTTTCGGCGAATGAATGTCGGGATCACCAGAGCAAAGTCTTCTGTCCTGGTATGGCATTATTCTAGGTTTCTATGTAGTCAACAGGAGTTTTGACGTATGCACTTCACCTCCTCTCATGCAAGCTAAGCTTTAACCGTTCTTCAGGTGGTAGGGTCTTCAACAACGTTGAGGAGGGATGAGCACTGGAATAACCTTGTGGAAAGTGCTGAGAAGAGAAATTGTTTTATTAAGGTGAATATTTCTTCACTGAGTTGCTCAAGATTTCGGTTCAGCAATGCATTCAATTTAAGCTTTTCATTGATTATAATAAATCAAACTTATTGCATATTGGAGAGGAAAAGAAAAAATTCAAATTATTCATTAACATCCCAAAATTTTGGATTGTAGTTTTTATATTATTATTAATTAAAACAAAGCTAAATGGCGCTTCCATTCCCGAGAAGAATGGGACGATGGTTAAATTCATGGGTTCAAGTCACAGCAAAGATTTATTTTCCAACAAAAAAGAAAAACATTATTAACTAAAACAAAAGAAAAGAAAAGAAAATCCCTTTACTTTTCTTCGCATCATCAACATTCATCCTATTAATTTATTCATTTTCACAACATATTCCTGTTTATTTCTGAATTTCGAAATATTCCTTGGAGCAAATAACTCCCACCTAACATCCAAACTAACAATTTCCTCCTGCAGGTTTCCAAGCCCTATACCTCATTTTTCACCTATGGAAATCTGGATTCTATGAAAGTGAAGAATGTTGAACCCGGGGAGACAGGACAGGATGATGAGGATGTAACCCTTCATGATAATCCTGGGGATGCTGACCAGAGGCTGGCAGATGACCATGACTATGGTGATGGGGATGGGGAGATGGATGATGGGGGCTTTGATGATGAGTAACTCCAAACATTACTTGGATTATCTTACGGAAATCAATCACATTACAATTTCAGGTACCCACCAACATTTTTTTTTTTTTTTTTTTTTTTGTGTATTTTTCATTAAAATGATCATTTTTGGTGGAGTTTTCGAAATCAGAGCGGCAGCTGTTTTAGTCAATGCCAAGTCTTCATTGATGGCAGTGACGTATTAGGAGTGTGATATGTAGAGGCTTCACAAGACTTGTGTGCTTAACGCAGCATCCCCTTGAGCCTATTTATGCATTTGTGTAACATCAAATTTTGCTCCTTTGATGCATCCTTTTTTTTTTTTTTTGGTTCGGCTATGCTCCTTTCATATTATCCACAAAGTACTTATCCAATATATATAATGCTAGGTTAGGGTTAGAATGCATTTCTTGGGTTTTTTACTAATTAAGAAAAATAAAAGGGAGTGTTAATTTATAGATGTGTTAATCACAAGCAAGCAAGCCATTGTGTATATCTCTTAATGTAGTTTTGAATGAAGAGTTAGTTGTTACAAAAAATTTATGATTTTGGTTTTAAATTCCAGTCAAGTTTTTTTTAAAAAAAAAATTTAACTAACACTTGACCATTATTGCAGATAGCGGTTTTAAGGTAAGCAGATACGGCTAATAATTACACCTATATATATATATAAATTCATTAAAACGATGTTGTTTTTGTGTTTAATACCCATAATGGGGTGTTTGTATTATTTTTTTTTTTTTTTTTTTTTTTAAGCTAGAATGTAGAATCAAGATATGGATTTCATCTAAAAAAAATTGCAAAATGCATTATCAGTCCTTGTGGTGGCATAATTTACAAATTGCTCCCTATTAAAGTGAATTCAAAAGTCCATGTATTGGCCTAATTTTCAAATCGCTCTCTAGAGCCAAAGTCCATTAAAAATCTTGACACATTTTGTTAGGTTCAACGTGAGCACTAATAAGATGATGACATGTAGCATTTTTAATAAAAATGTAAAAAAAAATATTAAAAATAAAAATGTAAAAAAGTTTTTAACAATTATTATTTTTTTTAAAAAAAAAAAAAAAAAAAAAAAAAGTGGTGGCTACTAGATGGGCAACCACCTCTTTGGAGGGTGGCCCACCCACATAGATGACCACTTATCTATATATATAAACCAAGCTCCTAGGCTGCATAGCCATACACCTTCCCCAATCTTCCCCACACAACATAATGGATTCTGAATTAGTTAAGCCAAATTTCTCATCCGCGTGGCTTCACCAAGTATGCTTTGCTATCGTAATATTAATGAGAAATGTTATATGTGCTTAAACTTTTATAAAGAGATTCTTATTAAGATGATGTGGAGCTTATTTATTGATACTCGTAGCATTTGTTTTGATAATCTCCACATCAGTTAGTAAGACTCATTTTGTAAAAATTTAGGTACATGGAGCATTTTTCAATATTAATTGGTGAAGTGTTATTAATGCCCAAATCAAATTGTTGACAGTTTATCTTTTTTAGGCTCAAAAAACATTACTCTTACAAACTTGGTAAATTATATGTGATTTTGTAAGGATATTGAATGTGTAATAGCACGTTAGATGCTAATATATTAATAATACAATGAAAAAACACCCACACATAGCGCTAGTTATAGGCTAGTTTGTGTTAGGCAAAATATGACCAAAACTGTGTCTGAGCAACACTTGCATAATTTGCCAAACCATTACGGATGCTGCAATGTGATCTACACATTAAATAGAAACTCGGTACGACGGATCGACCATTTTCAGGATGAACAAGTTGCCTTTGTCTCCTCTGGATACTCTGTCAAAAAAAAAAAAAAAAAAAATCAATGTCAAGTAAATGAAGCAGTCTCTCTCCTGGTGCAACTATAAGCTATTCGATTTTCTTTTTTCCTTTTTTTCTTTTACTTTTTTCTGGCAAGAAGCATCTGAGATCAAACGAAAGAAAAAGGCGTAATTGAGGAATTCATCACACATTAAATTATTATCTTTCATCTTTAAGAGGTAAAAGTTTAAATGATGAACAAATTACCATGTGGGTTTCAAGTAGATAATGATGATTGGTGATGGAGAAATCAGGAGAAACGGCTTATGATGCACTAATTAACTCTGTATATATATTCCTTGGAAACTTTCACATATGGAATAAAACAAAAGGGCATCATATGGACCAATAGTCCTAGGCCATCTCTTTTCTTGAGCTAATGCATAAAGCTTCAAAATACTTCCACTCACCACCACCTTTCAGCTATGTAAATAATAAATTATTGGCAATTGGAGAGAGATTTCTTTTCAATCTACATTCATTCTTCGCCTATCCCACTTCACTACTTTACACCTATCCTTGAACGAAAGGAGAGAAGTTCACCTTTCTTTCAATGGAAGCCGATTCACCATGTATCTTACAGTTCAAGCTCTTCACTATATTGTTTTCTGCTGTGGCAATTACAGTTTAAAACTCTTCACAATATTAAGTTAGGTTTTTTATTGGCCAATTTGGTGCTCAAAATAAATGTATGCGTGTAAAACTTGGTGGGGGTAGTTTTTGTACTTGGGGTAAGTGTCAAATTTCTTCATAAATGTCAAGTACACAATACCCCGTTCGCATATCTGTCCACTCATGTCCGGACAAGCAATGTTAAATGGAGTCATAGTGATAGTATGGCCCGTTCGCAAATCCGTCTGCACATGCCAAACCAAGCAATGAAAGATGGAGTCATAGAACATCATGTTTGCAAATCCGTCCACACATGTCCAGATGTGGCATTTAAATTAAAGTCACAAAAAGCTTTGTCCGCAAATGCATTTGCTAAGTTCGAATGCCACCAGGGTTAAATGCATGGAACCCTAGCCATGCCCGGACAAGCTTACTAACACGTCTAGACACTGCCAATTGAATTACACGTTTTAGTGTTCTAATTGGACTAAGATGCTGGGGTATTGACTTAAGGTATTTAAGGGCTCGCTATACACGACTTTCAAGCGGCTGAATCCATTATTTTGTTTGAGCCAAGAGAACACTTCACCACCGAAGGCTAAACTTTGCACTCTCTCTTGGAGTTTGATTACCACACACACATAGAAGATTAACCTTCAGCCATTGGAGTTTCGGAGTGTGAGACGAGATCAAATTGAAGATTGGACAGAGTTCTAGAGCTACGGTACAAGGGTATTTACAAAGGTTTTGTAATATTGATTGCTTGTATACATTACTTCATTAGTGGACTAATTTCCTCGGTTTGGCTTTCGCATAGTGTTTTTACCTTTGAAGAGTTCATCAAAGGGTTTCACTCGTAACCAAAATCTTGTGTATTCTTTTATATGCTTTATTTGATTTTTGTTGGTTGTTGTGTGTTAGAAAACTCTGTGATTAGTAATAATAAATTATTTGAATTGGTTTTAAATTGTGATCAACACCTATTCACCCCCTCTAGGTGTAGTTTGGGGTCTAAATAGAACTTTCAAGTGGTATCGGAGCGAGATACAATCCGTTTGGATTAACCTCCAGAGTTTGTTCATTGACCCTAGTTTTCATGGCACAATCTCAGTCTCTGTCCTCACCCCTTACTTTGATGGAAAAAATTATGCGTACTGGAAAGTCCGCATGAGAGCATTCCTCAAGTCTTTAGATGAGCGTGTTTGGGTTGTTGTAGATAAAGCGTGGAATAGACCTACTACCAACATAGACACATGGTCCAAAGACAAGCTGAATGCTTGTAATTGGAATAATAAAGGGGTGAATACCATATTTATGGTGGTTTCTCCTGATGAGTTTGAACGCATTTCCATGTGCAAAATTGCCAAAAACTGTTACGCATGAAAGGACCAAGATAGTAACAAATTCAAAACTTCAATTGCTAACTTTTAAGTTTGAAAAAATTCACATGAGAGAGGATGAGACTTTTGACGAGTTCTATGTTAAATGATATAGTTAACTCGAGTTTTTAACCTAGGTGAAAAAAATTCCTAAATCGAGGGTTGTGCAAAAGATCATGAGGCCTTTACGTGAATGTTTCAGACCTAAAGTCATTGCGATTGAAGAGAGTAAGGATCTTGATACTGTTAGAATAGAGGATCTTGCGGGTTCTCTTCAAACCTATGAGCTCTCATTGCCTCAACCCAAAAAGGCCAAATCCATTGTGTTGAAACCAATACAGGAAGAGGCAAATGACTCCTCTTGATGAGAAATCATTGAATGAAAAGGGAACCCTAGGAACAAGCCTTCTAAAGGTACTGAGAAGTCAAAAGGTGATTCTCATGGAGTCTCCCTTGGTAAGAAAGACAAAGGGAAGAAGGATAAAAACACCCAAGGCATCAAGTGCTATGAGTGTTCTGGCTTTGGATACATTAGGGCTGAGTGCCCAAACTAAAAGAAGTTAAAGGGTAAGACTATGAACGTTACCCTTAGTGATGAGTTTGATTTTGAAGACTCTGATGATTCTGATTCACCTGATGAGGATGGGAATTACTTAGCTTCCATTGCTTCTGTTGGGAGCAGCCATGAGTCTAGTGTGCATGTCACACCTAACATTGTTTATTCATCCGAGGATGATTCTGAAGATGTTGATGGCTTGCAAGAAACCTACGAAAAGCTTTTTGAAGAGTGCGCGAAGCTTAAGAAATTATTGATGCAAAAGCTACTATTTCTGTCACTTTACAATGTGTACAAGATAACGTTTCCTGGTAGTTATTTGGCTCCTACTCAGCTTTGTTCCTTTCTACTCTTTTTTCTAAAAAAAAATAAAAAATTACTTTTGAACCAAAATAAAGTAATACCACATTAAATTTTTCAGATTCTTGAGATCAATTAGTTTGCTTTTAATCAAGTATGTATAAGCATGTATTTAACTTTATTGGACAAATGAAATGCATTTAACTTAAAGTTTTGAAACATGATCTATCTCAAAACATATTTCCTCACTACTAGCATTTAGTGCTAATAACTCATATGTTATGCTTGCTTCTTACTACCAAAATGAAGTTAAGAGTTGGCTGGAGCAGGCAACAGAAAAGGAATTTGGAAGCCTACAGTCGAGTTCACAGGATAGTTTTCAAAGTTATATGAACAGCATATCCGAAACATTAACTTACCGCAATTCTTCATCCAAATATGTAATTTCCAGTTCACCACGAGCTCTTCCCGGTGCCTTAATGGGTATCTGTATACCAAGATGAAATAAATCATATATGCTAAAAGTAAAGTACTCAATAGAAATTCAGAGATGTGCATACAAATTGTTTTGGTAGATACTTTGATGATATATCAATGTGAAGCAAAAGAAGCTTCATAGCATTTAGGATAGTGTAATATAACATATTTAGGATGCTTGCTCTTCCGCCAGAAGGGAGGACAGTTAATGCTAAGTTGAAGTGTACATGTGTGTGTTTCCGCATTTTCCCCCTTGGGGGTGGTCATGCTATAGAGGCTTGGCGGTTAGCTCCTTTATGCTTGCTGTGGTGTATTTGGAAGGAGCGGAATGCTCGGCTGTTTGAAGATGTAGAGACATCCATGGTGGAACTACGGAAGCGGTTGCTCAATACTTTATATTTTTGGATAGCGCCCCATCTTAGTTTGAGTGTTTTTACTTATGTAGAATTTTTAAATTTATTCTCTGTTCGTCCCTGTTAGGGGTTCTCTTGTATACTTCCTGTGTATAAGGGTTGCGCCCCTTTGCGTTTTTTTATATAATTGTAATTACTTATCAAAAAAAAAAATATATATGATACCTAAATTTAAGTCACAAGTCAAAAGATTGAGGTGGGGAAACACCCACCAGTGTACAGTGACATCTCCAAGTCTTCTTTCAAAAGAAAAATCAAGAGAATGATGACCCCAAGATTACTTACCAAACCTGCAATTTTGAAATTATCAAATTTCACGGCCACTTTTCTTGCATTAAGAGGTGTTAAATCTGCCGTTACCTACAAAATGTTGATAAATTTATTCAGGCAATTGTAAGCACAAGAATGCATCAGTCTCTAAATATATGGTCATTGTCCCACAAGCAGAAGAGTATATAACTAGAAATTTGATTTGTTTGTAGCTGTAAAAATGAGTTTTTAAATGCTATGTTCAACATCATTGGGGCAGTGTTGCGAGATGACAAAATAAAGTCAACCTTGGCACTGACAATTTGTAGAAGCCAATTTGGGAGGACTTTGGTAACCCCAATTTTTTTAAAAATCTTCATAAAAATATTATTTCTATACCATGGCCCTGTCAATGATCACTTTTCCACCCCTAGATGGCTAGATGATTTAGCTTTCTACTCTACTACTCTTTGTATCTATGTATTTATTTATTTACGTGGGTTTAGACCCCCTAAGCAAAAAATTATGGTTTCACCCCTGGTCAGGGTGATCAATTAGGAGCAACTTTGAAACCTCTAAAACACTATCAGATAACGTTTTCACCTTTTTTTTTTTTTTTTTTTTTTTCTTTTCCATTTTTTCATATAGTATATATCTTTAGATCTATAGCAGCATATGTTAGAATGCTATGCAAGACTCTGCATTTTTTATCTCACCGTTCTTAAGTTTTCCTACCTTATTCTTGTCATTTTCAAATAAAAGGAGCATTATAGTTACCGAGGCATAAGGTGAATGAAAATATTTTAGTCAAAGCAACTTACTAAATATGATTTTGTTGGAACAAGTGGCTCATATTCTCTTGGGTATAGAGAGTAATACGACAGTACCAGTATAGTGGCCAGTTAGATATTTTGAAATTTTTCAAAATACGTTCATACAATTAGGGTTTACTTATAAATATACTGTAACCCTAAATCATTATTATTGAAATATAGTTGTACTCGTGTGGACGTAGGTACATTGCCGAACCACGTAAATTTGTGTCTTGATTTTCTCTTGCTCTCTCCCTTTTTAATTCCATATTATTCATCATTATTGTGCACAATAACAACAAACTTATTGTTAATGCTTGTACTAAATAATCATGGTCGAAACACAAAAATAAGAAAAAGAAGCAGAAGTTAAACGCAAGGAGCGAATATATTGTATATACCTGGTTGAAGAATGGCCAAGATTCCATGTTCTGGGCCCTAAGTGTATCCACATTGATTGCTTGGTAGTTTGCACTCGATCTCAGAAATTTGGGTCTCTGTTAAAACATTACTTTCCAGGTGATTGCAATTTATACGACCAACAAAAAAGTGAAGATATCCAATTTTAAATTTTTTTTTTTTTTTTTTTTTTTTTGATGAAAGAAAACTTTTATAAACCAACACAAACTATTACAAGCCCTCCAGTGAAAACTGGAACAAAATCTCAAAGAGACAAACAACACCCACCCAACACACTACACAGCCTGTAGTACCCATTAGAACAAGAAAGCAAGAAAGCGAAAGAACCGCTACAACCTGCTGTCTAAACAATCAAACTACAAGAGCATCAAACTCCAGCCCCATCTACAAACAATAAGCACAAGACTGAACCCAAACCCGCATCTCCAAAATGACCAAGCCACTCGAAAACCCAGAAAAGCAGAACAGAGAAGCAGAAGAGCAGAAGACGATCCCGCCCTCCAATTTTAAATTTTGCATACCTTTATTGTTTGTTCATTTATCATAAAATAAAACGGACCATGTTTTGTAAGAAAAGAGAAAGCAAAGTGATTCTCTAGCAATTCAATACAGTAAATAGGACCAACAAAAGATTAGGAGGGCAGAACTGGATTCAGCTAGCCTCACATGTAGAACACTTAGACAAAATGAATCCAATCAGTTTTCCTTTTGAACTCTCTTTCTTTTCCCAAGTCACATTTGCTTGGAACTCTCTTTGTAGTCTAAACCATGTCAGAATCAGTGATTATTGGTAAGAAGGAAGAGCTTGAAAGCTTGTTTGTGTCTGTGGGGAAGTGAGCAGTGCAGGGGAGACAATTTTATTTTATTTTTTAAAAAAAAGTTTTCTCAACAAAAGCTGCATGTAATCTTGGTCAAACTAGTGAGATGATGCTAAATTTCCTTTTTCATATCAAGCGTAGGTTTTAACACTGTCAAATACAAGACGCGATAGAGGTTCCTAAGATTAGGATAAGTAATGCCAGTGAAACAAAGACAGAAAGAAAGAAGGCATAACACGTGAATAGGTAGAAGAACAAATGACCGTTGAACCTCTTCACATCCCCAATAAGAAATTTACAAATGATGGTTAAGGGAAGAAAATTTGTTAAGCATTGAAGGACAGTAGAAAAATCTTCAGTAAATCGTTCTTGATTCAGCAAAGAACAGTCTCCGACAAAGGGGAACTCTGTTGTGGTAATATTATGTTTGTCCAACCAATTTGACCTCCTAATTCAAGAAACTAGTCGTATTTTCCTCTGTATTTACAAGGGGTTTTATGATCAAGTGAGCCCATTATGAAATTAATGTCACCTTCCTTGCATTAAAAGTAACAACTACAATTAAGCATGACATTTCAAGTATGGAATGTTCCTAGAATTAAAAACCCACAGTAAACTCAAAAGTAAAAACACCAAATCTATAAAAAAACAGTGTCATGTGTTCCAAAAGATTGCTGATGCCTCAGGAAAGACATACATTATAGCTATGCAGATAGAGAATAAAATTCACCTGGGTTTGCAAAATCGATGTTGAAGTAGTGTATATAAGCTCCCATTTGCCATTGAGTAAATTAGATTTGAGTGGTTCCTTTATTGGGTTAACAGCCTCAAGTTTCCGTGCTATCTATTTAAAAACAAAATTTCCAAGTATCAAACAAAATACTGCACATACTGCACAGACATCAGTAATTAAGGTAAGCCGATTTAATTTTTGAGATATAATGACATATCATAATATAAGCATAGCTTAAAAATTACACTAAAGATAGCTTGTGCATAGTCACCATTAGGAGACTACTAAAAAATTATTATGGAAAAACTACACTTACCCCCCCTCAAGCTATCACACAATTTGCAATGTCTCCCTTAATCTTTTAATTTGGTCAATGTATCCTACTGATCTATCTATGGTTGGGGTTGCAATGTCCCATTTCCGTCCCCTAAAATGACCAAAAAAAAAAAAAATCTGCATTAAAAAATCAGAAAATCAAAGAAAAAAAGTTCAGAATAGACTGAAGTTGTGACTTTTTTCGATTTTTCTGAATTTTTTGTCTTTTCTTTCATTTTTCTGTATTTTTGTCATTTTTTTGTCGCGGAAGGGGAACATTGTGATACAAACCGTAGATCATTAGGATACATTAACCAAATTGAAAGATTAGGATGACATTGCAAATTGCGTGGTAGATTGAGGAGGTAAGTGTAGCTATAGGCGGTGTTGTCATTCCAAAGTTAGAAATTTTGGGAGTTTTGGTAGCAAAATTACACACTAAATTAGAAAGAGAACCACCAAAAATATTGAAATTTTTGTTGTATAAGAAATTTTATAAACAATGTAAGTGCAAATAGAAAAATCAAAATAAAGAAAATAATAAAAAGTCTTGGCATCCAAAAATTTGCCTCAATACAAAAAAACAAGAGATTATATCATCTAAGAGTTTTGAAATCGAGGACTCTCTATAAGAAGTCAATAATTAAAAATATCAACCCATAGAAAAACATTAACCATCCAAAAAAAAAAACTGATTTTCTATTTATTTGAGCTATAACCTGAAGCTGCCACCCATTTTCCAAAATAAGTAATTCCATCAAACTACATAAATGCATTATGAGTTGTACTAAAGAAATTAAGATATCACTCATCAAATTGACACATACTTGGATTTTTAGACTTAAAACTTGTGAAGTACATATTCGCTGACATCAATTAGAAAAACTATTTTCATAACAAATTTAATGACACAAAATTTTAGCAAGTTCCAAAATATACAACCAAACCAGTCTTCCTTTAATAGACAAATTTTTCTTATCCATTAATATCTCAATTACCAGACTGTGGACAAGCGCATTATACCAATTTTCAAAGTTCCAAGAAAAATTATACCAAATTTCATTAAAGACATAATTCTAGTAAAAAATAAATAAATTTGAAGAGAGAATAACAAGAACCCAAAAATGAAATCAAAGGAAAGAGGAGACAAGAGTTGAGACCAACCTGATCAACTGTTTGCTGGTCTTCGGCAGTGGCATCGGCTCCGCGATCAAGCGGGGCAATGGCCTGAAGAAGCTCCTCCTTGAGAGTCTTTGCATCTTTGCCTTTGTTCAAGAAAGCAGGAAAGAAAGAAACTTTGGCTCTCCATTTCTCAGGGCCTGAGGTCGTTGAGAGTTTGTGGGAGGTGGGTTTGGCTGGGAACTGAAAGGCAGCGAGAGGAGGAGGAAAGGAGATGAATTTACGAGTTGAAGGCGTAGAGGATTGGGTTGTAGTGAGACTGAGGGTTGAAGGAGTATGAGAAGATAAGGCCATGGACATGGTGTTTCGGTTTCCACTGCATACAGCGTCAGTGGCTTCCGTTTGTTTAATTAATATGTCTTTCTTTACTTTCGATAAGTTAGTTGTACAAGTTGAGAAAGCAGTTGGTTCTAAAATCCCCGTGGACTGTATTTTTTCAATACTAATCCTATTTAGCATACTCGTATACTAAATATTGTCATAAATATAATTTGATAATGCCATAGTGAAAAAAAAAAATTAAAAATAAAAATTGATTTTCATTATTATGATATTCAAGTTGTATGGCAGTCTATTAAGAGTATTGTTATATTACTTATATACCGTATGTTATATAGTAGACTATCATACGACAGAGATAACGTGACAGTAAAAATCTTTATTGATTTTATCTTTTTACAAATTCCTACCGATTCAAATGTTGGATTTCACAGTCATATCATCTTAGTTATAAGGCAGCCGTCTAGCTGTCTACTAAATAACATTACTCTATTTTTATTCACCGCAACTATCCCACAAAGGTTAGTTGAAACTATTACGTTATCATTGCAAAGGAATTGTCTGGCTGTCGGATAAGGGATATTACAAGTTATGAAAGTATGATTTTTGTTTTTTCTTAATTTTAAAAATTAGGAAAAATGTAATTTCAAGTTATGAAATAATTAACCGACAACTCAAAGCTAATATGGACCCTAATCACCTCCCCACGAAAGATAACTACAACTAGTATCTCTCATTTACAATGTTTCGATCGAGTGATTGGTGTTCCTTGAATATTCTTCCTGCTATTTTAATGTCTTAGCTAATCAGTGTTAAGTCTATGTATGACACGTGTCTTAATCTATTTGGTGCAGTTGATGAGTTACATTACCAATTGCCCAATAATTATTCCCCAGGATAGAAAACAAAAGAAAAAAAGTAGATGATAAAATAGCATGAGATAGTTCTAAAAAAAAGTTAAAAAAAAAAAAACAAGGAATTAATTCGAATTAAGATATAGAAGATTAATTCTTTTGAGTTCTACAACAGAGTTATACTAAAACTCCACGATTTTCTTAAAAATGATGATGGATGCTAGAATTTAAATTTAGAGAGCACATTAAGAAATATACTAATAAAATTGTAGACCTGAAAAACTAATCCATAAAGAGAAATTTTATTTTGTATTTCATTGTTTTTCTCTCATCCTTCTTTGCTAATGTGGCATTGTCAATTTGCCATTAAATTTTTATTTTTTATTTTTTAAATTAAGATTGATCCAAAAGTAAATTGACAATTTCACATCAGCAGAAAAAGATAAGAGAGAATGAATGCGCATATAACATGTGATAAGAGGCCAGCAAGGCATGTGAGCACCTAAAATACTTGCAAAAGAAATTGTCGACACTTGGAGGTGCGGCACCTAAAATAGTCTATCAAGAGTCATTACATTAACTGAAATTATATTATACATATCATCGATATAAAATATTAAAATTAAACCTTAATACAAGGTCAAGCCTCAAATGATAAACCTATAACATCATCCAAAAGTACTAATTATCATAAGTGATCTTCATAATCCTATAATTAGTCCTCAAGCATAACCGGACCGATAACACTACGTCAAATGGCCACATCAGCCTCAAGGTCCAACTCGAATCCACCATCTAAAGGTAGTCAAACTATAAAACAACAAATATTTCATAGGAGGAAAAGATACACAAGTAAGTCCACAACTTAGTGAGTAATAATATACATAATGACAAGTTATTATGTAGTAAACTCAATTATTTATAAATCACATACAAAAATGAAATATTACAGTTTATCATTTGAGAATATCATCATAGATACAATATAGATATAATATATGTTGTAATATATGTCTTAGTTCAATTCTACATGGTCTACCAAGGATATAACCCCTTCTTAGCAGGGTTGACGCTGTCCCGAGGGACCTATAAATACAACATCGGTGCCCAGGATATGTACGCTACTGTCCATCATTAGCTGCCCAACCGAATCCGACTTCGAGTAGGTCATGCTGCTTATAACATCTATAATAACCATTTTTTTTATAAGTAAGAGTAATATCATTAAAAAAACGCAAAACGTAATCAAGTACACAGGGAGTATATAAGAGAAGGAAAAGAAAATAGAACAAAAAAATCATTAAAGCTAATTACTAAGGGAGCTAGGAACGCAGCAATCCAAGAAAACAGAGAATAAAAGAAGAAAGTTATGAGCTCCTTAATCATCCTTTCTTTGTCCTCGAAGTTTCTACCAATTTGTTCCCTCCACAAGCACCACAAAAGGCAAGAATGAACCATCTTCCACACAACAGCACTCCGAAAGCAACAACCCGACCACCACCAAGCAAATAAATCAACCACCCGAAGAGATATAACCCAAGACAAACTGAAGCAGCTGAAGATAGCATTCCACAAGGCGCGTGCAACCTCACAATGGAAAAGAAGGTGGTCTACAGACTCCCCACATTTTGCACATACAACAACTATCAATCACAATGACATGCCTCTTTCTAAGATTATCCAATGTAAGAATCTTCCCTAGCGCCGCCAACCAAGCCAAAAAAACCACTTTCAAAGGAACCTTGGCCTGCTAAATACTCTTCCAAGGGAAAGGAGCTTCATCTTTGCAAGCAATGACCTTATAGAAAGATCTAACATCAAACTTCCTTTTGTGAGAAGGAGTCCACTAAAGCTTGTCTTCCCCTTCACTTCTCACTCTAATGGAATACAACAAAGTGAAGAAGGAAATCAAGACGTCCACCTCCCAATCAGGGGCCGCTCAAATAAAGCTAACATTCCACTAAAGGGAACCACTCTCAGAGTCTAAGTGATCTGCAACAAGCGCATCCTTATTATGAGCAATGACATATAAAACCGGGAAAGCTTCCTTGAGGGTCATCTCTCCACACAACACATCATCCCAAAATCTAATCTTGGACCCATTTCCCAGCATAAATCTTGTATGACTATAAAACAACTCCACCCCTTATATTCTTCCATAGCCCCACTCCATGAGACCCAGGGGGATCAAAAGAGCATCACCCATCCCATGCACTACCATACTTAGGGTAGGTTTAGGATTGCAATTTTGTAAACAAAAAATACGATTTTAAACCAAATCGCAAAAAATGAATAATTTGGGAATTGCATTTTTTAAAAATTGCGATTTGAAAATGCAAAAATCTTCTTTTCAAATCGCAGGCAATAGGGTACTTTTTCGAAAAGGTAAAATTTTAATGACTAACTTGCAATTTTAAAGGCCAATTTGCAATTTTGCCAAACACTTAACTGTGTTTTTAAAAATCACTTTTTCAAATCTCACATTTTAAAATCGCACTTTTTGAAATTGTAAATCCAAACGAACCCTTAACATCCACAATAGATTTCCATCAAGCCTCTCTCAAATGCACATAATGCCACAACCACTTCCCTAACAGAGCCCTGTTAAGGATCCTCAAATTCCAAATACCCAAGCCTCCTTCAGAAATAGAGGAGCAAACATTGGACCAACTAACCAAGTGATATTTGTTCTCTTCACCTAATCCTCCCCATAAGAAATCTTGATGGAGCTTATTTATATGATTTGCTACACTAGCAGGAATAGGGAAAAGAGGCACGAAGTATGTTGGAAAATTGGAAAGACTACTCTTTATAAAGGTAACCCTACCACCCTTGGACGGATACATCTGCTTCCAGCTAGGCCAACCGCCTCTCAATCTTTCCGACAACACCATCCCAAGTAGACTTGGCCTCAAAAGAGGCCCCCAACGGAAGATCAAGAAACTTTAAAGGTAAAGAGGAAATCCCACAACCCAAGATGCTAGCTAGTCCATCCACATTATCCACAAAACCCACATAAACCAAAACAAACTTAGCCATATTAATCTTTAAACCTGAGACAGCTTCAAATCACAAGAACAACACACATAGATAGAGAAGATGGTCAAGATTAGCCCCACAAAATACCAAAGTATCATATGCGAACAACAGGTGTGAAATATGTTAACCACCTCAGAGCGTCTAGATCCCACAGAGAAGCCTGATAGAAGACCTTTGTGAACAATAGTAGTGAGCATTTTACTTTAGGCCTCCACAACAATAACAAACAAAAGAGGAGATTGAAAATCACCTTGTCTTAACTCGTGAGAGCTAGTAAAGAAACCAGACAAAGTGCCACTCACCAAAACAGAGAAGCGCACCGAAGAAATGAAATGCGCTGTCCAAGAATATCATTTCTCCCTAAATCTATATCTTCTCAACATATACAACAAAAAATTCCAGTTGAAAATATCACAAGCCTTCTCAATATCCAACTAGCAAAGCAACCCTGGTTCATCGAATTTGATATGACTATCCAAACACTCATTTACTATAAGAACTGAATCAAGGATTTGCCTACCTTTAACAAAAGCATTTTGAGGTTTCGAGATAACCTTCTCCACAACCTTTCTCAGCCCATTCACAAGAACTTTAGCAATTATCTTGTAAACATTGCTTACGAGACTAATAGGCCGAATATCTTTACGATCCAAAGCCCCAGACTTCTTCTGGATTAGAGCAATAAAAGTGGCATTAAGGCTTTTGACAAACTTTCTATAAGAGTGAAAGTTTTAGAAAACCCCCATGATATCATTCTTGATCACATCCCAATAGTCTTGGAAGAACGCGATAGAGAACCCATCAGGACCTAGAACTTTATCTCTGTTCATGCCTTTACCACCTCTAAAACCTCCCTTTCCTTAAAAGGAAGTTCCAATGAAGAGGCCTCCACCACATCCAAGGAGCTGAAAGCAAGGTCATCTAGGCTAGGATGCCAATTATACAATTCTGCAAATAAGGTCTCATAGAACTGAGTAGCATAATCCTTAATAATCGGTTGATCAAAAGAAACTGAACGGTTTATAGAGAGACTCTATGGAATTGAACCTCCTATTTGAGTTGGCTACCCGGTGAAAAAATTTAGTGCATTTGTCACCCTCTTTAAGCCAAAGAACCCTTGACTTTTGTTTCCAACTAATCACCTCATGAAGAATAGTATTTTCCATACCTCTAATGACCAAACATTTCATCACCTTCTCTTCAGAAGCTAACCCACGCTCTTCCTTTAATCTAACAAGAGCACCCAACTCTTCCATACAAGCTTTTCTAAGGAACTCCACATTACCAAACACCTACTCGTTCCACCTCTTAAGATCAACCTTTAGCTTTTGAGCGAAGATGAAGCTAAGAGAGCCTTAAAATCGATAAGGCGACCACCAAAGTCTCACCCTATCCAAAAACCCATCATCTTTTAACCACATATTCTCAAACTTGAACAGTCTAGAACTCCATTGAATACCACCACAATCAAGGAGAGTGGGGAAGTGATCATAGCACAATCTATGAAGCCTTTTTTGGAATAGACCTAGATACTTGACTTCCCAATCCGGAGAAACAAGAAACCTATCAATATGAGACCAAGAGGAAATATCCTGATTATTAGACCATGTAAATGACTTTCCAGCAAGGGGAAGATCCATAAGACCCTACTTAGAAATAAAGTCTGAAAACTCCATCATAGCGGTGCTAAAACGAACTTCTCCCAATCTGTCAACAGGAAAGCGAGTAACATTGAAATCTCCCCCAATGCACCAGGGCAACTATGACGTCCTACATCGCTTGGGTATGGGAATGAGTAGGCATGTATATAAGCTGAGCTCGGGCGAGTAGTGGTTGTCCGAGCTAGGCTCGTTTAGAATGTTCACGAGTTCGAGCTCGTGACGGGTATTAAATATTGAGCTCGATTCTGCTCGCCAAGAGTAAATTCTTGTCCGAGCTCGAGCTCTAGCTGGGTTTTTTGATGAGTTGAGTGTCTTATCGGGCACTCGGTTCGCCCGAATCGAAATCAAAATAATTTTTAAACTTCAAACTGATTCTCAACCATCAAATTTTTTTCAACAGGTTAAAAATAGAGACCGAAAATATTACGTGACTCGTGAACCTCTACTTCTAATACGTGCATAGCGCATGTAGCTTAGCGTGAGCTATGCATGCAAGTTGGCTGCACCCCTTTTATAGACGTGTAGTGTAAGAAATTTGTTAGCTCTTTTCAGTGTGGGACTAAATGAAATGAAGAAGGACGCACGTAACCTCCTGCCTTCACTGATAAGTTTAGATCTTCGTCAAAACTTCGCACAGTAGTCTTTCGAAGTTATAAGATTTCTCAAACAAAGGCCATGCTTTCTCCTCATTCCTCATTGGTTTCATTTCTTTTTCAACAAACTTACACTCCTAGTAAAATAAATATATATGATGTATTCAATGCAATAAAATACTAAAATGTCAAAAAAACATTCAGTAAAATTTTACAACCCTCACATTCTCCAAACTTTCAAGATGCAATTAATTAAAAGAAAAAAGAAAGACTAATGAGAGACATGCAACTTTTCAAAGTCTATATGTAACATTGGTGTTTTAGACCTTACAAAAGAACCCCGTAGATTTTTTTTTTTTCCTTCCTTTTTTTCACATGTGGCCAAACAACAGAAGAATCATGGAACTAATTTGAACTAATTTGGTGAAAAATGCACCGTTTAATTAAAAAATTAAAAAAAATATTATTTATACTTAAAAATAATTAATTATATTATTATAAGCCTATAAGTTAATTAAAAATTTATTATTTATACCTAAAACTAGGGGTGTTAGATGAGTCTAACTACTCGTGAACTCGACTCGGCTTGGCTCGGTTAAACTCAATTCGGTCTAAGGTCGAATAATAAATGAATTGTTCTTGAACACAATAATATGCTCGAATATTAAACGAGACATATTAGTATAAACTCGACACTACTCTGATAAAGCTCGTGAGCTCGGCTTGTATAAATTCGACTGGACTTGTTCGCTCGAATCGTTAGCTCCCTCGTATGTATTTATATATAGACATATTTATTAATATATGAAAAATAAAAAGACTTCTAATTTAAATTTGTTTGTGTGCACAATGTGTTAACAAAATAATGTAACAACAGAATTTAAATAACACAAGTATTTTGCTAATGATGTGGAAACTCCATGAAGAGAAAAACCACTCCGGGGCAGCAAAACCTAGGAAATTCACTATTCAAAAGACAAAGCTAGTTGCAAAGTAGTAGCACTCACATACCCTTATGCAGTGGTCGTACCTTGAACTCTGACGTGTAACCCAATACGAACGCCTCCCAACCAAGTCACCTACTTGAAGAGGTCTTCAATGGAATCATTTACCATAAGGCCAACTCCTAAGATACACTTCAATTTCAGCACATCAACAACACATAACGGCAACGGCTTGAGAGTAAGTGGATCAGCACAAAAACTCCTAAAATATACTCTTTAAGCTCTTCCAAATTCAATACCAAATTCTTGCAAATTACATGCCTAGGCACCTCTATTTATAGGCTACAGAAAACCAAAACCGACTCTAATATGATTTTCCTAGGCGGAGTCCGAACGGTAGCTAAGGGCATCCGGACAGATAACTGTCCAACCGGCTTTCCAAATTTGCTGAATATTCTTTCTTGAATAGGGTCACATCCGGACGATGTTGCCCTAGCGTCCGAACGGTTGCATTTCTGGTGCAAAAAATTTTCATATTAAGGCATGAGCGTCTGGACAGTGGGGACTGACATTCGGACGGTTGAACGTCTTCTGCACGACTTGTCTTATTAAGGATAGCGTCTGGACGGGAACACTACATCGTCCGAACGATTGCAGCAGTCTTTCCATATCTGTGTTTGGAAAGAAATCATTTTACTTGTCGAACACTGAAAGGCGTCCGGACGTGACGTCTGAACGAATACAACCTTGAACAGTTCGAAGATTTTGGACACAGATAGGAGTTCGGACAGAAAGTTCTCGTCGTCTGCACGGATGATGCTTGATAGATGAGCGTCCGAACAGAATACCACATCGTCCGAACGAATGCAAGGGAACTAAACTAACTGTTTTGAAATTCCCACAGAGTCTTCTTGAAGTACAAAACAGAAGTGTAGACTCTAAATATAATAGCATCCTTGTATAATAAGTATCATTACATAGAAGTGATTTTGTCCAACAGAATGCAGCCAATCACAAACTAACAAACTCCCCCTTTGGCCATTCTGGGACAAAAATCACTTGACCGGTTTAAAAAATACAATCCCGGTCCAAATCAAAAAATACTCCACATTTTTGTCTCAAAAAAACAAAGGGTAAAACAGAGTATGAGAAAAACCACAATAAAATTACTCCCCCTTAACATTTCAGCAAGAAAAGGGTAAACAGAGTAAACAAAAACAATCCCAAAAACAGTTCTAAAGACCAGAGACAAACTGTTAAAAAGCCATGAGAAAAACATCTTGCTGAAAAAGGGAGAGAAAAACAACAAGGTTAGTTCCTTCACAAGTAGAGCAGCACACACATGTATTTAATTCTGAGAAATCAGTCAAATAGCAAGTCAGAATTACACAAACATAGAGTTGAGAGACAAGAATTGGATAAGCAAAATTTTTTCAGCAAACAGAATAATTAAAATAGCTTGCTCAACTCATGTAATGCGTGCGTGTGTGAAAGCTTTCTCAATAAGGTTTTGAAGTTCACTGATATGACTTAAAGCGCCTGAATTTTCGAAACAAGAGAGAAAATTAATGAAGATCAGTCAAAAGTCAAACCTTATTTTACTAGGGCCTAGCAACCCTCATTTGGTCACTGACTGTTTCTTTAGGGACAAGTTCAAGAACAGATTTATATCACAATAAGTAGTGGATCTTTTTAATTATCCATATTTACTAATTTTTGAATGCTTTTTTATCACTTGGTGCTGCAACCTAGAGAGAATGCTAGAATTTTTAGGTTCTAGGTTCAACTAGCGAGTTGGTCAATTTGACCATCATACACAAATATCTCTCTCATCAGAATTTTCAGAAACAAGAAATCATAGAGAAAATGATGTACCTTAGGGGAGCCTTGGATAGTGCACAAAATCATCACATGAGAAAAGTGACTATCAAGCTTAAAAAGTGAACAAGAAAACTTTGCATATTTCATACCTATGATCTCAGCCATATGTAAGCATAATTCATCAAAGCACAATGAACCAATAAAGCAGAATAAGAGACATGAGATAATTGACAAACTTTAAAAAGAACAACCCTGCTACCATACTCCCCAAAAACAATTTTTTTTTTAATTTTATTTTATTAAAAACATCATGCTTTCAGAGGACAAGACTTAAGAAACACAAAGAAGTCTAATCCTAGCATGGAAAAACATATCTAGGACATGTCACAAACACCAATGGCTTTTCGAAGAGACTCATACCTGCAACCATCTAGAAGTTTAGTAAGAATGTCAGCCAATTGGTTATCAGTGGGAATGAAAGAGCGAGATACTACCTGGGATTCCACAAGATCACGTAAGAAGTGATGTTTGATGTCAATGTGCTTGGTACGAAAGTCCTGAACATGATTCTTGAAAATATTTATGGAACTAGTATTATCACAATTGATAATCATGGTATCCTGAGTGAATCCATAGTCACATATCAGCTTCTTCATCCACAAAAATTGGGTACAACAGCTTCCTGCAACAATATACTCAGCCTCAGCAGTGGAGAGGGAAATCAAAGATTGTTTCCTGCTCATCCAAGCCACAAGATTATTTCCCATATAAAAGCATCCTCCTGAGGTGCTCTTTCTATCATCAGCATTGCCAGCCCAGTCTGCATCAGAGTAACCTGCAACAACAAGATTTGTTTTCCTTGAATACCAAATGCCATAAAGAAGAGTATCATTTACATACTTGATGATACGCTTGACTGCAGTGAGGTGAGATTCTTTAGGATTTGCCTGAAAACAAGCACAAACTCCCACACTGAAGGCAATATCTGGTCGGCTGGCTGTGAGGTAGAGGAGGCTATCATACTTCTGTAGAGAGTAGGATCAACTGGTTTCCCTCTAAGATCAGTGCTTATCTTGACACTAGTGCTCATGGAAGTACGGGCATGTTTCTTTCCATCTAGGCCGAATCGTTTAACCAGATCCTTAGCATACTTGGATTGAGAGATGAAGATGCCTTCAGAAGTTTGTTTGACTTAAAGACCCAGAAACTAGTTCAACTCACCAATCATGCTCATCTCGAATTCCTGCTTCATCTCCTCAGAGAATTCATGGGCAAGGGAATCTAGAGTAGCTACAAATATGATATCATCAACATAAATTTGAGCAATTAGCTTGTGTGTACTTTAATTTCTGATGAACAAGGTCTGATAAGCCTGTCCCCTAGTAAACCCTTTAGCCAAAAGATATGTGGTCAGACGCTCATACCATGCCCGAAGAGCCTGCTTAACTTGTAGGCATGATGGGGATGATAAGGATCTTGAAACCCTTTTGGCTGTTCTACATATACTTCTTCCTGAATAATGCCATTTAGAAAGGCACTCTTTACATCCATCTGATAAAGCTTGAATCCAAGATGGCAAGCAATGGAGAGAAGAATTCTTATGGATTCTAACCTGGCACCCGAAGCAAAGGTTTCATCAAAGTCTATCCCTTCAATCTGAGTGTACCTCTGAGCAACAAGGCGTGCCTTATTTTAGACCATTGTACCATGCTCATCTGATTTGTTCTTGAAAATCCACTTGGTGCCAATGATATTATGATGAGTAGGTCTGGGAACCAGAGTCCATACATCGTTTCTGGTAAACTGATCTAACTTATCATGCATGGCAAAGACCCAGCTTTCATCTTGTAGGGCTTCGTCAACTTTCTTGGGCTCTGTCTATACAAGGTAGCCATTGTAGGATACTTGATTAGCTACTTCACTTAAGGGCTGGATCACTCTGTTTCTTAACCGATGCCCTTCTTCTAGAGTCCCAATGAGCTGCTGAGGGGGATGATTGAGCTTTACCCATGACCGCTTAGGAGAATTTGTGGGAACATCATCATCTTCAGAAGCACTAGTAGTGGCAGTAGAAGTTGCATGAACAGGAAGAAATTCAGCAGCTGGAGATATACCTGGGGTTTCTTGAGGTGAAGTAGAAGGCTTGATCATGTCAGCTGAAGGAATAGGCAGCTCTGTAGGAATGGGCTGAATTTCCTCCCCTTTGCTAGATGCCTCAATTTCTTCATCATCAATAATCACATTGATTGACTCTATCACAATTTCTGTTCTTTTATTAAAGACCCTATATGCACGACTGTTGGTGGAGTACCCCAAGAATATACCTTCATCACTTTTGGGATCAAATTTCTCAAGATTCTCCCTATCTCAAAGAATATAGCATTTACTTCCAAAAGTTCTGAAGTACTTAACTGTGGGCTTCTTTCCTCGCCAAATCTCATAGGGAGTCTTGTTGGTTTCAGGCCTCAGTTAGATTCTATTGATGATGTGGCAAGCAGTATTGACAGCTTCTCCCTAAAAATGTTGAGCAATATTTTTTGAGTGGATTATTACACGAGCCATCTCTTGAATCACCCTGTTCTTTCTTTCTACAACCCCATTCTGTTGAGGAGTAATAGGGGATGAAAATTCTTGCTGGATCCCATACGAAAGGCAGAACTTTTCAAACTTGGCATTCTCAAATTTTCTTCCATGATCACTGCTGATTCTCATTATGGGACAGTTTTGCTCAATTTGAATTTTCTTGAATAAGTATTGAGCTGCATCAAAAGCATCAGACTTTTCCCAGAGAAGAATAACCCAAGTGTATCGAGAAAAGTCATAAACTACTACCAATATATACTTCCTTCCACCTAGACTAGCAGTTCTAGTGGGACCTATGAGATCCATATGCAGTAATTCTAAATTTATAGAAGTGAGAATACGTGAAGTCTTCTTATGAGCTGCTCGAGTTTGCTTCCCTATCTGGCATGGACCACAGACTCATTTCCCAATCTTCTCCATTTTAGGTAGATTTTTGACAATTTCTTTGCTAGCTATCTTCATCATATCTGTGAAATTCTAGTGCCCTAACCTTTGACGCCATAATTCACTATCATTTACGGTTGTCTTATTGTAGATAATTTGAGGATCTGAAGTGAGACCAGGGAGGCCATAGCAGTTGTCAGCAGTCCTTTCTCCTCATATTAGCCACTTGTCACTACTGTCAAAGATATTACAGTCCTTTTTGGAGAATTGAACCACCAAATCATTGTCATAGAATTGGCTGATGCTGAGAAGATTTGCCTTGAGTCCTTCCACGTACAAGGCTTCTTGAGATGCTCCGAGTCCTGGAATGTCAATGATCCCTTTTCCAATTACCTTGGATTGACTTCCATCTCCATAGGTGATTCTTCCTCCTTTGCCCACCTGAACTTCTTTTAGTAGAGTCTTATCACCTATCATGTGTTTAGACCAGCCACTATCCAAATACCACAAACAAGTATCAATAATTTTTAAGGCAATATGAGCAACTAGACACAGGTTGCCTTATTTCTTAACCATACTTGTTTAGAAGTTTTCTTCTTATTATTAGTCAAGACAGATCTCTTTTCATTAGGAGTGAGGCTTCCTAGCTTTTCACTAATGAGTTTAACCTGATCACTTAAATTCTTGACTTGATTCTCAAAACCTGGTTCACCTTCCCTAGGTACATGCAATTTATCCCAAGGTTTCTGAGAACGAATCTAAAAGCAATTGGGGCAGATATGGCCACTAATGCCACGGTGATGACAAGTAGGGATGGAGGAATCGAAGTTTTTATGACTAGCCCCTTTTTATCCCCACAAGTAGACTGAGTATGATTATGAGACATGCTAGGTTTAATAAACATAGTTCTATGGGCAAACATAGCATGTGAAACAGAAGCAATACTATCAATACTCAAGTTAGAATTAAAAGGTTTGTCCAAAGGAAGTTTTGAATTCATTAGATCATCTTCTAAAGACTTAATTTTTTCAATAAACACATCTTTTTCAACTTCAAAATCTTTAAGTCTTCATAAGTGATCGGTGCTAGAATTTTTAAAATCTTCAAATTATTTAAACAATTTAACACACATTTTTTGGAGTTCACCTTTTTCCATCAAATCAAAATTGACAGACATGAAACCAAAATAGAAGTCAAACAAAATTACACTCAAGAAATTAATCTTCTCAGAGTGTACCAAGCTTTGATACCAATTGAAAAATAAAGAGACTTCTAATTTAACCGTGTGTGAGTGTGCACAATGTGTTAACAAAATAATGTAACAGCAGAATTTAAATGACGCAAGTATTTTTTTAACGAAGTGGAAACTCTATGAAGAGAAAAACCACTCCGGGGTAGCCAAACCTAGGAAATCCACTATTAGAAGACAAAGCTAGTTACAAAGCTAGTTACAAAGCAATAGCACTCACATATCCTTATGTAGTGGTCGTACCTTGAACTCTGACGTGTAACCCAATATGAACGCCTCCCAACCAAGTCACTTACTTGAAGGGGTCTTCAATGAAATCCTTTACCTTAGGGCCAACCCCTAAGATAGACTTCAATTTCAGCACAACAACAACACACAACGACAACGGCTTGAGAGTAAGCTAATCAACGCAATAACTCCTAAAATTTACTCTATAAGCTCTACCGAATTCAGTACCGAATTCTTGCAAATTACATGCCTAGGGGCCTCTATTTATAGGCTATAGAAAACCAAAACCGAGTTTGATACAATTTTCCTAGGCGGCGTCAGGACGGTTACACTTCTACTGCACAAAATTTTCATATTAAGGCCTGAACGTTTGGAGAGTAAAGACTGACATCCGGATGGTTGAACATCTTCTACATGACTTACCTTATCAAGGATAGCGTCCGGACGGGAACACTACATCGTCCGGACGGTTGCAGCTGTCTTTCCATATCTGTGTTTTGGAAAGAAATCATTTTACTTGTCGAACACTGAAAGGTGTTCGGAAGTGTTGCTGAGACGTCCCAACGGATACAACCTTGAACAGTTCG
This sequence comes from Alnus glutinosa, assembly GCF_958979055.1. Classification (NCBI taxonomy): domain Eukaryota; kingdom Viridiplantae; phylum Streptophyta; class Magnoliopsida; order Fagales; family Betulaceae; genus Alnus; species Alnus glutinosa. The sequence continues at coordinate 11,340,990 of NC_084896.1, read as the reverse complement.
AAGCTTCTGGACACAGATAAGAGTCCGGATGGAAAGTTCTCGTCGTTCGAACGAATGATGCTTGATAGATGAGCTTCCAGACGGAATGCCAAGTCGTTCAGACGGATGCAAAGGAACTGAACTAATTGTTTTGAAATCCGCACAGAGTCTTCTTGAAGTACAAGACAGAAGTGTAGACTCTAGATATAATAGCATCCCTGTATAATAAGCATCATTACATAAAATTGATTTTGTCCAACAGAATGCAACCAATCACAAACTAACAATATATATGTATAAAAATAGGTTTTATAAATATAACACACACACACACACACACACACGCATACACACCTAAAAATAGGTTTCTACTCTTTAGTTCAATATAATAACATATTGTTACCTATAGACAAAAGTTATATACTATATTATATAATATGCTTTATATACATATTATATATTTATACTTTAGTTATATATAATATACTAGTATTACTTACTTACATAGTCATATATGACAGATACTATAGTTTATAGTTATAACTTATTAGCTAATATGTCACTAATTATTAGTTAATACTTAATATGTTAGTATTAGTTAAAAATTGTGATATGTTAGATTTATGTATTACTAGTGAATATGTTAGATTTATGTATTACTAGTGAATATGTTACACTTACTAATTTATATGTTGCTATTTATTAGTTGATCTGTTTACTAGTTAATATTTATAACATATTAGACTTATATGTTATTAGTTACTAATTATAATATGTTAAATTTACATATTACAAGTTATCATGTACACCATTCATATGTTAGCACTAGACTACTAGTTATTATATTAATAGTCAATATGTGACACTTTATTAGTTAATATGTTAGTAGTTAATAACTATAATATGTTAGACTTATATGTTACTAGTCAATATGTTACTATTTATTAGTTAATAATTATAATATGCCGGACTTATATGTTAGTAGTTATCATTAACATCGTTAATATGTTAGTACTAGACTACTAGTTACTATGTTACTAGTGAATACATTACATTTATTAGTTAATATGTTACCATTTTCTTCAAGATTAAGCTTTTAGAATTACTAGTAATTTAACATGATATTATAGTAAAAATAGTCAAAGTTTACTCAATTTCAATTAAAATATTTCACTTGTTGAACTTCACTTATTAAAAGAAAAATGATTAAACATATATGATTATATTGTAATGTTAAATATGCATATATATTAAATTAATATGTATTATATATGTGTGTATTTTGTGTATGTGTGTAATAAGATTTTAAATTGAAGAAAATTAACTATTTCAAATTACAATAATAGAATAAAAATAAAATTTGTAGTTTGTCAATCATGTTACTTGAAAGTCATCTAATAATTTAAGAAATATAGGCACAATAAACTAAATTATTTAATTAGTATTTATATTAATTTCTTTTTGGCATTATTTTACAAAAATATAGTGTCTAAATTACTAAATTAGAAATAATAAAAGAAATCGTCTAACCTACATAGATGTTTTTAATTCTAAATTTTTCATTTAAATTCATAATTTATCTAAAAATTTTAATTTATTTCTAAAACTCTAGAATTGGATTATAAAAATAATTTTATATACTATAAAAAATTGAAATTTGATGATAATGCCACAACCACGTATGTGGTTGTGGCTAAATGAGGGAGAATATATTTTCTTCTCTCTCCTCTGTCACACGTAGATAAGAGTGATAATTCACAAGACATGCATTTCAATATTCAAAGAAGAAAAGACAAGAAAGAGATGTGTTCTGTCAAAAGCAAAAGAAAAAAACAAGAGAAGTCGAGAAAAAAGGAATGTAGAGGGAGAGAAGGAGCTATGCTCTCCATGTTGTGTGGTAGTGTTGGCGGGTTAGTGGCCACTGTAATGCGTGGTGGCCGGGCAGTGGAATGCTATCTTTGGCCAAGGAGAGTGTCAGCATGCCGTCACTGTGGTGAATCGACGGTGTGAGCATAAATCTGAGGAAGGTTGTTGGTGGGTCTTCCATGCTAGCTTTGGTGGTGTGGCCACATAGCATGTAGGGGTAATCGTCTCTCGCGATAATAGGCCTTTGTGGGGTGGTATTTTGCCGATTGGGTGTATGAGAAGTTTTTTTTTTCATTTAAAATTTTTCAAAACTCCAACCGAGCTCGAGCTGCTCAATCTCGATTGGAGTCTTGGCTCATGAACCTAGTCAATTTCGAGCCAAGCTAGGTTGTTGACAAGCTGAATTCGAACATAGATTTCAAACTCGGCTCGAGCTCGAGCCGAGTCCTAGCTCCCTAATAATGTATTCAAACCGAGTTCGGCAGCCCCAAGGTTGGCTCAGCTCGAATGCAGCCCTATTTAAAACTAAATAATTCTAACTTATATGTTACATATTGTCATATTGGTATAATTATACATTTATACTTAATTAGTTAATATGTTAAATGTTAATCATAAATCCATAATTAGTAATTACACATTTACAAATATTACAATTAATCATAATTCATTAATTCATAGGCTCACCGCTCATGGGTAAAAGCCTTATTATTATTATTAATAATATTTAAACTATAATAATAATAATAATAATAATAATAATAATAATAATAATCATACTTAATCATTATTTTATACTTAAGCTACAATTGTATCAAAATTATCAAAGTAATCATCTAAGTAACCAGATACTTGACCATTATAATTTATATTAGTTACTTAGTGTGAATTGTATACTTATAAGTTATGACTTATGTAGTTATGTGACTATGTCATTATGTGGCTATAATAATTTATTGTTATAACTTAATTTTTAATTATATATAGTTATGAATTATGATTCATATCATATGATATGAGATTATTTATAATATGGCATGAAAATTATGAATCATACTTAATTACTTATCCTAACTTCCTTAGTATCTAATAATAACATTTATATGATATAATATTGTTAATATGATTATTACATTATACATTGTGCCATATGATATGGATTTAATATCATATAAATTGGGGGTAATTACCTTTTTCCCCCATGAACTACCAAAAAATGCGCAATGCCCCCATGAACTACCAACTCGACCAAAATAGAGCATTCAACTACCAAAGACAACCATTTTCCCCCCTTCCGTCAGTCAAAGGGGTTAAAACAAACGGTCAACAGGTCATGTGCCGTTTTATATGGGGGCATGTTGGAAGATGATGGTAGTTCATGGGGGAAAAAGAGGAAGATAGTGGTAGTTCATAGGGGGAGAATAGGAAGAAAATGAGGGTAAAACGGCGTGTGACTGACGGAAGGGGGGAAAATGGTTATCTTTGGTAGTTGAATGCTCTATTTTGGTCGAGTTGGTAGTTCATGGGGGCATCGCGTATTTTTTGGTAGTTCATGGGGGGAAAAGGTAATTACCCCTATAAATTGTTAGATTATACTTAAATTAAATCAAATGAATTGTTAGATCATATCGTCTAACTATTGTTGTTAGATCATAGTACATTATTAGAACTTGGATCACACTTAATTATACAATGATACAAAATAAGTATTGTTGATATGATTATTACATTATACATTGTGTCATATGACATGAGATTTAATATCATATAAATTGTTAGATCATACTTAAATTACATCAAATGAATTGTTAGATACATTGTCCTAAACTACGAATCAATGTAGATTTAATGGTTAAATATGTTTGACCCTATGAGGTTTAAAGCCTTTATTTTTTGCCCCATGTAGTTCATTTCGTATCATAAATTGTACATTTTTTATGGATAAAGGCGGAAATAGTATTTCCATTCAACTTCCGTCCAAAAATTTAGGGAAGTCCACGTCAACACTTCTCAGAAGCTGACACGTGTCCTATGCATTAAAAAAATTAAAAACATTAACAAATTATTAAAAAAAAAAAAAAAAAAAAAAAAAAAAATGAAGGGGGTGGTTGAGCCACCTCCATGGCCGGTTTGGGGGTGGTTGAACCACCCGCATGACCCTTGGGAGTCGTTTGACAACCCCAAAAGAGAAAACAGGGGTGGCCGAAACCACCCTCAAAAGCCTTAGGAGCCACCCCCATTTGGCCTGGGGGTGGGTTCGGCCACCCTAGACCAACCAGTCTGGGGGTGGCCGAACAACCCTCGTGGCCAATGGGGGTGGTTCAGACACCCCCACAAGGCTAAAGACAAAAAAAAAAAAGAAAAAAAAAAAGAAGAAGAAAAGGTTAAGGTTTGACCTTTAGGAGTGGCTGACCTTGACCACCCCTAAACCCAGGGGGGGTGGTTACGGTTTGGTCCTTGGGGGTGGCTGAACCACCCCCAAGGGTGGTTCATCCACCCCCACAAGGCTAAAGAGGAAAAGAAAAATAAAAGGGTTAGGGTTTGGCCCTTCGAGGTGGCCGAACCACCCCCAAGGGCCATGGGGGTGGTTCGACTACCCCAAAACCAGCCGGTCTAGGGTGGCCGAACCCACCTCCAAGCCAAATGGGGATGGTTTTGGCTACCCCCATTTTCTCTTGGGGGTGGCCGAACCATTCTTAAGGGCCATGAAGGTAGTTTAGCCGCTCCCTTTTATTTTTTATTTTTTTACAATTTTTTAATGCTTTTATTTATTTTTAAGTTTTATTATTTTTATTATTTTTTTAATTTTTAAATCTTTTTATCTTCAATTTTTTTTACTGCATATGGCACGTGTCAAACACCTTAGAGGTGTTGACATTGACTTCTATCAATTTTTGGACAAAGTTTGAACGGAAGTACCATCTCCGTCTTTAGCCATAAATGAGGTACCATCTATGATACGAAATGAACCGTAGGGGACAAAAAATAAAGGCGTTAAACCACGTGGGCAAAAAAGTATTTAACCCTAGATTTAATTCTAAAACTTAACAACATAACCGTAACAGTCCTCGGCAACGGCGCCGAAAATTGATGTGATTTTTAGTGAATCAATAATAAAATTACCACTCGCATTAGAACGAATCTTTGTAGGATAGGTCTATGTGAGGGTGTAGAACCTCAAGGGTTGTAATTTTGGTTGTTAAATTACTAAGATTAACTCTAATCTAATTCAGAAAAAATGTTTATTTTTTATTTGCAATTGAAACTAAAAAAAAAAAAAAAGAAGTAAAAGTAAGATAGGTTTGAGAAGATATAGGGAATTGATTTCACCGCTAGCCTCATAATAATGGTAAATTGCATTTAACATGAAAATTTCACATACATGAATGATATAATTCGTACGTATTTGTCAAGCACCCAACAATATTGTCAAAAAAATTCTTTTATTAAGAAATAAGAATAACTCATCTTCGACTGGCACGAATCGTCCACCTAACCACGAAGATGAGGTACAATCTGTCTTCCTTAGGTATAAACTATCAAATCTCTTAATTAGCATACACGTAACCAAGGGATAAGTATAACCTATCTTTCGGCAAGCATGAATTGTTCTACCTAAACTAAACTAACTAGGGTGTAGCACAATTCATCCTTTCTAGGCATGGCCTATCAAACCCTCTTGATTTCGTATCCATTAAAACTGTTGTAAAATTATCCTCCATGCAATCATTGAAAATATAAAGGTTTAGTTCAATAGAAATAAACAACTTTCTAAGAGAAAATAAGAGGTTTATCAAAATTGAATATAATCATTAAAACATAATCTCAAGGCTAAACAACCATGATTCATATGCATAAAATTCCCAAAAAAAAAAAAAACACAATCACACTATTATTAATTGGAAATGGTTACATCAATACCCTATGGATGATTTAGTCGCTTATGGAGGTGCTGGAAATCACATTTGTTGAGGAGAAATCTATTCCAAGAAGCTTCTGAAATTTTTGCACTTTTCTCCCCAAACCTAGCCACTAATATCCTAGCCCAATCCGTGGTCTTTTAGAACATCAAGTCCAAGTAGGAGAAGGAAAAATTATTTTCTTTTCTGTTTTCTGCCTTATTGTCAGTTCTGCAGCACGAATGCGAACTTATGCGAATGAGCTCGAGCTCTATAAGATGTGCACTCGAGCCTTTATGCTGGTGGGTTCCTGCACTCGAGCTCTTATGCACTTAAGCCTTACTGATGAGCGCTCGAGTGTTTTACCTTGCAGAATGCTATACTAATTTTTGAAGCCAAAGGATTACTTATGTTTTCCCTTAGATTTTTGAGAATACCTAAAACATAAAAACAACACAAAACATTATATTTCAATGAAACTAAGAGGCTAACATATGCGAGTTAAGAGACTTGAATATGCAACATTTAACGCTTATGACTGATTAAGTCTAAATATGCTGGATTGATGCCCTCATTTGAATCATAGAACGAATACCTTACTGGATCCTATAGACCGAAAGTCTTTTTGTGTGCAAGAAATTGTACATCTTTGACCATTCAACTGTTATGCAATACAAAATAACCACTGGATCTAAGGCTCGTTATAACATATTATAAACTTTTGACCATAAAGAATAAACCATATAATAGTAAGTCTATTGGTTTTAACTCATACGAGCCAGTGTACCGTGTCATATAATGCAATTTCATATTCACTGTCTTTTACATGCATGCCTTTATAAACTCATCATTTTCATTATCTTATTATTCATCACAGATTTTTCACAAAATAGAGTTCATGATAATAAAAATGTATTTCATGTGAGTTGTAACACATGCACGTTTGATACACAGAATAATCATGTTATGCAAGAAAAATAACAAGTATACATGTGAGTTTTTACTTATATTGTACGACCCCTCCATAAAGTCCTCTTGATGCCCCACAACCTCGAAATTTGAGAAAAACCTGTCATCATTCCTACTCCCGAGCTAAAACTGATTCTATTCTCTAATAAGTTCAAAATAGGTATTTTGCCTAACCCACGAACGCTCGGTACACGAGGATCAATTGTTCAGGATACGATGCTCGAGCGTTCGAAACATGAAGAACAATCATTCGAAGCACGTGGATCGAATGTTCGACTAGGGAGATCGAACATTCGTTCCTGGCAGAAACTTAGTTTTGAACGCAAACTTAACCAAACTACTTCTAAGCAAATCCGAAGCTCCCAACAATAATATTAATACGGTCCTAAGCCATAACAACACATCATACAAGCAATATAACATATAAACCATCAAAACGTTAAACCTAATACTAAACTAGCATTAAGACCAATGCAATGACTATAAGATTAAACCTATAATTAGAAGCTATAAAGATAAATCGATAGCATAACGGTTACAAAATAATGAGTTTAAGCTAAGGGCATTACCTTTTAAGTGCAAAAACGCCTTCCTCACATTGAGACACTCTCACACACTCTCACTAGAGTAAAACTAACTCCAAAAGTAGAATACACAAAATAAAACGAATGAGTGGTGGGGTATTTATAGGGGAGAAATAGTAGAAGATAATGATGAGCTACTCTACTACCTGGTGAACATTCGGTACTCAGGTATCAAACATTCATTACTGTTGCGAACGATCGTCGTACGATCCTCGAATGTTCGTGTACTACTGTCATATATACCAAAGGTGTGAGATGTATCTTCTGACACATAGTACACCATGTCATTGAACCTTCGTGGTGGGAAAAACTATTGTTTGTGAAGGGAAAATCGATCATTCGCAATCGATCGTTCTGGGTTCTCCACGAACGTTCAGTCAACGCAAAAAGTAAAAGTGTTAATTTCCAATTAGGACATACTTAATCCTATTTAATATTTTGGGATACTACAATTACCGATTGCAAACAAAAAAGGGTTTTTAGATTACAAGATTTATAGTCTAAGATCTTGTGTGATAATCTCATAACCATATACTATATTCAATGTAACCTAAGGACCATTTACATGCATACTATAAACAACAAAATAAGCATGTAAAAAAGTTATATGCCATATGTTTGATGTTCATTATAAGGGATTTTCATGATTCACTTTTTGTTCAAACGTTCCACAAAAGTGACTGAATGTTTGATGTTCTGGAGTATTGTGTAATAACTAGCTTATTCTTATCTTTAAACGACCCATCTCTATAAATACCAACCCATAGGCCTTATCTTTAGCTACTTATGCATCTTTGCTTAGGTTTTGACCTTTATGTTAGTTTAGTATTTGATTAGTGTTTTGGTAATGTTTGATGTTGATGTGGTCATTTTCAAACTCAATAATAATACTACTCGCAATAGCACGAATCACTGTAGGATAGTGTCTATATTGAGGGTGTCGATCCTCAGGGATTGGTTGGTTGTATCTATCAAGCTTTAATAAAATCAATCCTAATTTATCCATTAGAAAAATGATGTTTTTGTGATTTTTGATTTATCAACTAACAACTGAAATTAAATGCTAGAAAATAAATTAAAGTTGAACTAAATGAGATAGAAAATAGGGAATTGATTTTATCGCTATCCTCGTAACAATGGCCATTATATTTAACATGGGAAAATTCATTTCTAGGCATGATATTACTTGTGTGTGTTTGTCAAGTATACAATAAAGTGTCAAGAAAATACCATCCTCAATAAATAAGTGTAATCCATCTTTGTTAGCATGGACTATCAAATTCATTAACATGGTTGCAAACAAACAAGGATTAAGTGTAGCTTATATTTGGATTAGCACAAATCATCTACCTAAATGATTCTTGTTGGTGTATAATTGGCTTCATTCTGTTGGACAAAATCACTTTTATGTAATGATACTTTTATACAGGGAAGCTATTTTTTTTTTTTTTTTTCCAGAGTCTACACTTCTGTTTTGTTTTTCAAAAAGACTTTGTGCAGATTCCAAGGCAGTTAAATTCAGTTCCCTTGCAACTGTCCGGACGACGTGATATTCCATCTGTATGCTCAATTGTCCAAGCATCATCGGTTCGGACGATGAGAACTTTCCGTCTGAACCTTCCTCTGTGTCGAGAAGCTTCGGGATTTCTTTCCAAAACACATGTTCTGAATTTTATTCCTCTACTTTCTTTCATTTTCAGACTTGCAGGTCGGCAAGTCCACATTTTCAGCGCTGCATGTGCTGCTTCTTTTCTTTTCTTCTTTTCTACATTTGTAAATTAACCACACAAAACATAACTCTCCAAGTCGTGGGCCCCATCAACTTACAACACATCTAGCCCTTTCAAAAATAAACAAGCTTCTCTTCTTTGCTTCTCTGACTTCTCTTCTTTCTTTTGTTCTTTTCTTTTCTACTTTCTTTCCCTTGTAGGTCCCATGCGTAGCAAAAGTCTCAATAGTCTTTGTATTTTCTTCATTTTTCGTTTGCCCTTTCTCTTCTTTGGTCCCATGCTCCAGCATCTTTTTCTTTGCTTTCATTTATTTATTTATTTATGAATGCATGCTTTCATTTGCTTTCCTTCATTCGTTTTAAGCTAAATTTTTGAGAGCTTTTACGTCTCTTTTCATTTAACAACCTAAAAATGTTGAAAACACTAAAATAAGGCAAAATGTTAAATTACAATAAGGCTTAACAATCGCAAATTAAGGGGCTTGAATGTGCAACATTCAAGACTTATCAGATGTACCAAGTTTTGCATGGAAATGTTATTGAGGTCTAGGACTCTATTAGGAATTATCTCAAGGCCTTAGGAATTGCTTAGAATTGGTTTGATGGCTTTTAGGTTCGGAAATGGGATTCTACACCAGCACCGAATGTTCAATCCTACAATGGACGAACATTTGATGTCAAGGTCGAACATTCGATCCTTTTGTGTGAACGCTTGACCAATGGGCCAAGAGCCTATTTTGAGCTTTAAGGTTAAGATTTGGGCTTATAACTAATATTAGGTCTTTCTCATATTTTGAGGAGCCTTGGGAGGATTTTGTGGAAGCACCCTGTTAGTTTTTGTGTTGGCTGCATTCTGTTGGACAAAATCACTATCATATACTGTTGCTGATTTCACAGGGATGCCGTATCAGTTCAGAGTCTTCAAATATTCAGAGTTTATTTCTCTGATATGGAAAAAGCCTTATTATGACAAGATTAGTGTCACAAGCGTCAAGAAGGAATTTCCAGACTCCAAGAAGACTCTGCAAAGTCTACAGCTCAGCAAAAGTCGGATCCCGACTTTATCGTCTGAACGGCCTAGTGAAACGCCTGGACACTCATCAGTCAGTAACATAAACAATGATGCTTTTAATTAGGGGTTCAGTCAGTTTTCAGAAATCTTCTCCAGAGATATGTTTCTAGAAGATTCTGCACAAATCCCAAGTCAAGGAAATCAGATCCCTTGCATTTGTCCAGACGATGTGATATTTTGTCCGGACGCTCAACTGTCCAAGCATCATCTGTCCGAACGACGAGAACTTTCCGTCCGAACCTTCCTCTGTGTCGAGAAGCTTTAAACTGTTCCAGCTTGCATCCGTCCGGACATCTCAGCAGCACGTCCGAACGCCACTCAGTATTCAATCAGCTATGAGATTTCTTTTCAAAAAACAGATATGGGAAGACAGCTGCAACCGTCCGAACGATGTGAATTCCCGTCCGGACGTGCTCATTCATAAGGCAAGTCTTGCATTCAAAAATCCAGACGTCCGGACATTAGTCTTCATGGTCCAGACGCTCAAGCTTCATATATGGAAATTACGTGCATCAGATCAACCGTCCGGACGACAGATGTTATGGCCTGGACGCTCCAAGCCTTGATATGGAAATTGCGTGCAGCTAAAGTGTGACCATCCGGACGCGGCTCAATTCAGGAAAGAATTTCAGCGAATTTTGGAAAGTCAATTGCATAGTTGTCTGTTCAGACGCCTTATGTCTACCATCTGGACGGCGCCTAGGTATTTCAAGCCAGACGCTCATTTGAACCTATAACCTATAAATAGAAGCCTATAGGCTTGAGATTGAAAGAATTCGGTATTGAATTCTGTAGTGCTTAGAAAGTTATAATTTAGAGTTATTGTGCTGTTGCTGTGCTGAACTGAAATCTATCTTACGGGTTGGCCCTAAGGTAAATGATTCCATTGAAGACCCCTTCAAGTAGGTGACTTGGTTGGGAGGCGTTTGTGTTGGGTTACACGTTAGAGTTTAAGGTACGACTTCTACATAAGGGTATGTGAGTGCTGCTGCTTTGTAGCTAGATTTGTCTTCTGAATAGTAGATATCCTAGGTTTGGCTTCCCCGAAGTGGTTTTTTTCTTAATTGATTTTCCACTTCGTCAACAAAATATCTGTCTCTTTATTTTTCGCATTGTGATATTTTGTTGTACACTTTTGCACACACTTGTTAAAATTAAAAGTCTTTTAATTTTTACACCCTATGACTCAAGTGAGTAAAAACTCACATGGATACTTATTTATTTATTTATTTATTTTTTTTTTTTTTTTCGCATAGCATGATTATTTTGTGCACCAAAACATGCATATCTACAACTCAAATGAAATATAGTTTTGATTACTGTGAACTTTATTTTGTGAAAATGAATGATTAATGACAAGATAATGAACATGATGAGTCTATGAAAAACATGCATGCAAAAGACGGTGAATATTAATTGCATCATATGACATGGTACACCGGTACGTGTGGGATAAAGGCCATTAGCTTACTATTGTACATGCTTTTCTCTATGGTCAAATGTTATTCTTATGTTTGGCCTTGAATCCAATAGTTCTTATGGCCAGCACAACCATGCTTGAACAATGATCATTTTAGACGGACGTCATTAGCAGCGTGGGCCACCGGAGTCAAAATTGGTTACGCCGCTATTAATGTATGGTAGTGTACAATATCCAGGGCACCGGTATTGTATCACAGACATTTGTGACAGTGCCAACCTTGCTGGGAAGGGGTTAAAATCTTGGGTAGCCCATACGAAATTAAACTATGAAATGATTATATTTTTATGACATGTATTATAACTATACTGCATTCATACTCATTTTATTAAATGAAGAATTATAATTGTACATTTATGTATGTGACTTATACTTTAACTCTCAAATTCACTTCATGATAACGTGTGCATCATGTGTATTATTGCTCAATAAGTTATGTGCTTACGCTTGTATCTTTTCTATCTATAGAACATGTGTTGTTTTATAATTAGCTTTTTAGATGCCGCCACCGAAACGCATTATGGCCCACCTAGAGGATGTGATCCGTGTGATTTTTGCAGAGTTGGATCAGGTTTGGCTTAAGTCCACGTGAGAGGAAGATGGGAAATCTAGGGTAGCATGATCGAGATCATCCACTTGCTCTATCTTATTAAGACAGCCTTGACTCTTTTGATGTTATTTTATGACTATTAGTATTAAGTTGTAATATTTTTAGTATATTCAGAGACTAGTTTTTGATCTTGATATTTGGTGACTATCTATGTTATGATGCTTTAGTAATGCTCTGATTGTTCTTAATGTTATTTTGTGTTTTAATTGCTTTCTTTTTTGTTGTAAGTGAAAGTCTTTTGTTGTAGACTCTCTTTGAAGATGATGAAATCCATGTGGTCTTATTCTTCCTCGAATAAGACTGGGAGACGAACCATGAATTTTACCAGTTAGTTAATTTCACTGGGGCGCTATAAGCCGAGGGTCCATTGACAATTTTGCCTCGAGCTCAGTCGATTGAGGCTCTTGGGAACTACTGTCTCAATATTGGTCGACGGAGAAGGTATTGGTAGCATGTCGATTTTCTAAAAAACTCCAAAACCCTGCCTTTTGACGAATTTTCACTCTAACTATTCCGTAAACATCGTTTACAAGCTGTAACTATATGAGCAAAACCCTAGTTTTGTAAAAAATTCATTTTCTTTTACAAACTTTGCTCAATAAAATTTAGGCATCACAACGACCCATTTATGTACGTTTTTCAAGTGCTAGGCATGCCTATTTATGTACATTTGTCAAAATAACTTCTAAAACCCTACTTTATGAAAACTATAATATATTAGTACAACCACATATAAGTCTACATGGGCATTACAACGACTCTATAATAAATATGAATAAACGGACAAAACGAAAGTGTGGGAGTTTATACCTCTCGAAGCTCATCATGCAAGCACCTCCTTACACTGCACGTTGAAATTCTACTTTCGCAGGACTTCGCCACTCAAGAACCTCTCCTCTAAGCCTCACTCAACATTTTGGAATAAAAGAATGAGAGATGCGTGAAAATTTCAAACGATATGCGCTCTATTTATAGAGTTTTTCGTTGGTGCTATAGTGCTCGATCGAGCCATTTTCATGTTGTTCACGCATCGTGCGTCACTTGTCTAAGTTGATCGAGCCTAACTCTTGGTTGACCGAGCCATCATGACTCACAATAAATGCGAGTCAAACTCAGTCCAATTTAAGTCATAGTCTAACATAATCGCAATGTGCAGTCTCGGTCGATCGAGCTTCACTTTTTTCCTCCCAATTTTTCTAAATGTGACTCATGTCTAGTACAATAGATTGAGCATGGTGCTCGTTCAATTGAGCTAGTTGTAGGGACTTCTTAACTTTGCAATTTTAACCTCCTTTTTTGTTATGTTTCGCTCTATCTTCCTCGAGTCCTTCTATTCTTTATCTTAAAACATTATTAGTGTGTATTTCGTGGACATAATTGTCTTTCTTGATAATTATTTTATTCATTCTATTTTCTTGGGCATTACAGAAACGTTGTTGACTCATTCGAACGAGATCAATGTTTGTTTATCTTGGCCATTTTTTTCCCGTGCTTCATTCCAACTGACATGTGGAAGATGCTGTTTTCATTCGAACCAGAATTAGTTTTGTTCGAACCAAGTGCTCGAGCTTCAATTTTTCCTAAGTTTTAAGGTTACATTTCAACTCCCAATTGATCAAATGCATGTGAGCCTAATTGTGCTCAGTCTAATTTAAATAAGTTAACTATGTAAATTTATTATTTTTTGAATTTTGAATTTCTTATAATCTTAATTTTGATTCAATCATAATTTTTACTACCACCTAAAGAGGTACCTTAAAAGTGAGAGAGTTGTCTATCAATTTTTCTCGGTCAATTGGGTCAGAATGGTTAACCAAGGTAGACGTACCCTTCTCGTTCAACCGTACAAAGAGGCCATGATAAAAAGGCAATATAAATCCAGTTACGGAACTCGCTAGTCTCTACCACTTTTTGTCTTCACGCGGCCCCAGATAAAAGAACAAGTTACCTCTTTCCTTCACATTCACTGATACACATTTTTTTTTTTCTTTCTCTCTCTCTTTTCCGGTACACTTTCCCCGTAGCTCAAGTTCTTGTTCTAGCTAACGTATATATATAAAGGGTTGTTGTTCTAGCTCAAGACTAGAACTAGATTATGTGTTCCAAGTTCAATTCTTGAAAACCCAAACAAGAAGAAAAACCAAAAAAGAAAGAAAGATGCTATTGAACTCCCCAATGACCCAGCTGAAAGAATCTCCAGCTGCACCCTTTGCTTCGTTGATTCATCATAATAGGGACTTTTGCAAGTTTGGGTATTCTGCAAGGAGTTTTTCAGAGCATAACCACCGGTTCAAGCTTGTTGGGCAGTCTTTGGGAGATAAATGGAAGCTGAGTGACATAAATGCTAGTGAGTCTTTCCTCTATGTTACGTTTAAAAGTTTTTTTCTTTTTTTTTTTTAGTTTCTTTATTCTTCCCTTCTGGATTATATTATTTGATGAAGCCAATCAATCAGTTTTTCTTGTAAGCAAGAATAACAATATTAAACCAAGCAGAACGTCAGCAAAAGTCTACCAATAAAAGGAAAAAAAAAAACCTTTTAGTGCCTTTGAAAGCGTCCTCTATTGCTGCGCACAATTTTTTATTTATTTATTTATTTATTTTTCTCTCTTTGTACTTTTTTTTTTTTTTTTTGTTGAATAATAATAATTTTTATTGAAGAAAGAGGAAAATCCTCGTACACGAAGAGTATAGAAGAAATACTATACCATCATAGTTTGCTGAGCGCTTAGAGAAGCTTTTAGAAGATTTCTTGAGGTGTCTTAAAAGAAGAATTCAAGTATCGCTTGATGGATTGGAGTAAAGTTTACTCACCACATCATGCTGGAGGCTTGGGGTTGAGAAGGATAAGTCTTTTTGATCAGGCCCTTCTATGTAAATGGCTGTGGAGATATGCAATGGAAATAAATAACCTTCTTAGGCTTGTGGTGGAACAAAAATGTCGTGGCAGGGAGGTTGGACTCCTAAGGTGCCTCATGGTATAGGTGTTAGACCACGAGATGTTCAGCAGAATATATTGGCAGAAACAGGTTTGGAGTAGGATTTGTCTAGAATAGTCTTTGTAGGAGTCAATAAGGTTTGATGAGCAGTACCAGTTGGTTGTTTAGAAAAGTTCTTATAAGACTAAATAATCTTTTATGAGCAATAGTTTAGTTGCAGTAGGATTAGGATTAGGAGATAGTTTTGAAGTAGAAGTTTGGTTTCGTTTACTATAAAGAGTAGAAAATTGAGATAAAATAGGCAGAGAGAGTATTTTGTAACCAATTTGTGGTATTCTCCCGCCTTAAGTGGAGTTAGTTCAGTTATTTTCAGTGTGCAATTATCAGTTGTCTATTGGTAGGCTTGTAAAAGAGTATTTGTCAAGGTTGGAAGGTTTATTTAGATTTCTAACTTTCAGGTGGGAGATGGTAGGTTTGTCATTTCTGGATGTGTTAGTAGCGGGAAGTTGCAAGCCATTTTCTGTACTCTGTAGTTTTTCTAGACACAAGGATGCGGTGGTGGTAGCTTCTTACCTGGAAGGGGCTATTGGTAACATTATTTGAAGCCACCTGCACATTATAGAGTTCAATATCAGATGTTTCCTCTCATAAGATGGGTCATTTCTTGATTTTATCGATTGTTTTGATGCTTAATATTAGTTTTTCAATTTGTTGGTGGTATCCCCTTAGCATCTTTTTAGTGAACATAATTATCAGAAAAACACAGCGCGTTTTAACGGTTTTATAGCTCCACTTGAGACTGTGTGCTCACATGGTTTAAAGTTTAAGTTGCACAAATAAATTATATTTTCTTCAGTATAGGAATATTTAAAAAACCAAAACATGATTTTACTGGCCTTCTATCAGGTAGAGGTGCCAAAACAAACCATTTAGGTGGTTAGTGAGAAATGGAAAAGACATTTATGGTTTAGACTCACACTACTTACCATAAATTATGAGAGTGACTGTTGATAGGGAATTATTAGGCATGGGATAGACTCCTGATCTTGTGATGCCTCATCCTGTCAACTAAGGGATCTGCTTCTTCTGTTGGCAATAAATATCCATATGTAGTTATATGCACTTGTTTTAGGGCCATTGGTTGAACCAGTCACAAGTATATTCTTTTGGAGAGATCTTGGAAGGGAGGCTTTCTGAAGTGTGGCATGTAATCAGTTGCTTATGTTTTCCTTGTGATTCTGTTCTGTCTATATATATAAATAAACTTTTAGGCAATTATATATGTACGTGATTATATATTTTCATTAAGAAAGTTGGAGAAAACTCTTCTTTCTGAGGAAATAATATGGAGACAGAAATCTAGAGCTTTGTGGTTGAAGGAGGGGGACAAGAACACAAAATTTTTCCACAGGTTGGCCAACTCGCGTCGCAAGTTTAATCAAGTGGACTCTCTAAGCATAAATGGTGAAATCTCCAGAAATCCAAGGGAGATTCAGGAGCATATAGTTCATTTTTATAAAAAATTGTATGTTGAGAATTGTTCTTGGCGGCCAAGGGTCGAGGGCCTTTCTTTTCTTTCAATTGATGAAGATGAAAGTAGTTGGCTAGAAAGAGAATTTGAGGAGAAGGAGGTATGGGATGTCATCAGAGATTTTAACGGAGATAAGGTACCGGGCCCCGATGGCTTCACTATGGCTTTTTTTCAGAAGTGTTGGGATATTCTAAAACACGACATTATGGCTGTTTTTGCAGATTTTCACTCTCGAGGCAAATTTGAAAAGAGCTTCAATGCTACTTTTGTCTTTCTGATTCCAAAGAAGAATGATGTCTTGGATGTGAGAGACTTTCGGCCTATCAGTCTTATTGGGGGAATTTACAAGATTATTTCCAAAGTCCTTGCGAACAGGTTTAAATCAGTTTTGGGTAAGATTATTTCAAACACCCAAAACGCGTTCATAGGTGGTCGACAAATCTTGGATTCAGTGCTTATTGCTAATGAATGTGTGGATAGTCAAATTCGTTCGGGGGATTCTGGGTTGCTGTGTAAGTTGGATTTGGAAAAGGCCTATGATCATGTGAATTGGGACTTCTTGCTTTACCTACTAGAACGTTGTGGCTTTGGGGGGAAATGGAGGGCTTGGATTCGTTTTTGTATCTCTACGGTGAGATTCTCCATCCTTGTCAATGGAACTCCGTCGGGTTTCTTTACCAGCTCTCGCGGGTTGCGACAAAGTGATCCTCTGTCACCTTTATTATTTGTGGTGGTTATGGAGGCTTTGAGCCGGATGCTGGTTGCTGCGTTGGAGCAGGGTTCGATGACAGGTTTTGCAGTGGGACATAGAGAGTCAGAGGCAATAGTAGTGAATCATTTATTGTTTGCTGATGATACGTTGATCTTTTGTGGGGCGCAAGAAGAACAAATTCGACATCTGAGGTGCATCTTTCTTTGCTTTGAGGCAGCATCGGGATTAAGGATCAATCTAGGAAAATCGGAAATTGTTCCTATTGGTGAGGTGGAGGATGTTGAAGGGTTGGCTCAGCTTTTGGGTTGTCGGGTAGGTTCTTTGCCTATGACTTACTTGGGTATGCCTTTGGGTGCCTCTTACAAGTCCGTTTCTACTTGGAAAGGGGTGGTTGAGAAAATGGAAAGGAAGTTGGCTAGATGGAAGCGTATGTATTTGTCAAAGGGCGGGCGGTTGACTCTTATTAAGAGCACGCTGTCCAATCTCCCCACGTATCTCTTGTCGTTGTTCCCTATTCCCTTGAGGGTGGCTAATCGTCATGAAAAAATCCAGAGGGATTTCCAATGGGGTGGTATAGGGGATGAGGCCAAATTTCATTTAGTAAAATGGAACAGGATTTGTACTCTGTTGCATTCAGGTGGGTTGGGAGTTCACAACCTCACCCAGTTTAATCAAGCTCTTTTGGGTAAATGGTTGTGGAGATATGGTAGGGAGAGAGAGGCTTTATGGCGTTTGGTGATTGACGCCAAATTTGGGAGCCTAAAGGGGGGTGGTGTTCTATTGAGGTGTCGGGTTCCTATGGAGTGGGGGTTTGGAAATATGTCAGGAAAGGATGGGAGAAGTTTTGCAGTTATATTCAGTTTGTGGTAGGGGATGGGTCACATATCAGTTTCTGGCATGATTGGTGGTGTGGGGAGAGATCTTTGAAGCACTGTTATCCAGTTCTGTATAGTATTGTGAGGAACAAAGCTACAATGGTGGTGGATAATTTGGCTGTTCAGAATGGAAATATTCATTGGAATGTTCTCTTTACGCGGCAATTCCAGGACTGGGAGATGGAGATGGTGCTTTCTTTCTTCGAGAGGTTGTACTCCACTTTGATTCGACAAGGAGAGGGTGACAAGTTAGTTTGGAACCTTTCTACTGGAGGTTTTTTTGAAGTAAGGTCATATTATGAAGTGCTTAGTAGGAAAGAAGGCCCATCATTCCCGTGGAAGAATAAATGGTGTGCTAAGGCTCCGACAAGGGTGGCGTTCTTTGTATGGTCAGCATCTTTAGGAAAAATATTGACCCATGACAATCTGCGAAAGAGGAATATTGTGGTTATTGAGTGGTGTTGTATGTGTAAAAAGAAGGGGGAGTCTATTGATCATCTGTTACTTCATTGCGACGCCGCCCGTGAGCTTTGGAGTTTTATGTTTTCTTTATTTGGAGTTGAGTGGGTCATGCCACAAACGGTGTTGGATTTGTTGACTACATGGGGTGCGTTTTTTGGGCATGGCCTAGCTAAAAAAGTTTGGCGGTTAGTTCCTCATTGTGTTTTGTGGAGCATTTGGCGGGAGCGGAATGCGAGGCTTTTTGAAGATGTCGAGACTGTAATGGTAGTGTTAAAGAAGCGTGTTCTTAACACACTATATCTTTGGATAGCGTCCCATCTTTGCCACCTAGGTGTTTCTACTTTTGTAGACTTTCTAAATTTATTAGCTGTTCCTCCCGTTTAGGGGCACTCTTGTATACTTCCCGTGTATTAGGGTTGCGCCCCTCTGCGCTTTTTATTGAATTTGAAATTACTTATAAAAAAAAAAAATATTTTCATGAAGATAAGATTTGATAGGGACTGTATTGGAGAAGTAAGGCTGTATTTGCTTCTTGATTTTTGGAGAAATATCTTTTACTCCTTGGCTTGCTTTGGAGGTAGTCGCTTTCCTTGGAAAAGTGTTTGGTGCACTCAGGGTCCTTCAAGGGCTGCCTTTTTTACGTGGTCCGCGGTTTTTGGGAAGATCCTTACCTTGGACAATCTCAGTAAGTGTATGTTATCGTGATAAACATATGGTATATGTGTAAGAAGACTGGGGAGTTCGTGGATCATTTTCTTCTTCATTGCGATGTGACTTCTGCTTTGTGGATTACTCTCTTTAGTCGTTTTGGGATGTCTTGGTTATGCCTAGATGGGTTATCGACTTCCTTGCTTGTTGGTGGTCCTCTAGAAGGCTAATGAGTGCTGCGGTGTAGAAAATGACGCCTATTTGCCTCTTTTGGTGTTTATGGAGGGAAAGGAACAATAGGAGCTTTGAGGATTTGGAAAGTACATTGGAGGAGATTTTATCCTTGTTTTACTTTACGTTGTACTTTTAGACTATAGCTTATGACCCTTTGTCGTTTAGTTTTGATGACTTTCTTGCTCACTCCTAGTGTACTAAGGGGCGCCTTACGCTTTTTAATGAGATTGGTTTCCTACTTATAATTTTTATTTTTATTTTTGGAGAAATATAACATGAGGTCTCACTTTGGTGCAAAAAGATTTCCTGGCCTGCAAGGAACCAAGGACTATCTAATCATGTTTCAGAGAGTGAAAATCCACTTATTATCAAGCTGTTTTCTTCTTAATTTGGTTGCCGGAGACGGCCACATTAATAAGATTGTTTGTGAAGAAAAAAAAAAGTTATTGTAAGGTGTGAATCTCCAAGACCTTTTTTTTTGATAGGTAAACAAATTGCATTAAAAAAGCGTAAAGGCGCCCCTAAGCATTCAAGCTCGTTTGGAATGTAGTTGTGAAGAGCTGCTCTCATTCAGGGTCTGAACAGGAATTTTCCCCTTTATAACATCCTGTCTTGGACTCTTGGATATTATTTGGACTATGGTTTCGTTCTCTTCTTCTCTTGTTGTGTGAACCTACTCTGAAAGAGATCTCTTTTTTTTTTTTTTTTATTATTTTTTTTTTTCCCATTACTTTGTACTTGCTCCTTTCTCGTACTATTTTCATTTGTTATGGAGAAAGGAAAAAATGCTATTACACCGAGAAGAGATAGGTAACAATAATTCTTGGTGCTAAAAGACCTCAATTTTGGCATATGTGGATAATTTAACCATCTGATGCAAATTGATAACGTTTCTAAGCTGACCCCTAATGTAAGTCTAGTCTGTTGGAATCTTATTTGTCCCACTACTGATTGTTCTTGGAATAGTCACTTTATTCATCTACTTGACAATTTTAGTTCGTTATATTATTAAGTTTCAGAGTCTTATCGCTATGATGTTGTCACCAGCTTTCTCAAGCCAATAAATGATAAAAACCAGAGGAAAGCTTATTTTTTTATTGCTGAACTTCTCTTCATTGATTGTCTAGGTAAGAAGTTGGCCTACTAGCATCGACAATAAAATGGGTTCAAATTGTTAGTTTCTGGTTTGAACTTTTTTGTTCTCTCTCTCTCTCTCTCTCTCTCTCTCTCTCTCTCATGGGACAATATATTCATCATCAAGCAGTACTTGTGGAACTTGGAAACTTATATGTTTTACTTATTAAATGCATGGCAGGATAATACTTATAAAATAAAATAAAATATGGCAGGATAATAAGAAAGGGAAAGCAGTTTATATGTATCTTTCCTCGTCTGTTGGGGTATTTTCTGACTGTGGAACCTTTTCTAGTTTCATTGGTTGATCCTTTCTCTTTGAAAATCAAAAAATCCTTTTGCTTGCTTATATTGAAAGAGAGAAAAATTGATGAACTGCTTTTATTTATCTCTGATGTTTTCAAATTGAAAAATATGCATCCATCCCCTGCTTAGCTTTGAGGTATGAGTCTCACTGGCTGTCTTGCTTCTTTTGATATAATCTTGCATCCATCAATTATATGTGGGTGTTTAGTATTGAATGAAATAGGAGGAATTTCTATATATCAAGTAATGGAACAACATATTGGGTTTGCGATTTGGAAAGACACTGCAAATTTGGTCATCTGGGATAAGTTACAGATACATCTGTGTTAGAGGGGATTGAAGTAGAGGTCTCTATCAGTGTGCCTTATAATTCTTCTTCTTCCTTTTTTTTTTTTTTTTTTTTTTTTTTTTTTTTTTTTCACTTTATTTAGAAAATTTCATAATATATCTAATCGGGTTGCTGTCTTTCAGACTGTGTTCAGTTCTGGTATTTACACAACAATTTATTTCTTGACAGATACAGTGCAAGAAAGATTAAACTTATGGCTATTGAAGACCCAAAACTTTTTGAATGAAGTGACTTCTCCACTTGTAAAACCTGGTCAAAGTAGAAAGCCTGATCCTGGAAATGCTTTTGATCCTCAAGATATGGGGGACATATTTGTGGCAGAACAGACCATTCATAGCACGACACCAAATGGGATTCTCTCTTTAGCTGCTATTGTATCAATTGAGCAATTTAGCAGGTTAATATTTTAATTTGAAGTTTCTTATGTGGGTGTCTCCTATGTTATTTGTTCTTTAGTTGTAAAATGATGAACTATGATAGTACGACACTCGTAACATTTTTACCTTTTACTTTACATGAAACATGGAACTTATATTAAGAGAGGGAAAGAAAGACAAAAAGAAGGAAGTGTTATTCCCTGCAAACTAGAGTGTAACAATGAATTAAAAGAAAAAAAATGCATGAAGAAGGAAAGTAATATATTTCCATCCTGTTAGCTAAGAACTCCCCCTCCGACGAATATATGATAAACTTAATTTGATTGCGAGAAAAGAACATAAAACTCATGTTCACAATTTTCATACATGATTGCTAGGATTAAACAAGTATACAAGAGAAGTTAAATGACAACTTTCCGACCCTTGGAACTCATTCTGATAAAGTTATATGGATGACTTCATTGCATGGAATTGTATCAAGTTAAATGAAATTACTGTGCTTTATCTAAGTTTGTTGTACATAATGTCACAATTTAGGGAAAATGCTAGTCATATTTGGGTTATACCCCAAAAAGACAAGTCGAAATTACAATTGGAATTTCTTGGAATCACTTATAAAGTTCAGTTTAATCTAGCATACAACCAATGTGGGACTTAGCACATGCCTACATTCACAATCCACACAATTAATATGGGACTTAACATACACTTTCATAATTCAGAGTATCATACTAACCCTTACTCAAACCTCTGACGTCCTCGTCAGGTCCATATCAAGTTGTAGTGTCTCAGTGCCATATGATATTACTCGGTTAGTTCTGATATCATTTATTACGACACTAGGAAAGAGATTACTATATTTGCGCTATTGACAAAAGGACTAGTTGAAGCTCATTGGAATCATTTATAAGGTACAATTTCAATTAGTACAAAACCAATGTGAGACTTTGCATATGCACACCTTCAAATCCATATAGTCAGTGTATGACTTAGTCGTAACTCATTTCACAATCTGGGATATTACATGTAAAACATTTCACCAAGACTTCAAATTATGACTCGATTGAAATAACAAGGCATTATATATATGTATAATAGTTTTCACATAAATGAGCACATATTATCGCACTTTCCACACTTGATTTCCAAAAATACCCCTCACACCCATATACTAACTGTTTCACTAGAGCTCCCATCATTAATTCAATGCTCTTGGTTACTGTTGCTTGGGTTTTGGGATTGTGGGAGCTCCCTGTGTATACGACCTCTGTATTTAGGGGCGCTTTACGCTTTAATTACATTACTTATAAAAAAAAAAATTAATTCAATGCTCTTGGCCTCTCCTACTAAATGATATGTCCCCTAAATCATTGTGTCCCTTCATTGGCGAATCTAACCTATTCCTTACACCATGAAAGAATATAACTTGTCTCCATAGTCTCATATCATCATAGTTATCAGTTTCCTTTTGCACTCTCCCTCTCTCTCTCTCTCACCCAAAATCTTTGTATACTATACTAATTTTGTGTGTTGGAGAATCTTGTTACTATTGCCAGATTTCTCCTCTAAGGAGGTTTCAAGAATTGCAAGATTGATTGCCTTGAACCTAAGCACGACACATGGGTGACATCTTGTAGAGCAATTGAGTTGACTCATGGCGTTTCTCGTGGAAATGTTTGGGCATGAGTGATGGTTCTCGTTTGTATTGACACATGATTTTAGTGTTGCAACCAAGTAATTCATCTTCCCATACGATATTCTTTTGGGATTGAGACCTGGGCCAGAAGGGTGAGATCTCCAACATGACATTGTTTTTGCTGTCACAAATGTTCATTACAATCTCTATTAACAGCTACTACTTTAAGCAAGTGGAGCCGGGCAAAGTCATTGATGAGGATGACTGTATGACAAAGAGGGCGAAGTGGGTGAGGGTAGACTGGGCTTCCTAGTCTGACTACCTAGGTTTTGTATCTATGGTTGAAGGGTTCTATTTCAATCCAATTTGCTGAGGCCAAGATAGGGAGAATAAAACATTGCTGAAATGATAATAACAAAGAGGGAGCAAAAGATGTGTCAAGGAACACATCGTTGATGGGTAGTGGTGAAGATATATGATTCCTTAGCATTGCATTCTATTCACTGAAGTCTAAGCTCTTTAATTACCTACCGCATTAGTATGTTGTTCATTTGTGACTTGATGGTTACATGATCAATTGTTGGTTGGGTTTTGAGGTTCTTTTTTCAATTGGTCTAATAAAGGAATCGTGATTTAACTCTCTGAAGTTAATATATGCAGGATGAATGGATTGACTGGGCAGAAAATGCAGAAAATATTTAAAGCACTTGTTCCTGAATCTCTACATAATGATGCCCGTTATTTGGTCGAGTATTGCTGCTTTAGGTTCTTGTCACGGGATAGTTCTGATATTCATCCTTCTCTCAAGGTTTGTGAATTGTGATACTTAATCCAAATTAATTTCTTATCTCACTCTTTGTTGTATGTTCGTTGATTGGCTCAGATAGGCTTGTATTTATATTTTTGAATACTTATTTACGTTATTTATCTTTAGGGCTAAAGAAAAATTTATGGATCAACCATGATCTTGCAAGTCTGATTGGCATATTTTTTTTTTTAATCACCAAGTAGATCTGATAGTGACCAACCAACCTTTCATTTATTTGCTACGATTGCACCAACCTAGCCAAAATAGAGTCTAAGTAATGGCATTTTAATTGCATTGCCTTGTTCATGTCCTTGTTTATTGTCCAAGTAGTTATTTAATGTCTATCTTTACACCAGTGATGAGTGGGTATTAGGTTCTGTTCTTAAACAGTTTGTTTTTGACTGATCCCAGAGTCGTTGCATTCCTTTTCTAGTTTCCTTGCTTCAACTTTGTACTTTTTTTTTTGATGAATAATAATAATTTTTATTGATGAAAGAGGAAAATCTTCGTACACGAAGAGTATACAAGAAAGCAAGAGCACCAAAGAACTAGTTGCTATACAAGAGAAACAAGAGCACCAAGAACTAGCTGCTGTTACAATCTAGAAAACGAATCAGATCTACCAAATTCCCTGAAGAGAAGTTAGGAACATGAGCAAGGGCCCAATTCAGAAGAGATCTTAGGAATGAGGATTTAAGAAGTAGCACATTGGACTCACTATTCTCAAAGATCCGATGGTTTCTTTCTCTCCAAATGCTCTACATTAAGAGGGCGAGAATAACTTTCCAGATAGCTTCTCTAGGATGTTCATGCCCAAGGAGTTTTCAACAATGGAGCAGTTGAGGCACGTTATCAGGAGTGACCCAAGAGACCCCAAAGCTGATAAGCACTAAGTGCCAGATATCAACAGAAAACTCACGATGGAGGAGAAGATGATTAATAATTTCCTCATCCTTCTTACGAAGGTAATATTGATTAATCAGCTAAAACCCCTGCCTTCTAAGATTGTTCACCGTGAGGATTCTACCCAAAGCTGTGGCCCATAAGAAAAAAACAATGCGCGGAGGGGCCTTCGCCTTCCAAATGCTTTTCCAAGGGAATGAACCAGGCTCTTCATTGCTAGGAGAAGTTAACATAGTGTGGTAGCTTTTTGCTGCAAAACCATGCCGGCTCAAAGGAGTCCACACTATGCTATCCATAGCTCCCGAAAGTGGGTTCAAAGAGTATAAAAGAGAGAAAAGAGTCCAGAGATTGAATTTCCCAATCATGAACATCTCAAATGAAATTAAGATTCCAAAGGGTGTGTGGACTGGAGCGATCCACGTACTTTGAAACCAAAGCCTCCTTGTTATGAGCTAAGGAAAAGAGTTCAGGAAAAGAACACTTTAGAGCACTATCATCGCATCAAATATCATGCCAGAAACGGATGCGAAGGCCATCCCCAACCTAATAGGAAATATAATTGGAAAAGGCTCCCCAATTTTTCTTGATATACCTCCAGAGACTAACCCCATAAGAACCTTACACTTCCTTAGAGCACCACCCTCCTCTCTAGATCCCATACTTTGAAGCAATCACTTGCCTCCATAAATAATCTTGTTCATTCTCGAACCTCCAAAGCCATTCACCGAGCAGGGTTTTGTTGAATAGAGTAAGGTTTTGACACCTAATCCCCCTCTTGCAATTGTGGAGCAAATAGTCTTCCAGTTTACCAAATGTAAATTGTGTTCCCCGCTTGGACTGTCCCAAAGAAAATCTCTTTGAATATGCTCAAGTCTTTTGGCTATGCCAGCTGGTAGGGGGAAGAGAGAGAAAATAAGTGGGAATACTTGAAAGCGTATTCTTGATGAGAGTAAGGCGTCCCCCCTTGGACAAGTAAATATTCTTCCAACTCTCCAGCTTTTTTTTCCATTTTCTCAATCACTCCATCCCAAATGGTTTTAGATTTGAAGGGTGCACCAAGAGGAAGACCCAAGTAACGCAACGGAAGAGAAGAGATATTGCAACTGAAAGAGTACGCTTGGAGATCAAATCTGTAGTAGTCAGTTTCAAAACTATTTAGAATGCAATTATATAAAATTTTCCGCTCTGTCCTATAAATGGACAAATGTAAGCTTAGCTACCATGGTTCCTCCAGATTGATGACAGTTTGAAATAGCATCATCAAGAGAAGCAAATTCAGTCCTTAGAATAACACTTTCTCCATTGGAAGATTCAGCCCATAATTATGGCTTTGGGGAGTGGTAAGAATGTGTTTTGCTCCACTTGCTAAGCCTTACAAACTGGAGGAAGAATGATAGATTGTGACTTATGGGCTCTAATACAGAATGCCCTATTTGGGAGCTCAAGGCTTGTTGATGGTTGCTACATAGGTCTTAATTGTACAAAGATTTCCCAAATATGTTGAAGTTGGTGAGATTAAGTGATGGTGATGTGGCATAGAAGGGAGTAGAATTACTTGATTTTTAATAAATCACTTATTGAAGAATTGTTGACATGTAAGTGTTAATAACCACCAGGCCTTACTGCTTAAGCTTATGGGAAATGGGAAATCTAATAGTATTGTTACTGTTAACTGTCTACATGATTTTAAAAAAAATTGGTAAGAATTGGACCCTAAAAGGATTGAGTAGCAGACTCCATTCTTTTTTGATAAGTAATTTAATCTCAACCTTGGTACATAGGAAGTACACAAGAAAATCCCCTATTCAGTAAAAAAAGAAGAAATGTTTTAAAAGTTAGAAAAAAAAAGAAAAAAACAAACTATTATGAACTACTATCTACGTGTAAAGGGAGTTGAATTTAATCTTTTTCAGCTCCATCATCGAAGTCTCTCTATCTTCAAAGCTCCGTGCATTCCGGTCTCTTCAATTGCACAACATTAAACATAAAGGAGCCAACCTCCAAACTTCCAAAATGTCATGACGCCCCACCTGACCTCCCAAACTCATCAACAACTCTCTCATCCTTCTATGTCAAACAAATTACATAACAAGCTCCATAGATCTCTTGCTACTTCACAATGAAGAAGAAGGTGACCGATAGACTCCCTACCTTCTTGCACATACAACACCAATCCATCACAATGATATTCCACTTCCTTAATACTCCCCACTTTTTATTGGGAAGCAATGTTGCGCATCCAAAGAAAAAAGGTAGGAGGGAGTTGTTGAATATGAAAAGATCCATTAACTACGACGATGCAAGCGCGTCCTCTTGGCGTTAGAAAGACAAAGCTCACATGATGTAGTGTTGAGTGCTCCATGTAGGTTTTGGGTTTGAGGGATCTAGGTCCTTGTGGGTTTGTTGGGTTTCTTTTTGTGGGTTGGTTTGGTTGTTCTTGTGTCTACTTCCTGTGTACTTAGAGGCGCTTTGCGCTTTTTGCTTTTTTTTAATAAAATTTTATTATTTATAAAAAAAAAATGATGTTCCGCTTCCTCAGGTTATCCAACATCAATATTTTCTCTAATGTCGCCATCCACATAAAGAACATCACTTTTGAAGGAGCCTTAACTCTCCAAATACTCTTATAAGGAAATCGGGAACCCGTAGATATGGTTAACACATGATAGAACGACTTTACTTCAAACTTGTGTCTCTTGGAAGGGATCTAACATATTCTATCCACATTTCCTTGTCTTACTCCGAGAGAATACAATATCTCGAAGAAAGAGGAGACTAACTCCATCTCCCAATCCTGTACAAGTATAGTAAAAATTATGTTCAAAATGAATACTTCCATTTTGGTACCGCATGAGATCCGCCGTACACGCGTCCTTATAACGTGCAATACTAAACAATTTTGGAGGAGTGCAGTTGCTTAGAGGAGGATGAAAGGGTTCGAAAGATAGATATACCAAGAGAGCTAGAGAAAACTCTTCTATTTGAGGAAATGAATTGGAGATAGAAATCACGAGCTTTGCGGCTGAAGGAGGGGGACAAGAACACAAATGTTTTTCACAGGATGGCCAACTCACATCGTAAATTCAATCATGTGGACTCTTTGAATATAAATGATGCAACATCCAAGAATCCTGTGGAGATCCAGGAGCATATAGTCCATTATTACAACAAACTGTATTTTGAGCAATGTTCTTGGTGGCCAAGTGATGGTCTATCTTTCCTATCCGTTGATGCGGATGATAGTATTTGGTTAGAAAGAGAGTTTGGGGAGAAGGAGGTGTGGAATGTGATCAGGGATTTGAATGGAGATAAGGCGCCGGGTCCAGACAGCTTCACAATGGTTTTCTTTCAGAAGTGTTGGGACATTTTAAAAAATGATCTTATGGCTGTTTTTGCAGAATTTCATAATTGAGGTAAGTTTAAAAAGAGTCTTAATGCTACTTTTGTTTCTCTGATTCCAAAGAAGACTTGTGCCATGGATGTGAAAGATTTTTGCCCTATTAGTTTGGTGGGGGGATGTATAAGATTATTTTCAAGGTTCTTGTGAATAGGTTTAAGTCAGTATTGGGCAAGATTATCTCCAATGCTCAAAATGTGTTTATTGGTGGTCGACAAATCTTGGATTTAGTGCTTATTGCTAATGAATGCTTGGATAGTCAAATTCGATCGGGGGAATCTAGGCTGCTGTGTAAGTTGGATTTGTAAAAGGCATATGATCATGTTAATTGGGACTTCTTGCTCTATTTGCTACATCGTTGTGGTTTTGGGGAGAAATGGAGGGCTTGTATATGATTTTGTATTTCTATGGTGAGACTTCCTATTCTTGTGAATGGAACCTTATCGGGTTTTTTTAATAACACTCGTGGGTTGCGACAAGGGAATCCACTTTCACCTTTATTGTTTGTGGTGATTTTGGAGGCGTTGAGCTGGATGCTGATTGCCACAATGGATCAAGGTAATTTGACAGGGTTTTCAGTTGGACCTAGAGATTCTGATGCTTTAGTTGTGAATCATTTACTGTTTGTTGATGACATGTTGATTTTTTATGGTGCGCAAGAAGAACAAATTCGACATCTGCGGTGTATCTTCTTATGCTTTGACGTAGCTTTAGGATTGAGGATTAATTTGGAAAAATTAGAAATTGTTCCTATTGGTGAGAAAGAGGATGTCGAAGGGTTGACACAACTCCTTGAATGTCGGGTCGCCTCTTTGCCTATGACATACTTGGGTTTGCCGTTGGGTGCTTCTTATAAGGCCGTGCCTATTTGGAATGGTGTCATTGAGAAAATGGAACGGCGGTTGGCTGGATGGAAGCGAATGTATTTGTCGAAGGGTGGTCGGCTAACTCTTCTTAAAAGTACTCTTTCCAACTTTCCTACGTATTACTTGTCGTTGTTCCTTATTCCAATGGGTGTGGCTAATCGTCTTGATAAACTGCAAAGGGATGTTCTATGGGGTGGCATTGGAGATGAGGCCAAATTTCATTTAGTGAATTGGAATAGGATCTGTATTCCATTGCATTCAGGTGGGTTGGGAGTTCACAATTTCATCCAGTTTAATTGAGCTCTTCTGGGGAAATGGTTGTGGAGGTATGGTAGGTAGTGTTACGTACCTAGAGGCTAGGGTTATGTGAGAAGGGCATTCATGGAATTATATATTATGCCACAATGACTAAATAAAATATATTTAGGGATTTGGATTCTTGTTCATAAAGCAAGAATCCCTAATTTAAGGGACTTATTTCCTATTAGAGTAAGCAGGATTTTAAGGAGAGAAATAAGGGGCTTGTTACCCATTAGAGTAAGCAGGATTTTAGGGAGAGAAATAAGGGACTTGTTTCCCATTAGAGTTAGAAGTAATATTTATGTATTATATTTCCTCTTATGTAATCACCTCTACATAAACCTAATAGAGTGATCAATAAAAATATTAAGAAGAAAATTATTAGACAACTCTTGTAGTTACTTTGGAGTTTTTTAGGGTTCCTTGAATAATCCTAACATTAGGAGGCCCAGGATATCTTGAATTATCCTACCCAAATCTATCCAATTTATCATTGTTCATCCCTCATTATGGAGGTCCATAACATCTTGGTATCGGAGTCGTCGATCCCACAATGGTGGGTTACTATCTTCCAAAATTTGATGGTTAGAATCTTTCAGGTTGGATGACAAGATACAACAATTTTTCAACTATTACGATACTCCTGATTATCACAGATATATGGTAGCTTCATAGCATATGGAAGGTGAGGCTCTAACTTGATTGGAAGAAAGGGAAATAGAGGAAGTCTTTACAAATCTTACAGATTGGAATAGTTTTGTTAGACTAATACAAATTAGATTTGGGAACCCAGCCAAAGATCCATTCTGCCTAGAAATTCAACTAGAAAACCCAACCCCACCATCTTGCAAGGACCCAAAACCCACCCCCACTCAAATGACAACCCCAATCACCATACCCACCGTCGCAGAACCTCACACCAGCCACCAACCACGTCTGGTAGCCGCACCATCGCCCAATACCCACAACACCATCAACCCACATAAAATACCACCACCACCCCTACCCAAAATCCCAGCCAAAACCCAAACAAAAGACACCTCTTGGCCAAAACCGAAAGCCCAACCCCCACCATCACCACAAACATACACGTTCCCACTTAGTTCCCATCCAAAAATCCCACCAAGTTTACCCATCAACAAGTCAAACTATCACCCACAGTACCAACCCCCAAAAACTCAAAGCCCAGCCACCCTCTTCAAGATTCCCTCAATCCCGCATCACCCATACCTCAAGACCACTCACTGTCAGCCACAAACAAACGAGCCAAACCAAAAAAACCACCCCCATTGTTGAAATCCAATCTCTTCCACATTGATTGGTTTAGAAGAAGGAAAAAGGCCAAGTACAAACCAAGCAAATTAGTCGGCAGAAAGGACACAAGATGGGATTCTGAAACCCAGGGAGAGCTTGCCGAGTTCCTTGCAGTGTGATTTGGGCGTGAAGATGTCGGGGTGTGGGAAGAGAGACAGGGGCTTGGGCAAAGGAGGACCGAAGAGGTTGAGAAAGATGCTTTGGAGCAACACCCGTGGTCCCACGAAGCCAGCGATTCGGTGTTTGATGGCAAGAAAGAGGCTCGGGGAAAAGACTGAACTGCAAATTGGGTCGTGGCCCAGAGCGTCGTCCCTTGGCTGGCGGCAAGAAACAAGAGCCGGAAGGATGGTTGGAGGTCCGACGGAGCGAGCTTCCAAACGACCCCCAGACGGTGATTGCGCGAAGAATGGAGGTTTCGGCTTGAATAGCGGCAGCATAGATTTTTTTGTCCAAATGAAATGGGTAACGCCCAAAAATGTGGAGAATCAATGGATTTCTATAAAGGATGCAGCTAGCTGGGTGGACAGTTTCTTTTGAGAGAGGCGGACAGAGGAGCATGTTCTGGCTTGACCAGTGGAGTAGGAACGGAGATTGGGTCACCCGAGATTTCCCGATTTTCTGTTGCAGGAGAAGTGAAATTGGAATCTGCTGCTGGAGGAAAATTGCAAGAATATCTAGTTGGAAGAGAAGGGGCGAGCATTTGTGGACCAAAAGGCAGCAAGAAATTAGGGGAAAATATTCTGCCCAATCCGTTTATGTTACGCACCTATACTAGACGGAATAAAACCCTAGCAGTAAATCCTGGTGGTGGCTGAGACATGTATGGAATGTAAGGGAGGAAATCGTGGACTTGGGGAGCACGATTTCAGGTTAGGAAGTTCCTAGAAATAAGGGGTGATAATTCCCCATTAGCAGCATAAGAATAAGGGATTATATTTCCCATTTAGTAGCAGATTTGCAGCAGAATTTTAGGAGATCAAATAAGGGAATTATACTTTCCCTAGAATAGGTTATTTTTGTACTCTTTCTATAATTGTTTGTACCCTATTTATAGGGGTTATTGAGGAGGAATAAAGCATGCAGAAATTTACCAACAAACAACTTCTAAGTTGTAGGAGGCAGGGGTACCTCGAATACCCCCTATCCATTCCGCAATTCCACCATAGGTAGACCTAGGATAACCAACCCGGCAGCTCTGCCCCTCACCAGACCCATTACCCGATCACAAACACAATCCCAAACACAGGCCCGTAACAGTTTACCCCTAAATTGATGGTTGCTGGTGAGAGAAATAAGGAAATTATGGGTGGAATCGTGGAAATAGGGGCTCTTGTGGAACCAAATATGGGAAATATTTATGCAATTTTTTTTTTCCCATGCTACCCTCCACTTCAGCATTTATTGGCAGCATACTTCTAGGACCTTGAGGACAAGTTCCATTTGAAGAGGGTATTGAGTGTTACGTACCTGGGGGCTAAGGTTATGTGAGAAGGGCATTCATGGAATTATATATTATGCCTCAATGACTAAATAAAATATACTTAGGGATTTGGATTCTTGCTCATAAAGCAAGAATCCCTAATTTAATGGACTTACTTCCCATTAGAGTAAGCAGGATTTTAAGGAGAGAAATGAGGGACTTGTTGCCCATTAGAGTAAGCAGGATTTTAGGGAGAGAAATAAGGGACTTGTTTCCCATTAGAGTTAGAAGTAATATTTACGTATTATATTTCCTCTTATGTAATCATCTCTATATAAACCTAATAGAGTGATCCATAAAAATATGAAGAAGAAAATTATTAGACAACTTTTGTAGTTACTTTGGAGTTTTTTAGGGTTCCTCGAATAATCCTAACATTAATAGGCCCAAGATATCTCAAATTATCCTACCCAAATCTATCCAATTTATCATTGTTCATCCCTCGTTACGGAGGTCCGTAACAGGTAGAGAGAGAGGCATTTTGACGATTCGTGATTGACGTCAAATTTGAGTCTGAAGGGTGGGTGGTGTTCAAAAGAGGTGTTAGGTACTTTGGAGGTGGGTGTGTGGAAACATATTAGGAGGGGTGGAATAAGTTTAGCAACTTTATTTGTTTTGAGGTGGGGGATGGGTCACAAGTCAGTTTTTGACATGATTGGTGGTGTGGAGATAGATCTTTGAAGCAATATTTTCCAGTTTTATTTAGTATTGTGAGGAATAAAGATACGATGGTGGTAGATAACTTGGTTGTTCAAAATGGAGTTATTGAATGGAATGTTAATTTTAAGCGTCCAATCCAGGATTGGGAGATGGAGATGGTATTTTCTTTCTTCGCTTGGCTTTATTCTATTTTGATTCAACATGGAAAGGATGACAAGTTAGTTTGGAACCTCTCCAAAAGGGGTTTGTTTGAAGTGAAGTCCTATTATGAAGTGCTAAATAGGAAAGATGGCCCATCATCTCCATGGAAGAGTATTTGGCATGTGAAGGCTCTGGCAAGGGTGGCTTTCTTTGTATGGATAACAGCTCTAGGTAAAATTTTGATGCATGACAATCTGCGAAAGAGGAATGTTGTGGTGATTGAGTGATGCTGTATGTGTAAAAAGAGTGGGGAGTCAATTGAACATCTGTTACTTCATTGCAAAGTTGCTCGTGATCTATGGAGTTACATTCTTTATTTGGGTAGCGTGGGTTATGCCACGAATGGTATTGAAGTTGTTGACTAGTTGGGGCACGTCGTTTGGGTATGGTCCAGCTAAGGAAGTTTGGCGATTAGTTCCGTTGTGTTTAATCTGGTGTATTTGGCAGGAGTCAAATGCGCGGCAATTTGAAAATGTAGAGACATTGATGGTAGAGCTAAGGAAGCGTTTGCTCAACATGTTATTTATTTGAATAGTGTCTCATCGTAGCTTGAATATTTTTACTTATGTGGACTTTTTAAATTTATTTTCTGTTCGTTCCTATTAGGGGCACTCTTGTATACTTCTTATGTATTAGGATTGCGCCCTTTTGCGCTTTATTAATGAATTGGCATTACTTATAAAAAAGAAGAAGAAGATATCTTCAATGATTGATCCCCACACCATGCCAAAAATTGACTTTAGACCCATCACCCATATGAAATCTAACAAATTTTAAAAACGTTTCCCACCCCCTCCTTATATGTTTACATGCCCACTCCAAATGGCCCTATTACCTCATTGGAACACCAAACTCCCCTTAAACTCTCATATTTAGTCCTTATCACCAATCTCCACAAAGCCTCACTCTCCGTAATAGTGAAAAATTTATGATCTAGTGATGTTCCTTAGAGGGTAGAAGGTTTTTCAAAAGAAATGTAAAGCGTAGTAAACAATGGTGTTCTTATAGACTTTTTCACGAGTAAATCAAGTTTAATAGCCATACAATTAGGACAAGAGATAGTTATAGTGTCACATGAGATTCTAAATGAGATTGGGAGATTGACTGTGCTAAATACATCTATATGTACATTCTTCAGATAATGTACCATTAAATCTTTAATAAAGAAAAGCAAAAACTGAAGCGATATATGGGGCAGGATAAATGATTCATTTTTAGAAGGGAAAATTATAGAATACATTATCTGAAATGCTAAGTGTAGAGAAGTACCTTTTTTTTTTGATAAGTAATTGTAATTCAATTTAACAAAAGCGCATTTGGGCGCAATCCTTATACACAGGAAGAATACAAGAGAGCCCCTAAATGGGACGAGAAGAGAATAAATTTAAAAAGTCTACAAAAGTAAAATCACTCAAACAATGATGGGACACTATCCAAATATATAACATATTAAGCAAACACTTTCGTAGCTCCACCATTGATGTCTCTACATCTTCAAAGAGCCACGCATTCCGTTCCCGCCAAATACACCACAATAAACATAATGGAGCTAACCGCCAAGCTTCTTTTGAAAGACCATACTCAACCGACGCGCCCCAACTAGTCAACAACTCCAACACCGTTCGTGGCATAACCCACTCTACCCTAAATAAGATAAGAATGTAACTCTAAAGATCATGGGCGACTTCGCAGTGAAGCAACAGATGATCATAGACTCCTCATTCTTCTTACACATACAACACCACAATCACTACGACATTCCTCTTACGCAAGTTATCATGCGTCAAAATTTTACCCAAAGCTGTTGACCATACAAAAAAAGCCACCCTAGTCGGAGTCTTAACACGCCAAATACTCTTCCACGGAAATGATGGGCCATTTTTCCTAATAAGCACTTCATAATAGGATCTCACCTCAAAAAACCCCCTTTTAGAGGGGTTCCAAACTAACCTGTTGCCCTCTCCATGTTGAACTGAAGTGGAGTAAATCTGCCTGAAGAAAGAAAGAAGCATCTCTATCTTCCAATCCTGGATTTGCCTCGTAAAAAGAACATTCTGTTGAATAACTCTGTTATGAACGACCAAGTTATCCTCCACCATCGCATCTTTGTTCCTCACAATACTAAACAGAACTGAAAAGCACTGCTTCAAAGATCTATTCCCACATCACTAATCATGCTAGAAACTAATATGTGACCCATCCCCCACCTTAAAAACGAACAAAATTACAAAACTTCTCCCATCTCCTCCTAATATGTTTCCACACACCCACTCCAAAGGAACCCGACACCTCTTTCGAACACCACCCACCCTTTAGGCTCTCAAATTTTGCGTCAATCACCAATCACTAATCGCTATAAAGCCTCTCTCTCCCTACCATATCTCCACAACCATTTACCCAGAAGAGCTTGATTAAACTGGATGAAGTTGTGAACTCCAAACCCACCTGAATGCAAAGGAGTACAAATCCTGTTGCATTTCACTAAATGAAATTTGGCCTCATCTCCAATACCACCCCAAAGAAAAGCCTTTTGAATATTATCAAGACGATTAGCCACTCTCACTGGAATAGGAAACAACGACAAGAGATATGTAGGAAGATTGGAGAGCGTACTTTTAATAAGAGTCAGCTGCCCACCCTTTGACAAATACATACGCTTCCATCCAGCCAACCTCCTTTCCATTTTCTCAATAACACCATTCCAAATAGACCCAGATTTGAAAGAAGCACCCAATGGCAAACCCAAGTATGTCAAAGGCAAAGAAGTGACCCAACATCCAAGTAGGTGAGCCAACCTATCGATATCCTCTACCGCACCAATAGGAACAACTTCTGATTTTCCTAAGTTAATCCTTAAGCCCGAAGCTGCCTCAAAGCATAGAAAGATACACCTCAAATGTTGAATCTGTTTTTCTTGCGCACCACAAAAAATCAACGTGGCATCAGCAAACAATAAATGATTCACAACTAGAGCCTCGGACTCCCTAGATCCCACTAAAAACCCTGTCAAATTGCCTTGATCTAAAGCGGCAATCAGCATCCGGCTTAAAGCCTCTATAACCACTACAAACAAAAAAGGAGAAAGAGGATCTCCTTGTCGCAAACCACGAGAGCTATAAAAAAAACCCGACAGGGTTCCATTCACAAGAATAGAAAATCTCACCATTGAAATACAAAAACGTATCCAAGCCCTCCATTTTTCCCCAAAACCACAATGGTGCAGCAAATAGAGCAAGAATCCCAATTCACATGATCATAAGCCTTCTCTAGATCCAATTTACACAGCAGCCCGGGGTCCCCTGATCGAATTTGACTATCCACACATTCATTGGCAATAAGCACTGAGTCCAATATTTGTCAACCACCAAAATAAACGCATTCTGATAGTTCGAGATAATCTTGCCAAAAACTAATTTAAACCTGTTCGTGAGGACCTTAGAAACAATCTTGTAAATCTCCCTTATCAAACTAATAGGGCGAAAATCTCTCACATCCATGGCACTAGACTTCTTAGGAATCAAAGAGACAGAAGTAGCATTAAAGCTCTTTTCAAACTTGTCTCGAGCATGAAATTTTGCAAAAACGGCCATAATGTCAGTTTTTAAAAAATTCCAACACTTCTGAAATAAAACCAAAGTGAAGTCGTCAGGACCCGGCGCCTTATCTCCATTGAAATCCCTAATCACATCCCACACCTCCTTCTCCTCAAACGCTCTTTCTAGTCAAATGCTCTCATCCCCATCAATGGATAAGAAAGATAAGCCCTCCACCCTAGGCCGCCAAGAACAATTCTCAAAGTACAGATTGTTGTAATATTGGACTATATGCTCCTTAATCTCTGCAGGATTCCTGGAAATTGTACCATTAATACTCAAAGAATCCACTTGATTGAATTGTACCTGTTGTTCCTACCCAGATCTCTTTCCTGAATCACCATATTTATAATCAATTTCTCCATTTTGGACATATCTTTTAAAGTTTAGCATAGTAGTTTTTGTAGCAGTCAATGTGCAGCATTGAGCGGATGGGTTGTTTTTCTAATCTGAATGTTTGTGCTAGACAAAGGTTAAATGGGCCTTACTATAACCCAATTGGTTGGAACTTTTTTTCTCCTTGGTCTTGTGATAAAGACATGATAAATATAAGTTATAGTGATATATAAATTGGAAAACTATGCTGCCTACCAATTGTATTTACTAAATAGTATACAAAATTTCTGATTTTTGGAGGTCCTTGTGATATACTCTAAAATGCTTACTGAAAAATGGTCTTCACACCTTCGCTTCTTGTAATTATGAATTAGAATTTAGTAAAGGAATAAATGTGGTAAGGTTGGGATTAAGGCTTAGTTAAGTTGAACTGAATTGGAAGTTCTGGGAATCATAACCTTACTGTTTCATAAGACTTATTAATTCCTAATCTTGGACTCTTTTTTTTTTTTTTTTCATGATAAATGTAAGTTTTGGATCAACTGCACTAACACATTTGCTTCTTGATTTTGGACAAACCTTGATCCATTTGCAGGAACCAGCATTCCAGAGACTGATATTCATAACAATGCTTGCATGGGAGAATCCGTACCATGAAGAGCTTACAAATGCTTCGGAGAAAGCTTCTTTTCAGGTCCTTTTTTTTCATCATCTATTCGCTAAACTTTTTGATGTAGGACAGAATTTACTAATATTTTCGGTAAAAACGAAAAAATAGAAAAAATGTCAAAAATAATATTGGAATAGCACTGTTTGATTAGAAACTTACCTGTTCTCAAATAATGGAAGTACAAAAGGAAAGACTTGATCGTCAAGCCAGAATTTTATTTTATTATTTACAATTAAGACTTTATTTCCTTTACTTACTAGGATTAGATTTGCTTTATTTATTTCTTTTCCTTACTGGGATTAGATTTATTATTACTACTAGGATTAGGTTTACTATTGCTACTATGATTAGGTTTACTTTCTCTACAAGTATTTCTTTTTTATAAATAGGCTTGTTTATTAAGTAAAACTGAAGCCATTTAATTATTATAAAATCAAAGAATTCTCTCTCAAAAACTCTGTGGAGTTTTATTTTTCATTTAGCCTACGGGCTTTTATTTTTTATTTTTTTATTTATTTATTTTTTATCTTTTTGGGTAAAAGACGAAGACGCTTCTCTTTGTAGAATCAAAGACGCTGCTATTTGATTAGTTACCTTAGTCTTCTGCTATGTCAGTTGGTATCAGAGCAGACTTTATCTTGATCATGACCAATCAGCGTGACGGTGACGACTTTCTCCAACAAAGCCGCTTGTAGGGGAGGGGCTCTTTTGAGAGCTGACTTCATGGGGTATCCAAGCCGGCGTTATCTGGATTCGATGGCCAACTTATACTACGGTAACAACTTCTATAACAATGTCTTTTTTGAGAGAGAGGAGGTTTCAAGAGCCGACTACCAGTGATACATCAAACGATCAAAGGCAAGATCACAACAGGCACTATATCAAGAGCAATTGCAAGTGATATGTGAACTCTTGAATGATCTCATGCGAGTGGTGAGCAAACGCATTTAGTCTCACCATATCTTAGGGCTGAATTCCTGGAGTTAAAGCAAGAGACGCAACAAGTGTTCCGCAACATAAAAGATGCTATCATTAGATTGACGAGGAAACCTTTTGTAGACAAGTTCCTTGACGATGATGTAAGTTGCGTTCGACCTGTTTGTAATCATATTTATGAATCTTTGAATGGAAAACTGTATATGAAGAGAATGTTAGTTACGGTGAAAAAGTGGAGTTGCCGTCAAAGAAACAACATGTGCAGCCACAACCGTTGCTTCTAACTACTGTACCAGTGGAAGAATATCCACCACAAGCGCAGCTCATCACGATCACCACAGAAATAAATAACAATAGTGATTCCTTTGAAGAAAACAATAAAGTTGAAGATGACATAAAAAAAAAAATATTTGGAGGAATTTTTATGGAAGGAGACGAAAATGAAAAGTCTTGTCTTAGTGCCATCTACGTAGATTTTGTCAAAATAGGGATTTGGTCTGAATGGCTCTCCTTGTGAGAGATACTTCCTTTATATAGACTGTCGCACATTACGGGGTTGGAAATCAGCTATTGCAAAGGAAAGAATAAAGCTATACAAGATAAGAATAAAGCTTACTAAATTATACAATATATACTTCTAAATATAGTTTGGACTAAATAAGGTAGCACAAATCTAGCACAAATTGAACCGTCAAATCTGCTAACATTCCCTCTCAAATTGATGCTGGGCGATCGCGAAGCATCAATTTGTCAATCAAGAACTGATGGCGAGGATGAGAGAGAGCCTTGGTGAAAACATCAGCGGTTTGGTGTTTAGTGGAAATGTGAGGAAGAGTAATCTCTTAACAAGCAAAGGCTTCACAAATGGAATGACAATCTACTTCAATATGTTTGGTGCGCTCATGAAAAACGGGATTGGCAGCAATCTGAATAGCACTGGTATTATCAGCATGAAGAGGAGTAGGAGTAAGCTGTGGAACACTAAGTTCGCCTAACAACCCTCGCAGCCATACAATTTTAGAACAAGCAGACGACATAGCCTGATATTCAAACTCGGTGGATGACTTCGAGACACGAGGCTGCTTCTTACTCTTCCAAGAAATAAGAGCATCGCCAAGAAACATACACTAACCAGTAACAGAACGATGTGTATCCGCACAACCAACCCAGTTGGCATCACTAAAACCCTCCAACTGTAAAGAATTCCCGGAATGGAAAAACAAGCCAAGACCAGATGTCCCTTTGAGATATTGAAGAAGACGACGGACAGCGGCAAAATGTGTTTGGCATGGAGCCTGCATAAACCGACTAACCTGCTGAACAACAAACGAGATATCAGGTCGAGTAATACTCAAATAGTTCAAACTGCCCACCAACTGCCGATACATCGAAGGATCAAATAAGAGATCACCATCCGCCTGATGCAACTTCAAATTGACCTCCATAGGTGTAAGAACCGAATTACTGTCTTGAAGGCCGGCTAAAGAAAGAAGTTCTTGGGTATACTTATGCTGATGTTAGAGTGTGCCATTCGGACAAGGTTGAACCTCAAGTCCAAGAAAATACTACTGGGGACCAAGATCTTTCATATGAAACAAAGATTTGAGGCGCTGTTGGAGTTGCTGAATTAGTTGGAGATCAGATCCTATAATCACAATGTCATCAACATAAACAAGAAGGATAACAATCCCATGGGTAGTCTTGTGAAAGAAGAGAGAGGAGTCATACTGACTCTGAGTAAACGTGAAATCCAGTAGAGTAGTACGAAACTTTTCAAATCAGGCCTGGGGTGACTGCTTCAAACCATACAGAGACCGCTTCAAGCGACAAACCTCAACAGAAGAGGAAGGAAACAAGCCAGGAGGAGGAGACATAAATATTGCTTCTTTTAGATCACCATGTAAAAATGCATTCTTCACATCCATCTAGCGAAGCGACCAACCTTTCGAAACAGCAATGGCCATAACAGTGCGAACAGTAGTCATTTTGGCCATGGGAGTGAATGTTTCCTCATAATCAAGCCCATACTCCTGCCGATTCCCGAGTGCCACCAGACGAGCTTTATGTCTGTTGATAGAACCATCAGCCCGTAGCTTGATAGTTTAGACCCATTTGCACCCAATAAGCTTAACTCCAGCAAGACAAGGGACGATGTCCCAAATATAATTGTCTTGAAGAGCCTGAAGTTCGTTCTACATAGCTTGGCGCCAACACTCTCGAGTAGAAGCCTGAGAATAAGACTTA
The DNA here is from genome assembly GCF_958979055.1 of Alnus glutinosa. Lineage (NCBI taxonomy): Eukaryota > Viridiplantae > Streptophyta > Magnoliopsida > Fagales > Betulaceae > Alnus > Alnus glutinosa. The sequence continues at coordinate 11,299,893 of NC_084896.1, read as the reverse complement.
GGCATAGAAGTAGTATCAAGAGTAGCCTGAAGAGTAGAAGAAAAATCATACCAATCTGGGGGAGACCGGCGGGGTGCTTGCACAACAGGATCTGGCGGTGGTTCAGAGGAAGGAAGAGGCAGTGGGCGACGTCGCTGATACACAAGACTTGGCTTAAAATGAGAAGGAGTACTAGACATGACATCAAAAGGAGGAAGCAAAATAGATGAAGATACAGGATTAGGACGGGATGGAAAGAAATATTGATTTTCAAAAAGAATCTCATTGCGAGAAATAGGAAGTTTGTTAGCATCCGCATCATAACACACAAACCCTTTATGAAAATTACTATAACCAAGAAAAGCACACTGAATAGATTGCGCAGCAAGCTTGTGACGTTCAACGGGAGGTAAGTGAGGTAAGTGAACAAAACAAATGCAACCAAAAACATGCAGAGAATTATAATCAGGAGGAACACCAAACAAACGAGAATATGGAGAATCAAGATGCAAAGTAGGAGAAAGTAGGCGATTAATTAAATAGACAGTCGTAGACAAGGCTTCGACCCAAAATCTAGAAGGCATAAAAGATTCAAGCATCAATGTATGAACATCTAAAAGATGACGATTCTTACGCTCGGCGACACCATTCTGTTGGGGAGTGCAAGGACACGAACGCTGAGAGAGAATACCCTTCCGTTGAAGAAAAGATTGAAAAGCATGTGACATGTATTCTCCCCCAGAATCAGAGCGTAAGATCTTAACACAGGTAGAAAATTGGGTTTCTATATAAGCAACAAAAGTTTGGAAGATTGAGAACACATCAGCTTTAGAACGAAGAAAATAGACCCACCTGAAACGACTGTAATCGTCAATAAATGTCACAAAATACCTGTATTGACAGGACTTATACCCCAAACATCATAATGAATTATTTCAAAACAGGTAGAAGCACGACTACCTTGTAGAAGAAAAGGTAAAGATTTGCTATTGCTAAATTTACAAGGAGCACAATCAAATGACAATGAAGAGAGTTGGGATGACCCAATTTCTTATGCTAGAATTGGCTATTATTATTAGCAATAGCAGTACAACCAATAGAAAGGGAACGAGGAATGGAAAAAGACTGAAGAGGAAAAGGGCGCCCCACTTTAGGCCCCTTCGCTATCTCCTGTCCCGACACCTGATCTTGCACACAACAACCAGAATGATCAAAATGAATAGAACAATTTTCTTCTACTAATTGTCCAACCGAAATGAGATTGACAGATAAATAAGGAGACACAAAAACATTAATAAAGGAAGGTCTTAGACTTCCAACTGCTGTCATGTAAAGCTGCCGGACTGCCAGTCATGTGATTGGAAGCCGTAGAGTCAATTAACCACGGAGAAGTAAGAATATGTTTCTTACCTTGAAGACCGAGAGCACAAAAGACTGAAATAATCATTTGTTGAACCTGCTCGGGAGTAATGTTGGAAGAAGAACCCAGAACAACTGGTTGTAAGGAAGATGGAGTCACAAATGTGGACTGAACACCATTATGAAAAGCAGGAGCAGATCGATGTTTAGGACGTATAGGACACTCAATGATGATATGACCCCCCCTTCTTGCAATAAGTGCAGAATTTCTTCCTGCAATGTTTTGCAATGTGCCCAATTTCCTTACAATTATAACACTGTGGCGGAGATTTGGACAATCCTCTACCTTGAGCAGCATAGGCCATATTAACCATCTCAGACCCACCAGCATCTTGAGCAAGGCCAAGCTGTGAGGCAAGATGTTGTTCTTCACGCAAGAGTTCACCCAAGCAAACCTCCAAAGATTGTACAGGTGTGCAATTAATTAACCCAGCACGTGCACTTTCAAACTCAAGTCGGAGCTTCATCAAGAATTGATCCCGCTGGCTCTCTGAGTGAACCGCCTGTAGGGCTGCTAAGGCTTCTTTGGGAACCTGAGAATGCACCAATCCAGAATAATCATTCCATAAATTAATAAAACCAGAATAAAATTGCTCAATAGAAAGATTCCCTTGACCATAGTTTCCGATGTTGAGCTCCAATTGAAACTTTCGGGCAGAATTATCTTGATAATAAATTTGCCGAAGGTAATCCCACATCGCTTTAGCAGTAGTGAACCCACGAAGATTGTTGACCATATGAGGTTCAACAGAGCTGAGTAGCCAAGAAGCAATTTTGGCATCTCTGCCTTCCCATGAACTAAGTTCCTTGGAATCAGTGGGAGCCGGAGAAGACCCACCTAGTGACCCCATAATTCCTTGCCTTTTACAAATATCTTAAACTAGAATTCCCAATTGGCATAGTTCTTGTCATTAAGGCGAACAATAGAATTTTCTCCTGACATAATAACCACTAGAAAGAAAATTGACAAAGCAGGGAAAGTGCTGATAATCACAACAAAATTGCACAACCCAACACCACAAAAAAAATTGCACGACCAGTACTGGAATAATAATTGCACAACCTAACAGCACCAAAAAAAATTGTCAATAGTCACAAACCTAAACCAGTTACGGGAATATAATATCACAGCCCAACAGTACCGTCAATAGGCACAAACCCAAAACCAGTTACGGGAATATAATATCACAGCCCAATAGTATCGAAAACTTGCAACAGCCCAACAACACCGAAAACTAATAATTAGAATTATGGAACAAGACCAGAATTTCAACAGACACAATAATAATCAAGAAATAGAAAACCTGATGCACCGAAATCTCTCCAAGATTGCACTGGACCTGCTGACAGTCACCAAGCAACGTAACCACAACCAGAAACTGAACCGCAAACCAGGGAACCACCAACTGAACCTCCACGCTCACTGCTGAGAAACCAAGAGACTGCGACTTCCGAGAAAACCGCAGAAGCAGCTGACTCCTTCAATAGACCTGCTGAGAAACCAAGAGGCGGCCAATACCCACAAAAGAAAAATCCGAAATTCTACTCTCTGCCAATACCCACAGAAAAATACCGAAAAGCCAAGAAAACCAAAAAATTCAGCCAAGCCGAAAGTATACTACAAAAAGAATTTGGGGCTCTAATACCATGTCAAAATAAGGATTTGGTCTAAATGGCTCTCCTTATGAGAGTTACTTCCTTTATATAGACTGTCGCACATTAGAGGGCTGGAAATTAGCCATTACAAAGGAAAGAATAAAGCTATACAAGGTAAGAATAAAGCCTACCAAATTATACAATTTATACTTCTAAATATAGTTTGGACTAAATAAGGTAGCAAAAAGCTAGCACAAATTGAGCTGTCAAACTTGCTAACAGATTTCTCCAAGTATCTTTCTCCGGAAGAGCCGCGTGTGACATATTGCAAAGAAAACTCGAGGACGAGTTTTTTTCAAGTGGGGGTGCCTGATGTAGGATTGAATTTACTAATATTTTCGGTGAAAATTGAGAGGACTTTGAAGGATATTAAGTTTTTATTTTTCAACACCCTGTATCTTTGGACAACTGCTTTTGTTTCTCATTTGGAGATTAGTTACCATGATTTTATTGTTCTTTTTGCTCCTACTAGTTAGGTGGCTTTTGTTGTATATTCCCTGTGTACCTCTGGCACCTTACATTTTTTCTGATATCTTGATTACTTAGCAAAAAACGAAATATGGTTTAAGTATAGTGTTTCATAAATATTCGATCTTGGTGGGATTCGTGGCAAAGTTGTGTTTCTCAAATTTGGGTTCATGAAAGATATAAAAAGAAACAAAAATATACACAAAAAACAAGGTCATTAAGATGAGAGTGAAACGTCATTGAACAATATACCATGAAGGATGCTCTGATACTAAATTAGGGAAATTTTACCATTATTGTGCAAATGATCTTAATTTTCAACTGAAAAGAGTACTCTCAATTTTGTGGAGGATTCTTCTAGCCTATGTAACTTCATTAGCATACTTTAGATGGAAATACACAAGTGTTTTTATCTGCTAGGCTAGGGACGCTTCTCACTTACATTTATACATGGCTTCCATCAAGGGATTTTAACTACCAACATAATGTTTGATCAACAAAAATAACGTTTGACTATCAGTTGGTAGTTACTTTCTTATCTATTGCCTACAACATTAGATTAAAATAAAACACTTATGTGGTATGTGAACCGCATATAAGTCTCCAAAAGAGATGTATCCTACATAAATAACATTTATTTTTTTTGTTGGATTGTAGGGGAAGCTTGTTAGTATATCAGCTTTTGTTCGTATAGCTCCTGCCATTTCTGGTGTAGCTGATCGTTCAACAGTGCACAATTTATTCAAGGCACTTTCTGGTGATGAAGAGGGCATCTCTTTGAATGTGTGGCTAACTTATATTAGTGAACTTCTCAAGTGAGCTTCATGATTTTCTTCTATTCTTTTGAATTTGGACTATGGTTATGAGGTAACTTTTACTTCAGTATGTGCAATCGATATTGTTAGTGTGATGGTATGCATTTTTGTTTTTTTTGTTTTTTAAGGCATACTTCCTAGTAGCTTAAGTTTTCGGGTTAGGATTACAAATACTTCAAAAGTCCCTCTATATCAGTGTTGGATACGTAGCTAACACAGATACAGATGGATGCAAGTCCAATACATGTTTGTGATTGTGTCCAAGCTGTATCTGTATCTGTAAATTGTTTAAAAAAAAGAAGTTAAATCACACTTGTTAGGGACACCACCAGATACGTGTAGGACATGTTTAGCAAAGAAACCCCACAAATCTCCCTTTAAATTTTCTCTCTTGGTCAAAAGCAGAACACGAAAGGGGACTCACAATGGCAAACTGCCACTTCACCACCCCCACCATTACTGAGGTCCCAAGAGATATTTGTATGGACTTAATGGGTCTTTGCCAGTAGTCTCCCAGATTGGGGTGTCCTGAGCCCTGATGTCTGTTTGCATGTCACGCAGCTCTTTTGTCATCTCTATGCTAGTTTAGGCGTTAGACTTGCGATACTCTAGAGTGAAAGACTTTTTGGGAAGAGAGAGGCCTCTTACTGGATTATGTAAGTAAAGATGTGAGAGGCATGTGGGTCAGTTTTTTTGGTGGGTTAGCATTTTTTTTCTTTATTTTATTGGCACGTCTGAAGGTGGGCAATCTTTTCCTTTTATTTTCTTAAGTTTTAAAGAAGTTTTATTATATATACACATATTTTATGCCTTTTCTTTTACTTTTTATTTATTTTTTAAACCTAAATTAACATAATATGAAAATAAAAATAAAAATACTATGTATAGATTAATTAATTAAGTATTCCTACCATATTGTCATAGATTTTTAAGAATTGACATATTGCTAAGTCCATTTTATATTATATTTGTATTCCATAGTCGTCTTGGTGTTTGTTTGCATTTAGAATAAGTGGTAATTTTACTCATCATAGCCGTGTTTGTCTAAAGGCTCTTGTGTTCGAATCTTAGGAACCCTCATTTGCTTTAGTTTGGTGTTTGTTTTCATTTCTGTTTGTGTTTCTTGGTCCATAGGCATTTTCATCCCTGCACATGAGGAGAAGGGGTGTTAGTTTGTTACTGGTGCTTGATATACATCAGAATAGTTTAAGCTTTTGTGTTTTTTCAAAACATCCCAACACCATGTCTAAAGAACTCATATAGAAGTGGTGGGACCAAAGGTTTGGTATGGGAAATCAGGGAGTGTTGCTTTAAACTGGGTGGTGAATGTGATAGTAACATAGTCTGTTGAAGATGGAAACTACTGACATATTATGTATATTCTCCATAAGTTATTCTGATTGTAATATTGTCTTTATTTCTTTCCATATTAGTCTATAGGTTTCTTCTATTTAAACCTATGTAATCGTATGAAATAATATGCAAGTAATAAGAATTTCCTTCTCTCTTTATTTTCTACTTGGTATCAGAGCCGAATTAGGGTTCCTTTGTTTTGGGTTCTTCGTTTTTTTTTTCTTCTCTGCCCGTGGTCGTGTGACTACTTCTTTGTGATTGTGCAACTAGATGTGGCTCACAATCATCTAGGTCGCACGATCCATAGAAGGTACCACCAGCGTTCTCTGGGCCATTCCTTCGACGAACGGTGGCGATTTAGTGAGCACTCGATCCTAATCACTGTGTTTGATGGATCGATTGTGAACAAGGTGGTCTTCCCTGGCTTGTTTTGCGGTTTCTAATTTGATCTGAAGTTTTTGAGGCCTATCAGAGTACGTGATCAGCGGCGCGTGAAACCTCTGGCGATGAAAAGATGTTTTCCGTTCTGTATGACTAAACGACACATTGTTCCATGACTGGTTGAGAATGACATGTCTTTCAGAAGGGAGTTGCTGCTCTGTCGTTCTACCCTAATGAAAACGACTTGCAGTTCAAACCTAGAGAAAATGACCTGCCGTTCAGCAGTGTGCCAAACGACAGGTATGCCCTAAACGACCTGTAGTTTAGCCAAAAAAAAAATGTCAGAGACAAATCAGACGAAAGGGGTAGAGAGTCAGGTGACCTCCCATGGTGAAAATCCAACTATTCAAATCACAACATTCAAATTGGATGGGCTCAATTATTTTGTTTGGTCACAATCTGCTCCTTTGTCTATTAAGAGCATAGGGAAGATGGGATACTTGAATGGCAAAATTCAAGAACCAAAGCCCATTGATCCTACTTATGATAAATGGGAAGCAGAAAATTATATTGTTATGTCATGGTTGTTGCATTCAATGCAACCGGAAATCAGTCAGGGGTACTTTTTTCTTCGTACTGCAAAAGAGGTTTGGGATGCAGCGGCTCAGAAATATTCCAAATTGGGGAACGCTGCATTGAAATATGACTTGAAGCGATGGATCCATGGACTAACCCAAGGTGACTGGTTAGTTGCCACTTATTTTCATGAGCTCTGTAGTTTGTGGCAGAAGTTAGATCATTAGCAAAACTTGCAACCTGAGTGTGCTGTTGATGCTATTAAAATTAAGAAGATTATTGAAGAGGAACGCATTTATGAGTTCTTGGGTGGATTGAATTCAGAGTATAATCTTGTGTAGGTTCAGATTTTTGGGAAGGAACCTCTTCTGTCACTACAAGAGGTTTTTTCATACATTCAAAATGAGGAGAGTCGTCATAGCACCATGCTTCATCCTAGTTCACAGACCCAATCTGCTCTCGTGGATGCATCTCACCGCACCTCGAGGTGATTTTCGAGTTCGAGATAGTGTCAGAATAGCAAATACAACCTCAGATGACAAAGACAAATTATTCTGTGACCACTGTAATAGGTCACGGCATACTAGGGAAACTTGCTGGAGACTTCAGGGTTGTCCTCCAATCCGAGGTCGTGGAGGTCACACAGGTGGACGAACCAAGCCTCGGGCCAATCATACTTCCAAAGTTTAGATGGTTGTTCCCACACCTGATACTCATCCTTCTGCCATTGATATGGGGGGCCTGAGTAAAGACGAGGCCCCCCATATCCGTTTCGGGCTTCCCTCGGGTTCTTGCGTAGCAATGTTCCAATAGGCATGGCTTCTTTCTGATCATAGAAGAATATGAGGGTAGAAGAAGGAGAGGTTCTATCTTAGCGCCTAAAGGGATATTTGGCGAAGGATGGAAGAGTTTCGGGGAGGAGCTTCGTTTAGCTTTCAATAGTCTTTATGCTGGTAGTACAATCTACTCGAAGCATTTTCATGGTAAGGAAGTTTCACAACCCGAACCTAAATTCAAGTTGAGGAGGAGTTTTGCTGAAGTTCTGAGATCCTCTATATCGAGGATTGAAGAGCCCTTTGGTCCTTCCAATTCCACTATTGCTAGGGTCCCGAGGTGGGCTTGCTGTTCCTGCGCGTGCCGGGGCTATGTCGACATATACTAATAAGGAGATAGATATCCAGGCCCGTGCGAAGACTTTGGAGAAGGGCCGTCGTGTTCAGGCGTTTTCAATGGAAAAGTCGTCTTTGACGAAAATTGATGTGTCAAAGACTGATACGATGGTGAAGGCTTCTCCGGCAAAGGATAATCCTCTAAAGACAGCTCCGGTGTCTCTTCCTTTTGTGTCCGGAAAAGCTTCTGCTTCAAGCCTATGGGATAGGGTGGCTAGCTCAAGCTCCCCTATGTTACCCTCTGCTTCAAGCAAAACAAGCTCCCCTATGTTACCCTCTGCTTCACGCAAGGTACATTTCGGTGATAGCCTCGATCTTCGCAGCATTAGGAAGACGTTGGAGAAGTTACATGTGGAAATTGGGTATTGTCTAAAAGGTTTGCACCTGCTGGAAGATGATTTGCTGGGTAGTGGACCTAAGCTTCACGGTCCATGCCCTTTATCCAAGACCCAGCCTAATTCATCGGGCTCAAAACTTCCCCTGCCCAAATCCTCTAAGCCTTCAAGCCCCTTTTTGGCCCGAGATCCTTCAAAGTCAGTCCATCTCTCAAAAGGTAAAGCCCCTTTGTTTTTTCTCATTAAGAGGCCCAAACTGTTGGTTAAGGCTAAGGTGGGTTTGGTCCTTCGTCCCATTCCAACTCCCCATTTCTCGATGGACGCCGGTGCTTCTACCTCCGCTGTGCAGTTGGCGCCGATAGGTCTGGGTTCTGGCAATTCGACGTCTGCGTCTAGACTTGGTTTTTCTGGTCGGATTTATCATCGTTGGAAAGTTCGAAAATCTACGGCTGTTTGGAAAGTCAAGGAGGGACAGGCCAAACCGAAGGCGGGTTCGACTCTGAGTGGGGGGAAGGCTGGGCTTATTTCGATGGTTGGGGATGAGGCCTCCTTTCCGGCTTTTGAGAATGTGTTGTGCGGTGGGGAGGAGAATCGGAAGCCTTGCAGTTAGCCATAAGACAGCCAAAGGAGTTGGCAGTCGCATCTCCAGGGTCGGAATCAGATTGCTCTCATCAATCTGGGTTCGGCTCAGATGAAGCTAGAAAGACTACCAGTTTAGAGAAGAAGGGTTCTGTCGTTGAAGAAGGACCTACACTGGTTTTGTCGGAAGCTGTTGGAGGTTTGTTGCTGGCTCCTCAGGTTTCCAGTTCGCAGGAGTATGTTGTTTTGGGGAATTTCAAGTTTGGTACAGAACTAGTGGATCAGAGGCAAGAAGAAGGCACTCTCGAGCTGGTGATTTGGAAAGCCGCCTATGGGAAGATACAGGGGACAAAATGGAGGTTGGGGGGTCTTCTTTAAATGACTTGGTGGCTGAGGAGGGAGCTCATCTTGATTGTTCTTTGAATTTGCAACACCATTTTTCTGAAGGCCTCTTGCTACAAGATAAAGACAGGGATGTCCAGGGGGAGTTAGAGAGATGTGAGCCGATGGTAACCACACCATTGGCTATGGAAGATGGAGAGGGGCAGAGGGTGTCACCTAGATGGGTAGTGGAAAGAATCAAGAGATTTTATCCAATTATAGGGCTATCTTATGGTGGTTTGGAGGACAAATTGTTGGCTGTGCTTGAGGAGATTGAAGCTGCCAGAGACCGCTCTTTGGCAACACCTAAGACTAATTATTTGTCTTCACAAGGGGCGAAAGGGCAGAGGGAATTAAATAGGTTGGCTTGGTCTATTAACTATGAGAAGAAAGGGGCTCATTCTGTTGAAGGCCGACATAAGGGTAGGGTTTCATCTCGTCTCTATGAAGCCTAAAATACTTGTGTGGAACGTTAGAGGGCTTAATGCGATTGAGAAAAGATTGGAGATTAGAGGGCTTCTAAAGGAGGAGAATGTGTATATTGTATGTTTGGTGGAGACAAAGATGGCAGTTATCTCTAGGGAGGTGGTGCGAAGTTTATGGGGTTGCTATCATGTTGATTGGTGCTATTTGGGGGCCAATGGAGCATCGGGTGGGATTTTGTTAATGTGGGATAGAAGGGTGGTGGAGAAAGTGGAGGAATGCGTAGGTAGGTACATCGTTGCTTGTTCTTTGCGCAACACCGGAGATAATGTAGTTTGGGCTTTTGGGGGGGTTTATGCCCCGAATGATGACAAGGATAGGAATGATTTGTGGATTGAATTAGCTGGATTGATGAGTTTGTGGGAGTTGCCTTGGTGTATTGGGGGAGACTTTAATGTGGTCCGCTTTCCAAGTGAGAGGTCTAGTGGTGTCGGCTATTCCGTAGCTATGGAAGAGTTTAAGACTTCATTTTCATGCAAAATTTGGTGGATCTACCTCTTGAAGGTGGCCAGTTCACTTGGTCAAATAATCAGGAAGATCAAATATGGTCTAGAATTGATTGATTCTTAGTTTCTCCGGAGTGGGAAGAAAGATTTCCTGAAGTGATTCAGAAGAGATTGCCAAGACTTCTATCCGATCATTTTCCTTTGTCGTTGGATTGTGGGGCACCAAGAGGAGGTAACAAGTACTTTAAGTTTGAGAACATGTGGCTGAAACATGAGGGTTTTGTTGAGCAGTTTAAGAATTGGTGGCTGTCTTATGAATTTTCTGGTTTACCTAGTTATATTTTGGCTAATAAATTGAAGGCCTTGAAGAAAGATTTGAAGAAATTGAATGTAGAAGTGTTTGGTGATATGGGGAAGAAAAAGAAAGAATTATTGGAGGGTATTCGAGAGCTGGATGTTATTGAAGAATGTCGTAGCTTAGAGGAGGACGAAAGGGTTCGTAAGATTGATATGTCGAGAGAGATGGAGAAAACTCTTCTTTTTGAGGAATTGAACTGGAGACAGAAATCTAGATCTTTGTGGCTGAAGGAAGGGGACAAGAATACAAAACTTTTTCACAGTGTGGCAAACTCACATCGTAAATTCAATCAAGTGAACTCTTTGAAGATCAATGGTGAAATTTCCAAGAACCCTGCGGAGATTCAGGAGCACATAGTCCAGTTTTACAACAATCTGTACCTTGAGAATTGTTCTTGGCGACCAAGGGTGGATGGTCTTTCTTTCATATCCATTGATGAGGATGAAAGTATTTGGTTAGAAAGAGATTTTGAGGAGAAAGAGGTGTGGGATGTGATCAGGGAGTAGAACGGAGATAAGGCACTGGGTCCAGACGGCTTCACTATGGCATTTTTTCAAAAGTGTTGGGATATTTTAAAATATGATATTATGGCTATTTTTACAGAATTTCATTCTCGAGGTAAGTTTGAAAAGAGCTTTAATGCTACTTTTGTTTCTTTGATTCCAAAGAAGACTGGTGCCATGGATGTGAAAGATTTTCGCCTTATTAGTTTGATTGGAGGGATTTACAAGATTATATCCAAGGTCCTTGCGAACAGATTTAAATCTGTTTTGGGCAAGATTATCTCCAACACACAGAATGCGTTTGTTGGCGGTAGACAAATCTTGGATTCTGTGCTTATTGTTAATGAATGTGTGGATAGTCATATTCAATCTGGGGACCTAGGACTCCTGTGTAAGCTAGATTTGGAGAATGCATATGATCATGTGAATCGGGACTTCTTGCTTTATTTGTTGCAGCGATGTGGTTTGGGGGAAAAATGGAGGGATTGGATATGTTTTTGTATTTCTACGGTGAGATTTTCTATTCTTGTAAATGGAACCCCGTCGGGATGTTTTAGTAGCTCTCGTGGTTTGCGACAAGGAGATCCTCTTTCTCCTTTGTTGTTTGTGGTGGTTATGGAGGCTTTGAGTCGGATGCTGACTGCTACATTGGATCATGGTAATTTGACAGAGTTTTTAGTGGGTTTCAGGGATTCCGAGGCCTTAGTCATGAATCACCTACTATTTGCTGATGACACATTGATCTTTTGTGGTGCTCAAGAAGAACAAATTCGACATCTGAGATGTATTTTCTTATGCTTTGAGGCAGCTTCTAGTTTGAGAATTAACTTAGGAAAATCAGAAATTGTTCCTATTGGTGAAGTAGAGGATGTCGAAGGGTTGGCTAATCTTCTTGGATGTCGGGTTGCATCTTTGCCTATGACTTATTTGGGTTTGCCTTTGGGTGCCTCTTACAAATCCACTTCTATTTGGAATGGTGTTATTGAGAAAATGGAAAGGAGGTTGGTGGGATGGAAGCGAATGTATTTGTCGAAGGGTGCCCAGTTGACTCTTATTAATAGTACGCTCTCCAATAGTCCTACGTATTACTTATCATTGTTTCCTATTCCAATGAGGGTGGCTAATCGTCTTGATAAAATTCAAAAGGATTTTCTTTGGGTTGGCACTGGGGACGAGGCCAAATTTCATCTAGTGAATTGGAACAAGATTTGTACTCCTTTGCATGCAGGTGGGTTGGGAGTTCACAATTTCATCCAGTTCAACTGAGCACTCCTGGGTAAGTGGTTGTGGAGATATGGTAGGGAGAGAGAGGCTTTATGGCGATTGGTGATTGATATCAAATTTGAGAGTCTAAAGGGTGGGTGGTGCTCGAAAGAGGTGTCGGGTTCTTTTGGAGTGGGTGTTTGGAAACATATTAGGAGGGGGTGGGAGAAGTTTCGCAATTTTGTTCGTTTTGAAGTGGGGAATGGACCACATATTAGTTTTTGGCATGATTGGTGGTGTGGGGATAGATCCTTGAAGCAATGCTTTCCAGCTCTTTTTAGTATAGTGAGGAACAAAGATGCAATGGTGGTGGATAATTTGGTTGTTCATAATGGTGTTATTCAGTGGATTGTTCTTTTTAAGCGACAAATCCAGGATTGGGAGATGGATATGGTCCTTTCTTTCTTCGATCGACTGTACTCCATTTCGGCTCGACATGGAGAGGATGACAGGTTAGTGTGGAATCCCTCTAAAAAAGGTTTATTTGAGGTGAGATCCTTCTATGAAGAGCTTATTAGGAAAGATGGCCCATCTTTTCCATCTTTTCCCTGGAAGAATATATGGCATGTTAAGGCTCCAACAAGGGTGGCTTTCTTCGTATGGTCAGCAGCATTGAGCAAAATATTGACGCATGATAACTTGTGTAAGAGGAATGTTATAGTGATTGAGTGGTGTTTTTTGTGTAAGATGAGTGGGGAGGATATTGATCATTTGTTGCTTCACTGCAAAATCGCTCAGGATCTTTGGAGCTACATTCTTATTTTATTTGGGGTAAAGTGGGTTATGCCACGAATGGTGTTGGGAGTTGTTGAATAGTTGGGGGGTTGCGATTGGGTGTGGTCGTGCTAAAGAAGCTTGGCGGTTAGTTCCTCTGTGCTTATTGTGGTGTATTAGAGGGAGTAGAATGCGCGGCTCTTTGAAGATGTAGAGACATCTATGGTGGGGCTACGGAAGCGGTTGCTCAATACGTTATATATTTGGATAGCGTCCCATCATAGCTTGAATGTTTTACTTATGTAGATTTTTTAAAATTATTCTCTGTTCGTCCCTTTTAGGGATTCTCTTGTATACTTCCCGTGTATAAGGGTTGCGCCCCTCTGCGCTTTTTTCATAAATTGCAATTACTTATCAAAAAAAAAAAAAAAAGACGAGGTAGAAGCACTTTGTCGACTTATGTCTCGATTGGACACACCTACTACTATTTCCTCTTCCTCCGCTCTCACAAGTAATAAAAATGATGCACCTTTTGTTATTGCTCATATTGATTTGTGGGGCCCCTCACGAGTGGTCTCTTTATCTGATTATCGGTGGTTTCTCTTCTATTGATGATTTTTCTCGAACCACATGGGTCTACTTGTTAAAGGACAAAAGTGATGTGTTTTTTGTGTTTCAGATGTTTCACAACATTGTTCAAACTTAGTTTAATACCAAGATTAAAATTGTTCGTTCTATGAATGGAGGTGAATATGTCTGGTGATCTCGGGACGTATTTTCGAGAGTAAGGCATTATTCACCAAACTGCCCGTGTCAAGACTTCGCAGCAGAATGGTGTTGCTGAACGGAAAAATCGGCATCTTTTAGAGGTAACTCGTTCTTTAATGATTGACACGCATGTTCCCAAATTTTATTGGAGGGACGCCTACTAACTGCTACTTATCTCATCAATAGGATGTCTTCTCGGGTATTAGATTTCAAAACAACCCTTGTGGTGTTGACCCCACATTTCTCTAAATCAAAAGGTGTCTCTCTGAAAGTTTTTGGTTGTGTTTGCTTTGTCCATGTTCATGGTCCTACTCGAGGTAAGTTAGATCCCTTCAATGTGTCTTTGTGGGCTATTCTTCTACTCAGAAGGTGTACAAATGTTAGCAACCCCCATTGAGAAAAAAACACTGTCTCAATTGTTGTCACTTTCTTTGAAACACAATCATACTTCTCTTCATCCCAAACTCCTCTTCAGGGGGAGAGTAAGATTGAAGAGGATTTTTGACTCCGTTACCTATCCTCCTATGCCGAAGCAAGAGCAACAACAGCTTACTAATGACTCTCCTATTGCACCTACTGATAAGCCATTTGCGCCACTTGTGGAAGAGTTGAAAATTTACTCATGAGGCTAGAAAAATAAGACCATTCCTGATGTTACATGCCAAACATCTGATCCTGACTCAGGTAATACCACTTCTACTTCTGATATGAATTCTGTAATACTTGTTGTCAATGATACGAGTCTGCCCATTGCACAACGAAAAGGAGTTAAGTCATGTACACTCCATCTCATTTTTGATATTGTTTCTTATCAACATCATTCTTCATCATATCGTTCCTTTGTGTCCAAATTGTCTTCTGTGTCTGTCCCTAGAAATCTACAGGAGATGCTTAGTGATCCAAAGTGGAGGACAGCGATGCAAGAAGAGATGAAAGCTCTTCACAAAAACCAGACTTGGGATCTAGTTAAATTACCTAATGAAAATAAGGTTGTTGGATGCAAGTGGGTGTTCACTATCAACAATAAGGCTGATGGTTCTGTGGAACGATACAAGGCCAGACTTGTTGCAAAAGGCTTTACCCAGACCTATGTGACTGATTATGAGGAGACATTTTCTCTAATAGCAAAGATGAACTCAATTAGGGTTCTACTTTCTATAGCTGTGAACTTGGATTGGCCTCTACATCAATTTGATGTAAAAAATGCATTTCTTCATGGAGACCTCGAAGAAGAAGTATACATGAAAATTCCCCATGGATTGGAAGATTCATCCTCAGAGGGGAAAAGTGTGCAAACTAAAGAAGGCTTTGTATGGCCTAGAACAATCTCCAAGATCATGGTTCGAGGGGTTTTCCCGGGCTATGTAGAGATTTGGCTACAAGCAGAGTCAGGCTAGTCATACACTCAAGGAAAGGTAACAACTTTAATTGTGTATGTTGATGATATTGTGTTAACAGGAAATGATGATGGGGAGATATAGAACTTAAAAAATCATCTTGCTAATGAGTTTGAAATAAAGAACTTGGGGAGTCTGAAGTACTTTCTCGGCATTGAGGTTGCAAGGTCAAAGCATGGTATATTTATCTCCCAACAAAAATACATACTTGATCTTCTCAAGGAAACATAAATGCTCATGTGTAAAGCCACTAACAATCCACTAGAGGTAAATATTAAACTGGGAGAAGATAGCGAGAGCCCTTTGGTGGATAAGGGCATATATCAACGATTGGTTGGACGGTTGATTTATTTATCTCATACCCGTCCAGACATTGCATATGTTAGTGTGGTGAGTCAATTTATGTATTCTCCGCGAGAGCCTCATATGGAAGCAGTTTACCGAATTCTCCGCTACTTATAATCCTCACCGGGAAGGGGTTTTTGTTTTCTCAACATAGTCATTTAAAAATAGAAGCCTATACAGATGCAGATTGGGCTGGCTCGATTATGGATTGACGGTTCACGTCAGGTTATTGCACATTTGTGGGAGGTAAGTTGGTTACATGGCAAAGCAAGATACAGTCTTTGATTGCCGGATCCAGTGCAGAGGCAAAATTAAGAGCTATGGCTCATGGAGTGGGAAAGACATTATGGTTGAAAATATTCTTGAAAGAGCTTGGGTTTGACTCCAAGGACTGAATGCGATTGTATTGTGACAATAAAGCGGCAATTAGTATTGCTCATAATCTAGTCCAGCATGATCGAACCAAGCATGTTGAAATTGATCGACACTTTATTAAAGAAAAACTTCGAGAAGGTGTCATCTGCACACCATATGTGAAGATAGGAGAACAACTGGCGGATATTTTGACATAGGGAGTGTCTAGTAGTGTTCTTCATTCAGCCTTATCCAAGTTGGGCATGCGAGACATCTATGCCTCAACTTGAGGGGGAGTATTGAAGATGGAAACTACTGACATACGATGTTTATTCTCCTTAAGTTATTCAGATTGTAATATTGTCTTTATTTCTTTCCATATTAGTCTATAAGTTTATTCTATTTAAACCTATGTAATCGTATGAAACAAGAAGCAAGTAATAAGAATTTCCTTCTCTCTTTATTTTCTACTCAGTCATGGTAATATGAGGAATCTTTTGTTTTTTATTGATAAGTGGTAATATGAGGAATCTTTTCCATTAGCTTGATCTTTTTCCCCCTTTTTCTCATTGCCATTTCTTTTAAAGGTATTGTTGTTTGTCACAAAATGAATTTTAATTTCTCAGATATCACATTTTTTTTTAGTTTTTCATTCTGTTTATTTACAAGTAATACGAGCTTTTGATATTTATTATCTGAAAAACGTGTCCAAGCTTCTACTGTTTTTGGCCTAGAGTGCATGAAGGACGGAGATCATACCAGATTCGAGAATTCCCCCAGTTTGGCGAGGAGAGAATCTTATGCATTGCTTCCAGCAGTAAGCGGCCTGTTCTCAAATGGGAGAATAACATGGCATGGCCTGGAAAACTTACTCTAACTGATAGAGCAATCTATTTTGAGGTACAGTGTTTCATGTAACATTACCTCATTGAACAGGTATTTTATGGAAAAACTGGTGTCCTCCATATGAAGTCTATTAAGTCATTGGTGGAATGAATAATATAATGCTATAAATATTACTCTCCTCACAGGATTTTTCTATTGCATTAGTCTTGTCATGCAAGTAGGCAGGCATAGAGCCATATATACCTGATGACTTTTTTCTTTGAAAAATTATGTAAAGACTACTCAGCAGTTTGCTTCATTATAGGATCTAAAAAGTTGATGTTTTAAGAGATGCCTGACTGAATTAATAATCCTGTAAATGATCCAGTACATTCCGATGCGTGGTTACCTACTTGCTGGTGGAAGCAGCTTAATGTCAATTAGAAAGTTCTCTAGTTTTTGGCCCAAAAGTAGATATCTTGGCCTATGAGTTTTTGTTAAATGTTATTCTAAAGCCTAGACTGTTTCTTTGAGAACCAATCCAAGTAATCAACCACTTATTTTGTTGTGCTTGTTGAATCTCATTATACGTGTATGATTTATGCATATTTGTTCGTCTTTGTGTGTGTGTGAGTGCAAAATCCATTATGCTGTTTCCGCAGGAGCTTGAGTTACAAGCTGGAGAGGGCCAATCAGCAAATATTCCCATTATCTCTAACACCCTCTCTCACATGTTGGCCCAATAATTACAGAACAAATCCAACAAAGACAAAGAGATTCAACTAGCGCAACAAAATAAAACCTGAACCAAACAGGCTTAACCAGGCCCCAACTGATGCGAGCAGCCCAAGTCGGATAATGAAAAAATATGCAAATAGGCCAAGCACATGGAGTCCAAGAACAAACAAACTGGGGGTTGATGCCATGTTTAAAGTAACCAACCTCGTCTCTATTGGATCTGCTCTGGTTGTTTTTGGCTAGCACCTGAGAGTCCAAGAACGCACAAACCCTGCTTGTACCATGTTGGAAATCATCAATTCCAAAAGCTCAAGCTTTTGGGTTGGATGCTTTAGACTTTCAAGTGACCATTTGTTGATGTTGTTGTTGTTGTTGTTGTTGTTGTTTTTTTTTTTTTTTTTTTTTTTTTTTTTTTTTTTTTCTGTTTAAATTGTCAAAACGTTTTTGATGTAGAAGGCACAAATATGCCATGGCGATGTTGTCCTAATACGAAGAGTATTACATTTTCCTTATTTCATGTTTACTTCCTCAATTCAAATTATATCTTATTTAGTACTTTCAAAACTCTCTCTCTCTCTCTCTCTCTCATCAAAATTTCTCTCTCTCTCTCTCTCTCTGCCATAGTGACGGCGCGTGAGAGCGCGTTACGTTCGTGGCTGCAGTGATCCGCTTATCAGAGGCCCGGTTGCTGTTCGTGGATAGAGTGTTGAGCATCAAGTGTTAGTGGGTCGCGCTAGTTGCTCGCGTAGGGGTGTCTGGCGGTGGGGTTCGTTACTGTGTGGCTACATTTCGTCAAAAATGTGATCGTTCTCTGGGTCGGACGTTTGGGTTCTGGGTATTTTATGAGATGGAGTTAAGGTTTATCGTGGAGTCGAAGACTTTTGTCTTCTCGGTTCTGGAAGGGGCGTCGATGCTGAGGGTGGGGGAGAAGAGAAAAAGCTTCTCCGGCGAAATCTTCATTAGTTCTCCTTGCTCTGAGTGGTTGGCTTCAACTTTGGAGCTTCTTGTGGATTTTCCGAAAGATCAAGATTTCATCAAATCTTTCAGGGAAGATTCGAGAGTCTTGATTGCTCGAAGAGGGTGTAACCAAGCCGGCCGTTTCTTAGAGGCAGCTTCTTTCGGGATGGGTGGCCGGAAAGGTTTTATTCTGATCCCTGAGGGACGTGGAGGGTGGGGTTGGATCAAATTCTCCGAAGAGCTGAGGAAGATCGCTGTTTCCGTTTCTGCTTCAATGGGCGGGGGGGATGGGTTCTTGCAGGAGTCGGTGGAGATTAAGGGGAAGAAATTAGAGGTTTGGCCAGGTTTGGTTCCTGTCACGAAGGGGCCCTCCTTTGTGGAGGTGTTGAAGACAGGTTCGGCCGCTGGCATGAAGAAGGCGCCTTTCGTGGGGGGTCGTTTGTCTGGGAGAATGGTTACGCCAGTGTGTGAGCTTGACCTTCTTCCGACGGTGAGGGTGATAGTTGCAGATCGGAGGTCGGCGTTGGACTGTTCTACCTTGGAGTCTCCTTCGTTAGATCTGTTGGCTAAGGACCAGCCTCACCGTTCGATGGGTAAGACCTTGTTTCCACATGCGAGTTTGAAATTTCAAAGTTGCGCACGTGGAGTAAGCGGGTCATAGGTTTCAACTTGGATTTGGGCCGGGCTGTAAAGAAGATTCTGGGCCGGCTTGCAAGAATCGGACGGAGTCGAAAGGGATTGCGTTTGGGTCGCTTCCTGAGTAAACCTAATTCCTTACGGACATCGAGCTCTTGCCGGAGACGACGCTGGTGACTTCCTCTGGGCCTTGCGATCTCATTCCGTCGAAGTCTCCCGTTGAGATTCCCTTGTGCGAAGATAGAACTGGGGGTGGGTTGTCTCTGGTTAAGTCGGTTCCTTTGTTCGTCTTCCCTCCTCTACCGACTGTGAAGACGCAGTCGCCGGCGACTTTGCCTCCGGCGTCGACTGGGCTTCTGCGTGGGACATAACTCTCCAACCCTTCTGTTCCTTCACATTCAGGGGATTCTGCGTTGGGGAAGAAGGTTCTTTCCTTCCCTTCCCCCTTGATGCCTAGTCGACCATTTCAGCAATACTTCAGGAGGGCTAGGGAGCTCAGGGCAGGGTGTTCAGTGGTCTGGAATGATGGGCTTCTTGCTGACTCTTTGGAAGCCTCAAAGCTGTCCGCAGAACCTGTCCTTCTTAAGGTTACGGGTGGAGAGGCTTGTGCGAAAAAGAAGACAGAATTTCCAGCAAAAAAGGGTCTGTTTAGGAAGGGTTTTCTTAATCTTCCCCCGAGTGTTCCTGTCCCTCCCGTTGTGCTGCGGGAGGTCAAGAAGGTCGGGGTGGTACGACCTTCCTCTCCTTCGAGTGGCTGCTTCTCCCCTTGCTCCATTGAAAGAACTGGATTCTTCGGTTTTGATCACAACGGAGAGATTGTGGATTGGGAGAAGGAGGAAGATGACTTTCGGGATGGATCGCCATTGGATTGGGCATTGGAAGGGGCTTTTGGGGAGGAGGCCTTGGCAATTAGGGAAGCCATGGAAGAAGATTTTCAGCGGAAGAAGATGATGGCGCGCCAAAAGTCTAAAGGGAAAAGAGAGCTACTAAATTTGCATAGCTCAATCGATTATGGTGATGCTAAAGTTCCTTCTAGGAGTAGGAAAGGCAAGGCACACATGATGTAGGTTTGTGTGCTTTGGTGGGTGGGTAGTAGGTTTTTTTGTTCTTAGTTGGTTTTTTAGTCTGGGGTTTTTCTTCGTTTTCGAGGGGTTCGGGTTTTGTTGGTTCTATTGGGTTTTAGCGGGTTAGCTTTGGTTGTTTCTATGTATACTTCCTGTGTACTTAGGGGCGCCTTACGCTTTCTTTAATAAAGTATTCTTACCTATAAAGTATTCTTAATAAAGTATTCTTTCCAGCTCATTTCTGCTTCACATATATCAAAATGATATGTTCAAGTCCCTAAGGTAATTGTTCAGTTAAGCAAAATAAATTTTGTACCTGATCAAAATCAGTAATTTTGGCTGTGATTATATATTTTCACACGATGTATGTGGTTCCAGTGTTGTGTTCTCTTCATTCAGAATGCATGTTTGGTTGGAGCAATCTTTATCTGAAATCATTGATCTTCTCAAAACTGTGTTGCAGGCAATTGGCTTATTAGGTCAGAGAGATGCCATAAGACTGGATCTTACTAGACATGGACTACGTGTGGAGAAAGCAAAGGTTGGACCTTTGGGATCTGTTCTTTTTGACTCTGCTGTCTCCATCTACTCTAGCACTGAGTGAGTAAGCCACTCCAAGTTCTCTAAAGAGTAACTTTTGTGTCTATGAAATGCTGTCATATATAAGTCATGTAATACCTTGCACGTGGAACAGATGGCTGCTCTACATAAGCAGTGGCGGTTTTGTAAAAGAATTTGCTCTGTCTTGGTTTTATTGTTGGTGTTCAAAATAAGTGCTTTTGTGGATGCACATTTTTTTTTCCTTTTTTATATCCTTTCTGCTTGACCTTTTAGTGTTATATATATATATATATATATATATATATGATTATAATAGCATGTTACGTAAAATAGTCAAGTCACTTCTTGAATCACAAATGTTGTTTGTTGTAAAGAACGTTACTTTTGTTTCGCTAATTCCAAAGAAAGCCGGAGCAATGGAAATCAAGGATTTTCGACCCATAAGTTTAATAGGTGGAATGTACAAAATCATTTCAAAGGTTCTGGCAAACAGGTTGAAGTGTTGGGGAAAATTGTTTCTCATTCTCAGATTGCATTTATCAAGGTGAGACAAATCCTAGACTCTACATTGGTAGCTAATGAATGTTTGGATAGCCGGCATCAATCTGGAACACCAGGTATTATTTGTAAATTGGATTTGGAGAAGGCTTATGATCATGTACTTGGGAGTTTTTGCTTTATTTATTGGAGAGATGTGGTTTTGGAGAGAGATGGTGAGGTTGGATCCCTCTTGTATTTCAACTGTATGTTTCTCTATCATTACCGATGGGTCGCCTTTAGGGTTTTTTAGCAGTTCACGAGGTCTACGTCAAGGGGATCCTTTGTCTCTACTACTGTTTGTGTTGGTGATGGAGGCCTTAAGTCGGATGTTATCTGCAACAGTGGAAAATGGGCGACTCTCTGGATTCTCAGTGGGATCGAGATATCAGGAGGCTATGGTTGTGTCTCATTTATTATTTGCAGATGATACCTTGATCTTTTGTGACCCTAATGTTGAACATTTTCGAGATCTGAGATGTTTGCTGCTATGTTTTGAAGTGGTTTGAGGCTGAAAATCAACTTGTCTAAATCCGAGATTGTTCCTGTAGGTGAGGTAAGGGATGTGGAGGATATACTGTGCCTCTTTTATATATATATATAATGGATTGTGAGGGTTAGGATATACTGTGCCTCTTTTTTATGAACCTCTCCTAAATTTTAATGGTATCAGAGCATAAGAGTTAACAAAGAGTCTATTAGAGTATTGTATAGGCAAAATGGGCATATTAGAGTGGAAGGCTTCACTGATACAAATTGGGTAGGTTCTTCAGATGGAAAATTTATTGCAAGGGATAGTATGTTCTTAGGGAGTAATCTAGTCACATGGAAGAGTAAGAAACAAACAGTGGTAACACAATCTAGTGCAAAAGCTAAGTATAGAGCAATAGCTCATACTGCGAGTGAACTAACATTGTTACAATATTTTCCTCTAGAAATAGGTCTTTCGGCTCCTACTTCTATTCCATTGTTTTGTGATAATTGAGTTACTCTACATATTGCCTCTAAT
The DNA here is from genome assembly GCF_958979055.1 of Alnus glutinosa. Taxonomy (NCBI): domain Eukaryota; kingdom Viridiplantae; phylum Streptophyta; class Magnoliopsida; order Fagales; family Betulaceae; genus Alnus; species Alnus glutinosa. The sequence continues at coordinate 11,277,824 of NC_084896.1, read as the reverse complement.
CCTGTGTTTCAAGAAAGGACTATGCATATTGAGGTTGACTGCCACTCATTTGAGATAAGATACTTAGTGGAGATATATCTGTGTCATTTGTGACGTCTAGAGACCAACTTGCTGATGTAAAGTCTTTGTGTTGTAATCAGTTAGAGTTTATTTGTTCGAAGTTGGGCTTATGTGATATATATACTCCCACATGAGGGGGAAGTGTTAGAAAAGGCCAACAAGGAAAGAGACATATGTCCCTGTCTTGAATGATGTATTTGTTTTCTGTATAGTAATGGATTGTGAGGGCTAGGATATACTGAATCTCTTTTGTGAATCCCTCCTATTCTTTACAAGAATTGTCTTAGAACTTGAGTAACCAAAGGTGGAAACAAAACTGAATCAAATCTAATTCTAAATGATAATGATGGGGTTGTGGGTGCTCCTTAGAGCCTGTGGTTGCCTTCGGGGGGGGGGGGGGGGGGGGGGGGGGGTGGGGGGTTGTGGAAGACCATCAGGAAAGGGTGGGAGAAATTCTTAGGCGTTTCTAGATTTGAGGTGGGGGATGGGGCTAGGACCAAATTTTGGCATGATATGTGGTGTGGGGATACAACTTTTAAGGAAGCTTTTCCTGTTTTATTTGGAATTGCTCGTGCGAAGGATGCTTTTGTTGCGGATAATTTGGATCTCTTAGATGGTACTAATCAGTGGAGCGTGAGCTTTTCTAGAGAAGCGCATGACTGAGAAGTGGATGTCTTTGCTTCTTTTTTCTAGGTGTTGCACTCAGTCAATGTAAGAAGAGGTAGTGAAGATAGGCTGTGGTGGGTCTCCTCAAAAAAAGACTTGTTCAAGGTCGGGTCTTTCTTCAGCTCTCTGGCTTGCTCTGTGGGGAGTCACTTTCCTTGAAAGAGTGTGTGGCGGACTCAGGCTCCTACGCAACCAGCTTATTTTGCGTGGTCGGCGGCTCTAGGTAAATCCTTACAATGGATAACCTCAGGAAGAGGTATGTTATTTTGGTGGATAGATGTTGCATGTGCAAGCGAAACGGGGAATCGGTAGATCATCTGCTTCTTCATTGCAATGTGGCTTACACTCTGTGGAGTGCTTCCTTTACTCATTTTGGATTGTCTTGGGTTATGCGTAGGAGAATCATTGACTTGTTTGCTTGTTGGTGGACGTCTGGAAGGCCGAGGAGTGTTGTGATTTGGAAGATGGTGCCGACATGCCTTCTTTGGTGTGTTTGGAAGGAAAGAAATAATAGGTGTTTCGAGGATTTAGAGAGGTCCTTGGATGATTTTTTTTTTTTTTTTTTTTTTTTCCATACTTTGTATCTTTGGACGGTGGCTTTTGTGTCTCCTTTGTCGCTTAGTTTTAGCAATTTTCTTGTTCTTTTTTCACTTTCTAGTTAAGTGTTTTCTCTTGTGTACTTTCAGTGTAGCGCCTTATGCTTTTAATAAGACCGGTTTATTACTTATCAAAAAAAATAATAATCATCTTAATGTTAAATAGTTGACAATGTATACACATAACATGATTTGTTGTATCTCACTTGTCATAAAACATTACTTCTCAACATATTCTTCTGTGTATAGAAAAAATATGACACGGAGCATTGTTATAATGTGAGTGAAATACATCAAATCATTGCTGGTGTATATCTTCTCAATTTTCTGGATTAGGATTATAATGATATTACTATATTAGGTGAAAATTCACAATAAGCATAAAAGTATAAATGAACACAGCGTCAAAAGTCCAAAGGAAAGAGAGAGCTCCTGAACCTGCATAGCTCCATCAATTATGGCGATGATTTTATTCCTGCCAGGCGTAGGAAAGGCAAGGCCCACGTGAAGTAGGCTTTGGCGGGTTGTGGGTTGTTTTTCCGGTGCTTTTTGGTATTGCTTTGTAGTTCGGTTTCGGCTGACTTGGGTTTTTGGGGTGTCTATTGTGGTTTAGGTCGTCTTCAATAGGCTTGGTCTATGGGTGTCTCTGGGTTTTGTTGTAATGGGTTTTTTTTTTTTTGGTGGGGGGGGGGCGTTTTAGGGTTTTGTGGGTGTTGTTAGGGTGTTTTGTCTTTTGGGCTTGTTCTTGGGCTTTCGCTTTCTAGTTAGGTGTCTCCTGATGTATACTTCTAGTGTACGTAGGGGCGCCTTACGCTTTTAATAAAACTAATCTTACTTATCAAAAAAAAATAAATGAACACAGATTTGGTGACAATTTGGAAACCTTTTGAAGAACACTTCAAAAGTAAAACCACTTTGTGGGCCAGCCAATCCCAAAGAAATATATTATAGAAGACTTGTGATATGGATTGTTCTTTCTTACAAAACCTTTGTAATTCTGAATTCCCAATTTGTTACCTAGCAAATGACATGTTTATCTCCAATTGCAGTAGCTCCAAAACCTTTGGCCTTTTTCTACACGGATCACCTTCATGAACGAACCTCCTCCGCTCTAACCTAGAGCTTTGGCGGCTATAGGCTTTCTACAGTTTGAATGGCAATGATGAAACAAGGAGAAGTTTTGAATCTGTTTAGGCTTAAGAACAATGGTAAGCGTCTCTCATAAGAATGAAACAACGCCTCTCTAGTTGTATAGAAGTCGTGGTTATGAGACTTATATAGAATGGGAGAAAACATGACTTTTTAAGCTAAGTCGATTAGGGTTTTCATGATTTGCCGCATTCTTCTTCGAATGAGAATAAGTGTCGTTCGAACAAAATCTAGGGTTTCACAGTTTGCGTGTGCAGTGATCGAACGGGCTTTAAACACCAGTTCGATCGAGGCATTGTGTGGCTCTTTTTTTTTAGCGCCTTTCGAATAGCTTGCGAACAAGGCTCTTTGGAAGTCCTTTTAATCCTCTGTTCAATCGGGACTGCAATCAAGTCATTCTGAAACATGTTGTGCATTCTCATTTGAACAAGAATGGTTTTGTTCAGAAGAGATCTTCAACTTCTTAGTCCCAGATTTTTAGAATTCTATTGACAGCCGGTTTTGACCTAATAAAAATTGAAATTTGAAAATTTTGATGAAATACAAAGTTGAAGCCCTATGAATCAGCTTTCCAACACCACCAAGCTTGCTTTTATATGATGTTAGAATCAAAAGATATGACCCTTTTACTCCAACTCAATCCTAGACCTAAAACTTACAATAAAATATGTTTTGACACTGAATTTGCTCACACTAAAAATATGTTTTCAAAATCAATTTACCTGAATCATTTAGTTTTTTGAAAGCCATAAATAGTTAGAGGACAATTAAAGGTCAAAGCCAGAATTTATGAATCGCTTATTTCTGCACATGGAATTCAAGCAAATCCGTTGATCTCCTTTTAAGTACCCATCCTATTGTGTGTAAAACTTCCAGTTAGCTGCCCCTCTGGCCAAAATATTTTCTTGATCTGTTTTCATTTCAAGGAAATAATATATCTTCTCTTTGATCATGGGTTCTTTCCTACTTCCCAGCATATCATTGTGCCACGACTACAGATAAAATGTGTTATTTTTTTGTTGACAGCTTAACTTGATCATTCATAAGGTTTCAGAACCTCAGAAACTTTTGGTCAGTTCAGAGGAGGAAGAAGGATAGATTAAACTGTTCAACAACTTTGAAAGCCCTATCTATCAGTACATTGAAAATTACCTTGGCTCCTAGACACCCTGTGCCATTGAGGTGGGGCTTTAGCTCATATGGGCACTTTGTTCTATATTATCCATCTAGTTGACCACCGCTGCAAAATTCGATTGCATAGCCAACTCTGAAAGATAATGTGACATCAAGAAACAATGTTGGATAGCTTCAATAATGATAGAACTTGTGAAGAGTTTATTTTGAATCCTCATTTATTTGATGGGTAATATAGGAAAGTAGGACAAGGAATACTGTGGGTATGTCAGGGAGATTCGATGAATCATGTCTGGTGCATCTCATCTCAAACTTCTACATTAGGGTAGTGGTAAGAAAATTAGGATTATCAATATTTTGATTTGTTTAGACATGCCAGCATTTTTCTCTTACGGCTTTTAGGGTTTGATTATTATATAAACATTTCTAGGTTTGTAATAATTTTTCTTACATAAGCATTGTCTTCAATCTACATTATTCTCTTATAAAATGTCTCATCTGCGTACAATAGTATATACTTATATTGCTGCTATGCAGGTCAAAATCATGGGTCCTGGAATTTGTTGACTTGGGAGGTGACATGAGGCGAGATGTATGGCTTGCATTTATAAGTGAAGTTATTGCTTTACACAAGTTCATACATGAGTATGGACCAAAGGATGGTGATGAATCATTGTTTCATGTATATGGTGCTCATAGAGGGAAGGAAAGAGCTACTACCAGTGCCATTAACAGTATAGCCAGACTTCAAGCCCTTCAATTTATGAGGAAGTTATTCGATGATCCCAGCAAACTTATTCAGTTGTCATATTTAGAGTATGCACCTTATTGTCCTGTTGTTTGCCAAACTCTAGCTGTAAAATATTGGGGTGGACCTCTAGTTACAAAATCTATAGAGGCAGGCAATCAACCGATTCAAGGAGCAAGACCTTCTGATGAGGTATTTAGTAATCATGTATTTGACATAGATGGAAGTGTTTACTTGCGGAAGTGGATGAGATCTTCAACATGGGCTTCTAGTGCTTCAACTACTTTCTGGAAGAACTCTTCAATAAGGCAAGGGGTGGTATTAAGTAAAAATCTAGTTGTGGCTGATCTGACTCTTGTAGAAAGGGCAGCAGAAACATGCAGACAAAAATACCGCTTGGTAGAGAAAACTCAAGCCACAATAGATGCTGCAATGCTTAAAGGAGTAACCAGTAACATTGATCTTTTCAAGGTTGGGCACTTGACTTGTTTTTTATTTATTCTTTTACTGCTGTGGTTTCTTGTTTAATTCTGCTTTTCCTACAAGTAGTTTTTCATTCATGCGAGTAGGACAGAAATTTCACTACAACCAAAATGGCCATCTCTTTAACTACAATATCATAACTTGCATCATTCAGTCTGACATTTCCTCTTTTAGATTGACAAAATTTCATTGAAGTCAAAAGTCTAGAATTCGTGTTGTATGAGTCGATGGTCTGGTTTGAGACTTCTTCTGGTATGAAGTTTCTGTTCACCTTTCTAACAACTGCATATCAACCCTTATTCCTGCGACCAAACTTTTAACCAAAAATTGATCTTGCATTGTTTGCAGTGACCAAATTTGAGCCTGTAATTTATATGTAAAACTTTATATCTTAGATGTCAGTTTTGAATTCTTCTTTTGATATTGTTTGTCTTAAAAGATATTACATCATCTTTGTATATGTATGATTTGGAGTTCATACATTTGTTTGATTGTAGGAGGATTTATGGAATCAGCTGCTAAAGATTAATTCCAAAGTTAAAGATATCATACAAAGTGTTTTTAAATGTCCACTATTGCAACAATCATGTCAAAGTGCATATCTGTGTTACTGTTGCTTAACTTACTGATTAAAGTTTAGTTGTCTCCTTTTGGGGGTGTGTATTGTCTCCTATCATATAGCTCGGTACATTGTTTTTGGCAGCGCCAACGCACGATAAATACTCTAGTATTCTGAGGTGGACAAATATGTAACTAGCTATCATATTTGACTGGTCCCATGGACTTAATAACACAATTTTCTGGCTCAGTGGTTAATAAAACTCATGCTGTATAATTGTATGTGATTTCCTTGATCCCATTGCAAAACCAGAATCCAACAAGATAAGTTTTAATACACACACACACAAACATTAAGGAAACAGAACGAGTTGAAGGTCTAAATTAATTTTATCCTTGGAACTTAATTGGGTAAGGTTCCTATACAAGTGGATATGAAGGAATTATAACATACTTCTTTATTGAATAGGTTATCTATTTCAGTTGTTTAGATAGTATTTTGGAATTTGACCACATGGCATAATTCAATGTTTGGTGTTGCAGCAAATTCTAATATGTTCATATTGCACAGTTGTTATTTGATATTACTTCCAGTTGTTTTATCCCTGCATTTGACTCATAGCATCATAATTAGATGAACACTATTGCAATCTGCTGCTGTGCAGGAACTTCTGCTTCCTCTAACAATAACTGCGAAGAACTTTGAAAAACTTAGGCGCTGGGAGGAGCCGTATTTGACTGTTTCTTTTCTTGCGTTTGCGTATACAATAATTTTCAGGTAGATCCATTCCTTGTAAGAATTATTTTGAGACTAATCCTTATTACTTTCAGTAGACAATTTGCTGGGAAGCAAATCCAAATTAAGAATCTATATAGTTATTCTGTATATGGCTATGGGCTCGTCGGGCCCCTTTACCTTTATGTATAAATAGGCTATAAAACTAGCAAAGGTGGGTTGCTCAAATAACACTTCAAATCATGAAAAGCACTCTCACATTTTTCATTCCAGGCAAACGCCTTCCGTAGGGTTTTGAAAAACGGGAGACACCTACCCATTGATCAGGATAGGAAATTGTTGAGTGTTGCTATCCTACCGGTGAGTTGTTGTATCTCTTTGATATTTTGAGGCAGCTGCATCTTCACAAAGGCCTTGATCTTCTTTGGGTTCATCTCTATCCTATTTGCTCTTGGAACATTGCGTTTACTAACCTTTGATATGTGGCTCCAACATTCTTTAGTTCGAAGGCATCACAGGATATCAGTAAAGCCCTTCAGTCTATACTAAATGAAGTCTTCTCCTGGTCTGTCCCATACATCTGTATCTGGTTGTATCATGAAAAAGCATCCATAAAACTAAGCAACTCATGCCCAGTAGTGGAGTCCACGAACATATCTATTATGGGGAGAGGGAAGCTATCCTTCGGGCACGCTTTGTTGAGGTCAGTAAAATCAACGCACATCCTCTTTCCATTGGCCTTTTTCACCATCGCGACGTTTGCTAGCCATTTGGGATATTGTCGTTCCTTCCCAAAGCCTTCTTGCAAGAGCTTCTCCACCTTGGCATTTGCCAAATTACATTCAGGCGCAAAATTCCTTCGCTTATGCTTTACCGCATTGGCCTTCGATTCTATGCTCAACCGGTGCACTAATATGTCAGGATCTATACCAAGCATATCCTCGTGTGTCCATGCAAACACATCTTTATGCTTTCGAAGGAAATCGAGCAAACGGCGCCTCAGGTCTTCTATAGGAAGTCCTTCAAGGCGCACCGTTCGGCTTGGCTCATTTTGGTGAAGGGGGACCTCAACCAGGGTTTCTACTGGCTCCGCTTGCTGGAGCGCTCGTTTGTCCCTTATCTCCACCTCTTTGACGGTCAAAGTTCCCTTTGAGCTGGGATCTTTCAGAGAAGCCATATAACATCTACCGGTAGTTATGAGGTCTTCTTTTACTTCCCCAACGCCATCATCTGCCGAGAACTTGATTTTTAAGTGGTAGGTCGATGTTACCGCCTTCATACTGTTGAGCGTGGTGCATCCGATAATGGTGTGGTACGTTGAAGGGTAATCGTCCACCAAGAATTTGACCATGGTAGTGATTTGGTAGGGAGCACTTCCCACAATAACTAGCAAAGGTAATGTCCCGACAGGGTAAACTCGATCTCCTGCGAAGCCTAAGAATGGACAGTTTACCAACTGCAACATGTCTCGACCAAATCCCATATGTTCGAAGGCTGGCATATATAATATATCTGCTGAGCTGCTGTTATCTAAGAGAATTCTTCGTGTCCTGTAATTGGTGGTAAGCATTGTGACCACGAGTGCATCATCATGGAGGTGTTGGATCCCATTGGCTCCTCATCGGTGAAAGTTGTAGAGTGTTCTTCAACCTTATGAGCCTTCACAGGTCTCCTGAGTGCGTAGACCTCACTTGCTCGGGCTCGTCGGACATGGGCCTTTCTGGAAGAGTTGAATTGCAACAGTGGGATCCTGATTCCCAAGGCTCCTTGTTGGCCTTTCCTCCTGCCTTGTATCCGGTGGGCTGCTTGCTATCTTGGTGGCCTTTGTTGGTTGGTTACAAACCTCAATAACTTCCCTTGCTTGATCAAACTCTCCCACTGCCTTCAGAGATCGAAACAATCCTCGGTATCAGGGTCATGACCTTGGTGGAACTGGCAATACTATCTCGATGCCTGGTGTCAGGAGGTGATTTTAACTTTCTGGGCCATTTTCAGTTTTGGATCATCTTGGATCTACATCAATACCTCATATGCAGGCATGTTGAACAGTGTGAACTCAAAGGGTCCCAAAGAGGCGGTCCCTGCCTCTGCTGAAATGACTGAAGCGTTCCTTGGTCCAGCAAGGGCGGCCATCTCCCCCTTGCTTCTCTGCCCATGGGGGCTCCTTTCTCTTCTTATCTGAACTCTCAATTCTTCTTCCAGCCTACTCCGTGAAGGATTTGATCCTATCTTCTACATTCATGTGCTCTTCGGCCTTGTCCCCAGGAACTCCTGTAGGGTGGAAGGAGTTCTCTAGCGGAGATCCTCCATAAAGGAGCTGCGCTGGCAGATTCCATTGAGGAGGGCCACCCGAATCACTCTCTCATCTTGGTCGTCTACCAAAAGCTTCTCCTGATTGAAGTGAGTCATAAAATCTTTGAGGGACTCAATTTCACCCTGTTTAAGGGTGAGAAGTATGCTACCGGACTCCACTGCTTTTGCCCAGCAATGAACTGGGTGATGAACTGTTACCCAATTCAGTGAAGGACCCTATTGAACTCGGTTGAAGATTGCTGAAACCACCTTGTTGCGGGTCCTTTCAATGTGATCGGGAAGGCTCGACACATAATTTCATCCGGTGCCCCTTGTAGGGGCATATGGGTGTTGTATGTTTCGATGTGGTCCACTGAGTCTTTAGACCCATCATATGAGTCAACATGGGGGACTTTAAAATCCGGAGGAATATGCAATTCTATGATCTCTTTTGTGAAAGGGAGACTGGTCCCTTGAACTATGGTTTCAATCGTAGAGGAATGCTTACCGTTCTTCTTTATCGCTTCAAATTTGGTTTGCAGGTCATCTAGCCAAGCGTCGACCTGATTGTGTACTGTCAGCTGCTCTTGTTGCCTGAGCTTGGATTCTCGCTGAGGTGATGGGGGGACGAGTTCTCTTTGCGTGGCCCTCGGTGTTACCTTGACAGTCTTCTCTGTTGACTTCATGATTAAGCGCATGAGGCGGTTCTGGCTTGGTATGTTTGGTATTTCCGTTTGGGGGTTGCTGGTGGTGTTTCATGAATTCATACCTTTGCTTAAAGAGGAGGTTCATATTTTGGGAGAGTTGGGATAATTGGGCTTCCAACGCTTGAAGGCACTGCTCTTGGGTGTTAGGGTCCTGGGCACTTTTTGTCCAAGTGTTTGGCATGGGTCTTTGTCTTGAGGAATCGCAAACGAGTTCCCATAGAGAGTGCCAACAGTTGATACAGTAACTGCACATCAAACTCACAATCCAAGAGATCTGTAAAGAAGGAAAAGGAAATCAGTGCGGCTCGCTGGGGGACTAGTGAGGACCATCTCCAATGCTTAAGTCAGTGAGGAAAGAAGGGCAAAAGAGTAGAGTATTGGCTAAGGAAAAGAATGAGTGTACTTGGATAGTGTGCTTCTCTTCTAATTATAGGTCATGAGGTCCCATTTTCTAGTCTCAGTCATGGGTGGTCTCCTCCAAGGGAATCGGGGAAGTTATTCTGTACGATCCCTAAGGGTTACATACCGTGCAAATGGGAATTTTGTGATGTTAGGTTGTGTCATCTTAGTGGTTGTAAGACGTGGCTATTGGGGCGGGGCGGGAGAGGGGGGGGTGGAATTCATTCCTAGTCGCTTCAGGCAGTTAGCCAACGTGGGCAAGGAATGGACTGTCGTGCCGCGTAAAACGCTGCATGTTGTTATTTTGTTCCTCAATCGTGGTGCAACTTCAAGCTTAAGGATCTGAGCTTCCCTTTGGTCTTTGGCGGTCTAACAGGCTCGTATGGGATCCATGACAACCCTGAAATCTCGAGCGGGCCATGGTGGGGAAAGTGGCATGGAGGTGGTGAGGCCCAATGGGCCTTTGGAAATTAGTTACTCCAAATTCTATTTACCTCCACATATTCATAAAATGAAGAAAAAGTTACATAAAGGTAATATCCAAGACACGCAAAAAATTTAAATGAGACTTGTGTGCATAAATGTAATGGCCATACATCAAGCATTACACTAGATGTACACATGTGATTCTTATAATGGATGAGGATTATGATTTATAGGGCAGGTCAGCCTCAAACCCAAACCCACCACAAAATGATCCCCCTAGATTCACATCTAATACTTGACTCCGCACCTAACTTCTTAAACGTGTCTCAGTAAAGCTTGTGCCTTTACAGGTGGGGTGGGTCAGCCCAGGGCTTCCACTAGAATGACCACCAATTGCAACCCGTATATGTTGGGTTCAATATTAAATCTATATGACTCTTTATACAAAAAACTTTATATTGACAAGCTATGCATATCATACAACCCTAAAGCTCCTTTGCATGTTAAGTGGTACATATCTTTTTGTAGGTTTTCTAAGTAATAGTTTCCAAGAGCCATTCCTTCTCTTAAACCACGTGAATATCTCAAATTTAAATGGAAATTGTGGTAAGAGCTTGCTTCTTTTCAAAACAATCATTTACACTTCATGGGTCCTTTTTCTTTCCTTTCTTTTTTTTTTTTTTTTGGTGGGGGGAGGGGGTGATCATTCAATTCAATTTTTTGTAGTGACAGATCCTTTTTGTTCCAATATTAAATAGGAGATGTCTTTACAAATAGATTTTTGTTTCTTTTCTACAAGGCAATGTGTGTGTGAGTTGTTAATAAAAGATTGTAAAGTTTCTCACTTTGCATTCCTATGTTGGAAAGTTGTCTCATATGTTGCGGACAGGAGATTGTACTCCCTTATAATAAGTGTCTCCACTTACTTTTTTGCATGTATTGAGATATATGTCCATATGCAAAATTCAAACCATTAATTTTATTTTCTTTCCTGCAATACTCTTATCACATTTTCAAAAGGGCGAAATTTGGAAGTTTCTATCAATAGTATGAAATGTTTTAGCATTGATCACATTTTCTTAAAATTTGTGCATTTGTCCATTCAGCCAGTCATTATGGATGGAGGAAGTGCTATGCATCTTGCTTAATGATTGTTCTTATATTATTCTAGAAACCCTTGATTTTTCCACTCTATGATGGTAAACCTAAACTCTGTTCTGATTTTGTTTTCAGAAGTTTGCTGTCATATATATTTCCCATGGCTTTGATTATTATGGCAGCTGGCATGCTAACATTGAAGGGACTCAAGGAGCAAGGTCGCCTTGGACGATCTTTTGGGAAAGTTACTATCCGTGATCAGCCACCATCAAATACTATTCAAAAGATTATGGCAGTAAAAGATGCCATGCGTGATGTGGAAAACTATCTGCAGAATCTGAATGTCACATTACTGAAAATACGTACTGTTCTTCTCTCAGGTCAGCCTCAGGTACATTTTCACCACTCATGAGAGGACTTTGTTAAAGCTATGCGATTAACTACAAATGTGGTGTTTTGATGTCACTTGAAAACTTCTAATTTTTTTTTTCTTCTTTTTGACTTGCTAGACCTAGTGCATTTAATGCTGTTTGGTTTCATCTCCACAAAATATGTTGCTATCTCAGACACATCATTGCATTTGACACATATTTGCATTTACAAAAGCAAAGACTATTTTTCCTGAACGTTAATAATTATAAGCAAGATGAGCAATATCACGTGAAAGCACAGCAATCATCCCCAATTAACTGGATGTGCTTGCATCTGATCTTCTCTTTTTCAGCCAAAACTTGTATATATAGAAAACACAGCTTTAGACAACACATTCAACAAATAAGCTCTTTGTCAGAATTTCTTGCGAACAACATCCAGCCATACCTCATCAACTATCATGATATATTACTTTTCCATACATTTCCATGAAAATGACTTTAAATTCAAGTTGAAAGGGTGAAAGGAGCTAAAAGGGAGGCCAAAGTGAAAAGGGTAGAAGTGTCGGACATAATCTTCAAAATTGTAACATAAATTATGGCATTAGATGTGGTGTAGTAGTGACAAACAATTAGTATAGTGGACAACCCTTGGTTAGTATTTAGTCTTAGTGGAGTTTTATTTTCCACCACTACAACCAATGACTCAAATGATATATTATTTCAGTGAATGTCCATGTCTTAGAAATAGAAGCCTCTTGGTAGTTGTTAATTTTACAAATCAAATTCCATGTTAATTAGTTTTCAAGCTTTATTATTTTTGTACATTTTTCTTGCATGACACCTTTACTTGTTGATTCAATTTTTTTGACTTGAAGAAATTTCTAATTTATGTCCACTTTCTTGCATAATTTAAACAATACCTTAATTTATTGATTTGACTGTTCAGTTGAACAAATTTTTAATTATTTACACTAGTTATAGTTGATAAAAGTCAGCTGACAAAAATGTTTTATCTTATGTTCCGAGCCGGTCTCTTTCGTGACTGAGTTCATTATTCAAATCTACCAAGTTCAATTATGTGTTTCCTGAAAAACTTCAAAAATGTAATTCATTCCTGGATGACAGGAAGTGTGCATTCTGGTGTACTTGTTTTCTGGGGGTGGACCTCAGACTCAATTTTAGTGGGCCAAAATGTTACATGAAAAGCCTGTTTTACTTGTACGCTAAGATGAAATGTCTCGGTCTACTATTGCTTGATGTTTTCTCAATCTTTATATTTATGAACTTATAACCATCTAGTTTAATTTTTTTTTTACCTAATAAAATAGTTATATGAAGAAATATCGGAAAAATCCTTAAGAAATGATTACCAAAGTATTTTACACCTCATCTCGAGAGTAACAATTGATTTCCTAAACCCAGTCAACACAGAAGTTATCATAGTATCTTAAAAAGCGTTGCCATGAATTCAAAAGAGAACGCCTAGACAATGATCAAGGAAACACAATCAACAAGAAAAGGCATTACCGTTATGAAAAATACAAAAAGTCCATCCTCCATATCCCATTCATCATAAAAATAACAGATCTTACACACACACGGCTACTTCTGTACCTACTTTTTTTTTTTCTGAGCCAAATAGTAGGATTCTTTTACTGCAAGAATTCTGTAATTGCGAGACAGAAGAAAGAAAGAGAGGAGATGCAGAACAGTAGAGCAGAAGTCATTTGTTTTAAATTAAAAAAAAAAATAAAAAAAAAAATAAAAGAAAAGAAAAGAAAAAAAAGGAAAAGAAAAGAAAAGAAGTAAACAAAATAAAAATAGAAATAATATAGTTATCTAAAAAACAGATGTAATACCAAATCAGGAATAGAATAGACTGCTGGCCACTATGCATACTATGCATAGCTCAAAAGATTAGGGAGGGCCATTTATGAAGATATGAGTACCAATATAAATGGAAATATGGTTATAGGAATCATTTTACCTTGTTAGGGAAGGTCATGGCCCGTGTCATGGCCCGTGTTTGCCCTATGGTGGTCTGTCACTGTGAGTTGTGCCTCTTGTCATTTTCTGGAAACTTACTATCTAGAAGGAGAATGAAAGAAAAAGGGAACAGTAATTACAAATTTATCAGTATTACATGTGTGTGTATTTATATATATCTTATCTTAAAAGACCATATGAATGTTGACACTATCAGATATTTCACATCTTTTAAGAATTGGACTCATTTTATTCAAAATCAGTTTGGGAAAAATACTTCAATCTCCTTTGGATTTTATAGTAAATACATGGACCTCTGTGCTTTCAAAAATTTCTTTGGCCTCCCCTATGTTTCATACCTGATATACTATAACGCCCCGGATAATTATATCTAGTTTAAACTAATATCTGGGCACGCTACTTTGAAACTTTGACCTCTAAATATATTATTCTATCATTTGCAGCGGAAATGTATAAACCATAAGTTGGAACAGCGGATAAATTTAAAACTTTTTGTAAACCTGACAGTCGTAAGCATCTTTTGTAAACATAGCAAATATTTTTGTAAAACTTTACACAGCAACATAGAATTTTTAAAATACGAAGTGGCCTATGCGGTTACTTACTTTTACTTTCTTTCTTATTCTTGTACCTTTCTTTTTTCATTTTTCCTTCCCTTAAACATACATACATATCATGTCATATCATCGTGTTAATTAATCCCCAGAGTCAAGGTTGTGCTTCTTGCGAAATCAACCCCTCTCAGCAAGATTAGCCTACTCAACCCTTCTCTCTATGCTCGCCTTGTATGCCAGCCCCCTTTGCTTAGAGCTTTGGGGGTGATAATTCCACCATGGGGCCTCTGGTGTGTTGTTTTATCCACTTTAGAAATTTTTGCACATTTTATTACACATGGTATCGATGTCCTATGTCGTTCCTTTCTTTATTGTCTTTATTAACTTTACTCTCTACTTTCTTTAACTTTTATATATATATATACAATATTCATAAAAACATTTTACCACTTAACCCTTTTTTCTTTTGTCCCTTTCTTGATACTTTAATACATATAACCCATGCATATCATAAATGATCCTTGAAAATATATCATGCATCTTTTCAAAATAACATTCATAATCGCAGTTCACGTCACACATTTCACGCATAAAACATTTTCATACATTTCATCATATACATGCTAAGAATGACCCGACTTTTCTTTGAAAACATCACGTAACTTTGCTCATAAAATGCCCCCAGGTCAAAATTTATAAGAGGAACCAGTACAAACATAAACTTGTTTATCTCGATTGTTTAACTCCCTTTATACATTTACCGTAGCGTACCATTCCATCGCTTGGGATCACTTACCTTTCTAATGCCCTTATCGGAGTTCGTACCTCAAACCAACGATCATGTTACATAATTTTTTTTAGTTAGAGAGGCCCACTTTAAACCCCAACTCTCATTTTTGTATTCACGTAGCATTTCTCACTTTCCTTAAACCAACGATTAGACTTCGAAGCTAACCAAACCCCTACCACTTTGCTTACTTTCCCTTGACCTTAAAACAATTTATACCTAATTCCTTAAATCCAAACGTATTCGTAACGGATAAAAGCCTATGTAAACTCTTCCGAATTCTTTCTTACGAAACTCATCTTGCTTCAAACCCTTTATCTTCCTCAGGAAACCCGATCTTTCAGCTCAGGATTGTTCTGTTTGAACGGACAGCGATCGCAGTTGCGAATGGGGCTTCCTGGACTACTTACATTCGTACGGCCTACGATCAGTGTTGCGATTGAGGCATTCGGTGCTATTTAGACATCCTATGGTGTTCTCGTCCGAACACAAATCCTGTGGTTCAAACGGGAACCTACAGAAACTCCATTTCCTTCGTGAAAACTCCAAACCTGGTTCTCTTCAACACCACTCCCTTCCTCCATTCTACACAACATCACAAAACCTTCAGCCAACCTCAAAACGTCTCACTTCAACAAAGATCAAGTCTTTTTCCCAAAACCCTAATCTTTACACTTCCCTTCTTTTTCCTTAAACCACATCACAAAACCCTCAACAATTACAACAAACTACTCTTTTAATACGAACACACCTCCACAACACTTCCACAGCTCATGCACCCAACTCCTAATCATCAATCACAAATCTTATAAAAACATCAAACCCTAAAATCACACTACTTACTCTTTATACTTAAAACCACATTAAACCATCCAATACAACAACAATCACCCAAAACCTTGCTGACAACACCATACAATCTAAATCCATTATAAATACTTTAACTCGAAAATCAAATGGAGGGACCAGTGAGAAAACTTTACCTCTTCAAGCACCTCCTCCAAGCTCTCTTGCCTTTCTCTCTCTATTTTCTCTCAAAATCCCTCACAAACTCACTCTCTTAGCTCTCTCTCGGCCTGCTGGAATGAAGGAAGGGAGAAATAAAATTTTCTCCCATCGCTTCACGTTTTAAAGACTTGGTATGTGCAACTTTTCCAATCGCATTCAAACGGAATTGTGTCAGCAGCATTTAAGGCGCAGTCACTTCTCACCTAACCAACACATGCGACAATCTGGACCGTTGATCTTCACCTACCACTCAATCGCCCACTGACAAGTGGAGATGTTGTTCCGTTCAAATGGACCACTTACCTGTTCAAACGCACCTTTCCAAAGATCAATCTAGATTGTCTATCTTTTCCCACTCGCGTGACCCTCTGCCACGTGGAGATTCCCTTTCGTTCAAACGAAGCACTCGTTCCGTTTGAACACGGTCCCAAACTTTGTGACACATGAATTGCGTTCGAACAAGACAAACCTAAATGGAATTTCTAAGGCTTTTACCTTAAAAAATTTCTCCCATTTTCGATCAAATACCTATGGGCCCCACTGTGCTCAATATAATTTCACCAAAACATATCTTCATGTTTATTATTGTATTATTTGATTATTGAACTCTAATTTTCTTTTCTTTTTTCTTAGCATTCAATTTCACCGGTTGTTACATATACACTTAACTTTATCACTGGTACAGACAGAAAATGTGAATGGAACTGTTATAATAAATTTAAATGACTGAAATGCCCCTAAGTTTCTTATTATAAAGTTCCTGAAACCTTTTCTCTGCTCTAAAACTCTCAAACTATACCCGCTAACCCCCAGGCACAAGTTATAATTTAATTTTCTTCCCCTTGAAATGAAGGAAACTTAATCTGTTGAATGATAGGGCAGGATCGTCAATGTACATTCTGTTGACAAAATACTTTGACTTGGAGTAAAGTGTAGTTTCAGAAAATACAAGGGGTGTTTCTACAATCTAGGCCTAGATATAATTTTCAATTTTTATTTTCTCACCTTCTCTCTTTCTCTAAACATACAATTTCTGCTGTTTAGCTCAATGCGCTATCCAGATCTCGAATCATTGGAATTCGCTTTGGTTGCTTTCTGTTCTGTTATATCAAAAGTATTCAATAGTCAAACTAGTCTAGAATTCATTTAGTGTTTCCCTATTCCATCTAGTGTTGCTAGTCATATAGAGAAGCTGCATCGAGACTTCTTGTGGGGAGGCATAGGTGAAGAATTCAAATATCACCTAGTTAGTTGGTCCAAGGTTTGTTCCCCTATTTCAGAAGGTGGTTTGGGCATCCAAAATTTGAGGATCTTCAATAAGGTTCTTTTAGGGAAGTGGTTGTGGCGTTATGCCCATGAGAGAGAGGCTTGGTGGAAATATGTTGTGGATGCAAAGTACGCTTCTACTTGGGCTAGTTGGTGTTCCTTAGACCCCCCTGGGTCTCACGGAGTGGGGCTCTGGGAGAACATTAGGAAGGGGTGGAGCTTGTTTCGTAGCTATACCAGACTTATTTTGGGAGTTGGGTTCAGGATCCAATTTTGGGATAATGTGTGGTGTGGTGAGATGCCCCTTAAGGAAGCTTTCCTAGTTTTGTATGACATAGCTCGCGACAAGGATGCACACGTTAGCTTCTTTCGAGCGGCCTACGACTGGGAGATGGACGTCTTGGCTTCCTTCTTCTCTTTACTGTACTCCTCCAGAGTGGATCGTGAAGGGGAAGACCAGCTCTGGTGGTCTCCTTCTCACGAAGGAAAATTTGATATTAGATCTTTCTACAGGGCTCTTGCTTGCAAAGAGGCTGTTCATTTTCCCTGGAAAAGTATTTGGCGAACTAAGGTTCCCTTGAAAGTGACTTTCTTCGCTTGGGCAGCAACGCTAAGGAAGATCCTTACCTTGGACAATCTCAAAAAGAAGCGCGTCATTGTAATTGACAGATGTTGCATGTGCAAAATAAATGGGGAGTTTGTGGATCGCCTTCTCCATTGTGAGGTCGCACGCGCTCTATGGAATGCCATCTTTTGTTGCTTCAGTCTGTCTTAGGTTATTATGCCTTTTCGGGTGGTAGATTTATTAGCTTGCTGGTGGACGGGTGGTCACTCTCGGAGTGCGATCGTGTGGAAGATGGTTCATTATTGCCTTTTGTGGTGCCTGTGGAGGGAACACAATGATAGACAGTTCGAGGACAAAGAAAGAACCATTGAGGAGCTCATTTCCTTTTTCTTTCATTCTTTGTACTCTTGGACGGCTGCGTTCCTCGCACCTTTAGTGATTAGTTTTAATGATTTCATTGTTTTGTTTTCTTCTTCTTAGATGCCTTTCTTGCATACTCCATGTATGCTTGATTGCGCTTTGCGTTATTAATGATATTACTCTTACTTGTAAAAAAAAAAACTAGTTTGGAATCAATTAGTAGTACATCCTGCGCTTGATTGGCGAAGGAAAACAGGAATTTTGAATATGGAATTTCGATACCAACTGGCTTGTTGAAACAATCAATCTTGGTCCAAACTCTTGATCAATCAAGCTCTCATTCTCTATCTGGCCTGGTGATAGGTGCTTTTGGAAAAATCTAGACTAGTATGGTATCTCATTGAATCCGAAACCCCAATTGTACCAACCTACATGTCTTTCCTCCATCAATCAATCCTAGTTAGACACCGAATTCATCAATGGTATCTCGACCATGTCTACATCACCACTTTGTGTCATGGAGCCTTTGTGTTACGTACCTATGTTAGGCGTGGCAAACGCATGCAGGCTGCCGACACAGCAGTAGAGGAACAAGCCGAAACCATAGCTGCAGCAAACCGTAACCCTAGTGGCGGCTGATCCGTATATGGGAAGAAGCAAGGAACAAGTTGGTGCTTGGAGAGCACGACTTGTGGGTAGGGAAATTCCTAAGAATAAGGGATTGATAGCAGGATTTTAGGTAGACAAAGGAAAGTTCTTCTATGGAAAGAATTCCTAAGAATAAGGCACTAGCCATTATGCATTTATTAGTATTTTGTATTGTAACCCTAGATAGGGGTTTTGAGGAATAAAAAGGTATGCAGAAAATATTTACTCAACTCTTGTAGTTGCTTGGAGGCAAGGGTACCTCGAATACCCTACTATCACATCATTCACACTCACCATAGGTAAGCTAAGGAAAACTGATCCTGTGGCTTTGCCTCTCATCAAACCTATCACCCGTTCCCAAACACAGGCCCATAACACTTTGGCTCAAGTTTCCAAGATTTCTACCAACCTAGAAAGCAGGTGATATTCAATAAGCAGCATGATGCTGTAGTTGCTCCTATATTGCTGGATTTGTTAAAGGTATATGTGAATCCATGGTTGTCAAAAATGCCATATTGTAGGAAAAGGACATAAAACTTCTTGAAATGACTCAACCACATGGAAAAATGTTAAAAATAGGAAACAAAGGACTATTTAGTATTTAGACATTGATATCTGCCATTTTCTAAGTGCATTGAAAAGATTGGTCATATCTTTAAAAGGCAGGCTTTTAGATTCTTGTGTTATATTTGGCAGATTCTGTGGTTGCTTTTCCTGGCGCCCTTAGAAGACATGTTTCGTATATTGGATTCATTTTAATAATGTTTGAAGTGATAAATATGATAGTAGTTGTTAGTTTTTGACGGTTACCATTTTTAAGCTTTTGAAAGTCTTTAACTTCTGTAATACGTCAGTCTCAACTCTGTCTTTGATTTGAGATGAATTATTATATTGATTTAAACTGTTGTCAGATAACCACTGAGGTAGCACTGGTGCTGTTATCTTCTGCAACCATTCTACTCGTTGTCCCTTTTAAGTATATACTTGCGTTTCTTCTCTTTGATCTGTTCACACGCGAGCTTGAGTTCAGAAGGGAAATGGTTAAGAAGTTCATAAATTCTTTGAGGGAGAGATGGGACACTGTGCCTGCAGCCCCTGTAGTTGTATTACCATTTGAAAGTGAAGAATCCCGATCAGAAACTGAAACAAAGGAAATCGAGAACCAAGCAAAACTGGAATCTGGAATGAAGTCAGAACAGTGGTAATTTAGGTATGTTATGACGTGTGTATACAGGATAGTTTTGTTACTAAAGATATAGTATTAGCTTTAGAGAAAAGAACATGTGATCTCATTGCAATTTATTTCCCCTTTTTCTTCCTTTTTTTTGGTTTGAGAGTCTTTTGTATAGAAATATAACATCATCTTACTTCTGTTCTTTTTTACTGTACTATTAGTTTTGTTTGATCAGTGTAGGATTCATATTACTCATTTGGTCGTTAAACACAAAAACTCCAGGGTAGGAACACAAGGGGTGGAAAAGAGCAAAATTTGTATAATTTAATCATCCATCAGTTTACCATGCTGCTTCAGTCAGAATGCAAAAGATTGCAATTTAAAAAGTCAAATAGTTTTTTGCTCTAGTATTCACAGAAATGTGTACCTTCATATCCTTCTTAGTGCTTTGCATGTGCCCCATATTTACCAATGAAACCTGCTGATTTGGAGTTCACCAAAGTAAAACCTTTCCAGTTTTCCCTTCCATCTTTTTTAGGCATTTATGTTCAGCTAGCTGACTTGTATTTTGGTTATGTTCAGTCTGGTGCTTTATCTTCCTTATGCTTGTTCCATTTACTGCAAGTTGTTGCTAAAAAGTCTAAAACTGCGATTTGAGGAGAGCTTGAAAATAAGACTTTTCCTAAAAAAGCTCTTCCAAGCTTTTTCTGTAGACAAAAGCTCTATTTTCTAATGCAATCTCAACGAACATCAACGAACAGGCTCTTAGCATCGGTGCTAGATATCTTAATACTATTTGACAAGATTTAAGTTTTGTGAGCTTTTTTTGTTTTTATTCCACTTTTTCACACTTTTTTGTTGATAGAATCTTGCGTCTTAGTGCTTCTCTTTGCTCAAATGTCTAGTGTTTTCATATCCATTTGTCCTAGAGAAAATTATGTACACACAAACGAGAGTGAAAAGGAATGGTGGGCACATCCTTTTTCATCTTTTTACAGAATTTGCTAAAAAATTACCGAAAATTTATACATCAAGGGTAACACAAGCATTGGGACCCACCATCCGTGAGAGACTGGTCTTATGCCCTTTGATTGGTCACAGGCAAGCTGCTTGTCATGGTAAGAGCACACTGTTTGGTTCCTAGATTCATCAACAAAAAACGTTTGAGAAACATTTATTAATATCTACTTGCCTTTTTGAAATTTATTTTCTTTTTTGCTCTTAAAGGTTTGTTTGGGTTGGCGATTTTTGAAAACGTAGTAAAGCGTATGGTAACCGTGGTTTTTAAAATGCACCCCCTTTACTGCAATTTGGAAACATAAATTTTTTCTAAATTTTCAAATAGCAGTTTTTGAAAAAGGTACTCCCAAATGATATATTTTCCGTGATTTAGTTTAAAACTGTAGTTTTGATCTGCGAAATCGCAGTGCAAAATGCCAATCTAAATGTGATATTACCTTGATGCACAAAAGGCTATAATGTAGTCTGCTCCAGAGCAAGTTGTAAGACTGGTAGGATCATCAAATGCATAGCTATACGCTGCTGGGCATACTTGTTTGAAACTCCTGGAGTAGTTTGTAGGTAAACATGTCCCGGGATTTCCATGCATTCCTCTACAACAATACTCGTCAGTGTCGAACACCTCGCATGCACTCCGGCAAGCTATAACCTTTCCGTTGGCCTTAAGGGCAAGCTCCGACGGGCAATTTTGCCTCAAATCTCCATCACACCCAGCAGTGCTGCAATTGCCTTTACCATTAATAGCTTTGACAACTATAGGCAAATTAAAGCCATCTACAAGGCTTACATCATAAAAATCGACTTCTCCAAGGCTAAACTCTGCAAGGGAGGCAGGTGGGTTACCCGGGCTAGTGCAATTGAGGGTGGTGCCACAGTCGCCAGTTTGACACGTGCCGTTACCATTTTTGTCAAAATTGCAACCAGTTCGAGCCCATATGCGGCCACCCCACCCAGGTGAAGCTGTATAGACAACAGACTGGCCTGGTTTTATTGCAAAACCACCGCCACTGAAGTTCTCACCGTGGGTAATTCCAGGCCATACTGTTTCCTCGCAGTCATTTACCATTGTGAAACTTCTTGTGCTTTCCGAAAAATTGACACTCACTGCAAACAAAATGACAAAAGGTTAGTGAGCTTTTAAATGAAAGTATAGATTATGCCTTCAAAAATTTGTAGTCGAAGTTTTTCTTGACAAATCGATGGAGTGCCTATCTATGATGGAGCACAAAGATTACATGAAAGCTATGTTGTAGTGTCGGGACATTTTCGATGCATGAGTTGAAAATGTGTAGTGTAACGACCCAAGAAAGGAAAAAGTATGAGCCATATTTATGCTATCACTCAAAAATGATTAGTCAATTTAAAGCTTTCATAGAATCTATTATATAAAGTCCAATTTCACTTAATTACTAAGTAATGTGAGACTTAGCAACCATGAGTATCTTTATAAGTCACTAACTTTATGTGGAGTACTCATCTCTTTTTAATATAGGACCAGTGTGTTACATAATATATGGCATCACTAATTACAAACAAGCAAACAAACTAATCATAGAAGATGAATAGAGAGAGAGAGAGAGAGAGAGAATTACACCTGATGCAATGATAGTGAAGATGAGCAAAGTTGACAGAAGCACACTGGCATAAGAAGCCATCCTTGTCTTTGCTTAAGCTGGGGACAGCAAGATGAATGTAGATGTATATATAAGAGTCTTAAGAGAATATACAATATTAATTAAGAGAAAGCAAGAATACGTGTGGGAGTGATCGAGTGAATGTTCAGAGATAGGTTCCTTGCTTACACGCCATAAAATCAAATGATACCTTGCCTCACTTGAATGATTGGCATCCCTTCTCTACTTACTGCTCTTCTCGTTGCAGGACATTAGTACGTAAATTAACATACAATTGTTTTAGGTCCGCCCAAGTGCAACAAACTAAGCTCGATCTCTTCAACCCTATGTGAAGTACTTCATGTTTGAATAAATCTCAATTATATGACCCAATCACAATTATATATATGGAAATATATTCTAACACTTCAATGGGGTCATTGGGTGGAAAATTTGTCCATGCAGCTACACGCGCGGGGTTTACATGCGGCTCACCAAATTTATTCTCAATTTTAGCTAAAAATCACATTTTTTTTATTATTATTATTCATTTTTTCAAAGCATCTACATCTACTCTCTATTTTAACTATTCGCTTTCACTATTCCATTTAAATATTTATTTTCAATGATTGCTTTATTCTTTCTTTGAAGGAGAGAGAATGTTAGAGATTTTTTAAGGAAAAATTACACCATTGATCCCTGTGGTTAGCTTAAATTATAAATCGTTTCCTCTGATATCAAAAGTAATTCATAGATCCCTATGGTTTGTTTAATTTACAAATCGCTCATTGGAGAGTCAATTTCCATTAAAAATTTTAACAAATTCCGTTAGGCGCCATGCCAACACCAATAACATGGCCACCCCTTGCCACCTCTGGGCATGTCTGCCCAATCAAAAGCAACCCCCTTTTCTCTTTTCAATTTTTTTTTTTTTAAAAAAAAAAATCTTTATATTTTTTATAACGATCGACCTGTGTTGCCATCTTATTGATGCTGACGTGACGCTTAACGAAATCTGTCAAATTTTTTAACGGAATTTGATTCCAGTGAGTGATTTATAAATTAAATCAACCACAATTATAAATTAAATCAACCACAAGGATCTCTGAATTAATTTTGATATCAAAGTGAGCAATTTGTAATTTAAACCAATCATAGGTACCAATGGTACAATTTTCCTATTTTTTAATGCTTTTTTCACAGTTGATGAGTGAACAGTGCTCACCAAGAAACTTACCAAATGTTTCAACATTTTGCTGAGCTGGATGTAATTAATTTTGATCCAATTTTACCATCTTGGCTAGCCAAAATAACATTTGGGTTATTTTAACTAGCAGGATGAGAATGCTAAGGGCCATGGATTGTAGGCTCACATTTCGCAAAGTGTATGCAAGCACTCCATCCAGCTCATCAAATTTTAGTTAAAAAAAAAAAATCACATTTTTCTATTTTAAAGATTTACTTTTCCAAAGCACTTACATCTTAGTGCTCACACTCTTTATTTTAGCTATCCATTTTGAATATTCTATTTAAATATTCTTTCTTTATCAATTTTTACTATTGATTTTCTTTAGGAAAAAATCATATTCCAAGAAGACGGAATCTCCTAACGGAGTGTCTACATTATATCAAATTGGTAGTTTGGAAAACCATATAATGTGATTTGTCACTTTATGGCGCTACATCACAAATGACTGTTAGTTCAGGGAGCTAAATAGTATTTAACCCTTTTTTTTAGTAGTATATTCATGCATTGTTGAGTATTTAGGTATCTTTTTTGGCTAAATTCGCTAGCCAGATGAAGATGAAGAGCCCGTTTGAGTGTACGATTTTTTTTGTATTATATTTTACGGTTCGGCTTCAATGAAGTGAAAAAAATTAATAGTAATTTGTTGTAGTTATTTTGACGGTTGAGATTTGGTTATGAATTTCTAGATAAAACGATGTCGTCGGTAAAATAAATAATTTAAAAATAAAAAATAAAAAAATCTGGCTCCTCTCTCTCCTCTTTTATTTTCTCTCTTCCTTTATCTTGGTTCTGTACAAAATTTATGGGGAGAGAGAGAGAGAGAGAAACAATGAATGCAAATTATAATATAGTCCATTTGGGTATTTAATTTTTTAAATCATAATTGAATTCTTATTCTATTTACAAATTTTGAGGATTAATTTTTTAGAAAAAGTTAAATAAAATATAATTTGTTTAAAAAAAATTGATTAAAATATGATTTGTTTTTTAAAAAGTTAAATAAAATATAATTTATTTTTGAAAAAGTCAAATCAAAATCATATTTTGTTTCCAAAATTTTGTTCTCAAAGAGCTAAAGATTTCAATCAAATCCCATGCCACCAACAAAGAATAGTACCAACGTCCAAAGCCGTTCAGGAAATCCGATCCCCACAAACCAAAACCCGCTTTCAGACCCAGTCAAGATGGCACCAATTAATCCATTCCTCCAAGACCCGGTCTTCTCTCTCTTTAGAAGTTCATACATTTGAGGCATGTAGCTTTTATATATATCTTGTGGGTCGTTTTCTATTATGTGTGTTTTTTATCACTTTGAGGATGGGTTTATTCATCGTTTGAGTTTGTCGCCCAAACATCGATCTGAGACTCAGAAACCATGGATCAATAAAATGATCGAATTAAGGGTTAATAACATTTTTTCCTCCCCCTAAAATACCACTCATTTGTTACATTTATCTAGCAAATAAATATAATTATTTCTTTCAAATAATTATAAAATTTATTTTATTTAAGGCTTGGGAGGTTATAAAAAAGATTTAAAGATTATGTGATTACAAAAGAGATTAAATATGTTAATTATTTATTCTTTTGTGGTTAAAAAATATATTAATATGCTATATATTAAGGTGTCCATTAAGTTAGATTTGATGGTTACAAATTTATGACCATTAGTACAATGGTCCAAAATCAATATAAATATGACCCTTAATTAAGTCTCCTATGCAAAAAAATACATGAGCAAATATCTTCTTTTTGTCTCCTACTAATTTATTTTGTGCAAATCTCCATAAAGGTATTTCACATTATGGTATATAAATTTGATTAAAGGTCTCAAAATTCTCAATTTTTCAGCAAGACTTATTAAAATTTGTTGAGAAAACTTTACTACAATTTTCTTCTTAAAGAAACGTAAGAGTGGAAGTAGAAACACGTATACCAACATCAAGCATCTCAATGTGTAAGAGAGCATTAAGAGACATGAAGTGTCCCTTTCTCATAAAGGACATATTTAAGGAAGACTGATTATATAATGACATATTTTACCGAGATGTTTCAATTGTGTCGTAGTACTCTTTATGTGAGTGAAAATATCTCGATCATGAATAGTTGGAAGAAAAAAATTTATGTCCGTATTGAAATACCTAACACGTACCATAAAAAAAATTTATGTCGTGTGTGGGTCAAAGTGGAAGAACAAAAATATTTTCTTATATTAAGTAAAGTGGGGCCAAAACGCCGCATGCAGATTTAATGTGGTTTAATTTACCAAAAATTAAAGGTACTTCGTACCTAGTTTATTTTGGGGATAATTACATTATTAGTCTATGGGGTTAGCCTAAATTACAAATCACTCCCTGAACATAATCTCGTCCACCAAGTTAACAGATTCCTTTAGTTTGTCATGTCATACCCAATAAGAAATCGACACATGTTCATTACAATAAAAAAATATAAATCAATAAAACTTAAAAATTATTTTATTTTATTTTTTTAAAAAAAAATATAAAATAGCAAAGTGGTGAGGGTGGTCCGGCCACGTCTGGGGGGTGACAAGTGGCCACCTCAAGGCATGAGGTGGCCACGTGTCGATTTCCTATTAGGTATGACGTGATAAACTAACGGAATCTATTAACTTGGTGAACAAAAAACGGGTTCAGGGAGTGATTTGTAATTATAGTTTACCACGATGACCATCCATGAACTTTTTGTACCACATGGAGTGATTTGTTATTCAGGCCAACCCCAAGAACCAATGATGTAATTATCCATTTATTTTAATAAGAACACTATTAATGAAATTCTAATTTGAATTAAGTTCTAGGAAACCTGGATGAGGGGAATAATTAAAGTAAATTGCTGAACATTGAGGTTCCTAGTTTAGCCTTAGAGTATTTCCAATGGATTAAGCATACCCAACTTTTAGCCAAAATGGCTATCCAAAACTTAATTTTAGCCAAAATGGTATTTCACAATTTTTCAAAAACAAATCAGGCTTTATTTTTTTTTTTTTTTGGTCGTTGGAAATCAAGCCATCCAAACATATTTTTCAACTTTATTTTGCCTTGAAATTTACACAATAAATTATAGTTGAATTTAAATTTTAAAAGATCAAACACCCAAACGTCCAAAAAAAAATCACATCCAACGAATTATGTGAATCAAATGCAAAATGAATTTTTGCTGCATTCCTCTAGTACTGCATGTGTCACGCCACTGCACATCAACCTATGTTTTTTTTTTATTCGTTTCCTATTTTTCCCTCTCTCTTCGTTTGCACTTTTCTTCTTCGTTTTTCTCATTTAATTCTGACTCTCACCAATGAAGAGCACTCTTGGCTTTACCGAGACAAAAGTTCTTATGGGCATGGGTCACAAAGGCAAAAAAATTTGTTCATAGACATCAGTAGGCTAGTTTTTTTTATTTTATTTTTTTTTACCTTATAATTATTTTTTACCTAATATTATCTTTTTCTTTTTTGGAAGTGAGGGGGACCATGACCCCTACCAACCCCACCCTTAAATCCGTCCTTGGCTTTACCCAAAATCGGAGAAAATAAATTTCTTATTGTCTTCGCTCCCTACTTATTTCTCATTTTTCTCAATTTTTATTTTTTATTTATTTTTATTCGTTTCCACATCAACGAAGAAATGTCTCTTGGCTTTACAGTTTTCTGCTATTCACCCGAGCAAAAATCTGCCATTCAGGGTACCCCTTTATGAGCAGCAATCCAAGTCATGCATCCACCAAGAACGTACATTTCTTCCCTTAAACGTAAAACTTTAGATTGATAAATCTTTTTTTCTTTTTTTTTGGGTAAGTTTGTTTGAAGCTCTAAATGTTATTTTAAACCCAATGTTTATGTCTGTTTTCTGAATGTTTAGGTCTGCTCTAGAATGATAAAGCTTGTTTGAAGTGATATTTGGCTCGTACTGTGTTGAAGACTGTGGAAAATAATGCGGTGGTTATATTGTCAAAGATGAGAGTTCTATTTGATGTTTTTGGTGAAAATGAGTAATTTTTTAATTAAAATGAATAAAATATTCTAAAAACTACTATTTTAATAAAATAGAGAAAATTAAAGTCTAAATAAGCCGATTGATCGATGAATATAGGTATTGAAAAATTGTTAGCTAAACTAGAAAAAATGAATTTTAATTAACCATTTTATATTGAGATATATATAAGGAAGCGCCAGCTCTTATAAATAAATAAAAGGTGTGTGAGTACTTCAACCGATGAATATATATAGGCAAAATTTGACATAATTATATATATATAGATTAGAAGATCCAAAAAATAGTAACGAAATAATAAATAGAAAGCAGTCATGCAACATTACATTAATTAATCAATCTTGACCGTCCATGCATGCTAGCTGATCATGACAGTTTATAGTCATTCTTGGTAGTCTTGAGGGTGGCAATGGGATAATTCTTTGCATGGAAGTCTAGGAACAGAGCCAAAAGAGAAGAGTAGAAGGCCACGTTGAAGCACCAACCCCAGACTCCGGAGCACCCTATTCCGGTGAAATGGTAAAGCAGCATCATACCCAGCGCCACAAAGCTAAACATAAACTGCAATATTTGACACTCCGTGAGCAGCCTCTTCCATTTGGGACGCATCCCTAGAGCGCAGGATAAGTAGTAGGCGTACATTAGCACATGCACGGATGCGTTGGTCACAAGCACCACCGGGAACAAGGACTGCGACGTTTGTAGCCATATGTAGCACATGATCACCACCGCTGCATGGTGGTAGACGTGGAGGAAAGTGAGTCTTCTTCTGGAGGACTCACTCGCGATGATCAAAAGGGTGTCTACGAACTCCAATATCTTGGAGAGGTAGAACATGTACGCCCAGAAAAAGAGGGGCCCGGTGGGTGGGGTTCGAGGGGGGAGGCAGATGATCCAGCGGAAGTCAGGCGCATGGGAGAGGGTGGAAAGGCTGCAACCGAGAGACATGGCGAGGGAGAAGATGAGGAGGGCGAGGTTATGGACGGCTGAGATTGGCTTCAGGAGGCTTGGCTGGATGGGTGGGAGTGGTAGGTGGGAGAGGAGGAAGGTGAGGAAGAGGTAGGAGAGAACGGCGAGGGTGAGGAAGAGTGGGGAGGAGCCAAGCGTTTGGCCTTGGGTCCATGAGAAATGGAGGATGCTTGGGTGGTGGACTAACCAGTAATGGAGAGCGGAGGAAATGTGCATCATGGTGTACGTGGATCACCGGCTGCCTACAATCCTAGTTTTATGATGGGCGGGCAGATAAAGAGAAGGAAGGTGTGAATTTAAGGCGTTCAAAAAGTAGGAGGGCGATCGCAGGCAGGCAGGCAGACAGAGACAGAGACGACCACGGAAGAAGAAGAAGAGGAAGAAAATGTACTAGGATTATCGATCGACGTGAAGATGATGTTGGTCCCACACCACAGCTGGCTGGTCAGTCCATTTTGAATCTTCATGCATGTCGCTTGCCCATTTATGTTCAGTAATAAAAATTCCAACTAATCTCTCACCGGTTGCAATTGCAAACCACGATTCATACACCGGCATGCATGACGCCTTCGCGACAGCGACCCCACGAAATTTTTAATTTTGAACTACCAGGCCATTATGACGTACGGATCAGCACATGCATCTGCATGCTGTAAAAAGAAAAAAGAAAAAATAACGGCTCAGATTTCACGTTGATTTTTTTTTCAAAACAAACGTCGTCGTTTTTGAGATTTATATCTTATTTCTACTCACATTAGAGCATTTACAAGCAACTTCTTTAAAATGAATCTATTCCCTAAGTTTTAAGAAAAATTTCAAAAAAGTTAAAAAAACCAAGCTTAAGTGGCTTTTTTTTTTTTTTTTTTTTTTTTTTTTTTTTTTTTTTAAGTTTTTAACTTTTTTATTTGATTTCTGCTCCCCTCCAACGTGTCTCTTTTTCTCTCTCTCCGGCCGCCCAACCTTCATCAACGGTGCCATCTCCACAGCCCAGATTTGGTTCACGTTTCTCTCTCTCTCTCTTGCCGGCGCCCAAATCTGGTTATAGCCGTTCTTCACCGGCATTGTAAGGAGCTCGATGTACTAGCTAGCTCTAAGGCACACAACAAAGAGATCACAAGCAACAAGGGGAGATAACACGTGGCGTTGATAAATAAACAGTCAAAGAATAAAGACATCTGGTTGTGCACATGGAAGCAGAGTATGCATTTGATACATGTAGCTTATATAAGATTGCATTTTCTTTGTAGATAAAGTTAGTAAACGATGTTGTTTTACTGGTTTGATCTATGAGCAGTTTTTTTATTACATTGTTGGCGGAGTCTAGTAGTTTATTAAATAGGGAAAGCAGGGGAGAAATCATTCATTCAATTGGTTGTAAACTCATATTGGATCCGGAGGTTTTGGCTCCTCGAATTGCCAAAATTCGTAAACAATCATTGTTTCTTCCATCTCTTTTCCTTTCCATTTCATTTGCATCACAAATTTCTTAAACAGATTTACAGGATTGTTATAGGCATCCTTTAATTTTGATCGAGCAGATTATTTGTTCAACTAGATCCGATTCAGACAAAGGTTTTTTTTTTTTTAAATATGAAGCACGAAATTTTTTGTTTACATTTTCGTTGTTCTGGGTTCAATTTGGGTTTTTTACATTCAATGATCTATTTTTTTTTTTTTTTTTTTTTTTAAGGGGGGGTTGTGGGGGGTTTCATTCAATGATTTGGTATTTTGGTTGATACGTACCTCGCATGACCACGCACCCTTCTCTTTTTTCTCTATTTTTCCTTTTGATTTCCTCTGATTTTTTTCTTGTTATGGTTTTTAGTTCCTGAATTTCAATTTGCATCACAGATAATACTTCTGTTTTGAGAAACGTCCGAATAAGTACCTCAGTCAAGTTTTCCGTCCAAAAACTAACGGCTCGCCACGTGTCTGAGGTTGACACGTGGCATTATATAAAAAAAATTAAAAATTAATTAAAAAATAATAAAATTGAAAAAAAATTGAATGGAAGAAAAAAAAAAAAAATTAAAAAAAAATTAAAAAACATGCACCATGGGGGTGGCCAACCACCCCCATTTTGGCCAAAGGGGTGGCCGCACAACCGATCTTGAGTTTTTTTTTTTTTTTTTGGTCAAGGGGTGGTCGAACCATCCCATGAGGGATGGTTCGACCACCTCAAACCGACCAAGAGGGTGGCTCCATTTTGGCCAGCCACCCCCTTGGCCAAGGGGGTGGCCAGCCACCCCATGGTGAGCCACCCTCTTGTTTTTTCAATTTTTTTTAATTTTTTTAATTTTCTTAATTTTTTAATTAATTTTTAAAGATTTTTAATTTTTAATTTTTTTAATAGTGCCACATATGAACTTCATTTGTTGACACGTAGCAGACCGTTAGTTTTTGGACGGAAAACTTAACTGAGGTATTAATTTGGTTTTTTTCCAAAATTGAGGTACCATCTGTAATGCAAATTGAAACTCGGGAACTAAAAAATAAAATTGTCTAAACTCAAGAACCAAAAAAGTGTTTTAAGCCTTTTTTTTTTTTTTTTGGTTCGTCGTTGATTTGATTCATAATTCTGCAGTGTTTTTGAGCTTAAACTTGCTTACAAAGGCACCCACTTCAAGATTTTTTTGCCATATTTTTTTTCTTTGTTTTCTTTTCTTTATGTGTTTTCTCTTTGGTGTTCGGCGTCGATTCGATTGTTTAACAGTGTGCGAATGCTGAGAGTGGAAAGTAACAACATACATCAACATAAACCTAAAAAAAAATAAAAAATAAAAAAGAAAAAAGAAAAAAAAAGTGCAGAAATAATAAAATGGAAACAAGAGAGTTTACGTACGTTCATATGATAAAGTCCAAAGAGTTACATTATGTTCTTATTGCTCTTGATATTTTCACAATACATTAAACTCCTATTTATAGAAGAATTTAGATAGATAAGTATGGTAATCAAATCAATGTGATATTGTGATTTGATTACCATCAAATCTAATTTATAAGAGATAACAATAATTACAATAAATCTCTGAAATCAAATCCCTTAATATACTCTAAAATTCTCAAAGTGGAACAATCTGGAAGCTTGAGTTTGAAATAAGTTATGACAATGATCGACGACGGTCAAGGGTGATGACTAGAGGAAGTCGGCGACGGTAGTTGGAAATGCGCCTTAAATTTCAATAGGCCAACTATAAGCCAAAATCAAAGCCAACTATAGGTTAAAATGGGCATGAGTTATAAACAATACCACAAATACCAAAAAATGTTAAGCCAACTATGGGCTAAAATGGGTATGGGTTTTAAACAATACCACAAATGCCAAAAAAGGATAGGCTAACTATGGATCAAAATAAGATCGTCAACTATGGGCTGAAATAGACTTGAGTTTGAACAATACCACAAAGGCCAAAAGATGAGTCTCGGTTAATAATATGACCAACAAGACCAGACAACTGGGCTAACAAATGGCCTAAATGTGGGCAACTTGGCCTCTTTTAATTTAATTTAATTTAATTTCTTTTGCTAGCATCTACTCAACTCCTTGTTTCTAGTGAGTGGTTTCCGAAAAGGCATGCACTCTTTTCTTTTCTTTTTTCCCACATTTTCTCTGAAAAACAACCAAAGTAGCAACAATCGTTTTTACCAGATAATAGCTACAAGAAGTTCACAGGAATAAGAGCAAATGCGATCGCAACCTTGAAGAGGACGATGGGCCTAATGGACGGCCGGCAAAAGACGTGGTAAGGTGGTGACTGTGGCAGTGAGGAGAAGCTCTACTTACGACGGGCCATGGATGGCCGGAGGAAAGAGCCCCGACGTTGGATTAAAACATTACTTTTGTTTCTAATTATCTCTTTGGATTAAGGCTCTTGTTTCTTTCATGGTGAGTTTTGTAAATGCAAAAGCAGATCAGCTTAGATATAATAGTGCTTTATAATTAGACGCGGTAAGGTGGTGATTGTGGCGGTGAGAAGAAGCTCTACTTACGACGGGCCATGGATGGCCAGAGGAAAGGGCGCCGACGTTGGATTAAAACATTACTTTTGTTTCTAATTATCTCTTTGGATTAAGGCTCTTGTTTCTTTCTTGGTGAGTTTTGTAAATGCAAAAGCAGATCAACTTAGATATAATAGTGCTTTATAATTAGAGGAAACATTATGTCAAAGTTTAAGAGTAATTCTAGGAGTATATTAAATGTCCATCAAGAGTTCATAAAAAAATGAGGTGGCTTTTAAAATCACTATTGGGCATGTGATTGATCAAATGATGATTTTGATCAAATGGTGACTTTAAAAGCCACCTCATTTGTTGATGGACACTTGATGGACACTTAATGTACTTCTAGAATTACTCCAAAGTTAATCCAAGGACGTGCAGCAAGAGCATGATGTTGTATCGGAAGACTAGTTGGGTTGTGATTGGTAGCTGGTGGAATATTCATTTGGCTATGTAAAAAGGCGATGTCTTTGGTCTTCCATTTAGGAATTTAATTAGTTTCTGCTTCTCGACATTTTCATTATGGTGCATATAGAAGTTTCTTTACTTTCTCCAGTGTTATTATGAATTTGTCGAAACATGCTTGATTATTGTTAGGGAATTATTATTCCCCAAAACCCAAATAAGCATGCCCACTATAGAGGTTTGGGCCTTGCCATGTCCCGGCTAAACCTTGACCCATATGCTTAGAATTCAGAAAACCTGCATCAAGGGAGGAATGGGCCTAAAGGCCATTTAAGGCCCACCCCTAATCCACAAAGAAGATCCGACGATAAAGTCCAAAACAAGGCTCAGTCCATTCCGATTAAAAGACGAGAAACTACACAAATCCAGGATACTAGGCCATGATCCGTGCATGGGCAAAACAGGTCGTGGGTTTGCCTAGTAGTGGGTGTATACTCTCCGGATCACTAGGGAATTTACCATCCAAAAACTGTAATAACCCACGTCTGAAAGATAACCACGATCAGAGAGAGGTTTTCCCTCAACTCAAAGAATTAACCGTCTCAACCCTATAATATAAATACAGATCAACCTTCAGGTATTCTCTAGCTGAAATCATTGTTATTGAGGCATTTATACAGATTATCCAAAAGATTAACTTAAGCATCAAAGTGAGAGTAGTTGAAACTCCTAGCAAGTGCTCTTATTGTGATTGTTATTTTGCAGGAGAAGTTTATTATAATTTCCGAAACAGGCTCGTGTCAGAAAACTGCCTCAACAATTATTTTTCTGAACGTGGGCACGTACGTAAGATAATGCAAGTGCCAAGAAGCTAAGCTTTGTCGCTGTCAAATATGACCTGAATAGAACTACACCTAGGTTGTGCCAATCTATGCCTAAGTTTCCCTGAGCTCAAACGTTGTCTATTAGAACCTCTTAACTTTAGGTAGGTTTGAGCCTTCTCAAAAGCCATCGATCCTCCTTGTACATAGGGTATTATGTATTAGCAAAAGCTGACAATAAAGGGTTCAAGCAGTAATTCAGAGCAAAAAGTATGCAAGCTTGGAACTTGAAGAAGTCTTTCATATTTCAGCATATACATCATTCTGATCAAATAGCTTATGTATTGAACTTATGTTTAATTTGATCAGGCAGAGGGGTCCTAACCCAAGATTTGAACTTGTGGATGTTATTTTGATGAGTGCGTTTATGAGGCAGAGAATTAATATTCACTCTAGCTAATTGTATTGTTCACCACAACTCATGCCAGTTCCCTGTAGTTTATTTATTAATGCTTTTGTATATAAAATAGTAGTGGAAGAGTACAACTGATGGAGACTGATGTATTGATTCCTAAACAAATTATTGATATATTTGTTAAAAATTTTGGAACTATTCTTGGCTTTGTAACTTAATCCCATATTGTCCAAACTCCATCAATAATTATATACTAGCCTTTTAGCTAGTGCGTATAACTTGTGTTGTATTACTAATATTTTGGGGTAATTACCTTTTCCCCCCATGAACTACCAAAAAATACGCGATGCCCCCATGAACTACCAACTCGACCAAAATAGAGCATTCAACTACCAAAGATAACCATTTTCCCCCCTTCCGTTATTCACACGCCGTTTTACCCTCATTTTCTTCCTCTTTTCCCCCTATGAACTACCACCATCTTCCTCTTTTCCCCCCATGAACTACCATCATCTTCCAACATGCCCCCATATAAAACGGCACATGACCCGTTGACCGTTTGTTTTAACCCCTTTGACTGACGGAAGGGGGGAAAATGGTTGTCTTTGGTAGTTGAATGCTCTATTTTGGTCGAGTTGGTAGTTCATGGGGGCATTGCGCATTTTTTGGTAGTTCATGGGGGAAAAAGATAATTACCCCTAATATTTTTGTCTTTCCAAATTCCAAGTATTCAAACATACAAATAACAATGGTAGTTTATGGGAAAAAAATATAAAAAAACTCATTCAACTAATCGTCGATTTTAAAATAACGTCATGAATTTTCAAGTGTGCTAAAGTGACACATCAAACTACCACGGTGTGCCAAAAATGCCATTTTTTTCGATAATACCCTTATTCTCTTAAAAACTAAAATAAAAAATTAATAAAAAAAATATATTTTTTAAACAAAAAAAAAAAAAAAAAAAAAAAACAAGGGGTACCATGTCATACAATCTAAGGCCAAACATAAAAGTAAATCTCTATGACCATAAGGTCAAGCATGTATAATAGTATGCACATGGCTGTAATATATCGTACGAGCCGATGCACCATGTCATACAATGCAAATATTGTTATTTTATTTTTAACAAAAATCATTTATAAGCATTTATCAATTTGAAGCAATTTAAACATGTTATAAAACCAGTAGGTTCAAGACATATCCTTTTGAAGAGTAAAGCATGCTCGGTTCTCTGACATATTGCACGTTAAAGTGAAATCAGTTTTTGTAAGCATTTACTTACCTCAAACGCTCATAAAAAAACTCAAACATCTTGAACTCTCGCTACTGCAAAACATGCCCTAATATTGTATATAATAATAACTAGAGTTCCAACCAATGTATGTAAAAACTCTAATAATGCTCTAGGTACTCTAATCTATCATTAAAATCCTAATAATACGTTTGTGGTCACTGTCAAACATTTGGTATCGAGGTCGAGCGTTTGACCAACAAGGATAAATAAATGTTCAATGGGTACTAGAATGCATGAAAATCTCAAAACTCCTACCCATATTACATTTAAGGTTAACCAAAGCTTAGTATACTACAAAAAACTGAGCATTTAGTAACCTTACTTTAGTAACATACAAAAGCCTTTTGCACGTTACTAAAGATTAGTAACCTTACTTTAGTAACGTTCTGCTCAGGTTACTAAACACTTGGTTACTAAAATAATTTTAGTAATGTGGAAATTGTCACCACGTTACTATTTATTGACGTGGAAAATTTGCACGTTATAGAAAATTTGCACGTTACTAAAAATTTAGTACAGCGCAAAAAAATTGCACATTACTAATTTTAGTGACGTTCCACACTTTTGCACGTTACTAAAATTATTTAATGAAAATAAAAAATTAAAAAAATAAATAAATAAATAAACACGTTACTAATTTATATAGAAAAATTAAAAAAAAAATTAAAAAATTATTATTATTTTTAGTAACGTGTGTAATTATGTATAAAAAAATAAAAAATAAAAAAACGCGAGCTTCTCCTCCACATTTCTCGTCGGAAATCGCTCCTCCAAACCATCAGGAATCGATTTGACACGCCAAAAGTCGCACCCCTGATTTCGTCGAAAGTTAGTCACTGGCTTGCTGGAAATCGCGCTCCAGGTCACTGGAAGTCACCGGAAATCGAACCCATCGAAGGCCCCTTGTTTCGTCGGTGTTGTCTGCTCCGACCATGGGTTCGTCAGGTCCTCCCTCTTAGTTTCGTCTCAGTCTCCCATCCAGTCTCTCTCTCGGGTGATCTCCGTCTCTCTCGGTCTCTTCCTCTTTTCGTCTCAGTCCTCTTTTCTTCACACACTAAGAACAGATGATATAAAGCTAATCCTGACAAGAGCTACACCTCAAAAAAGATGAGAAAAACAAAATCACCATAAAAAGAATGAAACAATGAGACGAAATAAAAACATGAAATGAAAAATTCTTGCTTTGTGATGAACTTATGCTAGAATCTTCTTCTTCTCTGCAAGTGTGTGCGAGCTCGACAAAGCGAGGACCAAATGAAAAAGCAGAAAAAGGGGTGACACTTCGAGAAATGACGGGGAGTGTGTGTTTGACTTAACAAATAGTGAAATTATAAAACCCCAAATTCGTGTGGCAGGACATATTTGTGTCTTGCGTGCACGGATTTTCGAGGAGTGGCGAGTGCGGGACATGAAATTTTGCGTGTCCTGTGTGCACACCTACCCCCAAAAGTTCAATCATGAGCTTTTTTTTTCTTTTCTTTTCTTTTTTGTAAATGAGACTTTTTATTTTTTAATTAATTTTTTTGAAAAAAAAAAAACATTATATATATATATATATATTGGTTTAAGATATTTATTTTTTAATTTTCAATTAATTTTTGTTTGTCTTTTTTTAAAAAAGGCTTAATTTGAAGGTGTTTTAACAAAAACGGCTCCAATTGGAAGAATTTTTGTAACGAGAGGAGTAAGAAAACTAAAAAAAAATGAAAGAATTAGTGGCGTTTTACATTTGACACGTCACTAATTAATGGTAGATATTCTATTAGGATCCTGCCATAATCGAACGGACTAGTACTTATTAGGATTAATCGCACGTTAGATCGAACATTCAGTGTGTCAAGTATAATTGATTGAACTCTATCACGATCGATCAGACTAATTAATGCACTATGATCGATCGGATGCTCTATCGTTCATATTATTCTATCATGATCGATCAGACTACTACATTGGGATCGATCGGACGTTCGATCGAGCCTTCACTGTGTCAAGTCTGGTCGATCGAATTCTATCATAATTGATCGGACTAATGCAATAGGTTCGATCTGATGTTTAATTGATTGGAGTAATACATTTGATGGATAAGATATTCGTCGATCCTATGATCCTGTCATGATTAATTAGACTAGTACTTATTATGATCAATTGCATGTTAGATCAAACATTCACTGTGTAAAGTATGATTTATCGAACTCTATCACGATCGATCAGACTAATTAATGCATAATGATTGATCGGATGGTCTATCGATCATATTGTTCTATCAAGATCGATCAGACTACTACACTAAAGTCGATCGCATGTTAGATCGAAGATTAACTATGTCAAGTATGATTGATCGAACTCTATCACTATCGATCGGACTAATTAATGCACTATGATCGATCGGATGGTCTATTGATTATGTTGTTCTATCATGATTGATTAGACTACTACACTAGGATCGATCGGACTAATTAATGCACTATAATCGATCAGATGGTCTATCGATTATATTGTTCTATCATGATCGATAAGACTACTATACTAGGATCGATCTAGCATTCAATCCAACCTTCACTGTGTCAAGTCTGGTCGATCGAACTTTATCATGATCGATCAAACTAATTAATGCACTATGATCGATCGGATGGTCTATCGATCATATTGTTCTATCATGATCAATCAGACTACTACACTAGGATCAATCGGAAGTTCGATCGAACCTTCACAATGTCAAGTCTGATCGACCGAACTCTATCACGATCTATCGGACTAATTAATGCACTATGATCGATCGGATGGTCTATTGATCATATTGTTCTATCATGATTGATCAGACTACTATACTAAGATCGATCAGACTAATTAATGCACTATGATTGATCGGATTGTCTATCGATCATATTGTTCTATCATGATCAATAAGACTACTATACTAGGATTGACCAAACGTTCGATCGAACCTTCACTGTGTCAAGTCTGGTCAGTCGAACTCTATCACGATTGATCGGACTAATGCAATAGGTTCGATCGGATGTTTGATCGACTGGAGTAATACACTTTGATCGATCAGATAGTCTATCGATCCTATGACCCTGTCATGATCGATCAGACTAGTACTTATTAGGATCAATCACACGTTAGATTGAACATTCAATGTGTCAAGTATGATTGATCGAACTCTATCACAATCGATCGGACTAATTAATGCAATATGATCAATTGGATGGTCTATCGATCATATTATTCTATCATGATCGATCAGACTACTACACTAGGATTGATCAGACGTTCGATCGAACCTTCACTGTGTCAAGTCTGGTCGATTAAACTCTATCACGATCAATCGGACTAATGCAATAGGTTCGATCGGATGTTTGATCGATTGGAGTAATACACTTTGATCGATAAGATGGTCTATCGATCATATTGTTCTATCATGATTTGACACGTCATTAATAATTTAAATTTCAAATTATTATTTAAAAAATTATATCAACTTAATATTTTGGCACGTCACTAATCATTTAAATTTTAAATTATATTTAAAAAATTATATCAACTTAATATTTAGTGAGGTGTCAAATTTGGCACATAACTAATAATTTAAATTTTTATTTTATTTTTTTATTTAGTGATATGTAAAATTTCACACGTCACTAATAAGGCTCTTTTTCTGAGTTGGAATCTGTACAAAATCTTCCTTGAACACTGAAATAGCCTTCTTGCAGCTTGTAACACTGGAATTTGTCATAATAAGGCTCTTTCCATCTTAGAGAAATAAATTTTAAATACTTTGAAGATTTTGGAATATATGGCATCCCTGTGAAAGCAGCAATATTACATTATAGTGATTTTGTCAATAGAATGCAGCCAATCAAAAACTAACATATTCAACTTACCTTGTCGTTTCAAGTGCTTCAAGGACTCATGGTCGGTATGTATGACAAATTCGTTCGACCAAAAGTAATGTTGTCAAGTCTCCAATGCTCCCACCAATGCAAAAAGCTCCTTGTCATATGTCGAGTAGTTAAAAGCTGCCCCATTTATCTTTTCACTAAAATAGGCTATTGGCCACTTCTCCTGCATCAAAACAGGTCCAATACCTATTCCTGAGGCATCACACTCAATCCAAAAAGTTTTAGAAAAATCAGGTAATGCTAATAAAGGAGCTCCACATAACTTTTCTTTAATCTCAATAAATGCACGATCTTGCTCACTACCCCATTTAAAACCCACGAAATTTTTAACAATTTCAGTGAGTGGTACAACTAGTGTACTGAAATCTTTGACAAATCGCCGATAAAAACTAGCCAAACCATGAAAACTTCTTACCTCCATGATTGACTTAGGTGTGGGCCATTCCTTGATAGCCTTCACCTTTTCCTCATCCACCGTAATTCCTTTCACGCTAACAACATAACCAAGAAACACAACTTCGTCCAAGAAAAATGAACATTCTTTACATTGGCATATAGTTTTTCTTTTCTCAAAACATCAAGCATACAATGCAAATGATCAATATGCTCATCTAAGCTCTTGCTATACACCAAAATATCATCAAAATAGACCACAACAAATCTACCTATAAACGCATGCAATGCATGATTCATTAACCTTATGAATGTGCATTAGTTAGACTAAAAGGCATTACCAACCACTCATACAATCTATATTTAGTTTTAAAGGCAGCTTTTCATTTATCACCCTCTTTCATCCTAATTTGATGATAACTCACTTTTTAAATCAATTTTTGTGAAAATACATGACCCATGCAACTCATCCAATATGTCATCTAGCCTACGAATGGGATGTCTATACTTCACCATAATGTTGTTCATAGCCCTACAATCAACACACATTCTCCAAGTTCCATCCTTCTTAGACACAAGTAGCATCGGTACCGCGCATGGACTCATGCTCTCCCTCACATGTCCTTTGGCCATCAACTCCTCAACTTGCCTTTGAAGTTCTTTTGTCTCCTCCAGATTACTCCTATAGGCTGGTCGATTAGGAATTGACGCACTTGGCACAAAATCAATTTGATGCTCTATTCCTCTAATAGGTGGCAATCCATTAGGCACATCGTTAGGAAACACGTCCTCATATTCTTGCAACAAAGAGACAACAACACCAGGCAAAGATTCTTCATGTTCGCTAGTATTAAAACATGCCTCTTTGTACAAGAGTACAAATATAGGCTGGTTTGTATAAAAAGCACTCTTAACATCACTCGCCTTATGATAAGTCTTGAATTATTCGATTCAAGACCACTTAATTTGCATTTGTTAAACCTAGTTTGTGTTGTATATATAACGTTTTGTTGTAGTTTTGTGTTATGTCTTATTTTCAGGTCTTAGTTGAAATCTAGTTCAAAACATTTAAATTAGACCTGAAAATTCACCAAGGGTAATTTGGTCATTTCCAGAGTTCGAAGTTGATCCTGAAAAAATGAAAAATCGTCCAACGCATTTCGATCGATCGATTATTTGTACAGCCAATAATTCAATCGATCGACTTTCAGTCGACCCAACTTCGATCGATCCAGATGCGATCGATCCAGATACGATCGATCGATTCTCAGAGCATATAAAAATCGATCGATCAAAGTTCAATTGATCGAAATATATTCGATCGATCGACTTCTCATCTTCCAAAAGGTCCATATATTTTCAAATCTTTGTGCGATCCAAATAAAAGTTGAGTTCTATGAACAGAAATGGACTGCGACTAGCTCTGAATACTTGGCTAAAATTAACTATTGTAGTATTTTTGTAAATCCAATTTCCAATATATATGGAATTCGGATTTAGGTTTAGTTTATGCATCTTTTGGGGTTTTAGGACTTTCTCAGGTGTATCACTTAATTTCTTAGCTAATTTTAGTGCTTTTTATTTACTTTGATGCACGTTCTCTAGGCCAAAATCCAGAGAGCAACTTCTTCTTTTTCCTCTTTGTTCTTCATGTTCTAGCTTAGGTTTATTTTCTTTTTATAATCCGAATTTTAATTTTAATATAGTTGTTTTTTATTCATTTTCTTCTTGTTTATTTACTGTTTTCCATAGATTTTATGCTTAGATTAGATTCAATCAGGCATAGCTAAACTAGTTCTTAGAGTTTGATCAAAATCCTCTCCAAAAATCATGAAGTGTTCTTGATGTTCTTGAGTTTTTTTCTTGATATGTTTGATGATTGTGTAAGGCTAGAGGATTGCAAAACTCATGCTAAAAGGTTTTGTTATCAAGATTCCAATCCATTTATTCATAAAAAAGGGATTTGCTTGTCTATGAGTTTTCTTGGATTCATGAGTAAAATCAACGTTTTTGAAAGAGAACGATGTCTTTTGCAATGGTTTTATTTGACATGATGTGTGTTTACCTATTAGAGTCACCTTATAGGGTATGCTAGGGAACACCGGTCATTTCATACCTTTGGTAGTGCAAAACGTCTTTCCATTGTAGTTTAATCTTTACATGGAATAGATCGGTGTGAAACTAGATACCTTATCATTGTGGCCTAATTGGAGTTTTCATGTATCGTGTATGCTTATTAGGATGTTTTATAAAGTGGTAAGTTAGGAAGCATCAATCCCCCACACCTTTGGTAGTATAAACATTTTTCAATTATAGATTAATCTTTATGAGGTATGTGTTTGATGTAAAACTATGTGCTTTATAACTACGTCCTAACGAAAGTATTTTCATGTCGAGGTCGTCGTAATGGTTAACGCCCATTACACGCACATATCATGCATGTTAGGAAGATCCATATAGACTTTAAGCATTTCATTGGCTGAGGATTAGATGAGATCAATACCCTAAGTTTCTTTTAAGTTTGTTTCATTTTCCGTCTTTATTACCTTGTTGTAACTTCAATTCTACAGCCTTTACTTTTGTTTTCTTTTTCAAAATTAAGTTAAATACACTCTTTAAGTATCTTGTTACGCAAAATAACCCCCAATCTCTGTGGTTCGATAACCCTTACTATAGTACAATTGATTCGTACTATTGCGAAGTGGTAAAACTTATAAATTTAAAATCCACGTAGTCGAGTCGACTACCACCTTAGCATAAAAACTCACTTGTTTTTTTTGTTGTTCTCTTATTTTCTTCTCTCTTTTCTTTTCACTCTTTTTTTTTTCCTTTCACTCCCTTATTCATCATCTTTTTTTGAACTCTCGGCCTCACAATTTTTTTTCAACTCATTCTCTCTTTTCAATTTTATTTGATATTCATACACTTGTCTTGAAGTCAACGGTATAAGAGTAACGGTTTTATTGTCTTTTACAAAAGAATGCCTATTCTTAAACCCATCATGAGTGACCTTTCTATCAAATTGCCATTGCCTGCCCAATAATATGTGACCCGCTTGCATTGGAACAACATCACAAAGTACTTCATCTTTGTACTTCCCAATTGAAAAAGAAATTAGCACTTGCTTATTTAACTTAACCTCCCCACAATCATTCAACTACTGCAACTTATACGGTCTAGGGTGTTTCCAAGTAGGTAAATTCAATTTTTCAACTAAAGTAGTGCTAGCCACATTAGTACAACTTCCCCCATCAATGATCATACTACATACCTTGTTGCTAATGTAAAGATCAATAATTTAAATAGGAAATTTAGCAATTAATAAATTGTATTTACTAAATAGATGGGATTAATAATTATATTTTAAGTAATAATAATTGTGTTATAAAAATAAAATAAGTTTAAGATAAAATAATAGAAATAGAGTAATAATTCTTATAATGGGTCCTAGTTGAATAAATAATTAATTACATTAATAAAAGTGTGGTTAAAATATATGTGGGGTCAAATGTTAATTGTTAAAAGATAGGATTTTAGTAAAGTGGGGTCCTACAGTAATTTAACAGAAGAGATGGCTTAAAATATAAGTCAATCATATCCTGCCATGTGTCATTGCCAGATTGGGTAGGAGAAGATTACTTTATCTTCTCCCAACCACTCTCAAGATGACACATGGCCACTTCTTCTTCTTCTTCTTCTTCTCTCTTTCTCTCTCTCTCTCTCTCTTCCTTTTCTCTTTCTTTTTCCCTTCTTTTCTCTCTTCTTTCCGGACCCTCTCTTCTCCTCACCCGCACGCCCCTTCTTCTTTTTCTCTTTTCTTCTTCTCCCTTTTTCCCCTCTTTTTGTCACACCTAAACTAGCAGCACCTGAACCCTCTCCATCTCTCCCTCTTCTTCTATTTGGCTCTCACACACACACATACTCAAACCACACACACACTCAAACCACACACACCCATGGCAGAGAAAGTTGAGAGAGTTGAGCCGAGAGTAACCCAGCAAGAGAGAGAGAGAGAGAGAATGAAATAGGGAGAACCTGTGTGTGGGAGGTGGGTTTGGCTGTGGGTGGTGTGATTTTCGGAGCTGTGGTGGTTGGGTCACCGTCAAAGCATGGTGGCAGCAACTAGGGCATGGATTCTAGCCCTATTCTGGTGAGATTCATCTTTTCCTTTCTTTGATCTTTGCTTGAATCTTCCTTTGATTTTCTGCTAGAATCGGATTGGGTCCTATTTGGAATTTGATTGGGTTTGGTTTAAGATGAAAATCTAGGGTTTTACTGTGGTTTTTGGGGGTTGGCCGAATGGTATGTTTTCTTTGGGTTTCGGTTTTAGTGACTTTAACCTATGATTAATACTCTGGAATGGATTGATTTTTGGGAAGGATTCATGGTTGATGAATGAAATTGTTGATGGTTTCTTCGTGTTGGCCGAATGGTGTTTATTTTATGGGTTTTGATTCTTGATTTTGATAACCTATGATTGATGCTTTATTGTAAGTGGTTGATGTTTGAATGAAAAGTGATTATGAAGGGTATTTTAATGGAAATCTATATCTGGTTTGTGTTTGTAAAATGGGGATAATTGTTTCAGTTTATGGTTAATACTTTATTATAGAT
Source organism: Alnus glutinosa (assembly GCF_958979055.1). Classification (NCBI taxonomy): domain Eukaryota; kingdom Viridiplantae; phylum Streptophyta; class Magnoliopsida; order Fagales; family Betulaceae; genus Alnus; species Alnus glutinosa. The sequence continues at coordinate 11,233,319 of NC_084896.1, read as the reverse complement.
TATAGAATGTTGGGTTGCATTAGATCCAGTTTTGGAAAGGAATTTAGTAAATGATTGTTGAAATTTTGATGGTTTGATGTGAAGGAAAATCTTGACACATTTGATGTTGTATTTTAGGGCTTAGCTTGGTGATTTATAGTTTGAGTTTTGAGGAATATATGGGCTAATTTTGATGAATGTTTTAATGGAATTCAAATCTGATTTGGATTGGTAGTTTAATGATAAATGGTTAATGATTATTTGTTAGGGATTGAGGTTAAGGTTCCTCGTTGAATGGTTGGCACTGTGGTATTGATTTGGTGAACCTTGATGGCTATGGCCGTGTGATGTGTGGGTTGATTTGGAGTGATTTTGTGGAGTAAAATCCTTCGATGGATGTTGATGCTTATGGTTAGTTGAATTCAATTCGAGTTAGAAGCAAAAATGATGGATTGGTGTGTTGGGTTAATTTGTTGTATGAGGACAAAAGATGGTTGAGTGGTTTCTAAGAATGTTGTTTAGGGATTTTATGTGAAAAATAAAGAAACTTCTAATTTAACTAAGTGTGTGTGCAACGTGTAACAAAATAATGTAAATCCAGAATTTAAAGAACACAATTATTTTGTTAATGAAGTGGAAACTCAATTAAGAGAAAAACCACTTCGAGGCAGCCAAACCCAGAAAATCGATTATTAGAAGACAAAGCCAATACATAAACAGTAACACTCACATACCCGATGCAGCGATCATATCTAACACTCTAACACGCAACCTAACGTGAACGCCTCCCAACCAAGTTTCATACTTGAAGGGATCTTTTATGGATTCTTTTACCTTAGAGCTCATCCCTAAGATAGACTTCAATAATGAGCACAGCAACAGCACACAACAGCAAAGGCTTGAGAGCTAGCGGATCTTCACAATTTCTCCCTAAAATATACTCTCTAAGATATGAAGAATTCACCGAATTCTGTAAATTGTACATGCCTAGAGGCCTCTATTTATAGTCTACAGAAGACCTAAATTGACACTAATTCGGTTTTCTCTAGGTGGTGTTCGGACGCAAGCTGAGGCTGTCTGGACGGACAACTGTGCAACCGGTTTTCCATAACGTGTTTCACGCAATACCATATCAGGGCCACATCCGGACGGTGTTGCCCTAGCGTCCGAACAGTTGCACTTCTGTTGCACATAAATACCATAATTAGGACTGCGTCCGGAAGGTGTTGCCTTGACGTCCGAACGGTTGCAATTCTTCTCCACGTCTTGCCTTATCAAGGATAGCGTCCAGACGATGTTGCCCTATTGTCCAGACGGATGCATTTGTCTTCCCATATCTGTGTTTGAGAAGGAAATCCGATTTCTTGTTGAACACTGATGAGGGTCCGGACGCGTTGCCGCGACGTCCTGACGGATGCAACCTTGAACTGTTCGAAACTTCTAGACATTGATAGGCGTCCAAACGCATGACTAGGCCGTCCGGACAGAAGCTTGGGATCCAACTTCTCTGACTTGAAATCTGCACAGAATCTTCTTTGAGCACCTTGAAACACTTTTATGAAATGAAAACTCTGAAATAAACGACAACCCTGATAATGTAGAAACATTACATAAAAGTGATTTTGTCAAACAGAATGCAGTCAATTACAAACTAACATTATGTTAATGAAAACTAGAGGGACGGTCTTGTTATTCATGGTTAGTTCTTGATATGTAGCTTGAGGTTTAGGCCTTTATGTTTTGGCCTCATGATGTAATGGTTAAATGAAGGAATAAGTAGATAAAGTATTAGACATATTAGTAATTGTATTTAAGGTTAAGAAACTAAATAATGTTACAAGCCTAAGATTAATATAAAAGGGGGATAACAATTCTAGTAAAAATGTCAATGAGTTATAAAGTACTCAAATAACCCTAAGTTAGTAAAATAAGTTAGTAAGCTTATAGAAACACATAAATGTAATATGAATCCATTATGTGACAACTTAATAGCTAATTCACCTATCCATGTACACAGAGTATTTTAGTGTATCATTGGATTAGGCTTAAGTGTTATATGTGTATATGAATATATGTATACATATACATGTATATGGCTAATATATATATATATATATATATATATATATATATATATATATATATATATATATATATATATATATATATATATATATATATATATATATATATATATATTGTTAACTTAGTAAATGAATGACAAATTATAAAAAGGGTTAACAATAATAATGTGATACAAAAAATAATATATAAGCCAATGAAAATAATAAATACATCATTGTATTAATAAACAAGATATAATACGAACATAAACCTAAATATTAACCAAATAATAGTTTAGGATACCTAGTTAGCTTTAGAATCTGAAAATGCAACGGGTGAGCACGCGGGTAATACTTGTGTCGTAGAGTATAAAGTTTAATAGCATAGTCTGACGTCATAAGTATTTGCAGGCTCATGTCATAATTGGAGACTTCAACGTGTTATCTAATGTAGAGTTCAAGTAATTAGAACACGGGGGAGATGTTGGAGTCATGAGTTCTATGCAGCTAAGGTGAGTATTCTACTCACTGAAAAAATTACTTTAATATATTATAGAATTGCAAAACATATATTGTTTTACAAATCCGGATCGATTGTATGTTGAATATATGCTTTTGGAATGATTTGAGTAGTTTCTCATTATGTTCAAATATAGCAATGATGTTTATGAAATTGATGCATGAATGAAAGGTGTTTGAATTGATTTAAAGTGTTTGAATGTGTGCTGCTGTTGGGATTTAATTATGTAAAATAGATTGTTGAAGATGCATATTGATTGATTTATTGTTTGAAGAATGCATGGTTTGCAAAGGATAGATTTATAGAGTTTGAATAGCAAAGCATAATGCATGGGCATAAAACCATAGTCATGAAAGTGGGTAATACCACAACCGAGGCAAGCCTCTAAGTTGTATGAAGGAATGGTCATGGGGTGTGATTGCGAGCTTTCACTACCTCGGGGCAAGCTCCATACAGCAAGGAGGAAGGAAATAACACTTGCCAACGCATACATAACATAGTTTACATGTGTGAGTTGTTTTTATGATATGTATATTTCTATTGACTAGTTGCATGATTTGAGGACATTGAACTTAGATGTAAATGGGTATTCTCATTGTTCGGATATAAGTAATGCAGTGTCTTGGGAGTAGGTAGATAAAATGTCATTGTTCTCCAATAAGACATGCTTGCATATTGGAGTCTCACTCTAGTGCTCGCATGATCATCTGGCGTTCAAGGCACAATATTGTAATGCCCTGGGATTCGGTGTTACCCGTATTCGGGGAATGATGATATCTTGTATCGAAGAGAAAAATGTCATTGTTTTAAGCTTAATGTACTTAGATATTTACGCTACTGGATGGGGTATCACGGTGTTTTGGGAGTAGGTAGACAGATTGTCGTCGATTCATTAGCAAGATGTGCTTGTATATTAGGGTCTCATCGTAGTACTTGCATGATCAACTATTGTATCGTAGGCATGAAGTCTTAATGCCTTGAGGCACAGTGTTATCACGTTTGGCAATGTTGGATCTTTGTGCATTTGGGTTACCAACCTAAAAATATTATAGTAGGCGAGAATGTATGTAGTTGTTTCCAACAACAAAACTTCTATGTATAATCTCAGCTGCATAATATGCTTTAAATATTTTTTATTAGTCAGTGTTTGCTATATCAGCTATGGTGGTTTTTCAAACAAAATTTTATAAAATTGGTTGCTGTTATAATGTATGCAAGACTAGAAAGGAAAGTTGGTTCTTTGCGAAAATTCAGTCAGTTTAATTTCACTAAGGTCTCGATATTATACATTGAGACGGTGAACTCATTCTTTCACTTTTACGGATGTGACTACCCCCACAACCGTATAGATGAGGTTTCTTGGTTTCAGGTATCGCCGATGTATTGGATGACCAGTTTGCTTAGCGTATGGATGCTATGATTGAAGTACATTGCGACAGTCATAAGTCGCATATTGGGTATTTTGATGTGGCTCGTGTCCTGCGTGACAAATGTATTGTGGAGCCTATATTTTAGTATGTAATTATAGTAATTTGTTTTATAAGCCTTAAACAGATAGATGCTAAATGGCCTTTTGGTTATGATTAGATTGTAGTAGAGTTTATATTGTGACTACCGCTATTCAGATTTATGTTTTCTGCTGCATAGATATTATTAGATGTGTTACTCTGATTTACTAGGTACATATTATGGGGTATGAACCACATGTTGGCTTTGCGACACATTGTCGTGCCAGTGTGAGGACCTATTTGTATTTTTAAGCGATTAATGATTATGTAAATGATTTGTATATATATATATAAAAGGGTCGTCACAGTTGATGTGGCATCTAGTATGAAAAATGTTCTCCCTTTGTTGTTCCATGTCATCTTCTTTGACTTGGGCACTTAAAGCACGCCTAGCCACAAGTGACTCACCCTCCATACTCCACATCATCGTCACAAGCGTCCTCAGGCGATGGCATTTGATCATCATCACCCTCGCTTTTGGTTTCCACCTCTCCATCAACACGTGCGATCATGGTCCTCTTATTTGGGTATTGTGAAGCTATGTGACCTACTCCCAAACAACGAAAAAACTTAATATCACAATTACGAGTTTGGGATTCGGTTTTTGTTGACACTGGGGACTTCATCTCTCCTTTTTGTTGATTCGGTTTTGGACTTTAAAATAGCCTTTTCGTCCTCTTATTGTCTTGAGAAACTTCTGCAAATATTTTTTTTGGGATGACAAATAAAGCACGTCGAAGGACTGCTTTTCTGTCTTGGTAATTCCAAACCTCTTCCCCTGAGGTCAGGTTTGCTATTACCTTATATGCTAGGACGAGATATTATTCCTTTTCTCCATAAGCATGTTTGTGTTTTTTTTTTTGTCTTATTTTTTCAACATAATTAAATAAAAAAAAAAAAAAAAAAAAAAAAAAAAAAAATTAGGGGAGAAGATGTAGAATTTTTATTTTTTTTTCTTTTGATAGCTTTTCAAATATTGCATGTCTTTTTGTCTGATATCTGCTAAATTTTCCTGTGTATCTTAATGTTAGATAGTTACTTTTCTCATGCGATGTAAAATTGTGCACTATCCAAAGCTCTCCTAAGGTACATTTGTTTTATTCTCTGATTTTTAGCTTCTGAAAGTTCATATGAGAGATTTTTTTTTTTGCCTAGATGGTCAAATTGACCAACTCGCTAGTTAAACCTAGAAACTATAAATTCTGGCATTTTTTCTAGGTTGCAGCACCAAGTGATGAAAAGTATTTAAATTTCTGTAATTATGGATCATTAAAAAGATCCACTGCTTATTGTGCTATAAATCTGTTCTTAAACTTGTCTCTATAGAAACAGTCAGTGACCAATTCATTGCGGAAATAGACGGTCACTAAAGGACTAAGTAAAAGAAAAGTGCTGCATCTTACGGAAAGTGTATCAGACGAGGGTGGCTAGGCCCTAGTAAAATAAGGTTTGACTTTTGACTGATCTAATATTGATTTTCTCTCTTGTCTAGAAAATTCAGTTGTTTTAAATCATATCAGCAAACTTCATACCTTATTGAGAAAGTTTTTACACACACACGCATAACATGAATTGAGTAATCTATTTAAAATTTCTATCTGCAGTTAAATTTATTCTCATTGACTACTTAACTCTCAATTATATCTTTGCATTTTTTTTTTTAATTACTATTTGACTGTCTTATCAGTTATTTATACATGTGTGTTATGAAACTATCTTTAGGGAAAAATTATTTTTTTGCAAATTTTTTTCTAATTTTCAGCTTTTCAGTGTAAAGCGTCTGGACAGACTTGGCTTACAGTCTGGACGCAAGCGGCCCTGCCGATTGCTAATCTAGCAGTGGACAGCTAGAACGAGATTCTTACAAGTATTTTTCCGCCGCTTACTTTCTCAACCAGCTGCACACCACTGCATTTTTATTGATTTATCATGACATGTGTGTTTTTCTTGCGAATTACTCCCGAGATTTTGGCATTCTCTGCACATCGCTTCTCATTCTGCGGTAATCTCTTTGTCTTCATCTGTTCTTTTAAGTTTTTGTGCTTCTCAGAATAGTGAAATTTTTGTTGATTGGAATATTTTTCATGAGATATTGTGCATAAAAATCCTATTATGTCCGTGTGTTGAGTTGATATTGATATATCTGGGTCATTTAGGTTGCTATATTTGCTTATGTAAATTTTGGCATCTAATTGATAGCCGTCATAATACCACATTGTTTTTAGAATTAATAGGATCTAATCTTTCTTGGTAGTGGTATTTTTGGAAATATTTATGTTTAAATCCTTTTATGAATATGTCAGCCAGCGGTTCCCAGTACAACATCCGACAGATGGATTCTTTGAAAAACAGACTGTTGTTGAAGTCATATGCTTAAATTCCAAGGGTCTCAGGATTTAGATGAGCTTGTTTCCCCAGTTCATGCAGAGCCTTTCATAGTTTCTTCCTTCAGATTTGCACCAGTTAGAGGTTTTAATGGTGAATATTCTCATTTATCTAGCAAACTAATTAACTAGAGGATTTCAATCTGCGGATAATCAGTTTTAGGCTTTGCAAATTCAAGCGACTGAAGGTTTTCAGTCTATGGTTCCCGGCTTCAGGAGCTTGAAACCGATGTGGCACAAATCTAGATTAATGAACGGATTTCACTCCGTCACTTGGTTCAGTGAATCAGCAGGTTTTGATGCTTGTTGTTTTACAAACTTGTGATTATTTGGGCTTTTTACAGTTCTCTATTTCCATGTGTTTGGACTTTGGAACTGTTTAATTGTGGTTTTTCTATACTCTGTTTACCCTTTGTCCTTTTGAGACAAAAAGGGAGAGTATTTTTATTTTTGGACCGAGAATGTATTTTTAAACCGGTCAAGTGATTTTTGTTTCAGAATGGCCAAATGGGGAGTTTGTTAGTTTTGTTGGCTGCATTTTGTTGACAAAATCATTATTATGTAATGTTGCTGTTTTAACAAAGATGCCATATATTTCAGAATCTTCGCAGTATTTAGAGTTTATGTCTCTAATACGGAAAAAGCCTTATTATGACAAGTTTCTGTGTTACAGGCTTCAAGAAGACTATTTCAGTGTTCTAGGAAGATTCTGTACAGATTTCGACTCAGAAAAAGTCTGATCCTATGTTTCCGTCCGGACTGCCCAGTCATGCATCCGGACGCCCATCAATGTCGAGAAGCTTTTGAACAGCTCCAGGTTGCATTCATCTGGACGTCATAGCAACACGTCCAGATGCTCTTCAGAGTTCCAGAAGATTTTAGTTTTCCTTTGCAGACACAGATTGGGAAGACAGCCTGCATCTGTCCGGAAGATAGGGCAACACCGTTTGGACGCGGACCTTAATAAGGAAATTACGTGCAGACAATTTGCATCCATCCGAACAACTGGGCAACACCGTCCGTACGCAGTCTTTGATAAGGAAATAACATGCAGACAAATTGCAACCGTCCAGACTTTAGGGCAACATCGTCCGGATCCGGCCTTGATATGGAAACGCATGAAGCACGTTATGGAAAGGCGGCTGCACAGTTGACCGTTTGGACGCTCTATGCTTCCGTTCAGACGTCACCTAGAGAAATCTGAATCAGTAGCGATTTAGGTTTTCTGAGCCTATAAATAGAGGCCTCTAGGCATGTAAAAATTAGGAATTCAGTATTGAATTCTTCTGCACTTAGAAATGGTGTTTATGTAGAAATTGTGAAGATCTGCTAGCTCTCTAAGGATTGCTGGTGTGCTAGTACTTTGCTCGTGTTGAAGTGTGTCTTAGGGAGGAGCCCTAAGGTAAAGGAATCCATTGAAAACCCCTTCAAGTAGGTAACTTGGTTGGAGGCATTCAAATTGGATTACGTGTCAGAGAGTAAGATACGATCGCTGCATATGGGTATGTGAGTGTTACTGTCTTGTTACTAACTTTGTCTTCTGAATAGTGAAATTCCTGAGTTTGGCTGCCCCATAGTGGCTTTTCTCTTATTTAAGTTTCCACTTCGTTAACAAAATATATGTATCATTTAAATTCCGCATTTAAATATTTTGTTATACATTGTTCACACATACACGGTTAAATTAGAAGTCTCTTTATTTTTCACTTGCCTTCTAGCATTATGGACTCTTTGGGAACGCTCTTCGCGCCAAGCAACAATGACAGCGTCTTGCCTATCCATTCGATTCCAAATCTCATTAAACACCACGTTCATGCTTGCAAATTGTTGTTGCATAGCCTGCAACACGAAGGACATTTCCTCTCTTCCTTCTTGGTTCGATGTGTCACCCATATTTTTGAAACTGTAGAAAAATGTTAGAAATAATTTCTCACAACACTCCCTCACATGTTTGCACTCAAATTATGTCACTCACACTCGTGTTTCACTCTTAAATTAGCTTTTTCTTGATATTAGTCTGACACTCTCTTGCTTCCCATTTTCAGATCTTTATTAAACTAATAAACTTGATCAAGAAATTCAACTTGTAGTATTTAAACCAATACCAACGGCAAGAAAATATTATAGAAACAATGAATCAAAGGAAAAGGACAAAAATCAGATTTTTTTGAGAGAAACTGAAACTACAAAAGTCACGAATCAAGAAAAAATTAACTTTGATAATCACGGTGAATGATAGTATCTATTGCTTCAGTAACACCTTTTTTTTTTCTACTTTTTCTTCTTCTTCTTTTTTACGTCTCTCTCTCTCTCTCTCTCTTTCTTTTTCTTATTTATTGATTTAACTTTGTGCACAAAACAAAATAAGAATAAGGAACAATAAGCACAAACAGAATAAGATAAGATGATAACAAGAAACAAAAGATAAAAGGACAGTAAACCTAATTTTAGAACCTTGGCTCTGATACCAAATAATGCAAACCTCAACCGACACGCTTTGAGACCTAACAAACAATATTGAAATATTTGCCCAAAGAAAGCTAAAATTCAGATTTTTGATAGAAAACCTCAATTCAAGGTATATAAATGAAATGCGAACCAAATGTATAAAGTAACAAACCCCGACTCAATGATTATAATTGAATCACGAACCGAAGGTATTAAATTTGAACACCACAAAGAAGAATCCTTGATAAGTTCACAGGTTCTCTGAAGAACCAATAGAGGAAACAAACCTCAAGTTTTCTTTTATTTTCATTCAATGATACTTCATTATAATGAGTGTAGGCTATTTATAACCTTTTCAACCCTACGTGCCCACTATAAGGAAAATAAAACTAACGTATTTCAAAAATAAGAAAATAGATAAAAAAAAAAAAAATAATAATAAAATAAAAATAAAAGGAAAAAAAAAAAAAAAAAAAAAAAAGACTAAAAACATAAGAGCCTAAAATTTAGCATTAATAATAGGCACGTCAGTTAACCAATTAATTGGTATAGAATTGGCAAGTCAAAATTGGTATGAAATAGGCAAGTCAGACAGCCAATTAATTGGTATGAAATATGCAAGTCAATCAACCAATTAATTGATATGGAATTGGCAAGTCAATCAGCTAATTAATTGGTCTGAAATTATAAAGTAATTAGCTACTTTCTCCTTTTAATTCCACGCCCACTCAAACCATAATCAGTCATTAATCCACACCATTGCTAAGGAAATTACACCCATCAATAGCTTGAATTAAATTTATTACGCATTCATCTTTCTTTGGGCCAAGCTTAGAATGCCTCGTTTTAAAATCATCTCAAATCTCTTGAATTAGCCCATTAAGTGCTTCTTTGATCTTCTTGGATCTTGCTCTAGTAAATTAGCCCAACTAGAACATGCAATAGATCATTTAATGGTGCTTGTTGATTTTCATCAGTATTAGGTTGCAAAGGGGCAGCCATGGGAGTTCAACCCTTTTTATACCTGGGCTCATTGGCCCGTAAGGCCGTAACCACACCCCCAATTGGTTTTCAGTCTCCTCGTCATTGAGCCGGAAACCTATTTTTCCACGACAATTATTCTGAGCATGGAAGATCCGCTCGCATTTGAAGCAAAATTGAGGCGGCTTCTCATACTTGAACGACACCCAGATGGATTTGCTATTCAGAGTGAGTGCTCTGCCCCTATCTAGAGGCATTGTCAAGTCAAGTCAATGTTGATCCGTATACACAAGCATCGTCCCCATCCTACCCCATCTCCAATAACATCCCCCTCCTCCACATCTCCCATAGTCTCACCAATTTTGCATCCCACCTCTCGATTCATACAAACGAGGGGCATATCATGCACCTGGACCCAAATTGGGGAACGAGTAAAGTCCATCTGCATCGGGAGAATGCTTTCGTCCATGTCCTTTAATACGAGAACACTCTGATCAAACGACCAAGGAAGACCCTCTTTGACCCTACGCTTATCTCCCTCGTTGAGAATTCAAAGAGCCACAGATTCTCGCATGAGTTCTTCAAACACAACACTGTCCATTGTCTTCCATAATCGCGACATCAACATCCTGAAAGCTTCTTTTCGGATTCTACGGTCTGACAAGATCCACCCTATTAGGCACTTTTCTCCTTTCATCCTTGGGTCAGCGGTTTCATCCTCTGATATAGTGATGCCCAACTTCTCTCCATCCGTTAATGACATGTTTCCACACAGTTTCAAGCGACTCTGCCATATGCTCCACGCACGTCGTTCACTGCAGATTAACAAACAAACAAAAAACATTCCCCGCCATACGAACCGGCGGGAGACCCCACACTCAGCCCTGTGGTTTTTCCCAGAGAGAAAACCCTGGAGAAAGGACTCCAAAATATATAACAAGATTATTGTTGGGCGTGTTATTTGTATAAATGGTACGGATATGGGTCATGCAATTTCCACTTCTATCAAAATCATAAAGAAACCTGTTGCGAATATAATGTACTACAGGCCCATTCAAACACACACACACACACTATATATATATATATATGTAATGTTATATCCTATTGGACGGGTGTTTTATTAAATCCATCATTAGATTTTCTTTTATTTTTTATTTTTCATTATCCGTCATTTTTAGCCAATGAGAAGAACCATTTTAAACATAATTGTTTTTTTTTTTTTTTTTTGATAAGTAAGAGAGATATCATTAAAAAGCGCAAAGCGCAATCAAGTACACAGGAAATATACAAGAAAAGCAGCTAGGAAGAAAAAGAAAACATAATTGTTCATAATTTTAGTTTGTGTTTTTGAAAATATCTTAAATACATGAATTTAGGAAGGACAAAGATTTCCTCCAACCTAGTCTATAAAATTGCCGTGTATCTTTTAACTATGTGAGAAGTACATGCTTTTTAATAATTATCTTAAAAAACCATGAATTTCTTGCATAGTAATTCAAAAAAAAAAAAAAAATCATGTGTTTCTTAAGTACGAGCTCCAAACTAGGTTGAAAAAAATTTATGTCAATATAGGATTTTGATAGTAAATGATAACCGATTGATATGAAATTTGGCTTGTAATCAACTGTAGGATTGATATATAATAATAATAATAAATAAATAAATAAATGAAATAAAATTAAAAAATTCAATGTAAAATTACTTGATGGTAACTTTATTGGAATTAACATAGGTGTAACTTGAATCTAATCCATATAAAAACCTTTTAAGATTTTGGTTACAGAATAAAATGGTTGTGCTTTCTTTCTAAGCAAAAATAGTTGGCATATCATTATGTGGTAGAGATGGATACCATATATTACGTTTAATACCATATATTACGTTTGCTCTCAAAGCTTTGACTAAAGTTTAAGAAGAAATTAAAGTTCCATTACTGCTAAACTTTATTTTCAGTTTTGAAACAAAGGCACCCCGGGGCGGAATTAGTAAGAGGCTTGAGGGAACTCACTATACACTTGTTAGTTTGCAGGGTACTGGTTTTTAAAATAAGTAATTTATTTAATAGACTGGTATATAACTGATATACAATTTAATGATTTGATAATAAAAATTAATAAAAAAAAATGGTTGAAGAAATAGAGTAAATGCTCGGTCACTGCTATTAGCAATTGATTTTGTCTACTTGGAAGTAGATGAGATATTATCGGTCCACTTAACATTAATATATTCGCACCAAGACTGGGCCATTTAGGGTTGAGGCCTCAAAGTCTATAATAATTAGGACTGATAATTTTTAACACGATTCATGGACTCGACACAAACTCAATACAAAATTAAAATGTTAGGGTTGAGGATTCTAACCCGTTTAACTAAATGGGTCGGGTTATGATTGACTTATATAGTCTTATACCAATACTTCGACATGAATCGAATCTAACACGCAACAATCAACATAATGACATACAATTTTTTATATGACCCGCAATTTCGACATAAAATCCAATACAAAATTAGAGGGTTAAACTTGTTTAATTCAATGGATCAGGTTAAAGTTGACCTATATAGTTTTATACCCATATCTCAATACGACTCAAACCCAACCTACAAACAAGAATTACGCTCCTAATAGTAATGCTACACATAATTTCATTTTCACACATTCAAATGCATGTATTCTCTCGTAACATTCAAAATTATCATTAGAGTTATAATTTAATAGTACCCATCCAAAATTTCATATTGATTTTAGAGTCGCATCAAGGGTGTACATTTGAAAGTGTGCAAGTTTAAAGCATTACTCTTTCTAATAAGATATTTAAGTGGATTGGTTAGATAGATAGAAAAATAAAAAAAAATAAAATAAAAAATAATAATAATAATAAAAATGTCGGAGATGGTAATTTTTTCATAACTTCAAATGAATGTCAAAATTCCGGCACGCGAACAAACAATTATTAGTTTTTAGAGTTTAACAAAAAAAAAAAAAAACACTTCCCAAAAAGACATTTGTGAAATTGTTTTAATAATAATAAAAATAAAAAGAATAGGAGGAAAATGGAAGAAAAAACAATGATGAATCATGAACCTTTATCCTTGCGAGCCATCTCCTTCCTATTGGCGTAACTCTTGGCATGAAAGTCCACAAAAAGAGCCAAAAGAGAGGCATTGAAAACAGCATTGAAGCACCAACCCCCTATCCCGGAGCACCCGGATCCGATGAAGTGGTAGTACAGCATCCGACCCGACACCGCAAAGCTGAACGCGAATTGCACAATCTGCACATCCGTCACCAGCCTTTTCCACTTGGGCCGGACCCCCATTGCGCACAACAAGTAGTAGGCGTACATTATCACGTGCACCGCCGCATTCGTCACCAGCCCCACCGGGAACAGGGACTGCCGACTGTGCAGCCAAAGGTAGCACATGATCACCACCGTTGCGTGGTGGTACACGTGGAGGAAGGTCAGCCTCCGAGTGGAATTACTGAGAATGATCAGAAGGGTGTCCACGAATTCAAGGATCTTGGAGAGGTAGAAGATGTAGGCCCAGAAAAAGAGGGGCCCAGTGGGAGGGGTATGCGGTGGGAAGCAAACGATCCAGTGGAGGTGAGGAGTGTGGGTGAGGATGGAGAGGGAGCAACCGACGGCCATGACGAGGGAGAGGAGGAGGAGGGTGAGGTTGTGGACTGCGGAGATGGGTTTGAGGAGGCGGGGGCCGAGGGAGGGGAGCGGGATGAGGTGGCGGGAGAATAGGAAGGTGAGAGAAAGGTAGGAGACAACGGTGAGGGTGAGGAAGAGTGGGGTGGAGCCTGGGGTTTGGCCGTCGCTCCATGAGAAGTGGAGGATGGCTGGGTGGTTCACCAGCCAGAATTGTAAGGTTGAGATGGCGGCGTTCATCTTCGGGCGACGGTGACGGCTGTGGGGGACGACAGGAAAAGAGAGAGGGTGTTGACTTCTGAATTAAGTGGCTTGCTTTTTAATTTTCAGGATTTGATGAGGAAACTTAAGGGTGGGATGAAAACAGCCACCCCAGGCCAGTACTGTGAGATATTTTTATTAAAAAAAATAAAAAATGTTGTAGGTAACATTGCACTTGTTCAAAATAATTTTTTTTTTTTTTTTTTTTTTTTTTTTTTTGAACAGGGACCTTTCATTCAATCTAGAAAAGCCAAGAGGCAAATACATCAGCCCGAAGGCTACAACAGCCCGAAGGCAAAAAACACAGTCCTAAAGCTACATTAAAAGCCTGAAGGCATAAGGCAGTGAGTAGAGATGAAGAATTCCTAAACACTAAGCTAGGAACAAGCCTAACTTGAAGCAGTTACCAAAGCAACAAACTAAAATTACAAGAACAAACATATGACCCTTTCTTAAACATTGAAGAACAACCCTCCTAAAATGAAAGGGTCTGGTCTAGCTACTAAGCCACCTAAATGCCCAAATAATTTTTAGCTCATTACAATAATACACTGTGAAAGAAGCAAGAATATACAGTAAAACACAGAAAACAAATCGTTAGCCGGCAAGTGGAGGAACCACCCTGACACCGGCGTGTGAAAGACAACGCGCCGCTCCCGGGCCTCTCATGCTGCAAACAATCAACAATCCTTCCCGAAAGCACCACCCAACCGGCCGGAAAAGTGGCGCGCGGCCCACACGCGCAAGCCACACTCTCAGCGCATACAAGCCACGCTCCAAGTGTAGAGGTTCGACACAGCCAAAGGTTGCGATGGCGGGAACAGAGGCTGACAGCAAACAACACAGGGGGGGTCGTGTCGTAAGATCTTCGGCGTAACCATGTAGATCTAACTCAAAAGAAAGCCGAAAATCACGAACGAAGATCACTCCAAAAGACGACTAAAACGAAATGTATCTGTCCAACACAAAGAAGAAACAACAACCAAAGCACAAATAAACAAAACTCCATAGCCCCAACCGCTAGGAGAATAACAACCACCACCGTAAACGACCGGGGGGAACAAAAAAACTCCCACTGGAACAAGCCAGGGGACACAAAAGCCACTCTAGCTCACAAAGAAACTAGAGGGAGAAACACCACCAAGAGGAAGGAGGCGTGAGGCCTCCCTCCCCTGGAGAAACCAACTCTCAGAAACTCTCTCTCTCTAGACAAAGAAAAACGAGATTGTCTCTCTCTAGATAGCTTGTTCAAAATAATTTTTAACACGATTTATGACACTCTTCAAAGTCTTCTCCAACTATTGAATATAATTTTTAGGCGTAATTTTTTTTCTTTTGTTAATAAGCTATCGTTCTCTGTCAACATGCTCTTATGAACTGACACATCGATTAGAAGAAAACATTCAATTACCAATTTTGTACATTTACCGCATTTATGTCAATCAGAACTGTTAACTCAGATGATCAATGCCTCACATGACCCTCATATGCGTTTTTATAAGTTTTTCTTTATCTTTTACCCTCTCAATTTATCTTTTACCCTCACATTCAAAGACCTAATTGAAATATACACATGAAACGATTTGTTTGACATATATAATCTAAACGCATCGTTTTAGTAAAAAAATTAAAAGACTTTGAAAAGCTCCAGTTAGAACGAGTCCCCCACCAATCACTACCCAAGCAAGAAATACAACTCCTTAAAACAAAAACACAAGAAAACAACAATTAACAAAAGGATGTATCATGTATGTATCTTCCCAATGGCTATTTTATTTTATTTTATTTTTATTGGTTCAAGTGTAAGGGACGAAGAAGTGCGTAAATTAAGAACATAGGAATCTTTTGAAACAAGTTTTTGCTGCAATGAAAGAATGACATTCAGATCTTCATCAATTACATCCAATTCTAACATTTGATCCAAGCCATTTTAATCCTCAAAAAGAATTTCCTACTCCCTCTCTTTATTTCTTCTCTTTTTCTTTCTTTTTGAAATACTGGAATTTCATACCACACTGCTGCCTTCTTATTTCTTTCTTTTTTCTTTTTATTTTTTTATTTTTTTTTTAATGATGTACTTCCAATTATATATATTATTGATATTTACCACCACGTAATTAGGAGAATGAATAATGGCTCAAAATTTGAAAATTCCTTCACAAATAAGTTTTGCTGGATTAAATCCTGCAAGTTCGACAGTTTGACGCCGAAACAAATGTTAAACTAATTCTTCAGAAGAATGCAATCTCAATACTGGTAAAAAAAAATTCTGAATACAAACAGTCAGTCAACATGCGCTTGACGTAGATATCATCATGTCCAAGAGTTCTTTACGGGACAAAAGAAAAATCGAGAAATCCTCCCCAAGACACAATATTATTCTCCTTCTAGTCATTAATTTTGTTCGTTTTAGCTGCCCCCCCCCAATCGCTGCAGCAGTCTTGGAATCATTATATTTATGGGACACTTCCTCCTTGCAGCTCTTACTTTGACGAGCAAGTTCGCCGGCAAAAATTAGACTCTGACTGACTGTCATGGCATCAACAAAAACTATTATGTTCAACCTGTAGTCACCTTCTTCCGGACAATCCTCTTTCTCCGAGCCTTGGGCGCTGATGTTTGCCCATCGGCAGCTGAGTCAGCAGTCCCTTGTTTGATGCCAAGGAGGCCAAGCCCAGAAACAACAGCATTCTTCGATATAAACCATTTCGAAGACGCCCTCTCAGCATCCTCTGGAGGCCTGCTGTAAACCTTCAAGAGACTATCAGGATCAACCAGCGGATCTGCCTCTACGCCTAGCCAAGCCACCCTTGATCTCTCTCCTAATTGAACATTCAAAAGCCTGCATAAAATCACTAACGGGGTTAAACAACTCCACGAGCTCTGACGTAAATATTGAAAGCCAGGGAAGAATTTATTTTACGTACATATATTTTGGTCACTTATACAAACCAACCAAACATTACTCTCATCATCTATAGTCACAGATTTCAATTTACTCAAGATGCTGAATATTAACAGGATCTCTCAAAGATTGCAAGATAATGGAACCAGCCGGACTTAAAGCAGGATTATAGTAAAGAAGACACCTAATTAATGCTATAACACTCATAAATGGGTTCCTCAAACATAGAACCATGTAACCAAGAGAACGCTAAATAATACAACTGGATGAAGTTCTCAGAACATATTAGGCAAATATGTCAACAATATTAAAATATTGAGTAGATATATTAACAGACCCACATGAATATAAACCCAAAGAATATTATATCTATTTTGTAAAAGAAGAAGAAACCCTTTCCTAAACATGATTACATGGATAATAAAAGTTAAAATAATAAAATAGAGGCAGCTACACTTAGAATACCACATAACTAGGTGAAAATATTTGACTAATTTGACAAAGCAGCCAAAGCCTTATCAATTTTCATAAATTGGGAAAAGGAAAAGAGAAAATTCCTTCCATAAGCAAGAGAAAATGATAATTTAACTACGTAAGTGTGCACAAGCAAAGTGAAAGGCTCATATATGAATGACTGTTTAGCAGTGAAAGTAACAGACCTCAAAGCTGTGCTAAAACACAGTGCCACTGTGATGACATCAAAATGGTTGATCATTGCTCTATCAAATCCACATATCAGCTGATATCTGAGGTTTGCATAAAGACCGAGAAATGCACCGTAACCAAGTGCATTAGTACTCACAGATGGAATTGTCACAGATAACCTGCCAAACAATTATAGGTCACCGACAGTAAGTTAGTTGGACTAATTCGCCCAATCACAGGCAAAGTTTTTTACTACCTTCGATTAAAATGAAAAGGAAAAAGACAAACGTAATACATGTTTTTAAGACATGCTTACCTTCCCTCCTTTTTACTGGCCAAAAAGTTTGACAATGCACCTTGTACTGCTCCAGCACTTAAGCCAACCATACACAACTCTGCAGCCTTGTAGAAGAATGAGTGAACTCTCTTTTGCAAATCAAATTCCCGTAGCGGGTAACTCTTCTCAAATATATTGTTTGGGAGCTTTTGCAAAGTATTTTGCAAATCGAATTGGAATGTGTTACCATACGAACGACAAGGAGCAAGTGACCAAACAACGATGGCATTGCAGGCTGCTACTGTGAGCACATTAACAAGTGCCAGATCCCATTCTTGCTTTATCCTACAACCATAGTAAAGCAGAAACTAATCAGTTAAGTATATTGACTGGGCATGGTCAAATAAAGTTTCACTTCCCTTTCGTGAAATAAAGCACCCACCTATCCTTGCGATTCTTCAACTCCCACCAAACTGAGCAACCAATTGTAGCAGCCTCCTCCAAAAGAAGCCTATATAAGAAGGCAGGATCTGCAATCATCCTGTGCAACAGAACAACATTAGTTATTACATAATAAAATTTGAGGACAGACCCAAAACGCTTACAGCAAATAAACAGTCAATGCACATAGAAAATAATCCACCACTTAGTTCTTAAAAACGTTATTGAGAGGATGACATAAAAATACTATCTGTTATGTTATAGAGTTTAAAGTTTTGGTAAGAAGTTCATCCATAACAAAAACATCCATTTTCTGAAAATAAATCATTGCCTTTGATAACACAAAAACATTCATTTCCAGGTACCTATTAAGACAGTCACACTACAAATGAACATTATAGTGAACTGTAATTCTTAAACAAATACAGCCTGCATCACCAGCCAGAATGAAAACTATTATATGAATATCTTTTCTTTGATAAGTAACTATTATATGAATATCTTATTACTCCCTCTACCCCACAATAGATTATGTGCTCTCCATTTTAGGCTGTTTCAAAAAGATAAAAAATTTCAGAAAGGAAAGCATTTATCTATTTAACAGCCCTATATACATTTAAATTTGAATCCATCATTTTCCAAATTTGAACTCACTTTTCTTCAAATCTGAACCCACCTTTCTTGGCCAATCTAAGGGCATTTTAGAAAGAGTATTAAAATGCACGCAATCTGTATTTGATCTATTGTGAGATGAAGGGAGGTGAAACCAAAGTTTAGAATGATAGAAACACAACAGCAGCACGGATCAAAAGAACCTACCTGTTGGAAGCCATAGACTTAAGGCTTTATGCGTTGTGTCAAATAAAAGGCCCGTGCCAATTAAATAATCATTTTAGTCAAGTGACCACAGTAGTCGTTAGGCCTTTATGACTTGCTGGTTGAAGTCTCATCCAAATAATAAGGGTTTTTTCATAACTAAAATATATATGAAAAGGATCATGAACAGTTTAAATTAGGGTTTTTTCATTTTGAAAGAAGCTTTAAAACTCTCTTTCTGAATCAGTACCTAGTAAATTGAGATTTACGGCTTTGCTTTGTTAAACATGTGATATTCTGATTTCTTTTTCTCTTCTTTATTTCTTCTTTTCGTTTTCTGCTTTCCTGCACCTTTATCATTTTTAAACCTACAGGCAGATCTGAAAAACCATTCACAGCACTCATACTTTACCAGACCCAACCTTTTTCTCATCAAATAATAAAACCTAGCAACCCAAAAATACTAAACCGAGCCTCTGTTACTGTTCATTACAGTTTGAAATCCTGCTAACAGCAACCTGATTCCTACTATCCTTGCGTTACCTCAAATCCAAATTTAATCCTTACCTTATATCTTTAAAAACCGTAAGTCTTTGTTCTCCATCAATTAATCCTCCAAAAGCCACTTTATAACCCTCTTTTTTCTTCTTTCCAAACTCCTAGCAACATGACAATCGATCTCTTGAATCCTATTACCTTTCAGAACAGCTCCCACAAGTCCACACTCTATTAAGACAGCCTTTTAAACTCATCCATACAGGCTAATTGAACTGCATATCCAAAACCCATATCCAATGGCTTGATTGTAACTTGATTGCCTTAATGCCTCAACAAATTGAGGCCAATCATCTCATACAGTCTAATTGAACTGCATATGCAAAACCCAGGGCCTCCTCATGGGGTAGAGATCAACATAAAAGCCTTTACTGCATCTCAGGGGATTCATTAAATTACTCTTACACTTCAGCAAGGCCTGTATTCTGCTACAGAAAACTGAACAAAGATAAAGTCTTTTTTTTTTAATGAATAAAACTGAACAAAGATAAGTTGTCATCTTGCAAAGATGAAGAACAAGATCATAACAAGAAAGACTATATCACAGAAAAGGAACAATAATCCATAGACAAAAGCCCAATTTCAAGGGTATAACTTTGAGTATTAGACTAATTGCAATCTTGTATCTCCCAGTAAATTACCCTGTCATGAAGCAGTTTCTTTATCTTCAGATACTATTGCAATTTAACATATGTAAAGCTTTTTCTCATTTTCTAAAGCAAGATAAGTTTATAGCCATTTGACTGAATTCTTTTACTGGTCAGAGCTATAACTGTTTTAATGGCATCTAACCAAGCATGTACAACATTTGGAACATAAAAGGAAGGGGTGAGCATAGGATCATCTTTGGATTTTTTTGTTGAAATTCTCTCCGTTCTCTCTCTTCTTGTCCTCCCGCTCATTCCTTCTGTCCTGCTAGTGGCGGCGCGTGTAGGCGCGTCACGCTAATTCTTGCTTCGGATTGTTTCGCTGGGTACGATAGAAGGGCTCGTATCGCTTCACTGGAGTTGGCCCTCAGTCCAAATGGATAGACGACTTCTTCTAGGGATCTGAGGCGAGTCACGCAAGGGATGTGAGGGATGGATAGACGATTTCTGGTGGAGGCAAAAGCGTTTGTCTTCTCGGTCAATGAAGGGGCGTCAGTGCTAAGGGTGGAAGAAAATCGGAAATTTTATTCCGGTGCGGTGTTTCTGAGCAACCAGTGCATCGAATGGCTGGGTTCGACTATGGAGGTGCTGAGGGGGGGAAATGGTATGCCCGATTCTGTCAAATCATTCCAGGAAGAGGAGAAGGTGACGATAGTACGCACTGGAGGTAACATTAATGGCAGGTTTATGGAGGTAGCGGTCTATGGGGTGGGCGTTCATAGAGGGTTCCTTCGCATTCCTGAGGGGCGGGGTGGATGGGGCTGGATCAAGTTCATCTCTGAGCTGCGTAAGGCCTTAGTAGTGGTTGGTAATGCGGCTGGGCGCGGGCCCGGTGGTTCCTCGCCGGAAGAGAAGTTAAGGGGGAAGAAGGTGGGGGTTTGGTTCGGGAAGGCTGCGGGATCTCTGTCTTTCGCGGAGGCGGTTCGCTCGTCGCCATCCATCTCTGCATCTGGTGGCAGGAATAAGGTCGCGCAGGAGGAGGCGGCCTGGTGCGAGGAGCAGCTCACGTTAAAGGACCGGTCCTGCGAGATTATTCGGCAGGCGGTGGACTGTTACGTCTGGGAGAAGAGCCGTTTGGTTCCGGCCGGGAAAGACCTCGGTGGCGATGGTTTCAACGTGCGAAAAGTCAGAAAGTGCAGTAGCAGGGACAGCGATGTCAGAGTCTGCAGAAAGATTCTTGAACAGGTTGGAGTTTGGCTGGATTGGGTGAGTGGGTCAAACGTGGGCTGGAGAAGGAGATCTTCTGTTGGGCTGAAAATGGGCCAGTGCAAGATATCCTCAGTTAGTAGGCCACGTTGGAAGGTTGGTTATAAGAAGTTGGGCTCTAAGCCCAAGCTCAAGAAGGCTAAGAGGACTTCCCCGGAGCAGATTTGTGGTCTCGACGAAGCGAGGTTGGATTCTGGATCTTCGGGACTGGGCTCTTTGGCGCCGGAAGCCGTGGACGGGTCGAGTTCTACCGGTGGGGGGCTCAAGGGAGGTTCGTCGTCGATGGAGGGTGCTGCCCCGGTGGAGACTACGGCTCTTTCCGCTCATCACGTTTTGGACTGGCAAGATGGGTCTAGGCCGAAGAAGATGACGATTGGCGTGGATGGGGGGATGTCGGAAAATGGAGAGCTTCCTAGCGGGTGCACGGCGATGGTTGAAGATATCTCAGTGTGTGCGGTGAAGCCCATCAAGCGTCTAGAAAGGTATGGGTGTGGCTTATCCTCGGGTAAGCTTGGGGGAATGGAGCCGGGCCCTAAAGGATTTGAGTTTCCCTCTGTGGGGGCGGATGAGTTGGGAGAGAGGATTCGATTGTCTCTTCCAGTGATGACGGACAGTGGGTCGCTCATTTACCCGTCCGAAACAAAATCAGTCATGAGGTATCAGCGGAAATCGAAGGCCAAAGCGAGTAAGCTGGATATTCCCTTGATTGAAGAGGCAGTGACTGCTTTGTGTTCGCCGATGACACAGTGCGCGGGTACTTCCCAGGCGTTGGACGGGTCTGTGGGTCAGAAATTGCCGAAGCCAAATGGGGGAGTGGGCCTTCGGCGAGGGTTCCTTCTCCCGAGAAATCCTTTGAGCGACTGTATATCAAAGACAGAAGTCAAGGGTGAGAATCCCAAAGTGAATGGATTAATCCAATCTCAGAAGTGGCCGGTTGGGTTTGGCCCAACCGGGGAGATTGTATTGTGGGATCAGGGAGAGATAGGTGATTCTCCTTACCCCTTGGGCGTAATTCCTCCTGATCTACTTTTGGAGTGGGAGTCCGATGGTGCTGAGGATGAAGATTCGGCCCTGGCATTGTTGGATGCCATTGAGGAGGATTTCCATCGGGATACTATGGGGAAGCGGCAGAAGAACAAAGGGAGGAGGGAACTGCAGAATCTGAAGTGCTCCATTAACTATGACGGTGCGAGTGTGCGTCCTTGGAGTAGGAGAGGAAAGGCTCAGGTTCTGTAGTGTGTGGGTCGGAGGTGGGGTTCGGGTGTCGTGTCTTAGGGTGTTGGGTTTCGAGGGTTCTTGGATGGGTATGTGGTGTGCTCTTTGAGGGTTTGGGTTGGGGTTTGATGCTATCGTGGGATGGCTTGGGTGGGTTCTCTCTTCCTTTTTTAGGGCTGTTTTTTTATTTTCAAGCAATGCGTTGTCTTGTATACTGCCGGTGTACTAAGGGGCGCCTGACGCTTTTAATAAAGTCAGATTATTACTTATCAAAAAAAAAAAAGGAATCTTTCTTACCAATGATTCAAGAGAAAAAAAAAATGCCAAATACTCGTGCAAATATTGCAAATATGAACAGTTAAGCCATCAAAAAGAGAGATCGAACAAGATTAATTTGTAAATGTAGCACAAAATTATTAAAGTAGTAATTAAATGATAAGATCTATCATTCCCTATCAGCTTAAGCTTTTGGAATAAGTGATTATTTAACATGATATTATAGCAGAAGTTTTGAATTCAAACCCTTACTCCACATAGTTTACCCCCTATTTCAATTAAATATCCTGCCTATTTGGTCTCAGTTATTGAGGGGAAGTTTCAACCTACACACGAAGAGGATTGTTAAAGTATTAATTAAATGATTAGATTTACCATTCCTATCAACTTAAACTTTTAGGACAAATGATGACTTAAACAAAAATTATGAGGGAACTCTATAAAGTTGACAGCCTACAATGTGAAATCATAGGACATTTCAACAAAAATCACCTGCCAATAAATGCCCTTGATATTCCTTCAGGAAGTGCTCGAGAAATGAACCTAGTAGTGGTCGGCCTGGCATTGATTGCTAGGAATCTTACCATTTGAGCAGAGCTGACCAGACCCTGGAGGCAAAATTCAATCAGTATCCAGAGACAGAATTCTTGGTCAAAAGCACATACTTAGAAAAATACTATACCATTTCATAAGCTTGGCGGAATCCAGCAGGCAAATCCATCATTGTCCGCTGCCACTCATTTAACACCGCATCCACAAATTTACGATCAAAAAGCTGGTAAAAGGCATAAAATTATAACTGCATCAGAAAACATTAATATTAACAGCATTCAAAGATGAAACATTTTATCTACTCAAGGAGCATGGCTTAGTGTATTTGAGTATGTATGAGAATTTAACCTCCTCAATAAATTTCCTTCTCCTAAATAGGCCTCCCTCATCTCCTTCATCGCCGTCATCAAAGTCATCAAAGTAATCGTCGTCGTCTCCATCGTCATCACCACCATCACCACCACCATGATTTATTTTCTTTCCAATATCTCCACCACCTCCCCCAATCGCAGTCTGCAATTTCAAAAGTATCAGCCATCTTGCGCAAAAAACTGAACGATTTTCATCACAATATGATTAAACCAACTGAAAGTAGAATCATTCAGTTAACTGGTTAAATGAATGCAGAATCTTGAATCTGAGTACTCAGACCTAGATCAGCATCCAACTTAGAAATAAATTATCTAATATAGAAAATAGGTTGGTTCCTCTAAAAAATCTACATGACGGAATAATATCCACCAACTTCACCAGTTTCAAACACAAGAACTGCAAATCCATCTCAACAAACATGTTTATATATAACACTAAACCATAAACCCTAGTTATATATAAATTCATTAAAAGCACAAAAAGCACAACCCAAGTACATAGGAAGTATACAAAAGAAACACCCAATAAATTAAGAATAAGGAAAAAGAGAACAAAAATCTGCATAACTAGAGACAGAGAAAAGCAATAGCAGACATCCACTCAATTAAGGCTTTAATAAAACAACTCCATAGATCCGAACTCATTCTCTCTTGATCATCGAAGCTTCAAACGTTCATTTCTCTCCAAATGCACTACAATAAAAAGGAAGCAATTGCATTCCAAACGATAATAATGTCATTCCGGCCGACCCTCCTATTCCAACACACCAAGAGATCCACCACATGGGTTATAATGCTAGGGATGACACACGGAACATCATATATAATTTCTTCACAAGCTCTCACATGGGCATTTACAATAAGTGAGAGCTTCTAATAAAAGAACAAAAAAATAAGCGAGAGCTTTCTTTTCGGTCTTTCAGTTAGATACTAAAAAGCCAAAAGCAACCGTTACCTTTATTTAAAAGAAAATAAATAGAGAATTAAATTAAATCTAAACCGTTGAAAAAACTATATGAAATGTGTTGTAGTCTTTTTTATAGTACCTAAGTGAAATCCTCTTTAAACTATAGTTTTTTCTCTTTTTTATGACGAGGAACCCCTCCAAGGCCGGACCTCTTCGTGAACCTACCCCCTGTTGGGCAAATTCCGGACCGTGACACCAAGGAATTGTTTGCACCCAAGGAGATTAGAACAACCTTAAACCTGAAGGGAATGCCACAAAGACCAAGGTGCTTACCACTTGAGCCAACCCTTGGGATTAATCATATTTAAAATATAGTGCTTCACTGAAGCTCTCAATTTTAAAGAATCAGTGATTTCAGCTTCCATGAGCCCTAAATAATAAAATTGTAATTGTAATTTTTACTCTCTTCTAAGATTTCAGTTCCCAGACTTTGAAGAGCCCCAACTCAAAAGAAGAAGAAAGAAATTGCATATGGTTCTATCAAGTGAGAGCTAAGCTTCTAAAGTCATTAACTTTCTTCAACTTTCCCAGTTTCTCAGCAATCAAACAACAAATGAAGAACTCCAATTTACATTTCTCAACCGAAAATAAAAAAAATCAAAATAAAAGACGAGCAGACCTCGGGGCTAGACTGGGATTGCTTCTGAGACATATCGAGCTTGCCCTTCTCCAAAGTAACCGCACCGAATGCACCGTACTGTCCCTTCATAACCGGAGCAACCATCACCGCCGAAGCTAAATCGGAAGCGCCAGATGCCGGTGGCGCTACAAAGCAGCGCTCCAACAGACCTACGGAGTCCCCACCCACCAGCGTCGAGGAAGACTCAGCGGAGGCCTTCAGCACCAGTCCCCTCCGACACATCTTATCGGCCACCGGATGCACAACCGGAAAAAACGGTCCCACCTTTGGCTTCGACGATAAGGTCTTTATGGGCATAATTTGCGCCGTATGGAATACCGCGTGAGACATTTTCTTTGAGTTGATATTTTCTGCTTGGACACCACCGAGAAAATTAGAGGTAGAATTTTCTCATAGAAGGTATTGGGAGTTTTTGCAGTCTCTCTCTCTCTCTCTCTCTCTCAAGGGAGGCAGTGTGAGAGAGAGAATTGGAAAGAGAGAAAAGAAGATGATGTGGGGGGGTTTTTGATAGAGCCGACTAGCTAGGTGACAAACACGAGAGAAACCCAATCCCAAACTTTGGGTCGTTAGCCAGTGAGTTCACTCGGGCTGTTTGGGCGAGTGGAATCGGGAAGCAGCGTAAGGCCTGCTTCGTTTGTTGGTTTCGATGGTCTGGGCCGGGCTAACGCTGGTGATGCTCAATTATTTTTTCTTTTTTTATAAAGCATTACGAATCCACAAGTGTAATGTTTTGGTCTAATCTATCAATTTATTACAACTTAGCCTTATTCGTCAATCTTTGACCCTTATATTAGTCATTAGATGGAAAATTAAGTTTGATCAAAATATTCTGAAATACCTTTATTTTGACAATTAAAAAACTAAAATTACTCTTTGTCTTTTTCTTCTAATTAATAAATAAAAATAATAATTTTGGTTCTATTTTCGAAACATTTTGATTAAATTTAATTTTTCATCTAACATAACGGTCAAGAGTGACAGAGGCTAAATAATAACATATTGACAGTTTGAATAATCAATTCATGACACTTATCAGTTCGTGATGGTTCATAAAAAAAAATGATTAATTAAGGAGACTAAATAATATTTAACTATTTTTTTTCTTTAAACCGTACAAAGGGAGATATGCTCATCTTGTGTGTACCAAACTATAAATACCGGATGGTCTTTGAACTAATTATCATCCGCCGTTCGTTTATTCAAGTTTTGTTGAAAGCCATACACGTACCTACCTCTTTAGGGCCTATTTTACCTGTGACGCCTGCCATGGAAAAGCTACTCCTTTTTCTTAAATAAAAAATTATGCAATGACCTACTTTTATTAAAAAAAAGATGAGGAACAAGTTGTTCAAGAGATACAAAATATCTTTAATAAGATGTGTTTGATTTATTTTTTTGTATTTTTTTAAATATACTATTAAATATGTGGAATTCACATATGATCTCATAGATTTAATAGTGAATTTGCAACATCTTTTATTGGAGATAGACAAAATATGCGTAAGATAATGAAATTAAACATTTCTCATCTCTAATATATGATGGAAAATCAATGCAAAGCTTCCATTGCAAGTTTGTGAGCTATCTTCTTGCTTCTCTTCAGTGGCGAAACCAAGATTTTAATTCACAGGTGTTAGAACAGATTCTGATATGGTAGTTGATAAACGGAAGAGGCTACCTCCAATATCCTGTAAAAGAGAAAAACTTCGTCGAGGGGAATCCGACAATCTCATTCTGATGCTTTTGTCAATATTATCTCAAGTGTATATTACTCTTAATCACAGTGAGCAAATCCGAAATGATACATGTCTAGTTGTGAGGTATTTGTAAATGGAATGTTAAGAAGTGGTCCGACTTTTCCATTGGACCACGTGTCAGATCTGAAGTGCTTGTCGACTACTCGGATCGTAGGATTAAAGTATACTCTCCATGATCGTTACCAAGTCGGTCTTTAACTGACTTGAGATCATGGAGTCGTGGTTCGTACTCCGCGATCATTGCGGAGTCAGCCCTCAACCGGCTTTAGATCGTGGGGGCACCTTCCTATTGTGTGGATCGTGGGACTTCCTTCATGGTCGTCATAAGGTCGGCTTTTAACCGTCCTTGATCTTTATGTAGAGACAGCAAATTACCGAGCCTGTTGGATATGACAGTCATGGCAATTAGCCACTGGTCTTAATGGGCCACGATCCTGGCCCATTGGGCAGAATCGGGATTATTCCTTAACAGTTACCCCCCAATTCCTTTCCCATGAAGTAGTTTCAGTGAAAGGAATTTTCTTGCACGGTTCTGCTGGGCTTTGGATGCGAATTATACTGGCTCGCTTTTCTGGAAAGAACCGAAAAATTCAAAAATTTTGAAATTCAAAATGTTTGAATTTAAGCACCCTTGGAAACGGAAACGCCCGAAATAATGACTTTGGCCATGATGAGATTCGGAATTTATTGTCAGGTCGGTCTGCATTTTTGAGGGGCGCGGACATTATTAGGTTGATTCGAGCTTCTCGTATCGCGTGTAGTCACGCTTGATAGCCTTTTGGCCGTGGAGTCTGTATCACGCGTTGAGACGCGCGTTTGGCTTGTCTTTCGAGGCCAATTGTATGCCCGACGGTTGCAAAACTTTCTAGCTCGGCGCATTCAATGTACGTCTTTTCAACTTCCTACTGAAGCATTATATAAACCCTCAACCCTAATTTTTACCTTTAACCATTCACTGTTCTGTGAAAAACCTCTGAGTTTTCCGGCGAGAATTCCCTTTTCCGACCAATATTTTCCTATTTCCCGATCCTCTTCAAACTGTTGTCCGACTTCCTTCAAACAGTTAACCGACTTCCTTCAAACAGTTGACCGACTTCCATGGCTTCTGATTCTGATGGTGCTCCCATTGGTGGTGGCCCGAATCTTATTCCTCATGAGAATAGATTTAGGTCTCTGATTCCGACTTCTAAGGAAAGCCACCTCCGCCAAAGCTATAACTTCCCGGACTCCGTGACTCTACACTTTTAGGAGCCCGGTCAACTTTTCATCGCAGGCGGCGATGTGACAATCACCGAGCGAATGCTGATGGCCGAATTCCGGTTCCCTTTCATAGGGATAGCCAGGGAACTGCTTGTGCAGCTAGGGGTGGCTCCTTCTCAAGTAAAACCGAACGAATGGAGATATCTATTTGCTTCCTTCGTCCTCTGGAGGACTAAGCTTCAGAAGAGGATGTATGTAGCCGAGTTCCTCACAATTTACCGAGCCGGCTTCCAAGGAGACGGTACGGTCGAGTTCACCGTTCGCAAGAAACCGCCCTTTATCCATTTGGCTTGGAGATATTCTAACAACAAGGAATGGAAGGAACAAATATTCAGAGTCTCTGGCCAATGGGAAAGAGCCGAACCCTCAACCTCCTTGGACCAAAGGGTACCCCGGCACTGGGCCTGTATGAGAGTTGGAGCTGCCGAGGCCCCTGAGTTGAACGATGAGCAAACCGACAATGTCGACGCCATGCTTGCTTTCGTGAAGGCTACGCCAATCGAAAAGGCTTCGGTCACGCTGGACTTCGACCACCTTGTAACAAACGAGAATATGTGAAATATTCTCAGTTACGACATTCTGGTTTCTGATCTTCCATTCCTAAAGGAGAGGAAAAGCAAGCCCCAGAAGCCAAAAAGAAAACCCTGAGCCTGCTACCCAGAAGGGTAAAGAGAAAGTCCTTGAAGAACCGAAGAAATCTAAGGAGCGAAAAGAGGCTCCAAAAACTGTAAAGAAGCTTCTTGCCGATGCCCAACGAATCGGGGCCAAGCAGGTGGCTAAAGCAAAGAAAACTGCCGAGAAGAAAGTCGCCGAGTTGAAGGCTGCTGAGAGGTCGGCAGAGAAATCAAAGGCTGCCAAGAAGAAAGCCGCAGAGCTGAAGGCTGCTGAAAGGTCGGCAAATAAATCAAAGGCTGCCGAAAAAAGGCCTCAGTCTCCCGATGTATCTAAGAGGGAGCCTGTTAAGAAGAAACGAAAGATTGAAGCGGCATGGTCATATCTCAAGTCACTTGGTTCGGCAGTTCGCGGTATCCCAATCCGCGCTGAATCCCTGTCAACGATTCATTCCGAAGATTCTTCTCAGAATGCCGAGAAGAGGGCAACGCCTCCGCCCTTAGCGTCCGAAGGAGTTCCAACACTTTGCGACGAAGATGCGCCCAAAACACATGCCGTGGGCCAAGATGGGACCCTTCCATCCGTGGACGGGGACGAAGCCGTTCATACTACTCCCCCAGAAACTAATTTGGACCCACCCGAGTTGTCGACAACACGGGTTGATGCTGGGGTCGGGACCCAAGAGATAACGCTGCCAGAAATGACCGCTGAGGTTGGTGATGATGTTGCGTCCCTTCGAATCAAAACGGATAGTGCGGCCGCCGGGCCAAGCAACTCACTCTCTGTTTGTCCTACGGCGCAGGAGGCGGAGCCGAGTTGTAGCAGGCCCGCTGTCGAGCTTAGGATTGAAGAGACCGGACCGATGGGAGGATCTACTTACGATTCTCTTGGATTTTTTAGGCCAGCCCGGCAGTATGAATATGACGAGGCCTCACTGGAAGAGCGTTTAGCCTGGCCAATCATGGACGCGGTTCAGGCCCTGACACTGGCTGACTGCTTGGGGCGAAGTACCGCCAGTTGCATTCCAACCAAGGATATGATCGCTTCATTGGTCCGACTGCAGACAATGGTGAGCTTCTTTCACTTGTTTTGTTCCTTCCTCTTCTCTTCTCTTTCTTTTTTTTAATGTCTCGCTTTTGCTTGACAGCAATTGGTGGATACCCTTGCTCTGTTCGACCAACACAAGGATTTCCATCGAGATCAGGTTCTGGTTGTGGCTGGACTTCAACAGTGGGTTTCTGAGCTTGAGCTCGAGTTGGCTCGCAGACAATCCCTGGAATCATAAGTGGCCAGGCTGAATAAGCTTCTCGCCGAGCGAGAGTCAGAGTTGGCCAAATATGATGAGTCAATTGCTGAGGCCGAGCTTAGGCGAGAAGCGGCCAAGGAAACCAGCCGAGGATTGGCTGCTGAGCTAGATGCGAGATCCCGCGAGATGTTTGCGCTTAAAACTCACACTGATGGTGTCGAGGCAAGGTATTCGGCTACATCATGCAGCAATACCGTGTTGCGGGCTGATCTGAGTGCAGCAGCAGCACAAAAGAGAGTCGCCAAAGAAGCTCGGCGAGTCACCGAAGAAGCTCGGCAAGCTGTAGAGGAGAAGTTATAGGAAGTTGAATCGGGCTTACAAGCATCCCAAGCGGATTTACAAAAAGCTAAGTCCAAGTTCCGTGAGCTTCGGAAGAAATCCAAGCACTATAAATCGAAGGCTGCTCACTACAAAGCGAAGGCCAAACGATTTCATAGTCAGATCCTGACATTTACCAAGGTCCGGGATCTGACCTGGGTTAATGGATTTGGCTGGGGTTTCAATTCACTCAAGGAATTTGTGCTTAACCCTTCGACGCCTTCCCCTAATTTTGCCGAGTTGAACTATACCGACTTTATGGATGTCCCAGAACAAGCTATTTTAGAGTTAAGGGGAATAGGTCGAGATTTGATTCCTGACGTCCCAGTTTGGGCTGATGAAGATGATGAGCCTGCTGACGGGGCTACTCAACCGGCGGAGTTAAGTGCTCCGACCGAGGTAGTTGATGTTGAGGCTTCTGTTGATCAAGATTCCCGGGAACCGAATATCGAGAAGCCTTAGATTTTTTTTTTTTTTTGGCTTCGGCATGTCTTTTGGTGCTTTTGTAAGCCTTTGTATTGACATCCGTCGTTTAATGTAAAGTTTTGTGATAGTAGTAAAATTTTTTATTTTTGGTGCTTTGTTATGATAGTAGTACCGCCCAGTTTTTACACTTAGCCAAATTCCATATTTTACTAAAATTGGCTAAGTGTTAAAATTTTCCGAGTTGAATCCCCTCGACGTGATTCGGGTTATATAAATTTTTCCGACTTGAATCCCTTCAACGTGATTCAAGTCTCTGCTCAAATCCTTTTAACGTGATTCGAGTCAAATAAAATTTTCCGACTTGAATCCCCTCAACATGATTCAAGTCTCGACTCGAATCCCTTTAACGTGATTCGAGTCATATAAATTTGAATCCCCTCAACGTGATTCAAGTCTCGGCTCGAATCCCCTCAACATGATTCGAGTCATATAAATTTGCGAATGTTGCCTTGGAATTTAATATGCTGTCTAAATCTGCTTTTATTGATAAACGATAAAGTTTAAAAATAAGCAGATTACATATAATACTTTTGGAGATGCTCGACATTCCATGGGTCTCTGCAACTTCTTCCCGTTTGTATCTTCAAGATGGTATGCTCCTTTCGGGTTGCTTTTAATAACTTGGAATGGTCCTTCCCAAATCGGCCCCAGTTTCCCTTATGTGGGGTCTTTAGCTGCCGAAGTTATCTTCCGGAGCACCCAATCACCAGTATTGAACGATCGGGGTTTTACTCTTTTGTTATAATACCGAGCAGCTTTTTCTTTATAAGCAGAAGTTCTGACTCTCGCTTCTTCTCGCTTTTCTTCTAGAAGATCAAGGTGTAGTTTTAATCCTTCGTTGTTGAACCTGAGATTATAATGCTGAATGCGAAAGCTCGGGGAACCTATTTCGACTGGGATCACTGCTTCGACTCCGAATGCTAGCGAGTAGGGAGTTTCGGAAGTTGCCGAGCTGGTTGTTGTTCTGTACGACCACATGACTTCCGGTAAATATTCCACCCATCCTCCCTTACGCTTCGGGAGTTTTTTCTTTAATATCTTCACCAGAGTTTTGTTTGTTGCTTCGACCTGCCCATTAGACTGAGGGTGATATACCGATGAGAAAAAATGTAGGATTTTGAGCTCGGCGCACCAGTCCTGGAATGGTTTGCAGTCAAACTGCGTTCCATTATCAGTTACTAAGGCGTAAGGTATCCCGAATCTACATACGATCGCCTTCCAGAGGAAATTTTTGATTGCCCCTGTTGTGATAGTCATTAAAGGCCCCACTTCTGCCTATTTTGTGAAGTAATCTACTGCGACCACTAGAAATCTGCAATTCCCTTTTCCTGTAGACATGGGCCCTACAATGTCAACCCCCTATTGGGCAAACGGCAATGGTGAAGAGACTGAGCTAAGTTCTGCTGGGGGGTTGGTGTGTAACTTTGCAAACCTTTGGTACTTGTCACATCTTCTGACCATCTCCATCGATTCTCGATTCATTGTTGGCCAATAGTAGCCAGCTCGTACAACCTTGTGCGCTACCCCCCGAGTGACTGCCGCAGACTCCCTCATGAATTTCTTTCAATACATACTTGGCCTCAGTCGTTGAGAGGCATTTTAGGAGTGGGAGTGTATAGCCTCGGTGATATAGGATTTCACCAATTAGAGTATGCCGCGCTAACTGCATCCTGATTATTCGAGCTTCTTTTTTATCATCCGGTAGTTGCCCGTTCTTCAGATATTCAACCACACTCCTTGCCCATTGGGGAATTACATAGGCATCACCGATCCAGGGTCATCCACAGAAGGCTTGTCCAGGACGATTACCCGGTGTTTTGAGGCCGAAATCTTTTCATCCGTTGCCGACCCTAGTCGAGCTAGTGCATCAGCTCGTACGTTTTCGGTTCTTGGGATCTGAGTGATCACCACTCGTTTGAAGCGGTCCCAAAAACTCAAAACCTTAGCAAGGTATTTTCTCATTTTTTCCCCTTTGGCTTCAGATCCACCTTGAATGTGGCCGACCACCACCTGCGAGTCGCTTCGTATTTCAAGGTTTTTTGCCCCGAGATTTTCCGCTAGGCTGAGACCTACTATTACTGCTTCGCACTCTGCCTCATTGTTTGTGGTCTGAAAATCTAACTTTAATGCCACTGCAATTTCCTCCTTATCCGGTGTTATCAAGGCTACCCGGCTCCGCTCCGGGACTTCATGGATGACCCATCGACATATGCTATCCATGCTTCTTTTTTGGGTATTTCTTGACTTTCGGGAAGATTACTGAATTCTGCAATAAAGTCTGCCAGAACTTAAGCCTTGATGGTGGTTCTCAGATAGAATTCTAGGTCAAATTCTCTGAGTTCCACGACCCAATTTACCAACCTACCCGAGAGGTCGGGCTTTTGCAGTACTTTTTTCAAAGGATACTCTGTAAGCACCCTTATAGCATGTGCTTGGAAGTATGGTCTCAACCTCTGAGCTGAAGTGATGAGGGAGAAGGCCAACTTCTCAATCCGGGGATACCTTCCTTCGGCTCCGTGTAACGCCCTGCTAGTGAAATATACTGGTTTTTGCACTCCAGACTCTTTTAGGACTAGAACCGAGTTGGCAGCTGATGGCGACACTGCTAGGTATAGGTAGAGAATTTCCCCTTCTTCTGGCGAGCTTAGGAGTGGTGGGTTGGCTAGGTATTCTTTTAGCTGGCAAAAAGCCTCTTCGCACTCGTTGCTCCAAACAACCGTCTTCCGAAGTATCTTGAAGAAGGGTAAACATTTGTCCGTTGATCGAGAAATGAACCGGTTCAAGGCTGCAATCCTCCCTGTCAATTGCTGCAGTTGTTTTGTTGTACGGGGAGCTTGCATTTATAGCACAGCTCGAATTTTCTCTGGATTTGCTTCGATCCCTCTACTCGAGACCATGAACCCCAGGAACTTTCCTGATGAGACGCCGAAGGCACATTTCGCCGAGTTCAACTTCATCTAATATCTTCTTAGTGTGTTGAAAGTTTCTTCAAGATCAGTCAGATGGCTGATCGCTTTCCAACTCTTCACCAGCATATCATCCACATATACTTCTACATTTCTCCTGATCTAGTCGCTGAACATTCTGTTGACTAGCCTTTGGTAGGTTGCCCCGGCATTCTTCAAACCAAAGGGCATCATATTGTAACAATATAACCCTCGGTCAGTGATGAAGGAAGTTTTCTTTTCATCAAGCTCGCTCATGTGGATCTGGTTATACCCCGAGAAGGCATCCATAAAACTTAGGAGCTCGTGCCCCAAGGTGGAGTTGATTAGGACATCCATCTGGGGGAGAGGGAAACTATCTTTTGGGCACGCCTTGTTGAGGTCAGTGAAATCCACGCACATTCTTCATATCCCGCTTGACTTTTTCACTAAGACAACATTGGCTAGCCATCGAGGGTAGTCCACCTCTTGGATGAAACTGGCTTTCAATAGTCTCTCCACTTCTTCATGTATGGCTTGGTTTCTTTCTGGAGCAAAGCTTCTTCTTTTTTGCTTGACGGGTCGGTAGTTTGGGTCGACATTTAGCCTGTGCAAAATTACTGAAGGATCAATTCCTGGCATATCGTCATGGCACCAGGCGAACACGTCAATATTACTTCGAAGGAAAGCTACCAAGGATTCTTTGATCTCTGGAGATAACAGAGACCCGACCCTTACTCTTCTCTCTTTCTCTTTACCCCCTACTTCAAATTCTTCCATCTCCTCGGTTGGTTCTCCCGGCTGTAATTGCTATTGCTCGCCTTTCTCCCCGCAATTACCTCGTGAAGGGGTTCCTTTCATCGTTATATTGTAGTACTGGTGTGCCACGCCCTGCTCTCCCCTTACTTCCCCAACCCCTCTCTCGGTCGGGAATTTGATCTTCAAATGTGATGTGGAAGTAATTGCCTTCAGATCGTTGAGGGTTGTCCTTCCAAGGATCGCATTGTAGGCCGAGGGTCTATCGATCAACAGAAACTTAATCATGATAGTTTCTGTGACCGGATAATCTCCGGCCGTTACAGGGAGTTTGATAGAACCGACCGGCTGGACTTGCTCCCCGGCAAACCCCACCAAAGGGCAGGTAGCCGGGATCACGTTTTCCGGGCTAATCTCCATGTGTTGAAAGGCCGGCCAATATAGGATATCAGCCGAGCTCCCGTTATCGATGAACATTCGGTGGATTCGGTGGTTAGCTACCTGCAGCGTGACGACGATCGCATCGGTATGAGGAAGTGAAACTCCCGCATAATCTTCATCTGAAAACCCCACCACCATGGACTCCCTTCGGTGGGATTTGTGGGGCCTTTCTATAGTCATCACCTCCTGATATTTCTGGTACCGAGCGTAGGCTTTTCTATCTGCGCTCGTCTCTCCTCCTCCGCCAAAGTCTCCGAATATGGTTCGGATGTCGGTGATAACCGATTCATTACGTGGGTCACGACCCCGTGTGCCTTTGCTATTGCTTCTGCTTCTATTTCGTCGAGGTTCTTCCCGACGGGGTTCCTCCCTTCTTCTGTCTCGATGATTTTCTTGGTGCTTCTGAGGAGAGCGATCTCGGTGTCTCGGCTCTTGGTCTTGATGCCTCCGAGACTCCTAATTCTGCCGAGGCTGGCCGTGGTTATCCGCTATGAAACGGAGTAGTTTCCCGTTTTTAATGAACTTCTCGATCAAGATTCTGAGGTTTCTGCATTCCTCGGTGATGTGGCCTCGTGCATTATGGAACGCGCAGACTTCTCGTACTGCGGGTCCCTCTTGATTTCCATCAACACCTCGTTAATGGGTGAATTCAAAGGAGTCCACTCATCTATGGAAAACTGGTTATACTTCGCAGGCTCTTTTTTGGTGTTGGTCCATTTTTCTTCCTTCCGGGCTTTTTC
This sequence comes from Alnus glutinosa, assembly GCF_958979055.1. Lineage (NCBI taxonomy): Eukaryota > Viridiplantae > Streptophyta > Magnoliopsida > Fagales > Betulaceae > Alnus > Alnus glutinosa. Next base: position 11,197,403 of record NC_084896.1, on the reverse strand, counting down.
TTTCTTCCCGGGGTTGCTTGACTCCTCAATCTTTTGTTTCTGAGATTCCCTCAGAGCCGCGAGGATTTCTTCCTGGTTTACGTATTTCTCAATTACACCCGTGAGATCGGCTAGATTCTCAGGATGATTGAGAGCAATCTTGGACATGAGGGGCCCTTCCACCCGCAACCCTTGGTAAAGAGCAGCATAAACCATCTCCTCAGTTGGGTTATCAACCGTGAGCTTTGCTTGATTGAACCGGATCACATAATCCTTTAGAGACTCGTCTCCCTTTTGGCGCATCACCATCAATTGATCGGATGGCTTCTTCTGTTTGCACCCAACCAGGAATTGGGTTATAAATTTTCGTCCGAGATCTTCAAAACTCGTGATGGAACTCGGTAGGAGTTTTCGGAACCAGTCTCGGGCAGAACCGGACAAGGTGAGTGGGAAGGCTCGGCAGGCCAGTTCTTGTGGAGTCCCCTGCAGATCCATGTGTGTTTTGTAGCTGTCCAGGTGCTCGGTAGGATCTTCAACCCCGGTATAAGTTTGGATAGCCGGAATTTTGAATTTTTCGGGCAGTTGGACCGCCATGATACACTCAGCGAATGGGGAAGACCTACTCAAGAGACTATCTACTCGAGAAATTTTCCCCTTGCCCTTTTGCTGGATTTCAAGCTGTAATTGGTTATACTTTTCTTCGTACTTCTCATCAAGCGTGGCAATGGCTTCATTGAGCCTTCGTTCTTCATAACGGTGATTCACCATCCCTTCGCTAGGATGAGGGTTCACGACTCTTTCAGCTCGCTGAGATCGGTTTTCAGGTTGAGTTCTTTCTGTGAGCCTTCTACTTTCCCTGTCTTTTTCCTCGTGGGTATTGCTTTCTCCTTCTTCATGTCCTCCAGGTACTTCAGGAACTCGTTCTTCCACCAACCGCCTCTGCAGACGGATGTTTTGCTGAGTTAGGACCTCCATGTCCCTAGACATTTGGGCTATTTGAGCCTCCATCTTAGCCGTATGTTGATGAGATGTATCCCCCACCTCGTTAAGAGGGTTATTTGCTCCTGAAGCTGTGGCTCTTGTTCGTACCATTTCAGATATATTTTTGCGTAGTAAACGACGCACACTTGCTAGTCGTTTTCCACAAACAGCGCCAATCTGTTAGAACAGATTCTGATATGGTAGTTGATGAACGGAAGAGGCTACCTCCAATATCCTATAAAAGAGAAAAACTTCGTCGGGGGGAATTCGACAATCCCACTCAGATGCTTTTGTCAGTATTATCTCAAGTGTATATTACTCTTAATCACAGTGAGCAAATTCGAAATAATACCTGTCTAGTTGTGAGGTATTTATAAATGGAATGTTGAGAGCGGTCCGGCTTTTCCATTGGACCACGTGTCAGATCTGGAGTGCTTGTCGACTACTCGGATCGCGGGATTGAGGTATACTCTCCACGATCGTTGCCAAGTTGGTCTTTAACCGACTTGAGATCGTGGAGTCGTGGTTCGTACTCCGCGATCATTGCGGAGTCAGTCCTCAACCTGCTTTAGATCGTGGGGGCACCTTCCTATTGTGTAGATCATGGGACTTCCTTCACGGTCATCATAAGGTCGGCTTTTAACCGTCCTTGATCTTTATGTAGAGACGGCAAATTACCGAGCCTGTTGGATATGACAGTCATGGCAATTAGCTGCTGGTCTTAATGGGCCATGATCTTGGCCCATTGGGCAGAATCGGGATTATTCCCTAACAACAGGCGACATGACTAAAAAATAGAGTTAAAAAAATTAAAGAATATAACTAACCAAACAAATAAACAATTTAAAAAATTTAATTATTGTTTAATACATATAAATGTAACCTAGAATTTATTTTATCACGCCTAATAAGGATGGTAATCAGAAATTTTTTTCTTAAGCAAGGATTTATTGGCATATTTGTTAGCAATATATAATTAAATGCTAATTAACAATATAAATTAGTAGTGAAATAATTAATTATATAAATACCTTTGGTCATTGCTTTGCTCAAGCGAAGTGAAGAAAACTTTTCTGCAACAATGAGAGAGTTTGGAAAACAGAAATTTAGAGAGGTTCTTCTGAACTATGCCTACCAATACCAGTAGATGGTTACACAGGGCTCTTATATATGAGTAGTGCTATACGTGCGTCAAGAGTCCAGCTGGTGTTCGGCTCTTGACCCACGTGGCACATCTTTTTTCTTTTTTTATTAAAAAAATAAAAAATAAAAAAGAAACGTTGAAAACGCGGGTGGAAGGAAAGCATTTCAGATTTACATTAGAAATTTTCCCCCCATTTCCCAAATCTCCCCCTCTCCACCGTCCCCTCCCCTACCGACCCACCGGCGCCCACCGACCCACACCGTCCCTCGGCCAGCTATGTCTCTCTCAGCTCTCTGTCTCTCTCTTTCTCTCTTTCTCACGAACCCAAATCTCCCCCTCTCCGGTGACCGTCCCCTCCCCCACCGATCGACGCCCTCTAACCCACACCGTTCCTTGGCCAGCTCGCTGTCTCTCTCAGCTCTCTGTTGCTCTCTTTCTCTCTTTCTCGCGAACCCAACAAACCGGCGACCGGCGGCGAATGACCGACCGACCCTTGCCCAGCTCTCTCTCTCTCTCTCGAACCCAGCTGGACCGAGCGCCTCTCTCTCTCTGTCGGACCCAGCAGCCCGAGCGTTGTCCACGATCCAGAGGAGGTATTTCTTAATTTTTTGTAGAAAGACCGAATGGGTTTTTGCTTTCCTCCTCTGGATCGTGGACAACGCTTTCCTTCCACCCGCGTTTTCAACGTTTCTTTTTATTTTTTTTTAAATTAAAAAAAAAAAAAAAAAAGATGTGCCACGTGGGTCAAGAGCCGGACACCAGCCGAACTCTTGACGCACGTATAGCACTACTCCTTATATATAGGTAGTTCAGAGACCTTCAATCAAAACTGATTGCTAATTTTTCTCCTCCCATTAATGATCAAATTTAGAATAAAATCAGAATAATATCATAATGGATTCTCATGAATCACTTATATGGAATAAGTCATATTGAATACCATAATTACAGATGTGACATAGGGACATATATGGAATTTCTTACATTCTCCTATTTGGCCCTTATGACACATAATTCCTTCTGGTGTTTGGTTCTACAATATTATCATTACTTTATTTATTCCAATCATTTATGGAATCCTCTCACTCAAACAAGGAATACAACACATGAATCATAGCGATAAAACTTTATATAATAAGTCATCACTTCTATGCATTACATATATCATATTCTCTAAATAAGTATTATATGGGCAATCAAATTTTATGAATAAACTTCACATAAGTTATTCAGGTCCTACTTTAAGTTTATTCTCATGGATAAAGTAACAAATGTGCACAAAAAAAATCTTTATTATAATAACTTTATGTCTATAGACCAAATAGAGAGAAACTAAGCAAAAATGAATTAATGAGTTTCATATACTTCACATGACTTGATACATTTTTTACCGGTAAACTTTTAGTCATAGGATATGAAATCATTAATTAAGTGCTTATATGCTCAATACACAATTTATGTTTCTTAATGTTCTTTCTCGTACTGAGATACTTGATGTTGATATATTTACTTCTGTTTCTACTCATTATTCTTATAAAAGAAAACTAATAGTAGAATTATTGCATAATATATTTATGGTCTAATTGTAAAATCGGCAATCTTGTGACCTTTAACAAAATGTCTCAACCATCATGTTTGTGTAGTGAATTCATAGCATGCAAGAATTTTAGCTTTCATGGTAGACATAGCAACTATAGTTTGCATACTGCATTTCTAGGATATAACCATTTATCAATAAGAAAATATATCATGAAGTAGACTTTCTACTATCTACACATTCAGCAAAATTCAAATATGAATAACCAATATCCTCCAAATGGTAAGTCTATCTTTAGGTTAAGTTGTAATTCTTGATTCCTTACATATATCGCAAGACTTTATTTGCAGCTCCTTATTGGCCTAGTAGTCCTACTGTCAATCCAATGTTAGGTCTAGTGTAGAACTGAGTATACATTAGGCTGCATACTGCAGATGCTTACAAAAGACTTTTCATTTGTTCTTGTTTCAATACATTTTGGAGACATTAATCTGTATTGAATTTATCCCTTTTAGTTGCTACTAAAAGTTCAAAATCTTTCATTCTAAATCTTCCCAAAACTTTTTCAATGTAGGCCTTCTGGGACAATGCAAATATTCTTTAATTTATGTCTCTATGAATCTCTATGTCAAAGACATAAGAGTTTTCACCCAAATCCTTCATTCAAAGTTTTGTAAGAGAAACTTCATGTAGCAAACCTAAATCACTACTTGCAAAATAATATTTACATATAGGACTAGAAATATTATTTTACTCCCACTGACTTTAAGACATATATAATAATCTTGTAAAGATTTTTTATACCACCGACACGCATCTATCTCAACCCATAAATAGATTTCTTTAATTTGCAAGCATTCTGACTGTTATCCATAAAACCTTTAGGTGTCTCTTGTAAACCTCTTCTTTAAGATCCCCTATTTAGGAAAGTTGTTTTCACATTCATTTGACGTAGCTTCAGGTCAAAATAAGCTACTAATGCCATGATTATGAATCATTCTTTAATATTGAAGATAAGGTTTCATGATAATCAATGCATTCCTTTTGAGTAAAACCCTTGGATACAAGTCTAGCTTTATATCTTTTTACATTACCGAAAGCATCCCTTTTGGTTTTTTGAACCAATTTGTAGCCTATGGCTACTACTTATTTTGGTAAGTCAACAAGATCCTAGACTTGATTTTTAGCCATGGATTTTATCTTTTCTTTCATGGCATTAAACCACAATGTGGAGTTATCTCCACTCATGGCTTGTGAATTTTTTTTTGGATCATCCTCAAAATCAAACTCTTGAAATGTACAACATAATCACTAAGGATTGCTAGTCTCCTTATTCTAAAGGATTTTCTTAATTCTACTTCCTTTGTATTTTGCAAAGTCTAAGTAGATTCATATTGAACCTGTTCTTCATGATTTGACAATAAATTCTAAAATCGATTGTAGCTCAGAGTAATCAATTTGAATTTCCATAAGTACAATCAAACGTCCTTACTACTCAAGATTCATGATCTAGAGGAGAAGCTGTTGGAGACACAACTACAGTTGGAGGGGGTCACTGATGAAAAGCTTACCTATGTGCTATCAATCGAGAAAAGCCCAACTAACAATACCAGACTCGGGTATGTAGCTTGTACCTCTGATATCCCCTCTACTTCCAAGATTGTGTTTGCCAAGCCCATTGTCCCCGAGCCTCCACCTGCCTGCGTGGATAAAGGAAATGAAGTAATTGGTGGAGATATGATGGTTGTTGCAAAGGCCATTCAAAAGCCTCCTACCATTAGAAGGCCTCCTATATGCCACCACTATGGTTTAAGTGGTCACATTCGACCTTAGTGTTCACTTCTCAAGGCTCAAAGATCGAAGGTCAAAAAGGAGTTGCCGAGATAAGCTACATCCGGCACCAAACCTCTAGCAGGTCATCAGGCTCCACAACATCAAGCTTCATGGCATCAGGTTCCACAGCATCACGTTCCACGGCATTAGGCGCCTCAGTATCAGCGGCAACAACAGCGATTGTTCCTGCCAATCAGAATGGTAAACCCAAGACAAACAAATCAAGGCACTGCATGAAGAAGTCGCAGAAGCCTGAAAGTGACCAATTCTATAAGGAGTTGCCTATGTTGATGCGAAGCATGATAAGGTGGATGGACCATCAGATGAAGGCCTGTCAACAACCACCACCGGGAAGGCAGGTATGGAAAGGATGAAGCCATTCATCCTTTGAAGGGGAATGGACTCACCTAGATGGTGAGGGTACACTTGCCTAGGATTTGGTTCCTAATCCTAGAGCATATCAGGTTTTTTTGCCTTGCAATCTAGGAACCATCATTGTTTTATCCCCATTGTTTTCTCGTGTTGTCTTGAGAAACTTCTGTAGGTACTAATTGGGGATGACAGAAAAAGCACGTTAGGCAGCTGCTTTTCTATCTTGGTAATTCTGAACCTCTCTCCTTGAGGACAAGTTTGATCTTACCACACATGTTTGGTTTAGTTTATGTTTCTTTACTGTCAAGCATGTTTTTATTTTTATTTTTTATTTTTTACATAAAAAAAAAATGAGGGAGAAGATGCAAAATTTTATTTTTTCTTTTGATAGCTTTTCAGATATTGCATGTCTTTTTTCCTGATATCTTAGTTCATTGTATATTGATTGAATATGCTTATATATGATTAATAGTTTATGCCTAATATCTGCTGCAACGACCCACTTTTTACAAAAGAGCGTAAGTAATTATATCTGCATAATTACGTGTCATTAACCATTCAGAGATGATAAATCTCGTAGCAGAAAATATGAATATCTTTTTTTTTTTTTAAACCAACAGGGATAATTTCCTTTCGACACATATAGAGCTTTGAATGAAATACCTCGATTTGCATTATGATAATAAAAAGGTCTTACAAATAAATACACACGGAAGCTATAACATAAGAGCCACATACGGCTCGTATCCTACATAATTGTAATCATATTACAAACCATAAAATAAAACATAAGAGGTTTAGGAAGTACATAAAATGAAACATAATATCAACATAGAAGATAGACTGTTTAGCAAGTCTATCACAAAAAGGGAGACATTAGACAGTCTCATCTATGAAACCAGGATCATCACAAGGATCTTGATAATCCTAATACTCGTCAGTGTCTGTACCTGCACAATCATCTATGAGAGGGTGGTTATTAACACAAATCCATAGTTCCATAAGTGAGCTAACTGTCATTCAATAATATCAATGATTCATGCGTTATTTAAGGAACAGAGATATGGCACAATGATTAGTTGACAGTTTTGTATGCAAAGTTTAACAGTTCAATATAGTTATTGCACTCCTCTCGTTTAGAGCCGTCACCCGTCAATTTCGCCTTATTTGGGACGTTCGACGACGTGTCCCCCTACATTACATTTTATTAGCATCTTTTCGCACTAGCAGAGTACGTTCCACGTTACTCTACTAGCACTTTGAGAGACAGTAGCAATCAATATGAATTATTGAGTTTTCGATTTCAGGCACTATTCCCATCCTGAACCTTTGGGAAACGTAGCGCCCAATATTAATAAGTTGATTATTCGCAGTATGCAATATCCAATCACACACGTCCAATTAAAATAAAACATAAACACAACACTATTGAAATCCAGTACTACCCTCAGTAAGTAATTTATACTTACAGTCATTTGCTTCCACAAGGTCCACAAAGTATCAACTGCAGGGCTATATTCATAAAATATTAAATCAGTAAATAATGCTGAGAAAATTATCATCTATCACTATCTTTTTCTAGTTCTTTATTAGATGAATTTATTATTTGTTTAGACATTTTCATAACTACATGTTATTTATAACCTTATCACTTCATTCTAACAAATGAGATCATACATACATACATACATACATACATACATACATACATACATACATACATACATACATACATACATACATACATACATACATACATACATACATACATACATACATACATACATACATACATACATACATATATATATATATATATATATATATATATATATATATATATATATATATATATATACATATCCTCTAAGTATAGTCTACTTTAACATTACATTTTTGAAGCCTTTAACTTCTTGTATTTAACCCTACAATAAATAAGTACATATATATATATATATATATATATATATATATATATATATATATATATATATTTACTTACATTCATGTCAAGAATATACATATACATACATAACTATATATATTATTTTTAGTACTTTGTTCAAGCTACCCGTGGACTTCCCCTATGTCTTCCCTTAATTTCCTTAAATTTTCCTTCACTGTTTTGCACTAAATTCTGTACACTAATCCGAACTACAAATCTACCATTCACTTTTACACACGTTCACTTTTCTTGATAACAAAATCACATTCACACACTTCTTATCAAACACCAATAGCATGAACACTTAAACCCACACACTTGCAACACATGTACACACACGGTTTTCTCACCACTAAGTGCACTTATATATATATATATATATATATATATATATATATATATTATGCCTCCACTATTTACATACACGTTCACCATAAAGACACAACACATGTTTACCCAAAACACTCCCACATGAAGCACTTTACACCAAAACACTCACCTGTACACATACACAGCACACACGGCTTCCACTGCTTCATGACAGCACACACTTCTCTGTTTCAGCACCCCATATATGTCCATAATACACACATCTATGACTCATTCACACTCTCCAACTCACATGTTTCAGTTCTCTAGCAAACAGGTTTGGTTTATCACAGCATAAACACATGTCATTTTTCCGGTTCTGTTATGTACATACTTACATATCATTTTTGGTTTTTGCTATGTACTCATATATATATATATATATATATATATATATATATATATGCAACAAATCATGCCTTTCATTCCTCCATCTAAACATTTATCTATTTACATATCATGTTATTCTTCTACTTTAGAAAACATACCGGTTTCTTCTTGGATGGAATAAGTGTTGTACTTATCCCTTTTTGCTGCTATCAACCGAATCCAAAGGTCACTAGCAACCATATAAAAAGAAGAATAAGTAAGGACATGATTATATGGTGAAAAGAGAAGATTTCCTCTGTTCAAATAGGTAAATAAAGAACCTATTGCTGATGGTGAAAACTAGGAGCTGCTGTCTGAAAATTACAGGTTGGGTTGAGATTCAAGTTAAACTCTTCTTTGTCTTTTTAAAGGTTACTGTCCGAAGGTGTGAGGAATGAAACTGAAACTGAGTTCCTTGGTTCATTTTTCTGTTGTATATTGAACATACCGTGAAGGGACAAGGTACAAGGTGTAACACTTGTTCTCAAGAACTTCAAACAACAAGGGAAAGAGGAAATGTAAAAACAGAGAATTGAAGTTCTATTTTTTTGTTGTCTTGCAACTGGCCGGTTAATATCACAAGGAGGAAAAGATGTTTATAACTTTCTAAGCTTTTCTCCATGTTTTGATAACAGAAACGACAATGAGGGGATGATTTCAGTTCTGGTTTTTATGCTCTAACCGAAGATAAGGAATGTTGCAGGAATTTTAATACAGAAATAAAGTTCAGTTGATATTTTTCTTGAACAATGGCTGAAGCTTAAACTCATATCTATGGAGAACATGAGGGGTCCAGATTTCTTTAAGCAAAATGATCTATGGTAGGGAGCAACCAAGTGTTCGGTGAATGTCGGATTAGGATAAAAACCATCATTAGATTTCTTAAATATCTCTTATCTCCTTTAACTATAATTTGAATTCTAACTAATTGAGCTAACTAACCATTTCCTGGTTTCACCTAAACTAAGACTCCTTTCACCCATTTTAAACTCATATTTCACCCCAAAATATCTTATTAGCAATGATGACTACTAAAAAAAAATACTTCCAGCTAAGCATTCAGTTACTATTCACTCAGTAACTTCCAGCATGTTAACCCTTGTATCTTTCAACCAAAAATTATGATTCAACCCTACTGCGAGCCCATTGCATGGCCTGATCTGTTTCTATTTAAGCTGAGTTTTAAGGGATCTATGATGATGGTCCATACTTTTAAAAACACCTACATAGTTTTATTCCCACAAAGTTTACTAAGCTAGAAAACCGGTGCTCTAGAAGTCATCATCTTTAAGATTATGTTTTTCAATCTAGTTGGTCACATAAATACATATATATATTGCTCAAGTATATATCCCTATATATTTAATTAACATGCCATATAATTAGAACCTCTTGCAAGAATTAATTAAATACATCTATATATATACATATATATACATAGGTCAATTATGTCTAATATTCTCATATGTGCATATTCACATTTACCAAAAACATATACTTACATTTATGCATTAACCAAACTTTTATTTATCTAACCTTTCGATATATTTTTATTTTAAGTAATTTATTTATTTCTCGGGCGTTACATCTGCTAAGTTTTCATGTGCATCTTAATGGTAAATAGTTACTTTTTCAATGCGATGAAAATTGTGCACGATCCAAAGCTCCCCTAAGGTACTTTTTTTACTCTCTGATTTTTAGTTTCTGGAAATTCTGACAAGAGAGATTTTTTTTGCTAAGATGGTCAAGTCGACCAACTCGCTAGTTGAACCTAGAACCCATAAATTCAGGCATTCTTTCTAGGTTGCAGCACCAAGTGATAAAAAGCATTTAAATTTCAATATATAATATTGGAAATGATCCACTCCTTTTATGCTATAAATTTGTTCTTAAACTTGTCCCTAAAAAAACAGCCAGTGACCAAATCATAGCAGAAATAAACGGTCACTAAAAGACTAAGTAAAAGAAAAGTGTTGCAGCTTAGGGGGAGTATATCAGATGATGGTAGCTAGGCCCTGGCAAAATAAGGTTTGACTTTTGACTGATCTATCATTAATTTTCTCTCTTGTTTAAAAAATTCAGTTGCTTTAAATCATATCAGCAAACTTTATACCTTATTGAGAAAGCTTTCACACACACATGCATTGCATGAGTTGAGTAATCTATTTAAATTTTCTATCTGCAAAGAAATTTGTGCTTATTGAATACATAACTCTCAATTATATCTAGACATATTTTTGAAACGCTATTTGAACTGCTTTATCAGTTGATTATGCATGCATGTTTTGAAGCTAACTTTAGGGAAAATATTTTTTCTGTAAATTTTCCTCTAGTTTCAATTTTTCAGTGTGAAGCGGCCGGACGGACCTACTCTTGTGTCCAGACGCATGCGGCTCAGACGTCCGGACACATGCGGTCTTGCTGAGTGCTAACATGTCAGTAGCCGTCCAAACTAGTAAGTTATGTGTCTAGACGGATACCCTATAGGTTTAAGTCCGCATCTTTTTATCGCTACGTTGCACCATACCTGTTTTACATTCGGTTTTTCTTGCTTTTTTGTGCGTTTTGTTGCGGTTTGATTGTGTTTTATCACGAGTTTTTGTCCTCTTTTGTCCTTTTCTGCATATTGTCTCCTGTTCAGGTATTGTGATATATTTTTTATATTCTTTTCAGTTTATTTTAAACTGTTAGAATATTAGGTTTCTCTTTGGAATATTTTTGTTAAGATAAATAATGCATGAATTTTTCTATATTATCTGTTGTTGAGGTTGGGATTTTCTGTTAGTTATTTAAACTATTTTGGGCTATTTGATGTTCATGTGTAATTTTTTTTGGAAAGTCCATTTTTTTGCCATTATAATGTTGATTTTTTTTTTTAAAAAAAACTAACAAAGTTTTAACTATTTGTGGCATTTTTGGGCATATATTTCTTTGCATCTTTTTCAAAAATATGTCATTAGGCAGCTTTCAGCGCAGGGTCAAGCAAAGGACAGATGAGGGCATAGCAGCCACCAGGGCTCGAATGGAGAATAGGCAAGCGATCCCAAATAGGAACGTACTCGGAGCAGATATTATGATGACTCCTCTGAATTTTATTGCTGAAATAATCCAGGCAAATCACTGGGGATAACTATACAATTGTGCATGTATGGTGTATCCCAGGCTTGTGCGTGATTTTTATGGGCACTTGGAAGTAGTTCAGGATGATGACTGAGGGATCACTCTAGAGTTTACTGTTCAAGGGCACACCATTCATATTGATCCTCAGGTTATTAGTTCCATCATCGAGGTTCATGTGCTTACTATTTCAGCCAATCCTTTCACAAAGGTTATGGAGCCTCCTAGCCTAGAGCAGCTTAGAGATTACTTTGATGCTCATCCACTGGATGATGAGTGAGCTCATGCTCATGCTCATATCAAGATTGGTGCCTTTTCTCCCCCGCACCGGCTGCTCGCAAAAATTGTTTTACACAATCTCTGGCCCACTGCTCGTAGAAGTGAGCTTGTTCTAAAGAGGGCTCAATTTTTTTATGCTATGTCTATGAGGATGCCTTTTTGCTTGTGCAAGCACATCCTCAACATTATGCTCGATTCGAGAGATGATCATGCTACAAGTCTTCCTTTTCCATGCTTGGTCACGAAGATCTGTCTTCAGTTTGTGACTGATATCTCTGCAGAGCCCAAGATGAGAGTACAAGACCCCCTTGGTAGTCAGACTCTCATGAAGTCTAATGCCCAGTTGCAGCATGAAGGTCAAGGAGAAGCTCCACAGCCTCCTCCTGTTCAGGTTGAGCTACCCACATGAGCCTCTTCTTCTCAAACTGCTCCACCTCCTCCATCACATGATGATATCTTTGCTTCGGTTATGAGTGCCTTGAGCTCTATTTAGCGGGAGGTCATCTCTATTCAACGGGAGGTCAGATCTATAATCTAGGAGTGTCTCAAGCACTATCATCCATCTCATTATGATGAGGATTGAGTGTTGTTTACTCGATTTATTTTTTGTTGTTTTGTTGAGACAATATACTTTTATTCTTGTTGTTGAACATTAGTAATTTTGCTACTATGGGATTTTATATACTCTATTTACCCTTGTCCTGTTGAGACATTAAGGGGGAGTAATTTATAACTGTGGTTTTTCTATACTCTGTTTACCTTTTGTTCTTTTTAGATAAAAATGAAGAGTATTTTTATTTTTGAACCGGAAATATATTTTTAAAACCGGTTAAGTGATTTTTGTCCCAAAATGGCCAAAGGGGAAATTTGTTAGTTTTGTTGGCTGCATTCTGTTGACAAAATCACTACTATGTAATGTTGTTGTCATAAACAGGGATGTCGTATATTTTAGAATCTTCAAAGTATCTAGAGAAAGCTATTTCAAGTATTCAAGGAAGATTCTGTGCAGATTCCAACTCAGAAAAGTCGGATCCTATGTTTCCGCCCAGACGGCCCAGTCATGCGTTTGGACGCCCATCAGTGTCGAGAAGCTTTTGAACAGTTCCAGGTTGCATCCGTTTAGACGTCATGACAACACGTCTGGACACTCTTCAGAGTTCTAGAAGATTCAGCTTTCCTTTGCAAACATGGAGTGGGAAGACAGTTTGCACCCATCCGGACGACAGGGTAACACCGTCCAGATGCCAAGATCTTTGATAAGGAAATTGTGTGCATACATTTTGCATCTGTCCAGACTCCAAGGCAACACCGTCTGGACACGATCCTTGATAAGGCAATTACGTGTAGACAAAGTGCAACTGTCCGGACTCTAGGGCAACACCGTCCGAACATAGCCTTAATATGGAAACACATGAAGCGCATTATGGAAAGGCAGCTGCACAGCTGACCGTCTGGACGCTCAATGCTTCCGTCTGGATGCTCCCTAGAGAAATCAGAGACAGACTCATTCTAGGTCTTCTAAGCTTATAAATAGAGGCCTCTAGGCATATATTCTTTACAAAATTCGGTATTGAATTCTCTATAGCTTAAAGAGGATGTTTAGGGAGATATTGTGAAGATCTGCTAGCTCTCAAGCTGTTGCCGGTGTGCTGTTGCTGTTTCGTGTGAAGTCTATTTTACGGAGGAGCCTTAAGGTAAAAGAACCCATTAAAGACCCCTTCAAGTCGGTGACTTAGTTGGGAGGCATTCATGTTGGGTTACGTGTCAGAGTGCAAGATACGATCGCTGCATATGAGTATATGAGTGTCACTGTCTTTGTACTAACTTTGTCTTCTGAATAGTGGATTTCCTGGGTTTGGCTGCTCCAGAGTAGTTTTTCTATTAATTGAGTTTTCACTTCATTAACAAAATATATGTCTCATTTAAATTCTACACTTTTGATATTTTGTTACACGTTGTTCACACACACACATACACACACCGTAAATTATAAGTCTTTTATTTTTCACACTTAATGTAGTTAAATAAGTAATAATGATAGAAAACAATAATCAATTAATGCAGCAGACAAGGGGACAAACAGCCATCTTAATGCATATTCCCGAGAAGCCAAACCATTCTACTAAAACCTTTTTTGTTGGAAAGATAAGATACTGATCTTTAAATTAGACCTAGGAATGTCTTGGAAATGATGGATAATTGGACGACAACAAGGGGTTTTAGTCTACCCAAAAACTGATGAAACTAACTCGCATCATAAAATCATTCACTCACTTTTTAATTTTCAATTTCCTTTACTTGAATTTTCGTGAATTTGAAATAGGTCCCTCCGTTTCTTTTCCGTCTAATTTCCAAACGCTCGGTTAGTGTCACATCAACACTTTTGTCAAATCACCTTAAAATAATAAAATTTTTATTGTGTTAAAAATTAAATCTAAAAACATAAATTTCAATAAAGAAGGAACTACACAATTTGGCTTAACCACCCCTGGGTTTTTTTTTTTAAAAAAAAAAAAAGTTTTTCTTTTATTTTTTTTTATTTTATTAAGGATATTTTTGTTATTAGAAGACACAGACAATTTTTTAGTAGTATTGAGGGACATTGTTACAATTGAAACTTTAAGAAAAACGTTGTCAATTGAGTGGTCGTTTGAGTGGGATGCGTGAACTTTTCTTTTAAAAATTTTAAATTTATATTAAGGGTATTGTTATTATTCCCAAAAAGTTATTAACCATTAAAAAAAAAAAAAAAAAAACTTATTGTCAACTCCACCCAGCAGAACTAACTTCCTTGGCGGGCAAGTACTTAACTTAAAAATAATAATAATAATTCCTTGGCGGGTAAGTTGGTACTATTTATTTATAATCGCAAACCAGAAACGCTTGCCAATCATCCTTTGCTTTGTCAAGAGGAGACACAACTGTTGAAGAAAAGAAACCAACAAATACAATTTACAAACAGAATCTTTTCTGCACCGCCCGGAACTGGAAGCTAAAGCCATCCTTCTCTCTCTCTCTCTCTCTCTCTCTCTCTCCTCATAATTAAAACTCGCCTATAAAATACTAATTAAACCAATTTCCCTTTGGAATTGGGATCCAAAACAACTATTATGTCTTTTACCGGTGGCCGGCCTCGTCTCACGGCTACCGGAACCCGAAGAATGAGAAGCTTCCATAACTTCTGGTGTCAAAATTGCCGACGCACTGTAAGGAGCCTCTCCGCAAACTCAAATCAAATCTTTTGCCCCAACTGTTTCCATCAGTTACGCTTTGAGCTGGACATATCAAGGCGTAGGCTTATCACTGACCTCGCCGGCCGGGAAAGCTCCTCTGCCGCCCGGCTATTGGACTCCTTGGCTATCCTGCTCGACCCCTTTGAATGGGTATCCGAAACTGAAACTGAACCGGTTCAACAGTCTTGGATCACCCTCCAATTTGTTGGACCGCCTCCTCGTCGGCCACCAACACCCATTTCTCCAGTACCCGAAAATATTGTAAGCGATGCCGTGGTCGATAACCTGCTAAATGATTTCATAGAAGGGATGGCCGTGCAGAATGACCGGCGAGGGCCGCCGCCGACGCCCGCTTCAGTCATTGAAGGCTTGCCGATGGTGAAACTGACGCGAATGCATTTGGATAACGACCCGAGTTGCCCCGTATGCAAGGAAGAGTTTGAGGTGGGTGGGGAAGTTAAGGAACTGCCGTGCGCGCATTTTTATCATTCAGATTGCATTGTGCCTTGGCTGCGCATCCACAACACTTGTCCCGTTTGCCGCTACGAGCTGTTACACAATTCTTGCGACGACAACGACGATCTTGAAGACGCCATTGATGAAGATTTTCGAGTTGAAGACGTGACAAACGGACTGACCTGGTGGTGGAGTCAGCTGTTGTCTTTGTGGCCTTTCCGTGCACTCTCAGATTGGACACACCGCCGCCTTCATATTGGAGATACTAGCTCTCACAGGGGTACGTAACATTCGAATCCACGCCCTTATTTTTTTTTGTAAAAAAAACATGTTGCTTTGGGGGGCAAATATATAGATTAATGTGTTGGATTAGGATAAGCATATGCATAAAATTATATAAATCTTGAATATTTAATAGAGGAAAATTTTTATTTATAATTTTAGACTTTTCATCACTTTTACAATTAAGCATTCAATCTTTGAAAAGTGTCAATTTAATGTATTTATTTTTTAATTTTTTTCAATTTCAACAATCCGTTAGAATTTTTCGTTAAATTCTATTAAAATTCTCAAAATACCATTTTTTTTTTTAGAAAAAAAAATTGCAAGGATTTAAGTGTTGGTCAGAATTTAACGGAATTTGTAAAAATACACATGCCTGAATCTTTGAAAAATTTTATAATTTTTTTTTTTTAAAAAAAAAAACATAGGATTATTTTGAGAATTTTGACAGAATTTAATAGAAAATTCTAACGAATGGTTGAAATTGAAAAATAAAAATAAAAAATAGATACCATAAATCGACACTTCTTAATTTGAGTACTTAATTGCAAAAGTGATGAAAGATCAGGGGTTATAAGTGAAATTTCTTTTTAATACATTCAATTAAACGGGTAAGACCCTTCGACACTAATCCGCTAATTTTATATTGTGTTTTTGTCGAGTTCGCGGGTCGTGTAAAAAATTCCCAGCTATTATGTCGAGTGTCAAGTTCAGATCATGTCGAGGTATGGATATAAGATTATGTAGATTATTCTTAACTTGACTTGTTTAATTCAACGGATCAGACATTTTAAGTCTAACCCATTAATTTTGTGTTAAATTCATGTTAAATTTATGAATCATGTCAAAAATTGTATAAAGCATTGGTCTCCTTGCAGGTAGCTCCTGGTGGCGCTCTTGGCCCATTCTATAGCTTTGTATAATAATATTTGTTTCTAAGGAAGGTAAAAATAGATTGTGATAATTATTTTAAAGATAGCCCGAAGCTTAGCAGGTACGTTGTTATGGCCTATATCTAAAACTTTACTCGTTGAAAATTCCACTAAATCGCATGAATTTGAGGGGCGGGGAAGTCAATATATAATATTTTAGAATTATATCATCCTAATTTTTTTTTAATTTTTTTTTTCGATATTTAGAATATAATATATATTTCAATTAAACAATATTTTCATTTGTGCGTGACATACAAATATTTGCCACCTATATATTAATGTTAAATATATTCAAATTATCTTCAATCTATAATAACACTTCTTTCTCCCTCTAATCTTGCAGTTAATTTTCTTCTAAGGGGCGATATATGCTTTGAGATCTTCATTACCTTGATGGGTTTGGTTTTGGAAATTGTAACAGTAATTAACCAGTTTATATGTAATCTTTCAAGAGTTATCTGATCAACCTACCCTCCTGTATTGGGACCAACACTATAGCGTCCCATGTGGCTGTACATATATATATATATATATCTGTACAAAATACGTACCTGTAACTATAATATAAGATCCTCCTTCCCACATCAATTATTTTAAAGATAAGAATTTAGTAGTTGAGATTAAAAAAAAAAAAAAAAAAAAAAAAAAAAAAAAAAAAAAACCTAACATCATATCTGTTACAATAGTTGGCCGCATGCCAAAGTATAGATCGGAAATGCCTGCAAGGAAAAACAGCCTTTAGTGATGTTAATGCAGTTGTCACGCTTGACAGCCAGAGATCTCAAAATCCTACAGACCAGACAAAAGATTAGATGTGGCGTACCATGCAAAGGGGGGATGGCGGTGGCACCACCTCCAATGCTGAAGTCAGTAAACAAAATGA
The DNA here is from genome assembly GCF_958979055.1 of Alnus glutinosa. Classification (NCBI taxonomy): domain Eukaryota; kingdom Viridiplantae; phylum Streptophyta; class Magnoliopsida; order Fagales; family Betulaceae; genus Alnus; species Alnus glutinosa. The sequence goes on along the minus strand of NC_084896.1, from coordinate 11,179,689 downwards.
TGAAATAACAAATGGAATACCAATAATCAAAGCACAATGAATAATAAAATTATGTAATAAGCAAGAGTAATTAGAGACTATTATTCCAGAATGGGTTACCAATTGGTGTTTTGCTTGGGAGTTTCTATAGAATGATCCCTTTATGTCGGGAGGAGTGATTATCGGCTGGATTGGTGACGAGGTTTTCAATGCTTTTCATACTTGCCTCACCCTTGCCCGTTGGGGTTAAGCAATTCTACTTTCCTAGCGTTACAGTCTTCTGGACCCTTTCCTTGCGAAGTTATTCCCTTTTCTAGAGTGATATGATGGTGTTAATGCAATCCTTGGTGAGATTTATTTGGGTCGTGGCAAGTGGTGGAGCCAGGATTTTAGTTTAAGAGGGTCAAAATTAAAAAATATATTTAAATAAAAATTGATTAAAAATTTAAAAAATATATATATAAAGAATGAAATAAATAAACAATTCAATAATTATTTTTTAAAATATATAAATGTACCTTAATTTTTTTGTCACGCTTAGCGTTAATGTATTTAGTTGTCCTTGACGAGTCTTCATATTTTGAGATTGTTACATGATTTCTTCATTCCTGATAGACTTGAATATATAATTCTTAATGTATGTAATCATATAATCATTCATCCATTGATTTTTCATTCGGTTAAGTAAACAATTTTTAACAATATTTATTGCTGAAATGCTCTTTTAATATAGTAGATATTGCAACTGGTAGAATCAATGATAATGTCACCGATTAATAAACCAATGGATACAAAAAACCCATTTTCATCTCTATCATTTTTTCAGCAAGCTGTCCAATCCCTTTTAGTGTTGTGAATTCTTTGATTATTGAATTAACGATAATGTAAAATTTTATATTTATAGATCCATTTACTTCATTCATTTATTCACTTGATATTTATTCAATCTATCTATCATATATGAATTTATCTCTCTAAAATAAAAATAAAGTTTTGTCCTTATAAATGACAACCTTTTATGGCATTAATAATAAATGTTATGATAACAATAACAAATTGAGTAAGAATAAAGCAAAAGAGGAAGGTTGTATAAAAAAACTTCTACAAAGAATTCTTTCGGCAGATATGTGAATCTTGGCTGTCTGTTATGTTGCGAATTTTCAACTAAGGGTTTAATTTTAGCCGCAGATATGCTGGTTTGGATTCTTTCAAACTTTTTCAAATTAAAATAGCAACTAGAAAATTAGAAAAAGAAATAACAACTGGCAACAAAGTTTAGGTTCACTTTTTATATATGTAAGGGAAAAATATATATAAGCCCCCCAAACTACCACCCTTTTTTCGGATGGCCTTCTGAACTACCAATGCTTAGATTCTGGCCCTCCAAACTACCACTTTCTGATTTTTTGGCCCCATCCGTCCATTTATGTCGTCAATTCTAAACAGAATTTCGAAAATTCCCCTCCTACGCTTTGAAATTCTCACAGTTAAGGGAGGGGTATTTTCGGGTTTTTTGCCAATTTCTGTTAAAATTAACGGTATAAATAGACGGATGAAGCCAAAAAATCAGAAAGTGGTAGTTTGGGGGGTCGGAGTGCAAGTGGTGGTAGTTCGAGGTGCCATCCGGAGAAAGGGTAGTAATTTGTGGGGTTAATATATATTTTTCCCTATATGTAATATACTAATTGACAAATTGAAAGCAATTTGGAGAATTCCACGTATTTCTTATAAAACTATGCTCTTTATGAGCTTTTGCTTTCTCTTCTTTAGAAAAGAATTTCAAAGGACTTTTTATTGGTGTAAGAACAAGGTAGTGCCATGCACCAAATGAACCACGTGAGTCATCATTCTTTTAACATTGTATTAAAGAATGATGTACATGCACGACGACTTATAACAATTACTTTAAATTCTGAGATCGTGAACTTAGATGTAAAGTTTAGTTTACTTTGATGTATCTATGAACGAGATCTTTCCATGTTCAACATCTCTTTGCATTGGATAATCGCATATAGCATTGTGTGAATACCCTCTTCAAGAAATAATACAAATCCTTTGTCAGGAACAAAGTGATAAGGAATATTTCCCTTAATGTAGGTTTAATGTGAATGATTATTTTAAAGCTCGTGCCTGAGTATTTCAGTGGGATTTACTGAAACTTATATGTATAAAGTGAGATTGAATCTCACATGATACAAAATGATAATCATGTAATTAAATCAGGTTATCAAGAAAATGAGGTATTGAACAAAGTAACAGTGAATGAACTTTGTTCAACGATGGAATGATTCTATAGAAGGTTAATATGTAATAAGTATGTCACATAGATTAATTGATTAATTGAAAACACATATTAGACTGCAATCACATTTGTTTAGTGGAGTCAATTGTGATTAATAGTGTCGTGTGAAAAGTGTCACATGCCTATTGAATCTAATTATATTTTTTCCCTTTAGGTTAATTTTTGAGCTGATGTAAAATGACTATTTGTTTTGTTTATATTCAAATTTTTCTAACATTTCCTTTTCAATTGATAATATGGCTAATCCATTTAATCTTTCTTGTGACATTGTTAATCTTAGGTAGGACTTTATCAATTTTAATTTTTAAAAATACTTCTTTATGCAGAAGCAACTGTAACATGTATTGTCAATAAAATTCTATTAGCGATACTTGCATTAAGAAAAGAATAAAGTGTTTTTATATAACTTAATGTGTTAATTGGAGCACTTTCTTTTATTTGTAAAATTGCTTTCAAACTTTTAGTTCTAAAAATAAATCTAAGTCATCAATATCATAATAGATATCATGTTTTAGAGAAAACCTTCAAGATTAAGACTTTTTTTTTTTTTTGCAAATTAGTGTAAAAATATTTCCTAAAATCAAATAAAAAAATTTAATGCAATTGATTGATTGAGTTTTTGGTAACTAACCCTTTTCTTTTTCTTTTTCTTTTTCTTTTTTTTTTTCTTTTTTTATCACTGATCAAGTATAGGATGATTTTAAGGACTTGAATAGTCAGTTATTGGGAAAATAATGAAATTTGAGAAGAAGAGAGGAATTCAAATTTGAATAAGACTAGAATAGAGAAATTGAGAGAAAAAATGAAAACTTATAAAGAGAGAAATTTCTAATTGAATAAAATATTTAGAGACTTTTAATCTTCTTAACATTTTTTTTTTCACTCTATTATGAACGTTGAACTCCAATCATAAATGCACTATTTTTTAACGTTGTGTATACTAAAACAACACATGTAGGAGAGAGAGAGAGAGAGAAAACCCATATCTCATGCAATGATATTAATGTCTTTCATTTTACTATAATTCGGGGCCTTAATTAAAGAATATTGACAGTAATTAAGTCCTTATTTTTTTATTGTTGGAAACAAATCTCCACTAATGTTTCTTAATTGGGGACCTTAGGTTGCCGCCTAAGGCTCCAGTCGGCTCTGGACACTATTTTTGAAAATAATTTTATTGTTTTTTAAGGAGATTGACTTACAGCACTTGATTATTCCCTTGTTTACAATTCTCAAAATGTGTCGCATTGTAGTCGCAAATTGTTGCATTAGTAGCAGGGGTTTAAACCATCAAAACCCAAAGTCATAATTTTCACTTAATCCTCTTTAAATCCATTTATAAAACCTATCTCAATTCAAACCTTAGAACTTTAGTTTCTTTGGAAAATTCCTTATTGTTAATTTGTGGACAATATCATTTGAACATTCTACAACCGAGAGTTCAACCGATCCTCTCTTTTTAGGTTGAGCTACTCCTCTTTTTTTCTTTTCTTTCCTTTTTTATTTTTTTTTTAATTTTTTTTAGAAATTTAATTATTAAATAAATAAGTATTATTTTAATATGATATGGCAAAAAATACTAACTTGACTCAATGAGAGTCACTTTATTAGACGAAAAACACAGCTAAAAACCCATTTTAAATCCGTGAAAAGGGATAATTGAACCATTGGTCCATGAGATTTGCCTAAATTACATATCGCTCCCTGTCGTTCAAAAAGTACATGGAAGGTCCTTGTGGTAAACTATAATTACAAATCAGTCCCTAAACACGTTTTCCATCCACCAAGTTAACAGATTCCATTAGTCAGCCACGGCACACCTAATAGGAAGCCGATACCTGTCCATTATAATAAAAAAATCTAATAAAAATATAAATAAATAAAACAAAAATATTTGTTTTTTTTAAAAAAAAAAAATACTGAAGGGACTGATTTAATATATATATATATATATATATATATATATATATATATATGCCATCCCCCAGCCCCTAGGGGTGGCAGCCACCCCTTCAGTAATTTTTTTTTAAAATAATAATAATAATAATAATTTTTTTTATTATAATAGACACAAGTCGGCTTCCTATTAGGTGTGACAATATTCTCAACCTTAAAATGGAAACTTGTTGGAGATGAGCTACCACCTACACTAGCAGGGAGAGCTTTCAATACTTTTGAGTTGGGTTGTCCCGAACTTTTGCATGTTGTTCACACGGTCTTGACTTTGTCTCTTGTATAAAACTTTTGAAATTCTTCGAAGGGCTCTTTTGCACCTTTTTACCAACTTTGAGGGATGGGTAAAGTCCTCTTCGAAAATGACCGCGTTTCTACGAGCCAAATGTTTCTTCCTCTAAGCGAATAAGATAAAACAAATTTATCTTTACATTAGTAAAGAGTATCTTTTGGCTGCAAATTAGCAATCCTGTACATTTGTAAAAATTCCTATTTGTAACAATCCTCAAGATCTGTTACTGATTTTATGAGAGAAAAGAGAATGGAGAATTAAAAGATGAAGAAGAAATTGGAATTGATCAAGCTAGGGATTTATAGAGCAACAATGGCAGTTCGAGGAGCCAATAACCTCCAAATTCAATCTAGTTCACAACCTATTGAATGCCTTATTCTCTCGCCTCTCGGCCCTTATATACAAGTGCTCAAGTCCCGCCCAATTGGAACACTTAACAGAAAGAAACAGAAATACAAACTATAAGTAACTAAACGACAGTGTTTATTCCTTCCACCGCCAAGTCTTGCGTCAACTTGCCACGTACTCCACACGTGTCGTTAGTACTCAACAACCAAGCGTCAGCCACGTGGTGAACTTCAAGCTGAGCTTGTTACATTACCCTCTCCTTAGAACACTTTGCCGGCAAGGTGGGGGTAAGCATTCTTCAAAGTGTAGCACTCGACCTAGGTCGCATCATTGATCTGGAGATTGCCCAGTCCACTGAATCAATAATTCAATGATAGGGTGATTATTCTTGGGCCTGCTGCGACGGAGGAGAACTATTTCGAGCTCTGGTTGAATGATTCCGGCCTCATTAACAAGTGGCAAGACAGGTGTAGCTATGGTTAAAGTTCCCAGTTTGAGCTTCAACTAAGACACATGGAACACATGGTGAATGCGGGATGAGGAAGGCAAGTCTAATTCATACGCCATTGATCCTATCTTCCTTAGGATTGTAAAGGGTCCAAAGAACCTCGGTGCTAACTTCAGAGACTTTTTAGTCATCGCCAAATTTTGGCGGAAAGGTTGCAGCCGAAGATAGACTTCCTTGCCAACTTCAAATTGTCTCTCACTCCTTCTCAGGTCTACATATCGCTTCATGCGCTGCTGAGCTTGCTGCAGGTTGTGGCGAAGAAGACTAAGGAGTTGTGTCCTTTCTCGAAGTGAAGCATCTACTGATTCAACAGTAGTGGAGCCCGGTGTTGGGTGGTCCCTCCTACGTGGGGGACCAACCCATTCTGCTGGTAACAGAGCAAGTCACGCACTGTGCGTGACTTGCAATCATCAAAGAAGAAGAAAAAAAAATAGAAAGAAAAGAAAGGCAGGCTGGTTATACAGCAGTGTGAGGGAGAAAAAGAAAAAGAGAGTTTAGGAAGGGGAGAGCTTCGTCCAAAACAAAGAGGGAAGAGAGAAAAATAGAGTTTTCTCACCTAGCTATTTCCGTCAGAGATTGGAGGATCGTTTATGGTCCGATTTTGATGAAATTTCAATATGTTGTTCCTGATGACAAGGGTTACGCATTGACTGGTGTCGATCGTTGGACTTCCTCTCCAATTGCTCAGTTGTTCATCCCCACTTGGTGAGACCTTTCTTTGTTCTTGTTGGAATTCACTTTTGAAGTGATGAATTTATGTTTTAATCTAAGAATGTGTGTATTCTTGATGTAGTGATAACCTCTAGATATTGTTCTAGAGAATATATTTGTAAGCCCATTATTGTTGATAAAGGAAGTTTTAACTGGAGTAGGTCCCGTGGTTTTTCCCTTCACACCGGAGAGTTTTCCACGTACAAATTTTGGTGTATTGCTTGTGGTGGTTGCTGTATTTATTTTTCTGCATTGTTCTTGGGTGAGTTGATATTTTTGGTGCTAGATTGACTATTTAATTTGTACAAAGAGGGGTAGATAATTTTCGCTGTGATTTTGTAATTGGCCTTCACTCCAAGAAAGTGGTATCAAAGCTTTGGTTGTGAAATTGCTGTGTAATTAAATGAAGGAGTCATCTAATAGCATGGTTAAACTCACAGCTTCCAATTATTCAATTTGGAAGACTAGGATGGAAGATATTTTGTACTGTAAAGAATTGTTTGAGCCTATTGAGTTGAATGGGATTAAACCGGATGTCAAAACCGATGATGAATGGAAGAAATTAAATAGGAAAGCCGTCGGACATATTAGGCAATGGGTTGATCAAAGTATCTTCTATCATGTAGCCAAAAAAGTTGATGCTTACTTACTTTGGTTGAAGTTACAGAGTCTTTATGAGCGAAGGACTGCTCATAACAAAGCCTTTATGATAAGAAGGCTTGTGAATTTGAAGTACAAAGATGGGCAAAGTGTTATGGAGTATTTGAGTAATTTTCAGGGATTATTGAATGAGTTGTCTACCATGAAACTTGTGCTAGATGATGAGGTGCAAGCATTACTTATGTTGAGTTCTTTGCCGGACAGTTGGGAAACCTTGGTAGTGTCACTCAGCAATTCGGCTCCTAACAGTGTGATGACTATATTTATGGTAAAAGACAACATGTTCAATAAAGAGGCAAGAAGAAAAGAGTAGGGTATTTCTTCTCATACAGAGGCACTTGTTACAGAAAAGCGGGGGAGAAGTAAAAGTAGAAAACTTTGTGGTGATGACAATCGTGACAAGTCAAGGGGAAAGTCCAAGAGAAGAAAAGAGATAAAATGTTTTCACTGTGGCAAGCCTGGGCATATGAAGAGAGAGTGCAGAAAATTTAAAAGGGAACAGTTGAAAGAAAAAGGTGAAGAACTGCAGTAGTTGCATCTGATGGTGATAATTTAGTTGTTTGTGAAGATGCTTATGTTAATCTCGCATATCATGAGTCTATGTGGGTAGTTGATACGGTAACCTCCTTTCATATTACGCCACATAGAGATTTCTTCTCTTCCTACACCAGTGGCAATTTTGGTTGGGTCAAGATGGGAAACAAAGCAAAATGTGAAATTATGGGCGTGGGAGATTACAGTTAAAAACCAGCATTGGGTGCAAATTGCTTCTCAAAGATATCAGATATGTTCTTGAAATACGCTTTAGCTTGATTTCCATTGGGAAGCTTGATGATGAAGGCTACCATAATTACCTTGGAGGTGGACAATGGAAACTTTGCAAGGGTTCTCTTATTTTAGCCAGAGGAAAGAAGATTAACACTCTCTACAAGACTAAAGCAAGATTAGTTAAAGGAAATGTGAATGTTGTTGAGAATGAAACTTCCACTGAGCTATGGCACAAGAGGCTTGGTCACATGAGTGAGAAGGGACTTCAAGTTCTTGCCAAGAAGCAGCTCCTACCTAATATCAAAGGTACGTCACTAATGCCATGTACTCATTGTCTTGTTGGAAAACAAAGAAGAGTTTCATTTCATAAATCCCCACAATCAAGAGATACTAATATTCTTGATTTTGTTCACATTGATGTCTACACTATGAACACTAAAACTCTTGGTGGTGTACTTTATTATGTGACCTTTATTGATGATTACTCTAGAAAAGTTGGGTTTTTGCTTTGAAAGCTAAAGATCAAGTGTTGGATGTGTTCAAAGCCTTTCACAAGAAGGTTGAAAGAGATACTGAGAGGCAGTTGAAATGTGTTCAGTAGATAATGGTGGTGAATACAGAGGTCCTTTTGAAGAGTATTGCAAAAGCCATGGCATCGGGCTTGAGAAAACTGTGCCCAAGACTTCGCAGCATAATGGCGTAGCAAAGAGAATGAACAGAACTATTTGTGAAAGAATGAGATGTATGCTCTCTCATGCAAAATTGCCTAAATCCTTTTGGGGTGAGGCAATGAAGACCGCCGTTGACTTGATCAATCTTTCTCCGTCAGTTCCTTTGAATTGTGACTTTCCTCAAAGGGTGTGGATAGGGAAAGATGTTTCTTTTGGGCACTTGAGAGTGTTTGGCTGTAGGGCATTTGCTCATGTTCCTAGAGATGAGAGGTCCAAGCTTAATAGCAAGGCTAAACAGTGTATCTTCCTGGGTTATGGACATGAGGAGTTTGGTTACAAACTTTGGGATCCAGTTTCTAAGAAAATCTTACGGAGCAGAGATGTTGTTTTCTTTAAAGATCAAACCATTGAAGACATAGAACATACTAAAAAGCCAGAGTCTCTCTGTGAAGAACGTGTTGATTTGGGTCCAGTTGTTCCTCCTTGTGTGACACATGATGAACATAGGAGAGATGTACAAGAAGAACATGTTGACATAGTTGGTAGAAATGGTGAGCCTGCAATTGATAATGTGGAGTCAGAAGAGCACCTAAAGCAAGCTTCCTCAGAGCCATCTACTGAGATTCAGTTGAGGAGATCTACTAGAGAGCGCCAACCTTCCAGAAGATATTCATTTGATGAGTATGTGTTATTTTCTGATGGGGGAGAGCCAGAAAGTTATCAGGAGGCTATGTTACATAACCAGAAACATGAGTGGCAAAAAGCCATGCAAGAAGAGATGAAATCCTTGCATGAGAACCACACATATGATTTGGTGGAACTGCCTAAAGGCAAGAGAGCACTCAAGAATAAATGGGTGTTCAGATGCAAGATTGAACCAAACAGATCACAACCAAGGTCCAAGGCACGGCTGGTTGTGAAGGGGTTTAGTCAGAAGAAGGGTATTGACTTTGAAGAAATTTTTTCACCCATGGTGAAGATGTCTTCTATCAGAGTTGTTCTAAGTCTAGTTGCCAATATGAATTTGGAGATTGAACAGCTCGATGTAAAGACTGTTATCCTTCATGGTGACTTGGAGGAGGGAATATATATGGAGCAACCAGAGGGGTTTACAACTAGAGGCAAGGAACATCTAGTGCGTCAGTTGAAAAAGAGCTTGTATGGACTCAAGCAGGCACTGAGACAGTGGTACAAGAAATTTGATTCCTTCATGGTTGAGCACGGGTATGACAGAACTACTTTTGATCACTGTGTATTTGTGAAGAAGTTCTCAGATGGAGAATTTATTATTCTCTTGCTATACGTGGATGACATGTTGATAGTTGGTCGTGACACTAGTAAAATTGACAGATTGAAGGAGGAGTTGAGCAAGTCCTTTGCTATGAAGGACTTGGGACCCGCAAGACAGATTCTTGGTATGAAGATCTCTCGTGACATGAAAAATGAAAGATTGTGGCTATCACAAGAGAGTTATATTGAGAAGGTATTAGACAGGTTCAACATGAGCAAGGCAAAACCAGTGAGCTCTCCATTTGCAGGTCATTTGAAGCTAAGTTCAAAGCAAAGTCTTACAAGTGAGAAAGAAAATGAAGAAATGAAGAAAGTGCCTTATGCTTCAGCTGTGGGTAGCTTGATGTATGCCATGGTGTGCACGAGGCCTGATATCGCTCATTCTGTTGGAGTTGCAAGTCGGTTCCTTTCTAATCCCGACAAAGAACATTGGGTAGTTGTGAAATGAATTCTCAGGTATCTCAGAGGTACTTCGAGGGTATGCTTGTGCTTCGATAACGGTAAGCATGTGCTTGATGGGTTTACAGATGCAGATATGGCCAGTGATATTGACTCCAGAAAGTCTACTTCAGGGTACCTGATTACTTATTCAGGGGGAGCAATGTCATGGCAATCCAGATTGCAGAAGTGTGTTGCTTTGTCTACTACAGAGGCTGAGTACATTCCTATCACAGAAGCTGCCAAATAATTGTTATGGATGAAAAAATTCTTACAAGAACTGAGTTTACAGTAAGAGAGGTATTTGCTTTACTGTGACAGTCAAAGTACCATCCATCTTAGTAAGAATTCAACCTTCCATTCAAGATCCAAACATATTGATGTTAGGTATCATTGGATTCGTGATGCGTTGGATGAGAAATTGTTGCACATTGAAAAAATCCATACTAATGATAATGGTTTAGATATGATGACAAAAACGTTGCCTATGCAAAACCTTGAAATTTACAGAAGGAAAGCGGGCTTGGTGGAGCCCCCCCGTGTAGTCGGGAGGGGGAGATTTGTTGGGTGGTCCTTCCTACATGGGGGACCAACCCATTATGCTGGTAGCAAAGCAAGTCACGCACTGTGCGTGACTTGCGACCAGCAAAGAAGAAGAAAAAAAAATAGAAAGAAAAGAAAGGCATGTTGGTTTTACAGCTGTGTGAGGGAGAAAAAGAAACAGAGAGTTTGGGAGGGAGAGAGCTTCATCCAAAACAGAGAGGGAAGAGAGACCAATAGAGTTTTCTCACCTAGCTATTTCCGTCAGAGATTGGAGGATCGTTTATGGCCCGATTTTGATGAAATTTCAATATGTTGTTCCTGACGATGAGGGCTACGCATTGACTGGTGTCGATCATTGGACTTCCTCCCCAATTGCTCAGTTCATCCCCACTTGGTGAGGCCTTTCTTTGTTCTTGTTGAAATCCACTTTTGAAGTGATTAATTTATATTTTAATCCAAGAATGTGTGTATTCTTGATGTAGTGATAACTTTTAGATATTGTTCTAGAGAAAATATTTGTAAGCCCATTTTTGTTGATAGTGGAAGTTTTAACTGGAGTAGGTCCCGTGGTTTTTCCCTTCACACCGAAGGGTGTTCCACGTACAAATTTTGGTGTCTTGCTTGTGGTGGTTGCTGGATTTATTTTTCTGCATTGTTCTTGGGTGAGTTGATATTTTTGGTGCTAAATTGACTATTTAATTTGCACAAAGAGGGGTAAATAATTTTCGCTGTGATTTTGTAATTGGCCTTCACCCCCAACACTCGATACATAAGTGAGAAGCCGACTGGGCGGAGTGCCATACACAACCTCAAAAGGTGTCATCCGAATGGAAGCATGCCAGGTAGTAATATACCGATACTCATCCCATGGAAACCAAGAAGGCCACTGTTTTTGGCCTGTCTTTTGTGAAGCACCTGAGGTAATTCTCAAGGCATTTGTTCACAATTTCTGTCTGACCATCTGATTAGGGATCGTAGCTAGTGCTCATACACAAGGTGGTTCCCTGCAGTCCAGAAAGCTCTTTCCAAAATGTACTTGTGAAAGTGGCATCTCGATCCGAGACTATGGATGTGGGCATGCCATGCAACTTGAACACATGAGGGATGAAGGCTCGAGCAACTCTTGCTACAGTATAAGGATGCAAGAGAGGAATAAAGTGGCTGTATTTGGAGAGACGGCCCACAACCACAAAAACCACAGAGTAGCCTTGAGAAACAAGAAGTCTTTCCACAAAGTCTAAACTTATATCTGACCAAATCCTATTTGGTATAAGAATTGGTTGAAGGAGTCCAGCAGGGAGGTTATTGCCATGTTTATTCTGCTGACATACAGAACATTCCCTAATAAATTTCTTTAAATCTTTCTTCATGCCCCTTTAGAAGAAATCTCTCTTGGCACGTTGCATAGTCCTCTCATAGCCAGAATGACTAGCCATGGGATCACTGTGAACATACTGGAGCACTTAAGTCTTGAGATGCTGATTTCCTCCCAACATCAAGTGACCTTTGTAAAACAACAGCCCATCTCTCAAAATATAATTATGTACATCCAAGTTTCCAGTGTGCCACTTAGCCAAGAGGTCCTGCATTTCATCATCCTCCTAATAATGGCTCTTTACCTCTGTCAACCAGGTAGGGGTGGGAATGGATAAGAGAGAGATACTCAAATCTCCTTCCATTTCCCAGCCTTCCCTTCGAGAGAGAGCATCTGCTACTCAATTTTTTGTTCCCTTCTTGTATTCCATTTGGAAACTACATCCCAATAGTTTGGTGAGCCATTTCTGCTGAAATGGAGTCCCAACCTTTTGCTCCAACAAAAACATAAGGCTTTGTTGATTAGTTTTGACTATGAAGGTCTGGCCAAGCAAATAGGGCCTCCACTTTTGGATGGCAGTGACAAGAGCAAAGAGCTCTTTTTCATAAGTAGACATGTGGATGGCCTTGCCCTTCAAGGCCTTGCTAAGGAAAGCAATTGGCTTGTTGTTCTGCATCAACACAGCTCCCACTCCAACCCCATTGGCATCACACTCAATGACAAAGGACTGAGCAAATTCGACAAGGCCAGCACAGGAGCTTGTGTCATAGATCTCTTCAACACATTGAAGGCCTCCTCGGCATCATCTATCCATTCAAAAGAATTCTTTTTAAGCATGGTTGTTAGTGGTGCAGCTATTGAACCATAGTGTTTAATGAACTTCCTATAATAACCAGTAAGTCCTAAGAACCCGCTTAGGGACTTAATAGTTTTAGGAAGGGGCCATTCCACCATAGCTTGAATTTTTCCCAAATCAGCCCTTACCCCATTTCCCGATACAATATGGCCCACGTAGTCTACTTTAGGACATGCAAATCTACACTTAGACTTCTTAGCAAATAGCTTATTAAGCCTAAGAAAATCTAGGTTAAGTGAAAGGTGAGATGGATGAGTTTTGAAGTCTTTGCTATAAATAAGAATGTCATAAAAAAAAAAAAAAAAAAAAAAAAAAAAAAAAAAAAACAAGGATGAATTTCCTTAAGTATGGCTTGAAAACATGGTTCATCAAACTTTGGAATGTTGATGGTGCATTAGTTAAGCCAAAAGGCATAACCAAGAACTCATAGTGTCCCTCATGAGTTCGGAAGGCCGTTTTATGGATATCCTTCTCAACCACCCTGATTTGGTGATAGCCGGACCTCAAATCTAGCTTAGAAAAAATTTTAGAACCCCACAACTCATCTAATAATTCATCCACAATAGGCATGGGGAGCTTATCTTTGATGATGACCTTGTTGAGAGATCGATAATCCATGCACAATTCTCCACGAGCCATCTGACTTGCGGACCAACAAAACAGGTGAGGAAAATGGATTAGTACTCGGCCTGATCACCCCTGTAGCAAGCAATTCTCTTACAATCTTATCTATTTCTTCTTTTTGATAGAAGGGGTATCTGTATGGTCTCATTGACACCAGTTGCACCCCCTCTTGCAACGGAATTGAGTGATCATGAGCTCTTTGTGGTGGCAGCTCCGTTGGTTCCATGAAGATATCAGCATAACTGGTCAATAGCTCCTCCAAGCTAGCCAATTCTTCAAGATTTCAATTTTGCACCCCTTCGGTGGAAGGCACTGCCTCAGCTTCCAAGAGTTGGAGAAAAACTCCCTTACCACTCTGCCTAAAGACCTTGAAGTTCTCATCACCCTCCAAAACCCAAGGTTTACCTTGCTGTAATCCCTTGAGCGCACACTTTTGTCTAGCATACACAAATTCCATGGACAAGGTTGCAAAGTCCCATAAAATCGGGCCCAACAACTTGAGCCACTGAATACCCAACACCACATTACATCCTGCCATAGGCAAGATATACAAACCTACCACAAATTCAGTTCCCTGCATTCTTAATGACAAGTCACTACACCTGCCCGGACTAGTAACTTCCTGTCCATTGGCAATTCTCACCTTAATAACTCCTTGTCCAATCGGTTTTACTCATAACACTATAGCTAGATTCTCATCCAAAAAATTATGTGTACTTCCCAAGTCTATCAACACAATCACTTGATGACCTTTCACCCATCCAACAATTCTCATGGTCTTAGGTGTAGGAGTACCAATGATAGCATTTAAAGAGATCTCCGGTTCCTCTTCTACAATCTCCATTAAGGTAGCCTCATCCGCCTCTTCTATCTCCTTATTTTCTACTTCCTCTATTAAAAATAGTTTCGGGCCTTCACATACATGCCCCCTGCTCCACTTAACATCACAGGAGTAACAAAGATCCCTCTTCCTTCTATCTTCCATTTGAGTAAAGGAAATATTCTGCACTGGCACTAATGCCCTACTGTTATCCCCTCCTTTGGCTTGTCCAGGTATAAAACCACGCTGGAACAATTTAGATGGTCCTTGTAGACTCATCCTAGGTTCGTAAGAGCTTGTAACCAAACTAGAATTCCGAAGTTGAGTGCTACTCAAGGAATTTCTAGTGGTTTTCTTAGCATTCAACATTAATTCCTCTTGAATTTTGGCTAAGGAATAGGCATCTGTCATAGTTCTAGGATTAAACATCCTAACAGGGAGCCTAATATCCTCACTTAATCCTCTAAGGAAGCAACTAAGCTTCAAATTCTCCAACAATCCAACTACTCTATTAGCCAGCAATTCAAACTGTGATTTGTACTCGTCTATACTTCCAGTTTGTTTTGGTGAAACAAGAGATTCCATTGGATCATCATATGAACCCCTACCGAACCTAGTCTTGAGAGCTTTAAGAAACTCAATCCATGTGGTCAGATTATTGCTGTTACACAATTCCTGGAGCCAGACCGGTGCTTTTCCTTCCATATGTTAGCTAGAGATTGTAAATTACTATGGATCAGATATACAATAATAATCAAAAAACTGTGAAGCTCGATAGCACCAACTTTTCGGATCCTCGCCGTCAAATCGAGGAAAATCAAGCCACAAAGGCCTTGTCTGAAACACATATCCTCCAAAAGTCTTTGTCTGAACTTTTGGATCGCCGTTTCTACTGGTTTCGCCTTGTCCAGGATTAGCATTTGTGTGCTCCAGATCTATGAACTTGAAGCGCAAATTAATCTATCGAAATTGCTCCTCCTGCCGTTTGAGCATTCCGAACATCTCCTCTTGCGTTCGTCGAAGTTCCTCTTGAGATCGGATGCTAGATTGCACATCCGATTGATTCTATCGCATATTCGCTTGAACTCCCAAAATCACCACGTGCAAGGTTTGCAAACCATCCTGCAGATCGCGAACTTCAGCCGAAGCTGATCTTGTCTGAGTTATTGCCGATGAAAGGAAATCGAGAGTAAGAACAATGGATCGAGTCTCTGATACCACTTGTAACAGTCCTCAAGATCTGTTACTGTTTTATGAGAGAAAGGAGAGAAAAGAGAATGGAGAATTGAGAGAAAAGATCGAGAGATGAAGAAGAAATTGGAATTGATCAAGCTAGGGATTTACAGAGCAACAATGGCAGTTCGAGGAGCCAATAACCTCCAAATTCAATAAAGTTCACAACCTATTAAATGCCTTAGTCTCTCGCCTCTTGGCCCTTATATACAAATGCTCGAGTCCCGCCCAATTGGAACACTTAACAGAAAGAAATAGAAATACAAACTATACGCAACTAAACGACAGCGTTTATTCCTTCCACCGCCAAGTCTTGTGTCAGCTTGCCACGTACTCTACACGTGTCGTTAGTACTCAACAGGCGAGCGTCAACCACATGGTGAACTTCAAGTTGAGCTTGTTACACAATCTCATATGGTGTGAAACATAAATAAAGTTAAGATATGATCTTATATGTCTCTAGAGGTCGAATATGTCATATGGTCCCAAATTCAATTAAAGGAAACAAAAGGACCAACCATACAACATTTTCGGCGAATTTGGTTCTTCTTAATTTTCATTTGGTTGGGTGCAAATGCTATACATCTTCAAGTATCAACATTTTATATATTTTTTTTATTGTAATAGACATATATCGGCTTTTTATTGGGTGTGACGTGGATGGCTAACAGAATCTGTTAACTTGGTGAATGAAAAACGTGTTCAGTGACTGGTTTGTAATTATATTTTATCACAAGAACTCTTCATGAACTTTTTGAACCATATGGAGTGATTTGTAATTTAGGCCAACCTCATGTACCAATGATGCAATTATTCCCGTGAAAAAGGTGAGTAATTAAAATAAAATTTTAAAAACTTTGAGAATGAACACAAAAGATGCGTTTATTATACAATTACTATTATTTTTATTATGAATACTATTTATCACTGGTTGTTTTTTTTGGGATGAATTAATTAATTATTTATTTATATGTTTACGCTATACGAGGGATTCAAATTAATGACCTCCGCTTCATGAGATATTGTCCCCGGCCGATTGAGGTACCGTCGGGGACAAATTAATTATTTATCATTGATTCTACTTGTTTAAAATGTACATGTTAGACTCAGTTGAAACTGACACACAGGCAAGGTAGTATTTGGAGCTTGGAGAGAGGGAGATGGAAACGGTGGGTTCAGCTTTGCCACAACTGAAGTGGTTGAACGTGTCGCAGGTGGGCTTCTCGCCCACACCCCTTAATCTCGTCGCCACCGCGGCTTCTCTCCACGTCGGACACCGTATCAGCCATCACCTTCGCCTAGAGTTGCTTCTTAATTGCTGCTTCAAGGTACTCTCTCTTTCAATTTGCCAATTTTCCATTTGGTTACTCAGAAAATACTAAAACTGCGATCCTGTTGGTTTTGTTGGGTTGAACTCTTCAATTCTTCCCTTTTCGTTTTCTGGGTAAGCCATGAAAATGAAGTTGGTACAAGAAAGAAAACAAATTTGATGTGTGTTATGCTAAATCTATGTGTTTGTTTAGTTGTATGGATATAGGAGGGTAACCAGGCAATGCAGTAATGCTTAGAAAATGGCTTACTCTTTATAGCAAGTTTTGGCATTTTCCTTGTCTTCATTCTTTTTCCTGGAAATAGCAGGTTGAGGTATTAGCATTTCACCAATTTGGGTCTTCATGAAAAATTTGAGATATATTTCTATTATAAAACTTTGAGTATGTTGGGATGGTTTCTTCGATGAATTGTTTAGCATTCTTGTGAGGTGCAACTTTGAATGGTGCTAATTGGAGTAGGTTTCTTGTCATGCCATGCATGCGAAATATTAGGTTGATGAGGTACCCTTGACTGTTCAATCTTGACTTGACTGTTCAATCTACAGAGTCAAGATTCCTGTGGCGTAAAACTATGATAAGACTTTTAATTAATAATGATATATGCATGATAACTCTCCAATAAACTTTATATTTGGCATGCATGATAGGCATGAGTTAGATGGCTGTTGAAGAATAGTTAATGGCCTCGGATATGTCTACATTGTCTATGGATCTTGTGTACTTTTTGTAACTGTAATTCCTTCCAGGGATATCTTTTTCAACCTGAATATTAAACAAGCCTTGCTTTATCACTTTTCAAATTTAATAGGTTTTGTAATTCATTTTTACTGGGTCAGTTATGTGTGAATCCTTGTGACTTTACTGAAAAACCGAAAATATGCCTTCGTTCAGGAAAAAGGTTTATTTTCATTACAAGTATTTGATGTTGTGAGTTGTTAGACATGCTATCATCATGGAGATAATGTTGCATTTAAACTTTGAAGTTGCTTTGCTTGATTTTAATTAAAGATCATAATTAAAATGAGTGGCATCTAGGGGATTTTGTTGTTCCCAATGCAACATTGATGCGTGGGGTACAATTCTCTAGATATGTTTGAGGTCAAATTTCTTTCTTTGCCATCTGATTTCTTATTGAACAGAAACTCTCTCGTTTGGGTCACGTGCCTAGATTGAAGGATGTATGGTGCCAAAAAGCCCTTCAATTCAAGGGGTTTAATTTTCTTCAGTTGTCAAAAGATACTATGGCATCCACATATTTGGCTTGTTTCTCTTTCTTTAATGGGGGAGAAACTAGGAAGGACTTTGGAAATGATGGGGCGCCTCACTCGAAGATAACCAGTAGGAATTCATTCAATGGAAGAAGATGGACCAATATTCTGCTTGCTGTTAATGTCTTGTGAGTATCAGTGTCTCGTCTTGTCAAACAAGAATAATATTAATGTGGTGCATTCTTCATGGATGCAGTTCAATAGTTTGTTCTACACATGATAATTCAGTGCAACAACTTCTCTGTTTCCATTCTCCTTTACGTCCCAATTTTTTAGGCAGACATATATACTTTCTAAGTGTCTGATGCATGCACCCGAGTAAACAGCTTATTGTTTGTTACATCATGTGCACAGAATTTTTATTGCACAAACTGCAACACAGGGAAAACTGTTATTATGGGGAGCTAAGGTAATACTGCAAATGAAAATATAAACATATTTTTCTCTTTAATATCAAAACTTCTATTTTGTGGTCTCTGTACTCTGTTGATTAGTTTGAGTTGATACAGATAAATAGTTTCATTGACAAAGGACAATTGTGGAGGCTGGCAACGTCATCCTTTTTGCATGCAAACATTGGGCACCTAATGGTCTGGCTTGAACCTTACTGCTTGATACTTCTCATTTAATGGCTTATGTGCCATTTCTGGGTCTGAAAAAAGATTGTCCTTTTCAGGTTAACTGTTATTCTTTGAATTCAATTGGTCCTAGTGCAGAGAACATCAGTGGCCCTAGGAGATTTCTTGCAGTTTACTTTGCCTCTGCAATTGCAAGTAACAGCTCATAACCTCTCTGCACTAGCTGATGAAATTGGTTACAAAAATAGTATTCTGATTTAGTAATTTCAAGAAAATCAGGTTCTGCAACAAGTTATTGGTTCTGCAAAGCGCCTGCAGTTGGTGCTTCAGGAGCAATCTTCGGATTAGTAAGTCTCTTGAACTCTGTTTTAGCAAACAGTATTACCCTGGCTTTTTTGAAGTTCAATTTATGGCCCATAAAAGAAATTTGTATTACATTAGAACCTTTGAGAGGAAAATGCTCCAGTAAAGTGAGATTCAGTGTCACACAATCACATGCCCCCAAGATTTCCATTATAAGGAACTTAGAACTATATATTGCTGAAAATGCAATTTTTCCTTGTTTTCTCCATGTTTTTTGTATTCCATTTTTGGTGTTTGGTGGCTGTTCTGGTGGAGTCTGTGGTGTTTATCAACGACTTTCATGGTCTCCAACGATGTATGTGGTGTTCACTGGTGTCAAGTGGTCCTTCCGGTAAGTTTTGTGGTAGTCGTTATCGTTGTTGCTGCTGAAAACAAGGATCGGTGGCATCTCCAAGAACACTAGAACAGGGAAGACCCTGTTTGGTTCTTGGTGCTTGCTATTCACTATCCTGGATAGGGAAAGCTACGTGTGGTATTAATGTTTGGCTGATGTTTGGGCTCAGCTGTTTTCTTGTTTTGGCTCACTTGGCTTAGTCTCTATTTGGGTCTCAGGTTTGTGGAATGGGCTTCGTTGATTGGGCCTCCGTTCGTTTTATTGACTCAGTTTGGTGGATTGGTTTGGGCTAAAAAAAAGAAAAGGTCAGCCCTGTTTCTAATGGGGTTGACCCATATCCAGTTGACCCTGTGGTCTTCTAGCCGGTTTAGAGCATATTCCTGCCGGTTCAGTGATTTCCCTTTCGATTCAGTGCATATTAAGATAAGTTCAGTGGTGTTCTAGCCCGGTTCACGTTGATTTAGTTCAATTCAGGGCATTTTTGGCCGGTTGTTATTTTTTAACCAGGTTAAATTGTTTTTCAGTCGGCTCATCAGTTATTTGGCCGAAACAAAGCTTATCTCGACCAGTTCAGACGAAATTTAGCCAATATATAGGGGTTTTCAGTCTCCTTAGCCGAGTTCAGCATATTTTGTGCCTTTCTTGATTGATTGACATCATTTTGGGTAACCTTTTGATTTTTCTCTCAAGTTTCCTACTTGTTGCTTGATAACTATGGCTAGTAGATCTAAGTTTATCTCCTCTCTGTCTACAGTTGATTCTCCCATGACATCTATTGAGTTTAATTGTAAGAATTACATTTATTGGGCATGATCAGTGGAGGTGTTGTTATGAGTAAAAAATTATGTGATCATCTCTTGTTTGACAAGCCACAATCTACCTCGGCTACTACTAAGTCCTCCGGCAATACAACTAGTTTTGCTACCTTTACCACATCTGCTTCTTCATGTTGAGGATTATGCTGTAAATCCCAATGTACGATTAGCATTCAAGTTTGTAATGAATAAAAGATATTATCCACTGATCTATTTATTTGAGCATATCGCATATGATCTTTTACATGCTTATTATGATTATGTATATTGTGCATGTGAAAGGCCACTGGATTACATTGAATATGATCTATAGTGTGAGTAACATAGTTATTACGCTAAGTTTTAGTCCATAAACCTTGTAGTCTTAAACTTTGAGTAGTTTGCAGTCGGTAATGGAACAAGCACCCAAGTCTGGTTTTGAAGCAATGCATTAAATTCTTCTTGCATAGCATTCCGCCATTCAGGAACAGTGATGGCATTGGAGAAGCAGGTCGGCTCCACAATTGTAGATGGAGATTCTGCCAGTAATACCCTAGGGATAGGATACCTGATGGTTCCATCTGTAAGCTTTCTCTGCTGGATAATGTTATCCATGGCTCTTGTACGCATGGGATGATTCCGAGCAGGAGGCTCATCAGTGCTAGAGGTGGAACTAGGCATACTTTGTTCTGCAGAAGGAGGAGATGGACTGGAAGATGATGTGGAAGGAGATGCTGTCAAAGGAGGTGAAGGCCGAGGAGAGACAGTAGCTCGAAAAAGAAGAGGAGGAAGAACAGAATTCTGGACAGTTGAAGGAGACTCGGTGACTGATATGACAGCAGCAAAAGGAAAGCTATTTCGATGAAAATGACGTCTCGGGAGATATACATTCTACCAGATTCTATATATGAAGACATTTATAGCCTTTGTGATGTGTACTATAACCTAGAAAGACACATTCTTTGGAACGAGGGGAGAATTTGTGTGAATTATACGGACGAAGGTTAGGAAAATGATATGGACAGCAAGTTAGGGCTGATGTGGCACTATAGCAGCACACCCTAACCCTAGCCGCCGCACTGCAGCAGCAACCCTAACCCTAGCTGCATAGAACCCTAGCTGCCTCTAGCATAATAAGAAGCTTCTAGCCGAATAAGGAGTAGAATACTTCTCCATATTTTCTTTCCCTAAGTGTCTTAGCTAAATAAGGTATATATTTTCCATTCTTAGTTTATTTTCCTGCAACGTGTTATGACGGCTAGACCTAATGGTTAAGTCTTATGACCTAGCCGTCATCTATTTAAGTGTAATCCTACTCAATGAATAAACATGCTGAATTATAATCAAACATAGACCCTATTGGTTGTTTTGGAGATCAAGGCTCTCTCGAAGTAGCCCATATCTTTTCTTTTGTTTCTTTTTATTATTTGATTGCATCAGAAAACATGCACACCCGAATACTTTAAGAAAGTTATAATCAAGAGCACTATGAAAGAGTTTCTCAAAGGAGATTTGTTATGCAGCAATGGGGTTGGTAACCTATTGATGAGATAGCATGAAGTAAGACATGCTTCATCCCAAATTTTTTGTGGAAGATGACTATTGGTTAGGAGAGCCAAAGTGGTATCGATTAGATGACGATGTTTCCTCTCAATACATCCTCCTTGTTGATGTGTGTGAGGGCAAGAGATGCGATGAATTGTACCTATGGACAGAAAATATGTATGAAGATTGTGATATTCACCACCCCGGTCAGGTTGAACACTTTTAATTTTGGAGTTCAGTAAGCGTTCGACCATGACTTGGAATTTAAGAAAGGTTGGCATAACATCGGATTTGGATTGAATTGCAAAAACCCAAGTATAACGACTGAACGCATCAATAAACGACACATAATACCGATTTCCATTAATAGAAAGAGTTGAGGAAGGTCCCCATACATCGGAATAAATTAAGTCTAAAGGATTACAAATGCGTGAATTTGAAGTAGAAAATGGCAGTTGATGACCCTTGGCTTGTGGACAAGCAGTGCAAGGAGATGTTGCCTTATTGGGAAGAACTAGAAGCTGAAATTGAGACTTGACTCGGTGGACTGTATGGAAAGCAGGATGACCTAAGCGCTTGTGCCAGTGAGCAGTGAACGTTCACTTACCTACAAGGGCTTGTTTCATTAAGGAAGAACTGGATGAAGGAGTGAGTTGATACAACCCATCCTTAATGAGGCCTTGATGGAGGATGATCCCGGTTTGTGAGTCCTTGATCACAAAATGGAGTGAAATTTAAAAAAGACAGAATTATCATGAGCAAATTTTCTAACTGAAAGCAGATTTTTGCAAATTAAAGGGACATGAAGAAGTTGATTAAGAATAAATCTTCAACGAGAAAGAGTTAAAGAAGCAGAACTAATATGAGAAATCGGCAAACCTGTTCCATCTCCTACATGGATTTGATCCTGACCGGTGTAATCCTCATGTGACAAATTGAGGTGCTGAAGCTCGCTGGCGATATGATGGGTAGCCCCTGTATCAGGGTACCAAGTGTCCTCAGCTGGCAAGACTGGAGAAGAATAATAAGCCTGTGGAGGCGTTTGTGGAGAATCAGAGAAGGAAGAGGCTTCTTGCCTTTGATAACAGCGAAGAGCTGTGTGTCCAAGCTTTCCACAAATTTGGCATGTAGGTCGGGAAGAGGAAGCAACATCATTAGAGAAATAGGAACCACGACCACGGTTGTTATTGAAAGATCCATGACCACGATTGAAGGGGCGACCACCACGACCACGATATCCTCGACCCCTAGCCATGGGAGCTTGATAGGATAAATTTGCAGTAGGTTGTAGAATATCAAGGGTTGGAATTTGCTGCTCCAGACGCATCTCATGAGCAAGGAGATGGCCATATAATTTGTCAATAGAGAGAGGATCAACACGGGTAGTGACCGAGGTAACAAATGGATCATATTCGGATCCAAGGCCCTTGAGAAGAAACGAGACACTCTCAAAGTCGTTGAGAGGCTGAGCAGCAGCCAAAGTGTCACTGAGGGTCTTAATAGTATGGAAATACTCAGTGATTGAGTTATTGCCCTTTTTGACAGTAGCGAGTTGAAAATAAATCTGCATCACTCTGGCTCGAACCTGAGAAGCAAACATAGTGAGCAGAGTTTTCCATAAAAAGCCGAGGATGTGGCACAACCAACGGCATGAACCACATAGGGTTCGGTAAATGTGGAGATGAGGATGCTGAGGATCATCTGATCCCTTTGACACCACACGAGATAAGCCGGATTGACAATAGTAGCAGGAGCTTCATCATCGGTATTGGTATTCGGTATTATCTGAGCAGGGGGTGGAGATGAACCATCAATGAATCTGTAGGCATCTTGACCCTTAATATAGGCAAGGATCTGTGTATTCCACACCATGAAGTTTCCTTTGGAAAGTTTGATATGGAGATTGGGTTCATATTTGGAATAGTAAAGACAACTTGCTGGGTGGGTTGTTGTTGAGGGTGAGTAGCTGTAGAGGCTATGGAAGCGACGAAAGAGGATGAATCAGATTCTGATTCAGCCATTGATCAAGACATTTGTCTATGTATTCGCTCTGATACCATAATAGAACATAGAATAATTGGGTTTTCAACCATGCTCATTAACATGAGCTTTCATTGATAAATATATATATAAACTGATTACAAGGACTCAAGATAAGTACTACTTCCTCTTTTTTTGATAAGTAAAGTATATTCAAAAAGTGCAAAGGGGCGCAACCCATAGTACATAGGACGTATACATGAAGCCCTTAATTCAAAGAAAAAAGAGAGCACCTATCTATAAATTCAAAATAAGAACACTCATGCATAAATTGAATTTTCTCTCTTCACATAAACAACGTTTGTAGCATCATTTTCTTCAAGTTCATCAAATCAGTCTCACAATCTTCAAAATAGCGTGGATTTTGTTCTCTCCATACACACCACATCAAACTCAATGGAGCCATGCGCCAAATCGGTATCAAAGTCCAATTACCCTTTTGCCCCCTCCAACTCCCCAACATATCTTTCACCGATCGTGGCATTTGCAGAATTGTCCTCCACAATCTATAGCAACCATACAATGCAGAAACAAATGGTCAATAGACTCTCCAGAAATCTTACACATATAGCACCACTCCATCACAATAATGTTTCTCTTTCGTAAATTATCCAAAGTTAAGATTTTCCCTAAAGCTGCCATCCACACAAAGAATGCCACTTTCGGGGGGACCTTAACTTTCCAAATACTTTTCCACCGAAAAGAAGACTGAATAGGACTAGATAAAACCTTATAGTTAGACTTCACCTGAAAAGATTTCTTTTGCGCTGGAATCCAACACATTTTATCCTCTCCCTCACTTCTAATTTTAAGAGTGTACAACATCTCAAAAAATCTACTAACCGCTTCCACCTCCCAATCATGAACTGGGCGAGAAAACAAAATATTCCACAGAATTGTGCCATTTTGTCTTTGCATATTCTCTTGCACCCAAGCATCCTTGCCTCTAGCAATGAGAAACAATTCTGAAAAAAGAGTCTTCAAAGGAATCTCCCCACTCCACACATCATGCCAAAATAGAACTTTCGAACCATTCCCGATCTCATATCTCACATGAACTGCAAAAGCATCCCATCCCCTCCTAATACTCTTCCAAACTCCAAACCCAAAAGAATCCCCAACCTCCTTAGAGCACCAACCACCCCCCATACTTCCATATTTGGAATCCACCACCTTTCTCCACAGAGCATCCCTCTCCAAAGTATACCTCCATAACCATTTTCCCATCAAAGCTTTATTGAACATAACCATATTTTTCACTCCTAGTCCCCCCGAAACCTTTGAAGAACAAATCGTATGCCAATTAACCAGATGAAATTTAAATTCATCTCCAATACCAACCCAAAGGAAGTCT
This sequence comes from Alnus glutinosa, assembly GCF_958979055.1. Classification (NCBI taxonomy): domain Eukaryota; kingdom Viridiplantae; phylum Streptophyta; class Magnoliopsida; order Fagales; family Betulaceae; genus Alnus; species Alnus glutinosa. The sequence goes on along the minus strand of NC_084896.1, from coordinate 11,154,771 downwards.
CTCTGAAGTTTTTCCAAACGATTTGCCACTCCCACTGGAATAGGGAAGAGAGACAGAAAATACGTAGGTAAACTTGAAAGTGTACTATTAATCAAAGTTAACCTCCCACTCTTAGATAAATACAACCTCTTCCAACCCGCTAATCTCGCTTCCATCTTCTCAATAACGCTATTCCACATATGAGCGTCTTTATACTTAACACCCAACGGCAGACCCAAATACTTTAACGGAAGTGAGGCCACACCACACCCAAGAATACTAGCCAACTCCTCCACATCCCCTACCTCATCTATCGGAACCATCTCAGATTTAGACAAATTAATTCTCAAGCCCGAAGCTGCTTCAAAACAAAGCAGCAAACACCTCAAGTCTCAGATTTGGTCAGCAATAGGATTACAAAAGATCAACATATCATCTGCAAATAAAAGATGGGATACCATTATAGCATCTTGCGTACTCGATCCCACTGAGAACCCCGATAGGCGCCCACTATCCATCGTCGCATATATCATTCGACTGAAAGCCTCCATCACCAACACAAACAAAAGCGGAGACAAAGGATCCCCTTGTCGAAGACCCCGTGAGCTACGAAAAAACCCTGAAGGCGACCCATTGATATTTATGGAAAAACAAACAGTAGAAATACAATGAGCAATCCAGCCACGCCATCTCTCCTCAAAACCGCATCTCTTCAAAACATAAAGCAGAAACTCCCAACTTACATGATCATACGCCTTCTCCAAATCCAACTTACAAATAATGCCCGGAGTTCCAGATCGAACCCTGCTATCCACGCATTCATTTGCCACCAAAACAGAATCTAATATTTGCCTCCCCTTGATAAAAGCAGTCTGAGAATGGGAAACAACCTTCCCCAACACCGACTTCAACCTATTTGCCAGGACCTTTGAGATGATTTTGTACATTCCACCTCTTAAACTGATAGGTCGAAAATCCTTGATATCCACCGCTCCAGCTTTCTTTGGAATCAGCGACACAAAGGTAGTGTTAAGGCTCTTTTCGAACTTTCCACTGGTTTGAAACTCCTTTAACACCGCAATAATATCAGTCTTCAAGATCTCCCAACACTTTTGAAAAAATGCCATAGTAAAACCATCAGGCCCAGGAGCCTTACCGCCTTTGAAATTCTGAATTACCGCCCAAATTTCATCTTCCTCAAACTCACGTTCCATCCATATTCTATCCTCTTCATCAATGGAAAGAAAAGATAAATCATCTGCCCTTGGTCTCCACTGATATTGCTCACTGTACAGCTTTTTGTAGAACCCCACAATGTGATCTTGGATAACTGTCCTATCATCAGTCAATTGTCCATCCACCACTAGAGCCTCAATCATATTATGTCTTCTATGAGAGTTAGCCAGCCGATGGAAGAATTTGGTATTACTGTCACCCTCTTTTAACCACAATGCCCTAGATTTCTGTCTCCAACTCACTTCTTCAAGAAGAACATGCCGCTCTAAGTTTCTAGAAAACTCTTCTCTCTTGAACTTTTCTTCTTCAGATAACGGCCTATCCTCTGCGATCAAATCCAGCTCACACAGACCCTTTTCCAGTTTCTTTTTATGAACCCCGACATTCCCAAACACCTCCTCATTCCATTGCTTAAGATCAGTTTTAACCGCAACACCAGTCTCACCTCCATCGTCAATCTGCTCCTCCAACTTCTCTATTTCCGCCACTCCAGGACTTGTACATAAGGAATCATGGTTTTCATGCAGTATAATCTCCTCTCTGGCCTTCGTCAAACCCCCAGTGACACCATCGATACCCTCTGATTCAGCCCCGTTTTTCTCCATTATCTTCACCAGTCGCACAACACTATTCCCCAACATTTCAGCCCAGTACCGGTAAGCTCTGGTTCAGGAACCACCTCCAACGTCATCATCAGCGTCTTCTGACCTTGCTCGACAGTTTCAGCCAACGTCTCAATCGTCACTCCAGTCTGGACCATCTGCCTGGGCTGAGTCCGGTGACTATAAGTTATCACCGAACTTCCACAGTTCTCCTGGTGGGTTATTTCTTTTCCTTTAGCCTTGAGCACATTCTGGTCCTGCTTCTTAAGGCCCAATCCTTCCTATTAACACATATCCGGTCACTAAGGATAAATCTTAGCTTCTAGACTTATTGTACAATTCAAACACTTGTATTCGAAACTCTATGGATAACTGAACCTAGAGATAACTCTTTAGCTCTAAAGACTTGTAATAGGATTAGTCTTCTTGTTTGTAACCGCATGCTGAGATGATAATATCCAGCATGCTATATTGTTTAGTTTTATCTTAGTTTAAACCTAGAGATAGAGTTGTATCTAAACTATACTTCTTCTTCTATATATATCGACGCATACTCAGTTGAAGAGTACGTCAGAATTTACAACAATTCTTAGTATTATTCCTCTGTTCTAATACTTCCGGACCCACTTCGTTGTCTGTTTGACCTTGTCTTGGGCTTTCGGTAGGCTTGGCCTCATCCCTCAACAGGCCCAATTCGAGTAAACCCAACCATCTAGTAGCTTCTTCTCGAATAGAGACCAGCATTTGTTTAAAATTTGCCAGCTGTAGTTGCCTCTCCACAGAGCCGTTTAACATGAATTGCGCTCCAGCAATCTCCATGCGATCTCCTCCCGCCATATCCGTTGCCTTCTTTTCCGTTCTTGCCAAAATCGACATGGGTTGCTCTCCGGAAGTTCCCAAAGTGCCCTTGCTTGATTCTCTGTTTTCCAGTTCATTGCCTTGCCCTACCAGCACCGCCGCAAATGTTCAGCCGCCATGGATCGCCGTCTTCATCACCCTCGTCGGGGCAATTGGTAGCTTTCCACCTATTTTCCCCCCAGCAGCTTTCTTCTCAAAATATTTCTCTAACTTCCTCAATTGTGCAAGACAATTGGCCCAGCCGCTACCTTCTCGTCCCTCTGGTAAAATCACGCACGTCCGTCGACCACCATAGCCATATTCTGACAGCTCCAAAAATCTTCCATGAGCATTTCCTCTCTGTTGCAGGATATGCACCATAGAACCCACTCAGAAAGTCCTGCAAAAGTCTCGTATCTCCCCGACCTCCATTGATCTCCTAAACCATCATAAACTTAACTTATTCAAGAACACTGCCTTGAAGAGACCTTTGCTCCTCTCTGCTAACCTTATGCCATCCCCAACACTAAACTCAGATCGAATCTCGAAGGATTTCGCCTCAACGTAGAAAAATCCGACATAACCCATGATAAAATTTGAATAAAACTCCTACACTACACTCCTCACGCGCCTCCGAGCTTCTCACGCGCTACTCATGAGAGTAGAGATGTACGCCTGTTCTCCCACTACGCCCTCTTTACAATTGGATAGAACTCTATCAAGCTTTATCTCTTATCTATCTAACTATGAACATAGAAGCTAAACATTAGAAGAACAGTATCTTATCTCATCAGCACTAGAACTTCGGATCCTAGCATTAGACTTCCGAATAGATTGCAGCGCACAAGACTCATGTTCGAACTGTGAGTCTTGTGCGTGAGTTGCATTAATAAAAACCAAGGAGTGGTCGTGATCTTCAAGTAAATATTCATGTTCTACAGTTTAATTTTTAATAGCATAGTTCTTTACATGTTCTTCTTAAATTGTGATCTTGGCATGAGAATTTTATTTTCCGCTACGCAAACATATTCCCTACACTTTAACGGCATTGAGTCTTTTGGATTAGGAGGATGATCTAATCATATCCGGCATGATTAGCAGTATAGGATCCATCATTGGGACCACCTTGTTGCACCTTTTGAAGGCCATTTGGGACCGTTTGCAACATATCTACTCTGGGGCAGAGAATGTCAGTTGCTTGTGTGATGTATGCAAGCAATATTTTAGCCTTGAGCTAGGCAATTGGAGTTTGGCAGAATACTCTATTATCAGGTCATGTGAGTTCTCGAGGAAAGGAATATGTATCAGCCCCTCACGATTGGTATCAAACGTATGGGGAAGTAGGGTCGGGATATGGATGTTGTTTGATTTCTTATTGCTTGAAGATGGAGTATGAGCCAATCTTTTCACAAATCTTGTGTAGCTCAGATCTCCATCCCTCCATAAGGTTTATTCTCGTCTTTAGCATTCTACTCTTTTTGAGATGGACTTTGTTCCAAGTGAGTGCTTTACTCTTGTTGCCTCTCGTGGAAATTTTGGTGGATCCTGAGGAGGCTGTAGTACACGAGGTGGACGAGATTAGAGGGGTGGTGGACGCTCTAGTAGTTGAGAACCTAAGAAGTGCACGCACTACAGTCGCAACAATCATTCTGTCGATTACTGTTGGGATCTTGATGCCAATCAAGCCATTTACCATGATGATTCCACCCCAGCATTTGGTTCCTCTACGATGATCTCCATCTCGAGAGATGAGTATGCTTTGTTTCTTGCTCATCAAAAGTGAGCTTCTTCTTCTTCCACAACCACCCTAGCCTAGTTAGGTACTGCATCCCATTGTCCCTAATCTTCTACTTCCGACTCGTGGGTCATTGATTCTGGTGCGACTGAGAATATGAATAGGGCGTGTACTCATCTTTCTGATTACCATACTTTTGCATCACCTTAGAGTGTTACCCTAGCATTGGCTCCTTAGCCAAACTTCACACCTCCGGAACTACTCATCTCAGTCCTCATAGAGTTATTATTTGTTTTACACATTCCTGGTTTTCCCTTTAGTTTATTGTCCTTAGTAAAATCACAAAAGATCTTCAGTACTCTGTGAGTTTTTACTCTCCTCTGTATTTTTTGGGATCTCGAGACGAAGAGGATTATTGGGTATGGGGCATGAAGTTGGTGGTCTCTACTATCTAGATTTGCTCCTATTTGCCCCTCCACGTGCTCTTCAGTCCTCGCTATCTCCTTTCCAGTGGCACTATCGACTTGGTTATCCATCTCTTTCCACTTTGAAGCGTCAAGTAGAGAGTCTTGGTCCCATATCACATTTTTCAGGTGAAGCTTGTTAGTTTAGTAAACACCATCGTGTGTCTTTTCCATCTAGGTTGGTTGGTTAGGTGTGTAACTCATTTGAGTTAGTCCATTTTGATATAATCCTTTACCTTTGTTGATGACTACTCTTGTATGACTTGATTGTTTTTAATGAAAAATCGTTTTGAATTGAGGTCCATTTTTTTAGCTTTTTCGCAAAGAGGTCAAAACTCAATTTAATCAAGAAAATTGAGTGTTATGATCCGACAATGCCAAAGAATATGTTTCTTATTCCTTCTCTTACTTATCTGACAAAGGCATTGTGCACCAAACCACTTGTCCTCACACACCACTACAAAAAGGTGTTGTTGATCGCAAGAACCGGCACCTGCTAGATGTTGCCCAAGCTCTCATGTTTCATATGCATGTACCCAAACGTTTTTGGAGTGATAAAGTCCTTACTGCATGCCACCTCATCAGCAAGATGTCTTCCACTCTCCTTGATGGTGCCTCTCCTTGCTCCATTTTATTTCCTTCCTCCCCAATCGCCCCTTTATCTCCTTGAATTTTTGGGTATGTTTGTTACATTCACAACCTTGGACCCGGTTTGGACAAACTTGATCCTCGTTCCACTTGGTGTGTCTTTCTTGGTTATTCTCGGACTCATAAGGGATATTGGTGCTACTCTCCAGTCTTGCAGCACTACTTTACAAGTGTTGGTGCTGCTTTTATTAATTCTTAGTCATATTTCCCTGGAGCTAGTTCTCCAAAGGATTATCAGTTCGAGTTGTCTTCTTCATCGTCTATCCCTTTTCTGACTCCGAATTCCCTACCTTCCTCCTTTGTTCCTGTATCTTCCACCATGCCTTTGCCTCTAAAGGCTCCAACTCTGTTACAAGTGTATTCCCAACACCCATGTCTGACAGCTCCAATGGCTCCCCCTTTATCCTCCCAGCCTATAGTTCCTGCATCCTCACTAACTCTAATTCACTTCCCATTGATCTCTGGAAAAGTACTCGCTCATGTGTGACCAAGCATCCCATTGGTAACTTTGTTTCCTGACAGTCTTTATCTGCTTCCTTTTTCTTGTTTTATCTCCACACTTTCCATTCCCAAGATTATTCATGATGCACTCTCTGACTCGAAGGCTATGGATTTAGAAATGCGAGCCTTACATCAAAGTGAGACTTGGGAGCTTGCTCCTCTAATCTCTAGAAAGCACACTGTTGGTTGCAAGTGGGTACATACTGTTAAATACCTTGATGGTTCTGTTAATTGCCTTAAGGCTCAGCTGGTTGCTAAGGGCTACGACCTATGGTGTTGGCTATGATGAGACATTTTCTCTTGTGGCAAAGATATCTTCTGCACGCGTGTTGGTTTCTCTTGCTGCCAATCTTGACTGGCCTCTTTATCAATTAGATGTAAAGAATGCATTTTTTTCATGATGGTCTACTTAGGAGGTTTATATGGAACTACTACTTGGGTTTGTTGCCCAGGAGGAGTATCAGCGCAGTGCCTGCAAATTGAAGAAGGCATTCCTAGGTATATCATAGTTATCTATGTAGATGAATATGATTATTGGAAGTAACTGACTAAATCATCAAGTTGAGGCAGTTTTTACAGCAATGCTTTCACACTAAAGATCTGGGTAAACTTCAGTACTTCTTGGGAATTGAGGTTACAAGGTCAAAGATAGGCATTGACATATCTCATAAGAAGTATGTACTTGACATCCTCGAGGAAACTGGATTGTTGGGTGCTTGGCTTGTTGATACTTGTATGGATCCGAATCATAAACTCGTGAGAGATGGAGAGTTATTCTCGGATCCTACCAGATACTAACAACTAGTTGAAAACTCAATTATCTTACCATTACAAGGCTAGATATCTCACAGGCACTTAGTGTGGTGAGTTACTTCTTAGAGGCTCCTCGACTTTCACATTGGGACGCGTCTATTCATATTGTTAGATACTTGAAGAGAGCCCTAGGACGAGGCATATTGTTTAGAGAAAATGGTCATCTTAAGGTGGAAGGCTTCACTACCCGCATGGGCGTCGTAGAGTCGGCTTGGGGTACCACTTCCTAGCTGGGATGCCTAGGTTCAACTCCCTACACAAACACCCTGGTCTTAAGCGATACTTGTTGATGCAGGATGAGACAAGAATAATTAGGTCTTTAGTTTTATTTAAATTATGAGTTTTATTTGAATTAAATTATGGGGCTTGACCCAAAGTTTTAAGTTATTTGTAATTTAATAATGGGCTTAGCTCTCACATTAGCTTAAGTTTTTGCTATTTAATAATGGGCTTGGCCCTTGGCCCAAAGTGAGTCACATTAGGGTTAGGGTTAGGGTTTAGTCTATGAGCCTATTTAAGCATAATATTCTATTGTAATAGACAGTTTATGATGAATGAAAAATATTGATTAATTTAGCGTGCACCGCCATGTTTTCTCTCTATTCTCTCTCTCCTTTGGCTTTCTTCTCTTTCTTTCTTTCTTAATTTCTGCTTCTTCTTCCTCTTAAATTTTTGCTTTATTTCTCTGATTAATCTCCCTACATCAAATTGGTATCAAAGCCACAAACCCGGTTGTTTTCTCAAGCAATCGACGATCTTAGGCACCATACCTAACAAAGCTTTGATATTCTCAGTTTTGCATCAACCCTTACCACCCCTGTACCACCATCGTTTTAGTCCTCCATTGAAAGTTCTTTCAACAACATAGACCCACACCCCTGAAACCCAGCATCTCTATCAGCCCTAAACATAACATGAGTTATTGGCACTATGAAGATCTTGATCGTGGTCCATCTCCTGGGCATTCTCAATACGGGGGTAAAGATGTGTCAGATTTTTATGGCGGAAGGGATCCATATGCATTCCAAGATTGGCTTGATGCATTGGAAGACTATCTTGAATGGATAGGTATCTCTCCAAATCGAAAGGTGTGTTTTGTAAAGATGATGCTCAAGGGTGAAGCACGTGTTTGGTGGCACAGTGTTGCAAAATATCATCACCGCCTTCGTCTAAAAATTAAATTGCAAGAGAAGTACGAGGCTAACCATCATGCCCAGTACCCCCAACCGCAACAGTTTATCCAACATGAAGAGGTTTTGATTGTTTCCTACAACAATCACGATCCAAACGCTTCCATGGCAGAGTCGCAATTTGAATGACTAGAGCAACAGATTTCCAGCCTAATGCAGATGATGGAGGAAACAAACTCCCGGATGGCAACATTCCTCAACGGGATGCTAGCAAAGGTAAGTTTATCAAAGTCCCTAGCCCCATCACCATCGCTCTTAGCAAACCTACCTGAACAACAACCCACAAAAGACACCCAACTAGTAAATCCCAAACAACCCACCCAAATCCACAAACCCCTCCACACATTGCAACCCCCCACCGCACCTGAAGTGGTGTCCTTGCCTCCACCCAAAATTTTACCTTTGCTGCCGGTGGTCTGTGCCATCAACTGGGCCTCCAGTGATCAGCCAAAACCCGTTCCCCAACCGGTCCTCCGGCAATCTGCACCGCCAATAGCCATACTCAATCGCGCCACGCCGCCAGGTCACCACCTATGAGCTATTTCTGCACTGCATTGCCACCATGTTCCTGGCCCTCGCCTCTCCTACTGTGTTGTGAGAGAAGCGCATCAACATTCAAGAGGTTACTATTTTGTTTGGATTATAGAGAAGGGAAAAGGCTAAGTCTTTTTTTGGTTTGGTTCAAAAGTCAAAGAGAAGAAAGCTTGTTTCTTATGTTTGTCCAGCTGGTCAATGGGGAAGTAGCTTGTCAAACGAAGACAAAATGTGGGAGCATGTGTCACTATTTCAAGCTTTTGTCAGAGACTCCAAAAGCAAGACAAAAAAAAAAAAAAAAAAAAAACAAAAAAACAAAGAGTCTCATTTTCGTCAGAACTCAGAAGCAAGGCCCATACCAGCAACAATTCATTTGGTCCACGTTGAAGCCCAAGTCAGCAACAACCCATTCACATTCTTTTCAAGACTTGAGGAATTGGGCTTGGTCCAAAGCATTGTCATCTAAACTCGAAGACGAGTTCTTTTCGAAGAATGGGAGAATGATGCAGGATGAGACAAGATTAATTAGATCTTTAGTTTTATTTAAATTATGAGTTTTATTTGAATTAAATTATGGGGCTTGACCCAAAGTTTTAAGTTATTTGTAATTTAATAATGGGCTTAGCCCTCACATTAGCTTAAGTTTTTGTTATTTAATAATAGGCTTGGCCCTTGGCCCAAAGTGAGTCACATTAGGGTTAGGGTTAGGGTTTAGTCTATGAGCCTATTTAAGCATAATATTTTATTGTAATAGACAATTTATGAAGAATGAAAAATATTGATTAATTGAGCGTGCGCCGCCATGTTTTCTCTCTATTCTCTATCTCCTTCGGCTCTCTTCTCTCTTTCTTTCTTAATTTCTGCTTCTTCTTCCTCTTAAATTCTTGCTTTATTTCTCCGATTAATCTCCCCACATCACTTGTCTCTAGCGGGAGGGGGCAGGTATCCGGGGTTTACCCCGATCCTACCGAAAGGTGAGGTTAGGGGTTCCACGTCATAAAAAAAAGGGTTGAAGGCTTCATTGATGCATACTGGGTAGAATCACCTTCGATCTGAAGGTTGATTATGGGATATTGTTCCTTTTTGGGAGGAAATCTCCTAACATGGAAGAGTAAGGAGCATAATTTCGTTTCACGATCAAGTGCAAAAGCATATTATAGAACTATGGCTCATACAGCTAGTGCGCTAACTTGGTTATGACATTTTCTTCGAGAGATATACTTCCCAACACCTACTCCTATTCCACTGTTTCATGATAATCAAGCTTCATATTTTCTCCCATTGCCTCCAATGTTATGTTCCATGAGAGGACTAAGCACATTTAAGTAGATTGCTATTTTATCCAAGACAAGATATTGAGTGGTGACACAACCACACCATTTATAAAGTTTGAGAACCAACTTGCTGATATTTTCGCAAGAGAAATGCTATATACTACACCCCCATCCCACTGGGTTGATGTAGCACTATTAGAATAGCACAGTAGGATAGGGGTGTAGTATATAGTATTACTCTTTTTACAAAGTCATTATGTAGATATTGGTTAGAGTCAATTTGTTCTAAGCTGGGCTTATATGACATATGTGCTCCAGTTTGAGGAGAGTGTTAGAATGCCATGCTACAATATGTTGTACTCCTCTAAAGTAAATCTGTTCCTACCAGCTGTCCCTACTAGCTGTCATTATCAGAATATTTTCCCCAATTATTATTTTTTGATAGGCAAACAAAATGCATTAAAAAAGCGTAAAGGCGCTCCTAAGCATACAGGGAGTATACAAAAAGGACACCAAAACAAAAGAAAAACAAAAAAAGAAGAAGAAGAACACCCGCAAAACCCAAAAGACAGAAGAAAAGTTACACCAAACCCCCAACTTCTTGCCTCTAACCCTACTGGAACCCACACCCCTAGCATCGAAATTAATCGAGCATTCTAAATTCTTGACCTCTCTTTTTCCCAATTATTGTAACTAATTCTCCTTTATATTTGGAATGGATTGAGGGTTGTACAGTGAATTAGATACGGCCCTTCTTTATTTACGTTCTCTTCCATTTCCATTCCTCTTTACAGTTTCTATGACAATAAAAATAACCAGTTATATTGAGGCATGTTTGCTCTTCTTATTTAGTCAAAACTCCCTGCGCTTGATTAAGGTTGGAGCAGTTGCTGTGTTTGTCACAAGGCATAGACAACTGGTTGGAGGTGGCAAAAAAGAACTGCAGCACATAGTGCGGGTTATTGTTCTGAACATGGTATGTACCTCACTTCCTTTATCAATCTTAAACGGCTTAAACTTTTGCATTTTATTTTCTGAAAGAAAAAGATACAGGGGAATCAAACAGTGATTTCTTTTTCTTCCAAGCCTATTGAATCAAGTCCATTGGGTTGTCAAAATTCTCTGTGAATGAGTCAAGGTCATCTAGTCATTGCTCTACCCAGAAATGCATGTAGTGAAAAAATAAAAATGTGCTACGTTTGTTACAAAAGTACATATGAAAAGTCATGTGCTTTGGTATCATTTACTTAATGGCATATTTGCAACAGGCCTTTTTCATTTTTGTTTCGGTTGAATTAATAGCAAGAAGTGTATGTTATGCAGGTTATTGGGCTATTGTCCCGAGGCATTGACAACTGGGGACATGTAAGTATGATATTGGCATCTTTTCTTTCTACTTACTTTTTTTCTTGTCTTAATTATTTCTTTAAACAATTAAGAGAATCAAAGTCCAAGTAAATGATGAGCGTATAAAAAGTGCGATTGTGAATGCTCCAGCGTATTATTGAAACCTATTTCAATATACCTTCAAAGTGAGACACACAGAAAATGCTACGGTGCCCCAGTTAACAGTGTGTAAAATGCAATCAAACTTAAAGAAAAGATCTTCTCTTGATATCTTTTTTCCTTTTCTTTTTGTCCTTTTTTTGTTCAAAATTATTCTCTATTGATAGAAGCCGCAAAATTAGGAGGCCCAACCTGAAATACCAGAACTAAAGGAAGAAGCCACAGAATAAGGACTAGTGGTCTTAATCTTACCCTTTATTTTGTCGGTTGTTTTTAGCTATCTGTTAATTTCAAATATGATTGTATTGTTAGCCCCTATTATCTCCTACCCTGTTATCCCCTAGTTTTCAAATAAGTAGTTGAATAAAGGATCAGGTGAACATTCCATAAGTTGGGTCAATTAGGTTTCTTAGGATTCATTAAGAAGTTTTGTCGAACAGATTGGTTGCGGTTCTCCTACTCTAAGTGGAGAAGTAATTCAATCCTATTATTTTCCTTCTCACAATCCAACAATCCCAATTCACACAAGCATCAACCTAGCTACCTATCAATCTGGCATCAGAGCATGGCAACGACAAGGACAGAATCAAGGGATGCAGAGTATGCTTTAGCTGCAAGCATAGTTTGTCAATCTGGTATCAGAGCATGCCTAGAAGCTAATATGCAAGAAATGAAGGCATTCAGCAAATGGTAGCGGGTTCAGAAGGCACAGAATCAGGATGCAGAGTATAGAAGATACCTTGCAAGAAATTTTGGGCATGCTCTACAAGAATCACGATGGCAAACATCACACCCCAAAGAAGGCTGGTGACGAATGAGTGTCCACTTTGTGGGCCAATCAAACTTGAGACAAATCATCAGACGAATAACAATCGCCGACAGGTTAAAATGGATTTTCCCTAGTATACTGGGGAAGACTCAACTGTGTAGCTTGATCGAGTAACTCAATTCTTTGAGTATCAATAGACGGCAGAGGAGCAGAAGGTCACCCTGGCTCAACTACGACGGGGCGTTGTCTCAAATTTGGCAACACGACACCCTTAGAGAATACCAGTGGGAGTTCGAATGCCTGACAAATTGAGTAACTGAATGGCCGCATAAGGCATTGATTGGGACCTTCTTGGGCAGTCTTAAAGATGAAATCTCCGCACGGGTAAGAATGTTCAAGCCACTATAAAAGCTAGAGACTAATGTGTTTGCTTTGTGCTGCCTTACCAAATACTGGTTAAGGCTCTTGTATATATAGAGAAAGTAGTTGCATAGAACTAGGAGATTACAATTGTAATGAGAGAAAAGACTTAGAGTTATGATCTAAGTGTTACACTTGTACAGTAAATCGAAACTACGTTATCTAGTATTTGAACTTGACGACTAATCTTATCATTAGACTTATCATTATCTTGAGAACATGTAGATTTAGGTTTATCTCTATCTTGTGACCGTATATCTAGCTGAGGGCTAGATATGTCTTTAACACGCCCTTGCAATCTCAACGGTAGAGGAAGAACGTTGAGATTGGAACAAAGAAAGGCAAACCGTGAGGAGGAGAGTGGCTTAGTGAAGATATCCGCAAGTTGATCTTTGCTGGAGATGAACTGAATTCGAAGAATCTTTTTAGACACCGTGTCCCGAACAAAATGGAAGTCTATTTCAACATGCTTGGTGCGGGCAAGGAAAACCGGATTGGAGGTTAAGTATGTGGCACCAATGTTGTCACACCAAAGAGTTGGTGGATGTGTGAGACTCAAACCAAGTTCGGAGCAGAGACAGAGGATCCAGGAAAGTTTAGCTGCAGTATTGGCAAGAGATTTGTACTGGGCCTCCGTGTTGGATCGTGCAACCGTATGCTGTTTTCTACAGCTTCAAGAGATGAGATTTTTTCCAAGGAAGATACAGTAGCCGCCCATTGAGCGACGATCATCTCGGTCTCCTGCCTAGTCAGCGTTGGAGTATGCTTGGATGGATGCAGAGGTTGCACGATAAAATTGAAGACCATAGTGAACGGTTTGCTTGAGATAGCGGAGGAGCGTTTTCACGGCCTGCCAGTGAAGGTCAGTGGGGTTATGCATGAACTGAGCTAGCTTGTTGACACAAAATGAGATGTCCGGTCTAGTGATGCATAGGTACTGTAGTTCCCCGACTGCGCTGCGGAAGAGAGTGGGATTAGAAAATAAATCACCTTCACAAGCAGACAAGTGGGTGGAAGATGCCATAGGACAATTGATCGGTTTTGCTTCTAGCATTTTTGTTCTGCTGAGGATGTCCAAGATGTATAGATGCTGAGAAAGCAAAAAGCCACCGGAGCTGGGAAGGACTTCAATACCCAGAAAATAATTGATGAGGCCAAGGTCCTTGACAGCAAAATCTAGTTTTAATGTGTCCAAGAGATTACGGACTGCAGAGGGGCTAGAGGATGTGATCAAGATATCTTCTACATAAATCAACACTAGGATAGTGTATGTAGCCGATTTGTAGATGAATAGAGACGTGTCCGATTGTGATCCTCTGAATCCGAGTGTCAGTAGCTTGCCACTAAGTCTGGAAAACCAAGCCCTTGGTGCTTGTTTAAGACCATATAATGTCTTTTGGAGTTTACAAATGTGTGTGGGAAACTGAGGGTGAGCAAAGCCAGGGGGTTGAGACATGTAGACCACCTTTGAAATGTCGCCATGCAGAAACACATTTTGTATGTCGATCTGATGTATAGGGCATCCATTAGAAAGAGCAATAGAGAGAACAATGCGAACCATAGTAGGTTTGATCACTGGATTGTAGGTTTCACCATAGTCGATTTCAGGTTGTTGATGAAATCCCTTAGCGACAAGCCATGCTTTGTACTAATCAATAGTTCCATCGGGTTTTCTTTTCAGCCGAAAGACCCATTTGCAGCCTATGATGTTTGTGGCCAAGTCAGGTGGAACATGTGTCCAAGTGCGGTTCTACAGAAGTGCATCAAACTCAATGTTCATGGCAGCTCTCCAGTTTACACAGCCGATGAGTGACAAGTGGGCTCAGTTGCAAATGATGAGGGCTCAACAAGAAGGGCTCTTGGAATTGGATACCGAACTCTGCCATCTGTAAATTCTCGAGTTTTGGAGATGTTTTTTGCACGAGTGACCATGGGATGAACTGATCCCAGCGGGTTTGAAGGTGGAGAGGGAGTTGCAGACATATCAGGAAGAGAGGACTCAGCAGAGGTGACAGATACCGAAGTGGGAGATTGCAAGGGAGCTGACAGTAGAGAGGAAGAGGAAGCGGGAGAGGAAGACTCAGTGATTGGTTGTGGGATTGGTGGAACCAATGGAGAGGAAAGAAGAGGCAGGGAGAATGGCTGCCTGGAAATTGGAGAAGGAGATTCTGTTGGTGAGGAGTCAGAGGGATATGGAAATTGGGATTCAGTAAAAACAACATCCCGTGAGATATATAGGTGATTTGTGGGTAAATGAAGGCATTTGTAGCCTTTGTGGAGAGTGCTGTAACCTAAGAATATACATGGGACCGAACGTGGTTGGAGTTTGTTGGTATTATAGGGACGGAGATTAGGCCAACAAAGGCATCCAAAGGTACGTAAGAAGTTATAATTTGGACTGCGTTTGAATAGGACTTCAAATGGGGATTGATTTTTGAGAATTGTGGTTGGCATGCGATTGATGAGGTAGCATGCAGTGGGGAAAGCATCATCCCAAAAGGTTAATGGTAAATATGCATGAGAGCTAGACCGGTTTCGACGATGTGTCGATGTTTCCGTTCGATTGCACCATTCTGTTGGTGAGTGTGTGGGCATGATATACGATGTAGAATACCAAGCTGCTGGAGGAGTTGGTTGACAGGGCGATACTCACCACCCCAGTCGGATTGAATTGCTTTTATGTTGGTGTTAAAGAAACGTTCCACATATGACTTGAATTTTAAGAAAACTGAACTAACATCACTTTTTAACGAAATAGGATAAAGCCAAGTGTATTTGCTATAAGCATCAAGAAAAGACACATAGTATTTGGCACCAGACCTAGAGGTAATTGGGGCTGGTCCCCATACATCAGTGTAGATTAGAGCAAGAGAACAGGTGGCAGTTCCGGAAGAAGCAGCAAAAGGAAGTTGCTTGCTCTTGGCACCGAGACATGCAGTACAAACAAGAGTCTTTGGGAGCAGCAACTGGAAGCTTAAAGCTAGATAGGACACGACGAACGATCTTTAAGGTTGGATGGCCTAGCTCTGAGTGCCATTGAAAAGTAGAGGCGCGCTCACCCACCATGGCATAGTGAGGAGGCTTATTTGCAGAAGGGAAAAAATGATAAAGCCCATGTTTATTCGGCCCGTGGAGAAGGAGTTTCCCCGTGCGACGGTCCTTTAAGAGAAAATAGGAAGGATGAAATTCAAAAAAGATATTAGTGTATGTAGTGAACTTGTGAACAGAGATGAGATTCTTAGAAATGTGAGGAACATGCAGAATATCAAGGAGATCAATTTGAGAATTAGGAGTGAACAGACAAGTGGTACCAATATGATTGATTGAGAGCCCCTTACCGTTACCTATGAGGATTTGATCCGAGCCCATGTAGTCTTCTGCCTTGATGTTCAGGTTGGTCCAATCAGATGTCAGATGGTGAGTGGCTCTCGAATCAGGGCACCAGTTCTGATCAGAGTTGCTGGTGGAGGGGGCAGAGAGATAAGCCTGGGCTTGAGGGGTCTATTCACTAGAGTAAGCTTCATTGAACTGGTTGTAGCAGTCCAGAGCAACATGACCATAGCAGTTGCAAACCTGACACAACGGTCAGTGGGAGTTGCTGGAGGAGAAACGACAGCTAGAGGAGCCTCGACCCTTGCCACAAAAGGGCCGGGATGTTTCAGATGAGAAGCTGCGGCCAGAGGAGTGGTGTCCACGAGCACCACACATGCCACGGGATGAGTGCTGAGATGAGTTACCTCAGGTGGCGAAATTAGCACCGGCAATAGAGAGATCAAGAGAGGCTTGATGTTGTTCTAAGCGCATCTCATGGAAAAGTAGATGGCCATAGATCTCATCCACAGAGAGAGGGTCGGCTCTGGTTGTAACAGAGGTGACAAAGGGATCAAAGCAGATCCTAGGCCTGCCAGGAGGAAGGACTCCTTCTCAAAACCATTGAGAGGTTGGCCAACGATGGCTAGTGCATCACACAACGTTTGGAATGTGTGGTAATAATCAGCGATGGATGAGGAGCCTTTCTTGAGGGTCGCCAGTTGATAGTGCACCTACATGGTGCGCGCCTTCGTCTGAGACGTGAAAAGAATCTCCAAGGTGGTCCACACATCACGGGATGTGGCACCTTGGGTGACATGAGTCAACATCTTTTCGGAAAGAGTTGAATTAATAGCGGAAAGCAGCAGTTGATCTTGCATGCTCCAGTGGAGGAAAACCAGATTGGGAGATGTAGTTGAGACGCCATCTTTGGTGGACGTCACAGTGGGAGACGGATTGGGAGATGTAGTTGAGACACCATCTTTGGTGGACGTCACACGGGCATGGTGTGGAACCATCAACGTATCCAAAGATGTTGCCGCCTTTGAGGTGTTGAACAATATGAGGCAACTAGACTGGATAGTTGGTGCTGGTGAGTTTGGTAGGGTTGAAGTTGGTGAAGGTTACCAACGGAGGAGTTTGACAGTGGGTTGAGATGATAACAGGGGGTGGATTGGATTCGGGTGCGGTTGAGGTAGACATGATCGAAAAAAGGGAGGAATGAAAAAAAAAAAAAGACGTGAGTCACTGTTGTGGCTTTGATACCATATAAAATATAGAGACTAATGTGTTTGCTTTGTGCTGCCTTACCAAATACTGGTTAAGGCTCTTGTATATATAGAGAAAGTAGTTACATAGAACTAGGAGATTACAATTGTGATGAGAGAAAAGACTTAAGAGTTCTGATCTAAAGTGTTACACTTGTATAGTAAATCTAAACTACGTTATCTAGTATTTGAACTTGAACGACTAATCTTATCATTAGACTTATCATTATCTTGAGAACATGTAGATTTAGGTTTATCTCTATATTGTGATCGTTTATCTAGCTGAGGGCTAGATATGTCTTTAACAGCCACGAACAGTGCAAGATACAATTGAGTTGGCAAGGATGCGTGATGATAGGCTGAACAAATCGAGAAGAAACTCACGGCCAGAGGTCACAAAATTGACATCGAAGGTTAATCTAGTGGGAGAAATAGGGTGGGTTCCCCATTGTTCAATCAACTGCCTCTCTACCACCTATTAAAAAACTCTCATGGGAGGAATTGCGGAAGCAGCGTGAAAAAGGTCTTTGCTTCAATTGCAACAACAAATTCATGCCAGGCCACAAATACCATGTGAATCGTGTGTTTTTAATTGAAGCGAAGTCCAAATGAGAAGATTCTAGACAATAGAGTATTTAGGACCACGCAACATGAGGGTCGAGGCTTGAATTGGTTGCAAAAGGGTCATGGTCCTCATCGATAGTGGTTCAACACACAACTTCATCAACAAGGGGATTGCTCAATTGCTGGAACTGCCGGTTACCGCCATCAACGTGGGTCACAGTGGCCAACGATGAATGGTTGGTATGCCGCGATAAGTATGATTGGCTCCGATTGTCAATTCAAGGACTCGAGTTGATGGTGACTCTATTCTCCCTTCTGTTGAACGGCGATATTGTGTTGGGGATTCAATGGTTGGAGAAATTGCAGCCGGTAATCTGCGATTCGGGAAGAATGTCGATGGAGTTTAGGTGGGGCGACTGGGCCTATGAGATTGTGGCTCAACCCATTGGGACTGGACAGGTCATTAGCAATGCTATGATGGGCCAAGAAATAAACGGAGGGGGCAAGATATTTGCTGTGAAGGTGAGACCGGCCCAACCTATTCATGCGTGTATCCTGCGGGTGCTTCAAGATTTTCAGCTAGTATTGAAGGAGCCCAACACCATACCACTGGCCTGCGAGAAATAGGGAATTTTTGTTGATGAGTGATAGAAAAAGGTAAAGATCTTGTGTTTTTACGACACTCACTTTTGTTGTTGCATGCTGATGTGTCATCCTCTCAATGGAGGGCACAAAGGACTTGGTTTGTGCCAAGTCCCTATAAAAGTTGTTCTCTGAAAAAAAAAAAATGAGATTGAGAAACGAGTCTATAAGATGTTAGCTACTTAGACTCAGGCCCATCACCAGTCCATTTTCCTTACCCATTTTGTTAGTCAAGAAAAAAGATGGAGCCTGGCATTTTTGCACAAACTGTAGGGTTTTAAATGCGATGACGATCAAGGATCGTTCTCCTATAGCAACCGTTGATGACATGTTAGATGAATTACATGGGTCCAAATATTTCACCAAACTCGACCTACGGGCTGGATACCTCCAGGAGCGTGACAAACTGCTGTTCTTCATGGGCCACATGGTGGTGCCACTGTTCTCTCTTCTCAAGGCCAAGCTCTCGCAGGAGTTCCATGACTCCAAGATTGGGGGACATTTTGGAGTTCTCCACACCTACAAACACCTAGCCCAGTCGCTCTGTTGAGAGGCGATGAGGATGTCAGATATTATGTAGCGGAGTGCAACATCTGCCAATGGAACAAGAGGGGCTCACGGTTGCCAACTGGCTTGCTGCAACCATTACCAGTACCGTCAGTATGGAAAGTGATTTCCTTAGATTTCATCGACGGACTACCAAACTCGGCAAGGAAGAATTCAATCATGGTGGCTGTTGATAGATTGACCAAATATGTGTAATTCACTGTAGTGGCCCATCCATATTCCGTGAAGAAAGTGGGGGAGCTGTTCATTGTCAATGTGGTCTGATTGCATGGGATCCCAAAATTAATGGTGAGTGACAGAGATCCTATATCCCTCAGTACTTTTTGGTGTGAGTTCTTTAAGTTATAGGGCAACACTGCCTACCACCCTCAATCGGATGGCCAAACCGAGGTCATAATCAGGAGTTTGGAGCAATACCTTTGGTGTCTCACAAGCCAACATCCCAAGAAGTGGGAACAGTTTCTGCCCTGGGCAGAATACTGGTACAACACCACATTTCATCGGTCAACAGGTACTACTCCATTTCATGCACTCTATGCTGACCATCCCCAATTCGTCAATTATCTGGCAGGTGCATCAATGGTAGATGAAGTGGACCATGAGCTATGAGATAGAGATGAGCTGTTGAGGCAACTGAAACATAATTTGCAGATGGCTAACAATTGCATGAAACAATATGTAGCCAAGGGTCGACGAGAATGCAAGCTGAAGGTTGGCAATTGGGTCTACCTGTAGCTGCACCCATGCCGTCATAGAAGCATCTTCCATCGAGCCTACCAAAAATTTGTCAATAGATTTTTTGGGCCTTCCCAAATCCTTGAAGAAATAGGGGCAGTGGCGTACCCATTGACTCTTTCAGAGTAAGCCTAGGTTCATCATGTATTACATGTATCTGTACTTGAGAAGAAATTGGGGATGCCAGCAAGGTCACACCAAACCTACTTCCTTTCTCCAACAACCACACTCTGTGTCTCGAACCACTTTTGACACAAGACTACTGGTGGGTTAAACGGGGAGATAAGTATGGCACTAAAGCACTAGTTCACTAGAAAAACCCGCCACTCGAAGATGCTACACGGGAAGAGGTCAAAATCCTACATCAAATAATTTCCAGAACTCAACCTTGAGGACAAGGTAGAAGCCGTAGAACTAGGAGGCCCAACCCAAAATACTAGAACTGAAGGAAGGGAAGACGCCACAGGATAAGGACTAGTGATCTTAATCTTGCCCTTTAATAGTTGGTTGTTATTTGCTATCTATTAATTTCAATTATGATTGTATTGTTAATCCATGTCATCCCCTAGTTTTTAAATAAGTAGTTGAATAAGGATCAGGTGATCCTTCTATAAATTAGGTCAATTAGGTCTCTTAGGATCATTGAGAACTTTTGTCAGACAAATTGTTTGTGTTGTCCTCCTACCCTAAGTGGAGAAGTAATTCAATTCCATTGTTTTCCTTCTTACAATACAACAATCCCAATTCACACAAACATGAACCTAGCTAGCTATCTGTCATTCTAATAGGGTGATTAGGGTTGTAATCGAGCCGAGAGTCGAGTATTGAATGTTCAAGCTTAGTTTGTGTAATTTTTTTTTGTAATACAAGCCGAGCTCGTGCTTAACACCTGAACTAAATAATATGTTCATATATTTTTTTTCGAACAAGCTATTCAGTTAATTTATTCGTTCTATATATAAGGTAAATGTCGTGATTGTTCAGTTTCTTTTCTTTTTCTTTAATTCATACTAATTATTAGTTATTTAATTATTGTTAAGATTTATTATTTGAGTGAACAAGTTTATATGTTTATCTTATAGTTTGTATATACATTCATCACACACACACACACGCACACACACATATATATAAACACACATAAACCCACTCATATACACAAAAACACACATATCTATATCAAGACTCGCAATTACAATAATTCAAGTTATATCTGTTACATTATGAGAAGTCATTTTCATCTTTTTAAATACTTAACATTGTCTCATTACAAAGTTAAAAATAATAAAAATGAAGTTATACGAGTTGAGCTGAGCCTATTCGAGTTCGGCTCGTTTAATAAACAAACCTAAATTTTTGTTCAAACTCTATTCGTTTAATAAATGAACTGAACCCGAGCCTGTTCGCAAATGGCGCTGTTCATTTACAGCCCTAAGGGTGCTTATCGCTTCATTGATGAATTTGATGGTGCACTCTTACATGGTTCATGTGGGATCTCTCGTCTGCAAAATGAAGTTTGTGCATTAATTTTGGTCAGTGATGATTTGAAATGAAGGTAAAAAAAACTCCACTGAAACTTTAGTTGATATACTATATATTCTGGATTGAGATGGTGACTTGAATTGAAATTTTTGCGATTTAATCCTTGTATATCTATCTCAGATGGACAGATCCTTAGTAGACAACCTTCTAATTTGATCTATTATTACTATGTTGATACAACGTTTTAAACTTCAGTTAGGAGGCTTGGTGGGTGGAGTTGCTGCATCATGGCTTCTCGGACCTGCATGGAAGTACGAGTCCAAGTCAAGTGATGGTCGAAGAGTTTTTGCTGACAGGGCGCCAATATTCTCTATCATCAAGAGAAAAAGGGAACCCAAGCGATTCTAATGAGTGCTTAGAATGAGAACAATCAGCAATGTGCAAAATTATTGTACAGTGAAAGAATGCTTATTCTTTATCTACAATGAGAGATTGCTTCAATTTGTTCCCACCTACCTGGATAAATATATTAAGCACACACGTGTCTGTGTATGTGTGTGTTTAGCCATTTGTATTATCTGATTATAGTTGGTTTTTTCCAAAGGTCATGTATTACTGAAGAATAAAATATTGTGAAATCTGTTTTAAAAAGGGATTGAGCTAATGATTATGCTGTTTGAGATAGTTATTTTGTATGCACATTCTGACTTCAATTACAATCAGTGTCCAAGGAGTCTGTTTTTCCCTTAAAAGGGAATCATAATAGGAGAGACTTGGGAGTGCCTGTTTTATGTGAAGATTGTACATATGATGCTCAGGTTTGCCTTGTCTGAGAAGATCTTCTGATACTTACATGGCACAGCCTATTCCATGTGGTGGACATGATGCTTATATTGGTCAGGGTCTATTTGGATTAACAAATCCTCTTGGATTAGTTAATCTAAGGTAATATTAAGATATAAAAATCTCGTGTTTCTAGTGGAGGAATACGGTGGTAGAAGGAGGTGCAACGGTAAAATGAGTGGAAGAATAGCTAGTGTCAAGAAGAGCTTCAGTTATGGGGGTACAAGCTGGCGATTATTAACCGCTAACCGCATAACTGCTTTTATAGGCGGTTGTTAAAAAATCGCTAACCGCCTAGGGCGGGGCGGTTTTAAGGTTAGGCTAACTGCCTACTCTTATATATACTATATTTGTGGCCCATTAGAATTTATGGGTTAAATATTATTTAGCCCTCTCAACTAACAACCAATTTTTATGAAGCACCACGAACTGACCAGTGTCAAGATTTTGCCCTTTAAACTATCAATCTGTTATTATTTAGCCACATTTGTCAATTTTGACCGTTATGTTTGATGGAAAATCAAAGTTTACTTAAGTGTTTAAAAAATGCCTTATTTTGACCATTAAAAACCAAAAATTACCTTTTGTATTTATTAATTAGTAGAAAAATAACAAAAGAATTACCATTTGTACCATTGCACCCCCTTCTACCACCGTATCAGGAGTGTAAACGAGCTGAGCTTGAGCAAGTTGGATATGTTCAAGACCAATTCATTCAAACTTTACTCGAGCTCGAGCTGAGCTTGAGTTGAGTATCTAAACTCTGGCTCGGCTCGCCAAGGAAAAAATCTTGTGGAAGCTCGAGCTTGCCTATTAGTTGAGTTGAGTGCCTTGTTGAATACTCGGCTCGCTCAACTCGAGTAAAATACACAGTTGACATGTCGACGATGTCGCCCCTAGAAGTATCCCCACACGGCCACCACGCCATGCAGTGACCAAGAATGCACTCAGGAGAAAATAAGAGAAAGAAGATGAAGGCTCGGTGAGCGAGAAGCTTAGAAATGTGTAGAGGAGGAGAAATAAAAAAGCATAGCTTCTGTAAGTGGAAAAATTAGGCCTAGGGGGAATAAAGCAAGTTGTGGGGTGGCTCAAATCTCCATGCTTCTCCTAACTCGATGCAACGGTCTTGAGTAGATTAAAGTTGCATATATAATGATTTAATCCTAGTCGTTGAATCAGACGAAGGAACGTGCGTTTAGCCACTCTTTTTATTTTTTATTTTTTTGAAACAAAAGTGAAACTTTCATTAATCTCCCATCAACAGATATAAATCACCTCTAAAAGTTTACACAGAACAACACCCTTAGGGTGTGAACTTCAAGCTGAGTAAGAAAGCTCAAACAATACATTAACAAACAAGAAAACACCCAACCAGAGCTACAAACAGAGAAGACACCCTACCAACAAGTTAGCCACCAAAACCACTGGACGCCACCGAACCACGACGAAAGGGAGCATAGCGTGGCCCTCATGCGCCTCCCATAAAGACAAGAAAAACCTGGTGCATGAAGACTACACGCCGAACACAGACCATCGAATCGGCCGTAGCAACCAGCAGCTAACCCAGAAGACTTCCGCGACCCAAGGTGAGAGACGCGTGTCGAACAAAAGGCAGTGGAGTTTCACAGATCTGGTCCTCACTACATGCTTGTTTCGCTAGAACCGGCCAGGACCGCTACCGATGACACAATGGAGCACCACTTCTCCTCCGGCACCTCATTGGGTGTTTCCCTGCCATAATCCAAAGAAAAATAACAAAACCAAAACCTTCATAGTCCAAAAGGACTAAAAAGGACACAAATAATTACAGGATTTAAGCCGGGAAAACAAAACACCACACAACCCTAATGGTTGAGGGGCTCTAGCTTCCACTGAAAAAATCAGGGAAAAAAACAAAAGCTCCTTAGCCCTACAAGGCTAAGAGGAAGAAAAACAACCGGGAGGGAGGCTTAAGGCCTCCCCCGCAAGGGAGATCAAAAGAGAAGAATAAACTTTCTTACTTAGAGAGAGAAGCTGTGGGAGAAAGAGAAAGAGTCTAACTCTTTTTATCTCTTTTGGTTTTATCCACTCCTTAAACATTTTCTATATAAATAATGCTCTATAGCTGTAATCATATCTGCTTTAAATTTAATAATAATAAAATAAAATAAAAAACGGTCTTTCACTAATTTCAAAAAAAAAATTGCCATTTAATGTAACTTTTACTGATTTTTTTTGGAACTATGCGTAACTTTTGCTGATTTACTCCTTCGTCCGCAAAATAGTTTGCCAAAACGCAGTGTTTTGTGGCTTTTGTCTCTCAAAGTTTGCAGGAAATCAATACGCACCGTTTACAATAGTCAAATTATTTAAATCTTTTTATATATATATATATATATATATATATATATATATATATATATATATATATATATATATAGAAATTACACTTTATTATACTTAACCATAAATGACATAAGTCCATAAATGATATATTATACATAATTCGCCTAAATTTTATTAATTACACTTAAACTAAAATAATAACAACACTTAACTAACATATTAATATCATCATAGGTTATTAGGTTAATGTTAGTGTATATATATGTGTGTGTATAATATGTTATTTATGAATTATGCATATCAACACGTGTTAATATAAGTTAATTACTAATAGGGATGTAAACTCGGAGCCGGTTCTCAGTTATTGGCCGATAACTAGGAATCGATTCCGGAGTCTCCGGTTATTGAAAATCAGTAACTGGCTTCGAAATTGGGTACCCTAGTTAACCGGAGGTTACCCAGTTACCCCTGGTGAAACCGGTTATCCGAACTGGTTACTTGAAAAAAAGAATAATAATAAAACCTCGTTGATGAAAAAAAAAAAACAGGAAAATTTTCTCAATGAAAGAAAATCAGAATATATATATAAGAAAACCAGATCCATTACATCCAGAGACTGTGCAACAATGGAAGAAAGAATGAACAAAATGAAAGGAAGGAATAAAGATCGAGAATCAGATGTTACATCCGCACCCAAGAACAAAATTAACCAAAACTAGCTCCACAAAACATATTCAAACCCATCTAGACAAGATATCTCATGTGCTTAAATCTGACAAACTGAACAAGAACCATAAGGCAGATAAATTCAGACTCTAATAATTGAGAAATTCACCTTAAGGTGTTCTTGCCTTCTCTCTTTTTCTCTATTTTCCACCAAATGTTGAAACAAGACAGAGATATAGTAGAACGGGATAAGTCTTCCTTACTTTTGGGTAGATGTTTGTGGGCAAAGAGATAGAGATTAGAAGCAAACATGAAGGCGCAAGTTTCTTTGCAAATCGCAAGATTCAAGAACCTCCAGGCCTTTTCTCTTCTCTTTTCTCCGTTGTATATCCCGTCAAGAGCACCCATTGCCTTCTCGCATACGCTTCTTTCGCTGTCCACAAGTGTTTTCAGCAGCAAAGAGACCAAACCTAGATGTAGCAGCAGCATCGTCTGAAGAGAAGAAAAGTCACTGAAAGGAAAAGAGACAAAACGAAAGGGAAAGTAAAAGAAAAGTCTAGAAAGATGTAGAAAAATATTAGGGTAAAGGGTATAAGTGTAATTTTATATTATATATAATATTATTACACCTGGAGTTAATTACCCGATTATACCTGGGTTTCAAAGAATTGAATAATTGGCTCCGGCTCCAGGTGCCCAGTTACCCGGTTATAAATAACCGGGTACCAAACCGATTACTCGGAGCCGGTTTGTGCCCCGTTACGATTTTCCGGAAGGTTATAACCAGTCCGAAATTGCACCCCTAATTACTAACATAATGCTAGTATATAATGTTACACTCTCTAACATGGTAACATAGTGTATAAGTTAGTATTTAATGTTACACATTAACATATTACATTTTCCCCTAATTAAGTTTTTTTTTTTTTTTTGAAAGGTACATATTAAGTTATTAACTAACTTTCTAACTACTTATAACTTATGTTAATAAAGATACTTATTACATATTATACATTAATATGTTAATGTTAGTATTGTAGTCATAGATTTATAGATTATATTTTTTTGATTAATCACTATGAAGTTAATTATTATTAACATTACATTATTTGTATAACATAATATAATCTAAGTATTATCATATGATCTAACAAGTAACAATTCATATGATATTAGATCTTAAATCTCAATATTAGATTATTTTATAATAATATGGTCTTATATATCTAATGATAATACATATGATATGAATCATGATCATATAATCATATGATATAAGTTCTATTTATAATACTTAATTTGTGATTATAATACGTTGTTCATTATAATGCTAATTATTTAATTTGTATACTGTCAAATCCAAACACATTATTGATTCTAATGTTCATTACTTAAATACCACAGTAATATTTTTTTTGTTAGCATTATAATTATATATTGTATAATATTTCTAAAATTCTACATATAATTTATACACTTCTAAATTTCTAACGTCTATTACAACATAAATTATTGTATATACTTTTAATTTATAATATATAAATATATAACATTATAAACATATATGTACATTAATACATTTATGTTACTTTATATATATATAATCAATTAATTATTGTTACTTACTTTAAATGAGCGAGCCGAGTTTTATACAGATATGTATTGTTTAATAATCGAGTATAGTTTTGTATCCATGAATAGCTCATTTAATAACTGAGTCAAGCTTGATCAAACTGAGCTTGAGCGAGCTCAAAGGTAGCTTTGTTCGTTTACACTCTTTACCGTATTCCTTCACTTGAAACACAAGATTTTTATATATTAACATTACCTTAGATAAACTAATCAAAGAGGATTAGTTACCCCCAATATATATATATATTTTTAAGAAATGTTAAAAATCACATTTTTATCCCAATTTACTAATGTGGCACTTTCAATTAGCGTTTATTAAAAAAAAATAAAAAAAATCAAGGACTTATTGGCAACAGCATACTAACAAAATGAGATAAAAGTGTTATATAGCATTATTCCTTTTCTTCTCGGTCACTAATCAATACTAAAAGATGGTCATTACTCAATGCTAGTTCCACTTAAGTTAGACCCTGAGAGGACCAACTCCCTCGAGTCCTATACTTCATTAAACCCTTTTTTTTTTTTTTTTTTTTTTTTTTTTTTTTTTTTTTTCACATGACACGGCTACTCTTATTGCTCGAATTCATCCACTTGAGTTTGGAGACCACGACTTTTACCATTGCACTAAACAATGGATGCACATCAACACCAAAAGATGACATACGAAAGTTCAGCTTGTGGGCTACACATGAAAATGACCAACACATTCGCTTTTTCTCCACGACCATCATCCAGAATTTAGTTCCAAATTGATGTGTTATAATATTATGAGATCTATTATTTTGAAAAGTGTGTCACAATCTCATAGGATTGTGACACATCAGTTTGAAACCAAATTCTAGAAAAAGGTGTTGGGATATCTAGCATTTCTCTTCACATTCACATACATGTCTTACTTTTAAGAGTACTATTATTTAGTAAACCGTTAATAAATTGCCAAACAAATGAAATGACAAGCCGTAAAAGTTAACCCTCTGTTTTTTTTTTTTTTTTTTTTTTTTTTTTTTTTTTTTAAAAAAAAAATTTAAAAGTACTAATCTAAGAGCCGTTATTCATTATTGCATCATCAAATTATTTGGTATAATGTTATTTAGTAAACCGTTATACGATTGTCAAACAAATGAAATGACTAGCAATAAAAATTAGCCCTTAATTTTATTTATTTTTTTATTTTTTTACAAGTCCTAATAAATGAGCTAATTTTCATTGCCACATCATCAAGTTATTTGACATTCATGTAACAGTCTACTACTTTTAGTGGTGCACACAAAATATAACATCTTAGCATATCTCTATCGTGGTAGGACATTGCATCTTCAAATGGCTAGGTGACTGTTTGCAGCATGCAACATCTTACTGATCAAAAACTTGCTCCCACTTTTGACATTTTTCTCTTTCCACTTAACATTATATTTTCTTTTCTGTCTTTTCACATTTTCTTTGTAATAAAATAAAAAAGATAATCAGGAAATTCACAGCTCCAAACCCAACAGCATTCGTATAAAGTATACCTTGAGTACATGACATTAATTTCTCAAATTTCTGCATCACAATCGTTTGCCTTTTGCAGATGCTCAAAAGGAACCGGCATATTTTAGACTTCAGTGAATACAAGAGAGAGGAGATGATCCCTTTTGAAATCTGCAAGCCGCTGGGAGTCTTTCCCTTTGGGAAGAACATTCCATGGTTTCCTGCAACATCCACAAATGTAGAACATAGATGGCAGGCCTGCCACCTTTTCTGGCTTTGACCTGTAATGCATCTTCTTACTCATTTATGTAAATGTTGCTTGGAAACGGAAATCTATTAACTTTTTACAGGAGCTTCTAATCATCCTTGACAGAACAAAACTGTGTATAGGACATCTCTATGCTGTTGTGCTTTTGTATGCCTTGGAAACTATCTGTTTTTGGTTTGTATCATGAGAAAGAAATATCAAGCCGACCAACAAAAGAGAAGAAATATCAAGAGTCCAGAAAACCCCAATAGCCAGATCTTCTGGTAGAAAGTAACTACTGCTAAAGCTGCATAAACAAACATCATGTGAATATAACTTGTGGGCCTTTAAAAACAACAAAATATATGTGCATAAAAAAGACTTAAATTTTCAATAATTTTGACCAGCAAAAGCAATGTATAGCTGTGACTGAATATCAACACTACATTAAGAACGCATCCACCAAGAGAGTATCAAATAGTTGTCAAAATGTTATGTCATTCACTACTTTTAATAGTTACAAGTTTGGATTATGCCCCTACTTATTATATAGACTGTAGATATGGTGTGTGCGAGTTCTCTTTAATTGCCTCTTCTTGCTTATTAACTTAGTCAAGTTTGAAGGATGGATATTCTCTAGACAAATTAGTTGAGCATGTAACTGAAACACGTCAACCACATAAATCAGTACTTGGTTGGATCGTTGCCTTGTATTTAACCAATTTTCTTGAACAATTGTAATACAAGATTCCATAAGTTACTTGATTCGAGAGTCTAGGTTGTTTGGGAAACCAGACTCGCCGTAGTGAGGCTTTCACCACCATAGCTGGATTAGGTCAGGATCAGCAGTAATATCGCACTTGCAGGGACTTCTGCCAGTCGAAATACTTCGGGTTTCTAGCAAACTGCTTCTAAATAAGATTCCCCTTTCCATCAAATCCCCCCCCCCCCCACCCTCCCCCCCCCCCAAAAAAAAAAGGAAAAAAAGAAGAAAAGAAAGGGACCTCTTCCCTTTTGCAATGGTAAAGATAATAATTACTATTATTAGTATAATCATTACTACCACCACTACAAATCACATAGGGTTTTTCTGTATACACACTTAAGAGGGAGAAATTAAAAAGGCCCTAAATGCCAAAGACTAGGGAGCAAGACTAAAATCAAGGTTCCAAAGGCTATGCTTGACAGGCTCTAACATCTCCTTCCCATCCACCTTTTCAAGTTAAAGAGTTGCTCGTAAAGAGATCTTTCCTAAAGCAAAGAATTCTATACATCAGCTCAATAGCTTACTACCTGAAACAGTTGAACACATTATATATAAGAGAAGCTGAATGCAGTTTCATAAATAACAAAAGAACAATATTTCTATCAATTTCAGTTCTAAGCCTCCTCAAACAACTAATATCACCATACTGAGGGAGTATTAAAAAATCACATTAATAAGGTAGAAGTAAGCACACATCAAGTCAAGAATCATCCCAGATAAACAGAAAAGAAAATCTCATAACTCAGCAAATGTAACTTACATGATGGAGATGGTGCAAGTGATGGAGAGATCAAGCCTTTTGCACTTCCCTTGTCCTTGCCTGCACTGGAAGCATATGATACTTGAGGTATAGGTGACCAATATGCGGACAACCGGGAAGTCGGACCCAACCGAGGTGAGCTTGGAAGTAAAGCTAATTTGCGGTTAGATTGAGATGCCGGTGAGGAGCTTGGAGGATTTCTGAAACCATAGTATGGACAAGGCTGACGAGGATGTGTAGTTACCATGGAAGGGGCAGGTGATGGATGATTAATATTGGACGAAGATCTTGGATAGTTAGATGGAGAAAGAGCAGGATATGGCGAAATTGATGGTTCTGCATAATCACTTGGCTCTGGGGATGGAGCCGGAGAAGGACTAGAAGAGGGAGCATGGAGAGTACCCTCAAGATAAGAAGATAAACTGATGCTTTTAACTTTGCCAAAAACTGTGTTGTCAAGGCCAAGATTTTTCACTGGAGGAGAGCCTGTGATAGTTTGTGCCAACTGCTTCAACCTCTGTGGCAGAAGGCTCCCAAAATGTGACAATACTGAAGCCTGAACTGTAATTGGTGGCTCTATTGTGGAGCCAACCTCGTTTGTTATTTGGACATACACATTCTGCATGGAAAGAAACAATAGAGTCAAACACCCATTTTTTACTTCAGTGCTTACATAAAGGTAACATTGGGTACCAGATCACTGAAACTAAGTAGTGAAAATTAAGGCCTGCTGCCCTATTTTGGTCTCAATAGGTGTGACAAATTTGGATCTCATTATTTTACATTCAAATTTGGAACCAAGGAGGGATTTAGGACCACTATAGGTAGGTAACTAAAAGTATATAAACTATCAAATGCTTCTTCATTTCCAAGAATAAAAGTTGGTCACAATTGTTCTTAAAAGACAACTTCCAAGTGGCTTTGCTTCCTTAATCATATGTGTAAGGGTTTGGTCATTAGTTTTCCCATGAATTGTAAAATATTATTACATACGGATTGCATATTTTGTAAGAAAAGTTGCAACCATTTGATAAAGGGTTTGATTTTGAAAATTGGTGGAGCCTATACCAATGTCAAACATCAATGTCCAAAGTTAAATGTGCTAAAAGTAACTTAAGCAGGTGTTATACCTCATACGATGTCAGATACAATCCTAACTTCAACTGATCCTTGAACTCAATGAAATTTTCTAGCATATCAGATATGGAATTATTGAGAGTAAAATTAAATAGAATCTGGGGAATCTGCCAAATTGAAGCAGATTGCACAGGGATTACAGTTATTCCCCCTGGAAACTTCAGAATCTCAAACATTGATGTCTTCCCAAAAATTGTTGGTGTCAAAGTCAGATTTAATTGCTGAAGGAAAAGCTCAATTAAAGAGGATCTCAGCACACTTAGGGACACTGGATTTATAGGAACGTTTGTTGGATCAGAAAGAACACCAAACACCACATCAGTCCAGTTAGATGCACCAGATTGGTGCATGGATAAAATGGCCACCTGTTGAAAGCAAGTAGATGGAGTTAATTTTTCAGTTTTGTTACAAGTGGTAAATTGATAATATAACAGCAGAAGCTTCATGTACCTTTGTATCAGGGAAACCCACTTCCCCATAGATATCATACTCTAATCTTCCAATGTGTGGAACAAGCTGTGAAACTGGCTTATCTAGTCTGAAGTATGACTGAACCGTGGCTGGCAAAGAAGAAAAAATAAAATATCAAGACAAATAAGCATCTACTGGCAAATAGTATCCTACTTACACGAGAATATGCATAAATTTGAATCCTCACCGAGTATGAAACAATATTAATGCGAAAGCTATAAAGTGAAGATACAAATCTCGGAACCCAAACATGAATTTTTTTTTTTCACTGTAAAAACTGTACAGTACTGGAAAAGATTCACTCATACTGGAAGGAGAATCTAAATGCTACCCACTGTAATTTAACCCTCTTCATTTTTTCTTTTCCAAAGCATTGGTTTATTTCAATACTCTGCTGGTGGAAAAGTTGTTCTAGCAGCGAGAGAGACGACATGGAAAACATTAAAGGACAAAAAAGATTCAAAATTCAAATGTTAGGTTTGTGACCAATAATCCAATAATTAATTTAGATGCATAAGGGGCCCTGATAAAAAGAAGCACTTCTATGAGATCAAATGGACTATGACTGATCATATCCAACTACAATAGAACAAATAATTACAAAAACAGATTGGTCACCTATAGAAACAGGAGATAACTAATATTATAATTGTGTCTGCTGCCAAAAAGGATTTATAAATAATTTCAAAATAATGATACAATTACAGGCAAGGACAGCCAGATGGATTCAAGATTTGGTAAGTTGCATACAGAGGGAGGAGGTGCCTTTTTTAGTTAGAGCTCTTTGGCATAATCATTTTAAGTTTCTTAACAATGATTTCAACAACAATAAAGTTTATCTATTAATTAACTCTAATTTATGTTTATTTTATTTACATTGTAATTTAATTTTAGAATTTGTTCATCGTTCTTTCTGTTTACATTGTAGCAGCTAATAGGGTTAAGTCCCTATTGTATACTTTTCGTGTACAAGGGTTTACCCCTTTTTCTAATTTTCTCAATAAGATCTGAATTATTCATAAAAAAATAAAAAAATAAATAAAGTTTGGTAACAAAATGCCACAAAAAAGGTAATTCAAGCAGAGTTGCTGTTGAAGTCACTGCTTCCTTTTTTCTTCTTTTTTTTTCTTTTTTTTTTTTTTTTCTTTTTTTTGTGATTGGGGGGGGGGGGTTCCATTCAATCTGAAATGACACTTTGATAACCATGCTCTTTCGCAGAAATAGATGCATAGCATCAGTTCATCAAAAAATAATAATAATAATAGGTAAAACATCCCATCTAGAAGTCTGGAAGATGGGGAGAACATCATCCTTGATGAGGGAATCACCTATCTGTCAACAACGTATAATTTACAATCTAGGAAAGAAGTACTGTGAAATCTACATACAACTAGCTGGATTACAGGAAACAGGAGGTTTTGATACATGATGCTTTGCAGCAGGAGAACAATCAAATAAATAAAGCTTTCTGGAAGAATAGTGGGTGTTGGTGTCATTAGGAAGATCAAACTTCTTAGTCTGACTTACTAGTTTTACGTTTTCCTACTCAAACATCAGCAACAACTCCCAAAAGTAGCTCATGAGCTATAGCACAAACCAAACCTTCTCCCCCATTAAGAATTGGGTGGAGGGCACTTCTTGTTGAGATTCTGAGTTCAAAACCCACCAAGTGCGTGTGCATGTGACTTAGTAATTAAACCCAAAAAAAAAAAAAAAAAGTAGATTCAAAGATTGAAAAATTTATAATTGTTTCATCACTTAAGAAACTAGATTATGCTTTCTGCTTCTTACAATACTTTCAAATAACCTAAAAGAGGGTTAATCTTTATGGATATGAATGAAGAATAATTATATTGGCTAAGCCAAATAATTATTGTAAGCAATTGAAAACTCAAGAACTCCTTTAAAATAAATTTAAGAAAAACAACTGAAGGAATAAAGTGAATGGATGTGTTCAAATGAAGGTAAAACTGGAGCCCCCAGACTTCGAAAAATATGTCATATAAAAGCATTCTGAATAGATGGAAGTAAGTGTAATGTAAGTCTTTGATTGTTTGTTTAAGCACAAATTGTTATTGTTAATAACTGACACCAGGTAAAATATTGCATTTAATTTCACAGGCTATTTCCATATCAGCAGTCCAAGAAAAAATCAAGTAGGTATGATAAGATTGCAGAATTTTGAAGCCACGTCTAACACAAAACCAGAAAGAAATAATTTTTTATTATTTTTGATAAATAGAAAGAAATAAAATTTTATTAGAAAGAGTCAAATGCATGGTGACTATATAAAAAGGATACAGCAGAAATTACAATCAACTAACAAAATTCAAAGGGAAAAAGAAAAAAAAAAAAAGAGAGTGAAAATAACTAAATAATGAAACTTGTAGAGGACTTAGTGTCTAAGCAGATGTTGAAGGCAAATCTATCCTAAACTGCCCTGATTACAATCCCTTAAATAGAAGTATATAATTTTACATGAAATTACCAAAATAGGTGGTTGGGGGGAGGGGGGGGACCCAAACTTCAAATCCTAGAGAAAAGGTGAAATAACAAAATACCCATTCGGCATCTCCTCAAAATACCAGAGAAAACTTGTTACCAAACAAGAAGGGCATATAAAAGATATTCAGATGCTAAAAACTTCAGAAGCCCCTATGTGAAGAGAGAGAAAAAAAAAATTGCGACTTTCAACACCCCCGGGTCTGTAGTCAAAACATCAGAAAACCTAAATTAATGTACAAGAAGGTCGAAAAACCACATACCCAATATTCAGCAACCCCAATCAAACAGTAACATACTCAGGGAGACGAATTCCAAGTAAAACAACAAATATTAACTGCTAAAAGCATTAGAAAACTGACAGTACGAAGCCACAGGATAAAATACCAAATACCCATTTTCTCTAAACATAAGATAACCCTAATTACACAAGGATTCTAAAGTACCCAATGCCCATTCGCCCAAAGCATCAGAAAACCCTAATTACACAACAAAAAGCAGCCAAATACAACATACCCACATGCTCAAAAACCCAACAAAAAAACAAATAAAAACAAGGACTAGAGATATACCACTGAGCTTGATTGCATCTTTTGCATCAAACCCATACTTTGTTGAATGAAAAGGAAGAATCGAGAAGATCCCATAAACCAGAAGCGACAAGGTCAGAACCAAAATGAAGAAGCACTTGAAACTGAAATCCTTTGCAACTCTGTGAAGAGCCACCGAACATCGGTGACATAAAAGACCTGAAGAACCTCGACGACTCTCGGGCTCACGACTCTGCTGCCGATGCGCGTTTTGCTTTTCACTTTTCCCCATTTCCAGGGCATCTCCAAAATTCTCTCTGTCTCTTGACTCTCTCTAAGTGCAAGATGAAGAAGGTGAGAGACAAGTGTTCATGGTGGGCATGGCTGTATTGTCATCAACTGCCACTATTCAACTCCTTTTCCATGACTCTTTCACTACTAGAGTCTAGATTTGTGCTACCATGTGGCCTCTGCCCTCGTGGACATTTCCCTCTGTGTCACACTTCCCCCACATCTTCTTGCCACGTACATCATTGCACACTCCACGTCATCCATACATTCCATGTTGATTGGTAGTAATCACTAATCATGGTTATCAATGCTATTATGGCTTAATCGAAAAATCTATACTTAAATGCATATTTTCTGACATAATATTAAAAATTATTATTAAATTTTGGATGAATTACTATTAAATTTTTGATTCAATAGTAATTTTCATTATATGTCAGAGAGTATGCACGAAGAGTATGGAGAGTGAATGTGTGTATCATTTCTCATCTTTGTTGTCGACTCTAAAATTTTGTCATGAATTTTGTTACTGTGGTATACAACGACAAATAAGATAAATGTGTGTTCTCTCCTAAGAATAAGATTATAAGGCAAGTTTTAAGGCATATAAATTTTTAAAGGTGGTAATTCATGTTCGAACGTTGAATTCTAGTCGTGTTGTATAAGACTATATAAATTAACTATCAGATCTATTTAATTAAACAAGTTAAACTCATAAACTCTAACTCGCTAATTTCGTGTTGAGTTTATGTCGAGTTTATAGATCGTGTCAAAAATTACCAGCCCTAAATGTTGCGTGTCGAGTTTAGATCGTGCGATATAAAAGTATATATGTCAACATTAACTTGTTTAATTAAGTGGGTCAGATCTTTCCATTTGAACTTTTTAATTTTTTATTGAGCTTGCAAGTCTTCTCTACCTAATGATTAAACGTGTACATTGATTATCACGTTCCTTAAGCTGAAATTAAGGTTAGCTCGTGGGACTCATTAAGAAGAGTTGATATAGTAGCCTATTCCCTTTCACTATTTCTCTCTATCTCTTTCTATCTTTATATTTTAGTGTTTTTCAGGCTACCGAACGTTGAGAAGAAGCAAAGGTGAAAAAGAAAGGGGGTGTGAGAGCATAAAGAGAAAGGCATCTCTAATGGATAAAATAATAAAAAGTAAATATAAATGACCCCTACTCTATCTTCACCTGCCTTTCGTTTTTATCATTTTCTAACTTTCTTTCTTTTGTGTTTTACGTGACAAGGAAGCAACCAAGTCGACCACCAGGTGTCATCCACGTGGACTTTTTTAATTATTATTATTTTTTATTTTACTTAATCTAGTGATGAGTAAGCAATTAAGGAAGTTGACCAACAGGCAAGTGTCGTAAGTGTAGACCGACTACGAGAATAATCATGGGATTAAATTTATATATATTAAAGCTATGATTGTATATACTTTAGAAAGTGATTCGATAACGGTTGTCTGGGAAGACAAAGTGAAATCTTATTGGAGAAGGGTCCCCTTTCTTTCTAGGATGAGTTGGAATTTAAGTGATGTCGTGTACTTTTTTTGTTTTTTATTTTTAATTTTTTTTCTTGTGAGTGACAAAGGACACGTCAACCTGTTTGGTAAGCTACCCGGGTGAGGCCAAGCCAGCATATGATCAGCGAGTATATATATATATATATGCATGGAAATGGCTTTAAACTTTCCCTTTCTTCCTTAGAATTTTATCGGGTGGAAAAGGCAAAGCATTGCTTGGGTGTTATTGAAGGGTTGAAAAGTGATAATGATTATTAGTAGTAGCATAACAATCATAATATAATTTATCTTTTTCTTACAAATAAGATATATAATGTTTTAAACTTTATATTATATTGGAAAGGGGGTAAATTTATAGTATCACTAGCCAAAACATCTCCCGGAATTTTTTGCTGATTTTTTTTTTTAAAAAAACTTTTTTTTTTTTTTTGTATTTTTTTCATTCTTTGTGTTTTTTGTGACTAGCTATCTTCCAGTTGTGTTTGGGTTATTCCTGTGCTGGAGACAATTTTGTGCTGGCTTTTTCTTTTCTTTTTTTTGATAGTGTTATCCTCCTCTCAACTGATTTTTTGACGGTCCTATTTGTAATACCCTCAACCGACTACTATGGTCATGTTGTTAACTTTGCAAGGGTTTGGACAGAGTTGAAGGATATTTCAAGGGTCATGTCCTTATCTGTATCCTTTACTTTGGAGATTCGAATAAGGTTGAAGGGTCTCGAGATAATCATCAAACCCATTTACAGAACTTTACCTACTTTAGCCATTTGCTTTCGCGACCCCTATTCCTTTGATGGGCCAAGTCATTTATTTGACACATTCTCAACTGTTCTAAGAATGGCTATGTCACATTTTTTTTTTTTTTTCTCATTTGTTTTTCAAACTAGGAAAATTTATATTTAGCTCATAAGTTTGAGACACACGTGGCATGTGACAAACCGTTAATTTTGATGGTAAAGTGAAATGTGACCTATTTTAAACTTAGAGAAAATATAAGAACTTAATTCTCCAAATTAGAAATTCAGAAATTAAAGTCAAATTAGATGAAAACTTAAGAGCTAAATATAATTTATTTTTTCCTATTAATTATTATCTTTGAATTACCTATGTGCTCCATTATTTTGAATTGTTGTGATGAAGTGTCAAAAAGTGAAATGTGACCTATTTTAAACTTGGAGAAAATCTAAGGACTTAATTCTTGAAATTAGAAATTCAGGAATTAAATTCAAATTAGATGAAAACTTAAGAGCTAAATATTTTTGTTCTTATTAATTATTATCTTTGAATTTACTATGTGCTCCATTATTTTGAAATGTTGTGTATAATTTGAGAGAGAGTACTTACTATGTCAACAATATAATCATCACTTTAGCACCTTTCTTCTCTCTAAATATCCTTCTTGGTTATCCGGTATTTACTATGTAGAAGTCTCGAGGGCCCTTCTTTAGAGAGATCCCACGTTTAACAAAAAAAAAAAAAAAAAAAAATACACATAGCTTCCTTGAACTACTAGTCTACTACTCAATTGTCAATATCCCTCCCCTCCCCCCCCCCCCAAAAAAAAGCCTACCAATTGTGTTAATGTCCCCCCTTCAAACTACCAAAACATGTCAATGTCTCCCTTAAGACCAACAAATAGACAAAAATGACATTATAAATTTGAAAAGAAAAATAAAGACTAAAGACTAAAAAAACAACTTTTTAAAAAAAAATGAAAAAAAAATTAAAGAAAAAACAATTAGTGAAAATTAAAAAAAAAACGAAAAAAGATCGAAAAAAAAAACCAAACGAAAAAAATACCCTTTTTTTTATTTTTTATTTTTGTATAAATTTTTGTTATTTTCAGATTTTTTTAATAATTTTTTTAGTTTTTTTTTTTAAATATTTATATTTTGATGAAGGGTATTTTTGTTATTAGGGGGGACAGTAACATTTTTCGGTAGTTTAAGGGGGGAGATTGACACAATTGATAGTTTAAAAGAGACATTTGACAATGAAATTGTAATTTGAGGAGATTATATATACTTTTCCCAACAAAAATCCTCCTTAGCCGAGAGCGATTGTCGCTAGAACAACCATTATGGTGTGGATCTAGAATTTCTTAACAAAAATTCCCTTCTCACTTGAAGTATCAAATTAAGCTTCTCTTTTTCTATATCCAATTCACTCACAAAAAAAATAAAAAATATCCAATTAAGGAAGTACTGAAAAATAGGGTTTGATCGAGTCGGGGAACAAAGTCTATTATTCTAATTGAAATATTGACACAAGCAATGCAATTAGCGGATGTACTCTAAGGCGGCAAAGTATAATCATTTAAATAAAAATACGCACGACTATCAATTTGGAGAAAAACTTATCCTTATAAATAAAAATGTTAGTGTCATGAACTTTTACGAGCTAGGACTATTGGTTTGATTAATTATCTCACATTGAAATATTGATGGTGGAAAAGTATACATAAATTTTTTGCCATAAATCGACATTTCAAGCAAGCAAAGAGTTTGTTAGTGCCATTTTCATTGAGTGCAAGAGTTAATTATCAAGTTTAACAAGTAAACAAAAATGCTTTTGACCTTAAACTCACACGTTTTCAAGGGCCAAAAAGTGTAACAAAAAAAAAAAAAAAAAAAAAAGAGTAAATTAACTAATTAACAATTAAGAAAAGGAAGAACAAAGTAAAAAAAATAATAATATTAAAAAAAAAAAAAAATGGTTAGCCCGTGTCTTTTGCGGAGAAGGCAAGAAACAATTGGTTTGTTACAACATCAAGAGAATTAGAGAAAGGGGAGCCAACCACCGAGAAATTGATGAATAATGGTAGTTGAATTGGTGAGGTATGTTTGTCCTTGATCTCTCCACATTTTTTTATACGCTGCCCAAATCTTATTACTTCTATTTACAACATAAAATATACTAAACTATTAAGATTTTAAAATAAAAGATTAAATGCACATACAAGATTGGCTTAAGGATAAAGTCTCTTGTTGTCCAACTAAGATCCTATGCTGAAATTCTATTTAATCAAATTTCTTGTCATCGACTAGTATAAAAAATAAAATAAAAATAAAAAAATCTTGTCAACTTATTACGAGAGGGAGGGAGGGGATGCCTAGAGTGAAAGAAAAGATAAATAAATAGAAAAATAAAGGCACTGCATAATAAAGAAAATAAAACACAAGGAATTTTACAAGATTCATTCTATGACTTACGTTCATAGGATAAAGCCTAAATGTCTACATTTTGAATAAAGACAAGGTGGAATAAATAGAATAAAATACAAGAAATTTTACGTAGTTCGGTCTACGACCTACGTCCACATGATAAAGTCCAAAATGCTACATTTTGCTTTTATTTCTTAGGGTTTGTTTGAATTTACGATTTCAAAAAGTGCGATTTTAAAATCTGCGATTTGAAAAGGGATTTTTAAAAACGCAATTAAGCGTTTGGCAAAATCGCAATTTGGCATTTAAAATTGCAAATTAGCCTTTAAAATTCTGCGTTTTCAAAAAAGTACTTACTTGGCTGCGATTTGAAAAATCAGAAAACTTCTTTTTCAAATCGCAATTTTTTAGAAACGCAATTTCCAAATGATTCATTTTCTGCGATTTGGTTTAAAATCGCACTTTTTATTTACGAAATCGCAATCCCAAACGTACCCTTAATGATGTTACAATACAGAATACTCCTATTTATAGCAGAATTTGGGTATATAAGTATGGTAGTCAAATTTATTTACAATCAAATCAATCCCTATTAAGTCCCGTAACATATTCTAACATAGAGGTTTGTCCAGTTTGGAGTGGCGTAAACCTGGCTATATAACTTTAGGCCCAAAGTAAATACACAAGTTTTTCATTCTCATAAAGCTTAAGAACATCTCCAGGCACTGGACAAAAAGTACATTTGTCCTTTAGGGTATTTTTTTTTTAAAATTTTTTATTTATGATTCCTTAGTAGGGCTGTAAACGAACTAATTTGTCCAACAACTCGCTTGATACCAGCTCGATTAAGCTTGACATTGTATAAACCCACTCGTTACTGTAGAAACTCGCTCGATCAGCAAATGATACATACCTGACTCGCTCGACGAGGGCTCACGAGTTTGACTTGTTTAACATTCGACCCACCTGGCTCGTATGAAGATCGCCCAACTCGTTTATAGCTCGCAAGCTCAGATCGTATAAAGCTCAACCTAACTCGATCACCCAACTCGTTAGCTCGATCATATATATATGTATAGTTTAATTAATATTTATATCTATATCATCATAATTCATTACTTATTTATTATAGATAATCTCATATCATATGATATTTTTTTTTGAATTCTTAAGTTAAAAGTATAATATTATAACCACATAATGTC
The DNA here is from genome assembly GCF_958979055.1 of Alnus glutinosa. Classification (NCBI taxonomy): domain Eukaryota; kingdom Viridiplantae; phylum Streptophyta; class Magnoliopsida; order Fagales; family Betulaceae; genus Alnus; species Alnus glutinosa. The sequence goes on along the minus strand of NC_084896.1, from coordinate 11,114,153 downwards.
ACACAAGTATACAACTTCATACAAATACAATATATAGTTCCTTAATGTATGTATGAATATTTGCAAGTACAATGATTCATACATTCTCAAATTAAGTGATTAATATTGAAGTAACCAATGTGTTTGTTATAATCACAAGTAAAAACTTAGGGAAAAGTACACATGACCCCTGAAACTACCATTTCATTGTCAATGTCCCCCCACCCCCCAAGCTACCAAATGTTTCAATCTTCCACCCTAAACTACCGAAAAATGTCAATGTCCCCCCTAATAACAAAAATAACCTTCATAAAAATATTAATATTTAAAAAGAACTAAAAAAATTATTATTTGAATTCAGATTACGTGATCATAGGATCATATAATTTAACATTGTTTCATATATTCATATAAGTATCATATGATCATATAATATAACATTGTACCATTTAATCATTATATTATATCATATGCATATATGATATACATGGTCTAAGTATAATCATTAGATACTTAGAAATCATTGGTTGATGGTTCACATAATTCATAACTATATTATATGATATTTAGATCATATCATTATAGTCTATACGAATTATTATTCGAATCAACAATGTGAATATAATATGATCATATGAATTGTAGATCATTGTAGATCATATCATTATATAATGGGGTAATTACATTTTCCCCCATGAACTACCAGCCTTCTTCAATATGCCCCCATGAATTAACACTCTCATCACTAGACCACATCGTACTACCATTTACTTACCAAAACTCCCATTCTGTCAGGCAACCTCATTAAATCAGACAGTCAACCCATCACATGCGCTTCACATGGCATTTTAGCATTTTCTCTCCCACTTATACGACGCTTATACCCTTCGGTTATGAGTTCCAGCATTTGAAAATATCTTTAACAGTTGAATGACGCTTATACCCTTAGCTAAGCGACGAAGTACCTCAATTGACCATTGTCTCTCTTATTAAAAGACTAAACTACCCCGATAAAAGTGAGCAGTAAAGCTGCACTTTTCATCTTCTAGATTCGAAACCCTAGAACGGATCTGCTACCGACTCACACTTGAAGCTCAAAATTTTTGAAGGTTCGCACTTGAAGTCTTAGCCCTCGCGCTCAAGATCATCGCCATTGTAAGTATCGTTTGATTTTGTTATTTTCATAAAACTAAAACATAAGCTTTTCTTGTTGGAGTGAAAGCAACAATTCATTGATTAATCAAAGATACTCCAAATTTTGTTATAGAATTGTGTATGAGCCCACATTTAGTTCTTTTTTGCGATAAAGTACCATCTTGATATATACAGACATGTGATTTGTTTGTTTGTTGGTTTTTTTATATGAAGTGGTCCCGCATGGTCTTCGTTTTCCCATTAGTTGGTGGTCCACAAAATTGATGTCATATTTCTTTATTTGTATTTCCCTTCTTTGTCTGTTTCTTTATACGAAGTGGTCCTAAATGTTAGTGCATTTTTTTTTTTTGTCTATTGTCCACATGTTGTTTTTGTTTATTCCGAGATGTTTTGTCCATTCCTATTAATTGAAAAGTAATGTAAAGCTAAATAAACTCATGCACAATTATTCGAGTAATTCTACATGTCATATAAATGTCCATAAAGTGTCTATCAAATAATGAGGTGGCTTTTAAAATCACCATTGTGCATGTGATTGATCAAATGATAAATTTGATCAAACGGTGATTTTAAAAGCCACCTCATTATTTGATGGACACTTGATGGACATTTATATGACATGTAGAATTACTCCAATTATTTGATAATCATTATCCAAACTCCAAGTCCATGTGAATATCCTATCATATCCTATACTTTTGTCATATTAATTTTATTTTATTTTATTTTCATAATGTTTGAAAGTTTTAGGGGTAATTACCTTTTCCCACCATGAACTACAGGCCATTGTCAACATGCTACCATAAACTGACACATTGACCAAAAGAGAATATGCAACTACCATTTTCATATCTTTACCCCCTTCCGTCAGTCAGCGTTGTTAATTCGGACGGTCAACCCATCATGTGTGCCTCATATGCCGTTTAACCATTTTTTTTCCCTCACTTTTGCCCTTAGCCTCGGTTGTTGAAGGATTCTGAAAAAAAAATTAAAAAATAAAAAGAAACACAAAAAAGGAAACAAAGAAGAGAATAAAAGGAAAGTTCGGATTTTCGTCTCCCATTTCAACTTCAAACAACGAAACTCGAAGGAGAGCCCTAGAAGGAGTCTGATGTGTGTTTTAATGAGTACTCGCAAGCGCACGAGTCGTTTGCAATATAGTGTGTGCAAGTGCGAGGTCGAATCCACAGAGAAATGGTCAAATGTTGGTGTCTTGTTTAATCAACCTCATTTTAACCTAGTTCCAAAGGTTTGAGGATTGATTCAAGAACAAAAGACTAAATAAAAGAGATGAAATGAAATATGCAAATTAAAAGGAACTAAGGCTAAGGAATCTACCAAACCAAATCCAACAACTCACACTCTTGGTTTTCACCTGAAGACCCAAAGAACATTATGCTTTCGATGTCATTCAAATGTCTTAACCACTAACTCTAGAACCATTAAATGAATCCAACTCAAAAATAAATCACAAAGAGTACCCATTTGAAATCAAATCATCCATTGTATCCATTCAATGAACAAATCACAATGGATATCATCATTCAAACCGATAAAACAATGTATCCATTGGTTGAAACACATTAAATGTCCTATATCTACCACCAACCACATTCATTGCAAAAGATGAAGCATTAAATGAATAGAATTTGAACAACACATATGATATATCATTAAATGTGCAAGTAGTATAACAAGAGTGTGAGTGTCATTACTGGAAAGGTTTCATCCTCAACCTTAGTTGAGGTTACTAGCCTTCCATGACTAAGAACACCACAAGAAAATGAAGAACAAACATGTAAATAAAAGAAAAGCTTTACAAAGAGAAAGTGTCTAAGAACAAAAACTACTGGAACACACTACAAAATGCACGAAATTAAACCTATCTATTGCTCTCTGAACTCTCTCAACAAGGAGGCATGGCTATGGCTTTTATAGAAGGAAATTAGGGCTAAAAACCCATGTAAAATGACTCCTCTAACCCCCTTCTAGGGTTCCTCTCTTGCTAGAGACAACCAAGGTCACGAAACCAGCGTGTTCTGCTGCGAAAATCAGAGGGAGAACTGCTTTTTGTCATGGAGAAACTCCTGATTGGGTGTTTAGGCGCGCTTCTGCAAAAGTAAGTTCTGGGAAATTTCGATCGATCGAATTTTATTCGATCAATCGACTTCGGGCAAAATTCGATCGATCGAATTTAAGTTCGATCGATCGAGTTCTTTAGAACTTTCGAATTTTCCAAGCAATTCCACATGAATTTTGCCATTCCTCACTTATTGACCTATAAAACATAAAAACACAAAAACTAACCAAAGCATCAGAAAATAACAAGGCTAAAGGTCTAACTAATGTAAATCAAGGGGTCCAAATACACAATATTTGACACTCATCAGAGTCGACTTTCCTTCAAACAAAAATGTTGTGTTCATTGAAGAGTGAAGCAACATCTGGGGAGCCCATGTGCCGTTGTGGAGTACTGGATGTTTTAAGACTTCCTTCACTGAGGAAAATTTCGGATGGTTGTTTTGTGGTTGTGTTAATTATAAGGTAAGAATTTCTTCATAGATTTGTAAATTTTGGACACTCTTCTTTTCTTCTCTTTTATTTTGTAGATAATGGGTAATTTTTTTTAGGGTTTGAAAGTTTAGATCTCACAATGCATGGAAAGAAGAATGTGGTAGTATATAGAGCTGTTTTTGGGTTTTTCATTTTTCATATTTATTTTGTATTTTTGGTCTTGTGTTTGAATTTTGAAACACTTCCGTTTACATTTCTTTGTAACAAGAAGAAGAAGAAGAAGAAGCGATGATGATAATAATAATGCGAACTTGCTTTAAGAAAAAATTTATCTTGATTTCAAATCAAACCTCATGTTCTAATTTTAATCATTTAAGCCACTTAATTTCATTAATATTGTAATCTTTTTCTATTTGTGATTTGCCCATGCATGTCTCTTAACTAAGAAGCCTAGAAAGACTCAAGGGAGACTGGGGCAGAACTAGACTTTAAGGGTGTGGGACAAAATTTTGAAAAACAAAAATTTATCACAAATTTAGTTTTGGGGGACTCAGTATGTACTTTGGTTTCTTTATGCTTTATGAGAAAGTCCAAACATTTGTTTGGATGCATTCAAACCTTGATAAACCCTAAACCATGATGGATCCAAGCCACATTTATTTTTTGGGTGAGCATATTATTTTAAGTTGTGGTGGATAAGTTATATTCAATCCAAACATTATAAGGTAGAATTTCATGTTTTTAAATTAGTGCACTGAATATTTAGGTTCTGGCATAAAGATTCCATATTGTCTTAATAAAGTGATAAGTATTTCAACCATGTTTTCTAAATCCCAAATCAATTTCTATTTTCTGAATAAAACTTTTTAATTTCTGTTAGTTCCTCATGTGGATTGATTCTTTTGTTTCATAATTGTGTTATCCACTTTTTGGTTGCATAAAAGTTTAATACCTAATGATAAGCCTTTTTTATTTTTTTATTTATTTACTTTTTTATGTATAGCTCTGCTTGTGGTGACAATTTTTCAAAAGAAAGCTGTTCAATTGATATTGATGATTTTGACTATGCCTCTCAATTATAGTTTTCTCATATAAACTATCATATGTGTGTCACTTACTCTCTAAATTAGTGCAATTCGAACCTTAATAAAAGCTCCAATACCATTATCAAAGGTTGATGTATACATATTTTTTATTATTAACATTTATATACAAATAAGCATATTTTTTATTCACATAAAAATGATAATTTAGTTATTTTACATATTTTTCCATCCAACTTGACTACTAATTTAGACAAAAGAACCAAAAAAAAAAAATTGACCTTAAAACTTGAATATAGGATTCAAGTTGAAGTTACTTTAATCTTTAGGGGATTCAAGTTGAAGTGTGATAAGTGCTAAATGTTACACATTCAAGCCCTTTAATTTACATATATTAAACTCTTAGTTTTGTTATAGTTTGATGTTTTGTATTGTTTTTATGTTTTCTTGTGTTTTACAGGTTTTGAAAAAAATTCATCAAATTCTGACATTATAACGAAGTCGGCAAACTCACTTTTGGAAAGATTCAACTCCAAATCAATTTTGAATTTAAGAAAAGAGAAGTCGGTAAAAATTCATTATTTTTGGAAAGAATCAATTTTTGGAAGTCGGTAATCATAACTTTTGGCTCAACTATCAGATTGTAACCAAATTGGTGGTATTGGAAAGCTAATAAAAAATAGAACAAATATGTTAGAAATAGGTTTTTCATAATTTGGATGTTTACTATGCCAAAATTGCCCCGCAATAAAGGATCGCAAATTTGTACGAATTTGGAATCATTTTCCTACTTGGATTGGAATTTCAGAAAAAGAAAAAGACTTGTACTTATTCTATTTCGACTAGGAAACCTATTTACAATTTTTCTAGGATTCCTAGGGCTTCTAGAGCTTCTTTAATTCCTAAAAATAGGCATATAACCTTTGAAGAGAAAACACACAAGCTTTGGGGAAGAATCAGAGGCTACTTCAAGAAGGCTTTTGGCTTTTCTTTCTTCCTTTATTTATTTTTTGTATGTAATAATTTTAGTCTATATTAGTTGTAACTAATACTTTAGTTAGGGCTCGATTGAAGCCCTAATTATGTCTCGTTAAGGTTTTCAATTGGTGTCTTTACTACAATTCATATATTAATGCTTAACTTGATTATTTCCTATTTTTTTGAATTCTTTTCATCTTTATGCTTGATCATCATATGCATGTGATATGAATTTGTTATTTATGTCAATTTGGACAGCCGAGTCCTGGGCATAATAAAGTAACAAAAGAACCCCATCACAGGTTCTTGGATTAATCAATATAAAGACATCTGGAATAGATATCATGTTCCAACCTGAGTGTGTTTACCGATTTCCATAGATTTATGCTTTCTTGAAGAACAACTTAATAAATACCATGCTAAGTCCTTCAAGGAAGAAAAGAGTTAGAGTAGATATCATGTCTAACTCGTGGCTTAAGGAAATCAATGGCTTTAGGAGTAGATACCATGCCCTTGTGGTCGGTAAACATTAAGTATCAAGTTATGATTGTAGCATTGGCATTGTGAATCTTAATTGAATATGATTAGCGGTGGATATCGAAGCCCTACCTTACTTCTATTATATTTTCGCAATATTTTTGTCTCTTTTCTTTTATTAGATCTTATTAATATTTCTATTTCTTTTTACTCATCTTAATTATTAAGGAAATCTTTTTAAGCATAATTTATCAATCATCGTGGGAATGATCTCGTATTTGCCTACTATACTATTATTTTGATCTTGTGCACTTGTGAGTAAAACATACAAATATTTATCTATTTATTTAGGTAGATATTTGCACAACAAAGTGTTTAAATTAGAAAGATACTTGGGACTACTTGTCATGTGTTTGAATTTTTTTCAAAGCTGATAAACTAACCATTGTTTATATGGCCTCTAATTTGAATAGGTTGGCCGGTCTTGTGGATTCTTTCAGTAGAAAGACACAGACATGTGTGACCATGCTAAGCGAGTGTTAGGTAGTTTGCAACATAGGGACGCAGTGCTGAATAAAGAGCTTACAAAACTGAAGGCGAAGTTAGAGATTGAAGCAATTCGATATGAGATACAAGTGAAAGTTTCGAAGACAAATAGTCAAATTTTGGCATTTTCCTTGAATTTTTTTTTTTTTTTTTTTCTTTGTAGCTGTGTTTTGGGGCAATTATTATGGTGCATGTAATGGACATTTGTCCTACAAATGGCTACCATGAAAAAGTGGCTTATATTCTTAAATTTGTAATGACTAGTGTATTAGCTTTATGGGCTATGGTGTTGCACATACCCTTAGGCTTAGCTTAAATTTGTAATGACTAATGTATTTATTATATTAGCTTGGTAGGGATGTTCTATTTAATAGACTATGGTGTTCTACATCATTCCCTAAGTTGAATGTTCATGGAGCATGTTGTTACTGCATGAAACCATATGTTGGTAGCATTAACATAGAACTTCGATTGGTAGCAAATGGTAGTTCAATGCCCTCTTTTGGTGAGGGGTGTCAGTTCATGGTGGCATATTGACAATGTTAGGTAGTTCATGGGGGGGAAAATGTAATTACCCCTATTATTATATGGCATAAACTTCGGTATTGGTGATTGCAAATTGATACCTTCTTTCCTGTAGAAACAACAAGATGCTATCATTAACATATAAAGAACTCACTCTATCAATCTCTTTACTGTTAGTTTTTATTGGCTGTATTCTGTTGACAAAATCACTGTTATGTAATGTTGCTGTTTTAATAGGGATGTCATATATTTCAGAATCTTCACAGTATTTAGAGTTTATGTCTCTAATACGGAAAAAGCCTTATTATGACAAGTTTTAGTGTCACAAGCGTCAAGAAGACTATTTCAGTGTTCCAGCAAGATTTTGTGCAGATTCCAACTCAGAAAAAGTCGGATACTTTGTTTTCATCCGGATGGCTCAGTCATGAGTCCAGACGCCCATAAGTGTCGAGAAGCTTATGAACAGCTCCAATGTGCATCCATTTGGACGTCATGGCAACACGTTCGCACACTCTTCAGAGTTCAAGAAGATTCCAGTTTTCCTTTGCAGACACAGATTGGGAAGACAGCCTGCATCCGTCCAGACGAAAGCGCAACAGCGTCCGGACACAGTCCTTGATAAGGAAATTATGTGCAGACAATTTGCAACCGTCCGGACTTTAGGGAAGCACCGTCTGGATGCTTCCTTAATATGAAAACGCGTGAAGCACGTTATGGAAAGGTGGTTGCACAGTTCACTGTCCAGACGCTCTATGCTACCGTTCGGACGCGGCCTAGAGAAATCAGAGACAAACTCGTTTTAGGTCTTCTAAGCCTATAAATAGAGGCTTCTAGGCATGTAAAAATTACGAATTCAGTATTGAATTCTTCTGTACTTAGAGAGGGTGTTTAGGTAGAAATTGTGAAGATTTGCTAGCTCTCTAAGGGTTGTCTAGTGTGTGACTTGCTCGTGTTGAAGTCTATCTTAGGGAGGAGCCCTAAGGTAAAGGAATCCATTGACAACCCCTTCAAGTAGGAGACTTGGTTGGGAGGCGTTCACGTTGGGTTACGTGTCAGAGTGCAAGATACAATCGCTGCATAAGGGTATGTGAGTGTTACTAACTTTGTCTTCTGAATAGTGAAATTCTTGGGTTTGGCTATCCCGGAGTGGTTTTTCTCTTAATTGAGTTTCCACTTTGTTAACAAAAAATCTGTCTCATTTAAATTCCGCATTTAGATATTTTGTTACACATTCACACACACACACGGTTAAATTAGAAGTCTCTTTATTTTTCATTTACCTTACTTCATTCTCACCACATTCAAATCACAATCAATTACAATCTCATATCACCACAAACAACCCTATAACAATCCCAAATCATAAACAATAGTTTGAGGAGATTTTCAACAAACCAAAAAAATTGTCATTTCTTAACACACCTAAACATACATAAACCACAATATTTCCAACAAACCAATCAACCCCAAAATACAACCAAATGTTTAAGGATATTTCCAACAAACCAAACAAATTGTCCCTTCATAACACAAAACCAACATAATCCATATTTCCAAGAAAGCAACCATATTGTCCCTTCATAACACAAAACCAATATAAACCACATTTCCAACAAACCAACCAAATTTTCCCTTCATACATAACTCAAACAAATTGTTCTTTCATAACACACAACCAACATAAACTATCAAGGTTGCCATGCAGGTCTTTTCCATTTCTTCTTAGCTTCTATTCGTTGGATTCCCTTCTCCACCATTGGTACAATCACTCTTTCTGACCTCCTTGTTGGTTCATGAATCACAACTCCTGCTGTCCTTGCTGGTTCACCTTCATCACAAGTGGGATCAACTGTTCGTACATCTATGTTAGCGTTGGCTTCCTTAAAAGTGGCTAACAACCTACTAGATCTCATAACAGGTCTTAAACATCCAGATTTAAGTCCCAAACTCTTCTATCTTGCATCAGCAATTGTGGGGTTACTTTTCTGTGCAATATATGGATGAGTTAATGAGTATATGGATGAGCTAAACATTAGAACGAAAATAAACTACATGTTATAACAATTGTATTTACTTACGATTGCAGCATGAGAAGGCTGAGTACCCATAGTAGCAACATTACTTGATGATGTATGCATGCCCTTACCCCTAACTGTCTCTGGCACAGACTTTTTGCTTCGTACTAGTTGCAACTTAATCCTTTTGCTAGAAGCAGGCTGCATATGCAAGAACGTCATTAGAAATAACACAAATATTGTAAGTAATAACAAATGTTACTGATACCTACACCAACAATATTAGATGCTTGTCTCTTTGTGGGCCTTGAAACATTTTCTTCTACTGTATGCATGCACTAATAAGGAAATGAAACAATCAGAATCAAAAGTCAAACATAAACAAACTTAGAGGTTGAGTATGAGAGTATTGGTTGGTTACCTCTTGTGTAGGTGTTGGTGATTGCGTAGGCTATGAATGGCATGCACTTGGCTGGGAAGGAATTTGCAACATAAAACAAACAAATTTGGGAAATTATTAACTCAGTTGGCAATGCCATTTTATTATAAATATTATTTAGGGTATATACTTACATCATTAAAGCTCAACTCCGTTGTAGTGCTCGTGGGTACACTTCTTTGCGAACTACTTGGAGTGGACACCATCTTCCTCCTAGGGCAATTCCTAGTGTTATGGCCAACTCCCCTGCACTTTGAACATCTCATAATTATCCCCCACTCTTTCTCATACAGTGTGGATTCCTTGGCTCATCAGGAACCCTTCTTCTCACCTTCATGGGCCTGCTTGGGGCAGCTCTAACAACAAGTAGGTCTAACTCATCTTGTCCAGTTCTAAGCCATTGATCTTCACTTAGCATTGGGTAGATCATTAGGTCATACGCCTTCTTGTAATTCTCAACACTGTAGTACTGATGCAGGTACTGTTTAGGTCTGGAGAAATTATATAATATGGCGGAGATGGCATGTGGGCATGGAATGCCAGTCATGTCCCACTGCCTGCACCTATAACTACAGTGCGTCAAGTCAACCACAAACTGGCCATAACTACACTCCACCTCATAATGTGAAGTGCACTCTCCAGCATCATTTCTACATAGCTCTAACTTTGCCAATGTCTTTGGGCACCAGTCCCCGACATACTCCCTTATTCCCCGCCTCTTCTTCTGGTACAAATTCATCAATTTCTTCCTAATCATCTCCAACATGGTAATTATTGGTTTGTCTCGGGCTTTGATGATAGGTTGTTCATCAGAGCCCTAGCCCAGCCATGCGGGTCAATCTTCTCCAAATAAGCATGAGTTGTCGGACTCAATTTTTTCAACGCCTCCATTTCCCTTTGGAATCCATGAACTGTATAGCAGTAGCTGCCTTCCACAACTTGTCTTTCAGCAACAAAACTTTGTGGCCGTCACCCTTAAAGTTTGCATACAAGTGTCTCACACATATGTGATGCGGTGCACTTGGTATCACTGCCTCAAAGCTTGGAATCATACCCTAGGCACAAAACAACACGAGACAAAAAAAACTTTGTTAACTCCAAGTACAACAAAGTTAATGCACAAGTGAAAATGTATGAAAAGATAAAAATTTAATATTCAAACTAAGCAAACAAACATGCCTTTTGCCTGTCAGAGAGGAAAGTCCACCCAGTAGAGCCATTTAGACCAAGGCTAGGAACTAGAGTCTCTAGAAACCAAGACCAACTATCCTTGGTTTCAACTTCAACTATAGCAATTGCAATGGGATAAATGTTGTTGTTTGGATCTCTCACAACAATAGCCAAAAGTTGCCCCCCTATAATGTCCCTTAATAAAGCAGCCATCAACTCCTATCACAGGCCTACAAGCTTGTCTAAAACCATCCTTGCATGCTACCAAAGACATGTACTACCTTTGAAAAGTTGTTGGGACCTCTAAACTTGGCCTTTCAACTTTCATCAACATGTAGCTCCCTCGGTTTGTTTGTCTCACTGTTCCACAATAATCCCATAGCCACTTGTATTGCTCCCTTTGCTTACCTTCTATCTGTTCTTTAGCCTTCACCTTAGCCTTGTATAGTTGTCTGTTAGTGACATCCACATTACATTTCCTTTTTACATCATCAAATAGAGCTACCAGTGGATAGTTTGGCTATGTCTTAAATTTGTGGACCATTTTATCTACAATCCACCTAGATGTTACAATTGAAGACTTGTAACATCTTGTACACTAGTGAGTAGGGTTTAGTGACTTAAGCATGAAAGTCATTTCACCTGATACTAATGAACTATAAACTCTCCAAGAAAAACCCTTGGCCCTACTCTTACAAACTCCAATCACCCTGTCCCCTTCATTTTTTGTGAAATCAACATCCTTCCCCCTAAACAGATTATATTCTCTCACCACTTTCCTCAATTGACTTGCCGAAGTAAATGACATGCCAATATCCAAATGGGGGTCTTCCATGTCTACATCTTCAAATTGAGAAGTCCTAGTAACACATTTGTCCCTACTATTCACCTCATACTCTTCATCACTTTTAGGGGAGTGACCAAAATATCACTTCTGGCCAAATTAGAGGATACCTCATCCTCTAACAATCGGCAACCCAAACTAGCTGGATCTCTTGAGCCACCAACATGAGTGGTCTCTCGTTCAATAGCCTTCTCATGGCCACTCTCCTAATCACCACCATCCCCATCATTTTCATCACCATCCTCCTCACGAAAATCATCATCCTCATTAGGCCTGGGTATCGGGGGAATCGATGACGGTAGGGGGTTTTTCGCCTACCATCCCGACTTTGTCAGTGAAATCGGTAATTTCATCGACAAAGTGCTGATATCTCATATTTCGATCGTTACCATCACCTGTTAATCGGAGATCGTAACTAGAGCTGGCAAAACGGGTATGCGGGTCGACCCGTTTGCGACCCGTGGGGACTCGCAACCTATTTAAGGTAGACCCAAACATGACCTGTTTATGTTAACAGGTCAGAGCCCCAGACATGACATGACATGGTAATTTTCACGGGTCACCCGACACAACCCGTGAAACCTGTTTAGCATAATGGGTCGTATTTCAACCCGACACGAGCCGTTTGACTCCGTTCATCTTGGCTCTATAGCTTCCTCGCCAACTCATTCTCAATATTGAAAGAGTCGTCCAGAAACTCTTGGTCGAATCCATTGAAGATGTTGCTACCACTTTGTTGGCTGCCTCTCTCGCTCCGGCTTGTAAGGGTTTGAATGAAGAAAGAAGTTGAAGAAGAAGGTTGAAGCAAAGAAGAGAGAAGCTGAGGAAGAAGATAGAAAGTGTACGTTGAGGAAGTTTTGAATGATTTGACATTGAGAAGTGCGAAGACGTGGCTTTGAGTAGAGTGTAGACTTGCGGAAGTGAAGTGATGGAAGCTGTCAATAGAAGTCTCTTGAGAGTATGATAGTTGGCTTAAACTAGAAACGCACCATTTTATTCTACTTGTAAAGCATCGTTTAGACTTTCGTGTATTTGGGCTTGGTTGTTGTAATTGTTTTTTAGTTGCGCTACGTTTTCATCTAGCTGGTTGGCCTGATTGGAGGTGTCGAGGAGTGAGACCAAAACAAGCTGGGAATTGCCGTCATTATAGATCCAATGAGCCACTCCGACCGGCAGAGCAAGGATGTCACACTCTCGACTTTGTCGAACCTTCTGGTGTCGGTCTCTGCTCCTTTGTTATGATCTCTAACTTCCTCTAGACTGCGATGAAGAATCCGATTGGAAAGTCTCAGGACAACCTGGAATTGCTTAAACTCCTACGGTCCTACCTAATCCCATTTCCTTTTTTTTTTTTAAAAAAAAACATAACCTTGTCTTGCGGGTCAACCACGGGTGACCCGTGACACGACCCGCCAGACCGAAATAAATGGGTCAACCCGTTTATGACCCAAACTTGTTTAAGGTAAACCCAAACCTGCTAATTTCGTGTCGTGTTCATGTCAGGTTGTTGGGTCGTGTCAAAATTGCCAGCACTAACGGTAATGGTCGGTGAAGTCGGTTAGAGGGAGGTTAGACATGCAGAAGAAGAAGAAGATGGCTGGTAGATAAGGTTCTTTTCTTCCTGTGCGAATGTACCTCAACTTTCTTCAAATCAGGCCTCAAGTAACGGAATCTACTTCACTGTAACCACTAACCATGACCATAAAGAAAGGGAAGGTTGTTGTTGCTGTAATGGAAAGAAATGAGAGGGTGTGACAGAGTTTAGATGGGGAGAGAAGAAGATAATGGGGGACCTGGGAGACAAAAGAGATAAGACCTTTTAGTAAATAAAGTACAAAATAATAAAAAAAAATTAATGATGGCATGACACGAAGTACAAGGTAATGATGGCATGGATTTACTTGCATTGGGCAGTGTAAATGCAAGTAATGAAGGCATCAAGTTACATGTACAGATAGAAGAGACGAGACTGTGTAATTCTGTAAAGAACATTTTTTACCAAGAATTTTTACCAAAAAATTAATAAATAAAGTACAAAATAATAATAAAAAAAAAACAAATAATGATGGCACCAAGTACAAGGTAATGAAGGTATCAGGCATGGATTTACTTCATTACTTGGGCAGTGTAATCACTTTAAAAAACCAAATATAATAAAAATCAAAATCATATTCTAAATAATACAAGTATACAACAGATACTATATAACAATTAAACTCAACTTTATTATTCATACTTCTCAAATCCCTTGAAAGTGCTTATCAATAAGTGAGGATCTGAAAGAGAAAAGTGCTAGGCTAAAGGTTTCACTGCAAGTGAGTGAAAAGCCAAGTACAAGAGAAGGGGCAAGCACCACACTACTACCATAAAAAGTTGAAAGAGCCATGCCCCACTCAAATACATGGCCTCGGAGATATCCCCCTCTGTATCTCCATAGACTGAGCCACGCCATTACTCTCAAATAAGGTGGCTGGGCTGCATTGGATCGGAGAAGTGTGGTGGGGTCTCCCCCTCGTAGGTAATGGACCTATGACCAGCTGGGTGCAGCAGGATATGAAATCTATTTCATACCCTTTTCTTAAGTTTCATTTTGTTCCGTCAGTGAAGTTGCTTGGTGGGTTGGTCCAGCTTAGTGCTCATATCATAGTTCACTAAAACAATTCAACAAAAACCAAATTAATGGTTCGAAAACCAAATTAAAATTTATAGAAGAAAACTAATACAATTTAAATTGTAAATAGCATCCTTCAATTTGATCTTCTCAATAATCCAATTAAACTAAACATCCTTCTATTACTTCTATTTGATACCTGCAATGATCAAATAAATCAAAATATAAGCATAGTGATCAATAAAAAAATACTACAAACTAAATATTAAGTAATAGTAATAATAATATGAAGAAAAAAAATATCATTACCTGAAAAAAGAGATCATTCGATAAAGCACATCCTTTAAGCCTTAATCCGCATCATATGTGATGGAATTGGATATTATTTCTACCACTATAAATTTTTTAAAGAATTAATAAAATCAATGAATAATTGGAACAATAAACAAAATATGAAATTTATTTTGTTACCATTACCTGAGTCAAGTTTGTAGCTCTCTTCATCTTCAACATTAGACAAGTATGACTCATGGGCACTAATGGGAGTAGATCTCAACCAATTTTGAGTACATACAAGAGCATCAACTGTTTTTGGAGCCAAAGAACTCCGATAAGGATCTATCACCCGACCCCCAGTGTTAAATGCTGACTCAAAAGCAATCGTGGTAATTAGAATTGCCAATACATCTCTTGCTATCTCAGCGACGATTAGAAATTTTGTCGAATTTACCTTCCACCGCATTAAAATATCAAAGTTTTCACTAGGTGTCTCAACATCTTCCAAAAAATATTGTTTTATTTCCGTCTTACATTGCATCAAATTTCGAGACGCCTAAAATGAATGTCATAGACCCACTTCCAACATTTTTAGAACCATGGGCGTAGTGCTCATATAACTGGCTCAATACCCACTTCAGTTGAGAGTCAATTCTTTTAGCTTTCTCAACCCCAAAACTAAGTCGGAACCAATATTCCGAACCAGCCATCTTGTAACGTGGATCAAACAAAGTAGCCACAAACAACAACGGCTTAATCTTCTCAGTATCTCCCCAATACTTATCATATTTCACTTTCATTTTGTTCGCCATGGTATTCAACAACGGATCACTACTTTCAGAATACTCTATCAAACATGAATGAACATCATAAAGTACGTCGAAATATAAGTTGGAAGTTGAATGCAAGGAACCAGAGATTTTCATTGTGACATCATAAAACACTTGCAAGAACTTAATAAAGTGACGGATATTATACCAATCATCATCATTCGGAGAACCCAACCCCCTTTTTCCCGCACCATCCTTGTACAAGTAGTTTAAAAAATGTCCATCTTCATCTATCATAAGTTCAAATGCCCTTTGGTACTTCTGTGCCACTTCCAACATGATATAAGTAGAATTTCATCTAGCGGGAACATCAAGTGTCAAGGGAGCATTGCACTCAACGTTTTTTCTTTCTGTACAAGACTTAAAGAGGGCCAAATCTTTGGGGGGAAGACTTCACATACTTTACCATATTTCGGACCTTTATGATTGAATCGTCAACATTTTTCAAACCCTCATGCACAATTAGATTAAGAATATGTGCAGAACACCTCACATGAATAAACTCATGACGACAAACAACTTCCTTATTGGCCACAGTTCCTTTTTTAAACCAATCAATTGCAATATCATTAGCACTTGCATTGTCAACTGATATTGTCAATACCTTATGAATCCCTCATTCAACCAAACACTCTTCTAATTCCCTTGCAATTGTTTGCCCCTTATGATTTGGCACTCGACGAAATGCAAATATCCTTTTGTGAAAAGTCCAATCAGTATCAATAAAATGTCCAGTGACACACATATAATTCATATTCTGAATTGAAGTCCATGTGTCAGTGATCAAGGAAACCCTTTGACCAGTCATAAAAAAATGTGTTCTTTAATATGTTTTTATCCCTTGAAAATTAGATGGACTTCTAATTTTAACAAGTGTGTGTGAACAGTGTGCAACAAAATATCAAAATGCGGAATTAAAGGAGACAAATATTTTGTTGATGAAGTGGAAACTCAATTAAGAGAAAAACCACTCCGGGGCAGCCAAACCCAGGATATCCACTATTCAGAAGGCACGACTAGTTACAAAGTAGCAGCACTCACATACCTCTGAGTGGTCGTACCTTGCACTCTAACCTGTAACCCAACTCAAAGGCCTCCCAACCAGGTCTCCTACCTGAAGGGGTCTTCAATGAAATCCTTTACCTTAGGGCCAACCCCTAAGATAGACTTCAGATCAGTGCAGCAACAACACACAATGACAATGGCTTGAGAGAGACTAACTCAGCACAATAACTCTAAAATATAACTCTCTAAGCACTAAGGAATTCAATACTGAATTCTTGCAGTTCTCAAGCCTAGGGACCTTTATTTATAGGCTGCAGGTTCAAATAAGCGTCTGGCTTGATAAACCTAGGCGCTGTCCGGACGGTAGACTTAAGGCGTCCGGACGAACAACTGTGTGATCGGCTTTCCAAAATTTCACTGAAATTCTTTCCTGTTTTGAGCTGCTTACAGATGGATGCACTTGAACGCTGGATTCTTCTCAAACTTTGAATAGCGGCCGGACGATTTACCATTACGTCCGGACGGATGCAACCTTGAACAGTTTGAAGCTTTTGGACATAGAAGGACGTTCGGACGGATGATGCTTTGACAGATGAGCGTCCGTATGATATATCACGTCGTTCGGACGGCTGCAAAGGATCCGATTTCTTTGACTTGGAATCTGTGCAGAATCTTCTATAAGAACTCTGAATAGCTAAATCCCTGTTTAAATGCATCATTACATGGAAGTGATTTTGTCCAACAGAATGTAGCCAACACAAAAACTAGCAAACTCCCCCTTTGGCCATTCTGGGACAAAAATCACTTGACCGGATTAAAAATACATTTCCGGTCCAAAACTAACATAGACTCCCCCTTTTTTGTCTCAAAGGGTAAACAGAGTATAGAAAGACCACAGTAATAAAATACTCCCCCTTGATGTCTTAACAGGACAAGGGTAAACAGAGTATACAAAGTCCACAGAAAAAAATGTTTTACAATCCAAAACAATAGGAAAATAGAGAAGAGTCTGCAAGTGACGCAAAAGAGAGGAACAAAAATCCTCTAAGTACCAAATCCTGCTGATCCACTGAAATCAAGTAACGGAGAGAAATCTGTATAAAAAGCTAGACTTGTACTACTTCGGCTTCTAGCTCAGGAAGCTGGGAACCATGGACTGAAAAACTTTCATTCTCTTGATTATCCGCAGATTGACATCCTCTAAGCAACTGGTCTGCTAGATAAATGAGGATATTCACCACTAAACCTCTAACTGATACAGATCTGAGGGGATGCTACAAAAGGCTTTGCATGTGCTAGGGCAAAAAGCTGATCTTAAACCTGAGACCTTTGAAATTTGAACATCCGACTTCAACAACAGTCAGTTTTCCAAATGATCCATCTGTCAGATATTGTGTTGGGAGCCGCTGGATATCATATTCCTGAGCAGAAATATCTCTAAAAATACCATTAGATCCTGTTAGTTCCAAAAATAATGTGGTATTTTAAGACGGCTGTCAAATGGATGCCAATGAAAAATATAAGCAATGCAGCTATTCATAAGGCATAAATATATTAAGATTAGCCTAGCACACAGACAGAAAAGGATTTTCATGCACAATATCTCAAGAGACTATTCCAATCAAAAAATATTCCAATATTCTAAAAAGCACAAAAACTTAAAAAATAACGGAAGACACAATGAAGATCATGGAATGAGAAGAGATGTGCAAAGAATGCCAAAATCTCGGGAGAAATCCATGAGAAAAACACACAACATGACATGATAAAAATGCAGAGATGTGCGTATGGCAGAGAAAGAGATTCAAGTCTTAAGCTTGTAGAGATCCCGTCCGGACATGTCACTTAACCTTCCGAACAGCTACTGCTATGTCAGCATACGGCAAGACTGCTCTTGTCCGGATATAAGAATAGGTCTGTCCGGATGCTTCACACTGAAAATCTGAAACTGGAGAAAAATATTTTTCCCTGAAGTTAGCTTCAGAACACGCATATATGATCAATTGATAAAGCAGTCAAATAGCATTGGAAAAATATGCAAAGATATAAATGAGAGTTACGTATTCAATAAGCACAAATTTCCCTACAGATAGAAATTTTAAATAGATTACTCAACTCATACAATGCGTGTGTGTGTGTGTGAAAGCTTTCTTAATAAGGTATGAAGTTCACTGATATGACTTAAAGCAACTGGATTTTCTAAACAAGAGAGAAAATCAATGTTAGATCAGTCAAAAGTCAAACCTTATCTTACTAGGGCCTAGCCACCCTCATCTGATACACTCCCCCTAAGATGCAGCACCTAAATTGTTTTACTTGTACCATGAAGGACAAGATAAAATTTTACTTGCACCATGAAGGACAAGATATAAAGCTAATTCAACACAGAAGCAATGAATATAAGCATATAACACAGAATTCAGAAGAATAACTGCTTGTTTCTTATGGTGCTGCAACCTAGAGCGAATGCTCAAATTTTTAGGCTCTAGGTTCAACTAGCATATTGGTCAATTTGACCATCTAATCAAAAACATCTCTCATTAGAATTTACAGAAGTAAGAAGTCTGAGAGGAAAATGATGTACCTTAGGGGAGCCTTGGATAGTGCACATTTTCATTACATGAGGAAAGTAACTATCTATCATTAAGATGCAACAGTAAAACTTAGCAGATATCAGACATAAACTCTCAATCATATATAAGCATATTCAATTAATGCACAATGAATTGAGATATCAGGCAAAAACATATACAATATCTGAAAAGCTATCAAAAGCAAAAAAATAAAAATTCTGCATCTTCTCCCCATTTTTTTTTTTTTTTTGTTGAAAACCAATAAACAGAAAAACAACAAAGACATGCTTATGGAAAAGGAAATGACATCTAGTCCCAGCATGTAAGGTAAAATTAAACCTGTCCTCAGGGAGAAATGTTTAAAAATACCAAGACGGAAAAGCAGCCGCTTGACATGCTTTTAGCTGTCATCCCCAAAAAAAAAAAAACTGCAGAAGTTTCTCAAGATAACAAGAGAAAATATGGGGATAGAATAAATGGTTCCTCAAATAGAATGCAAGGCATGAATAAGACATGATAAACAATGCAATGCAAACGTACCTGACATGCACTAGGATTTATGAACCAAAATCCTAGGCATGGGAGACCTCACCTGCTAGGTGAGTCCACTCCCCTTTAAGGGGTGAATGGTCTCATCCTTCCTTACCCATACCTTCTCTACTTGTGAGGCAGGGGTGTGAGCCATGTCCCAATTGATCAGTCTGACTAGGACATTCTTCATCACGTTGACAAGCCATTCATTGGCCTGATTCTTCTTGGGCTTGTGAGGCTTCACTTTGAAGCATTCGGCTTTGATGTGGCCATACTTACCACAGTGATGGCATGAGGGAGAATCCCTTTGAGGATAATGTCGTTGTCACCGAAAAGTATGATGAGGTTTGGAAGGTTTAGAGCTAGACTTACCTGTCTTTTGCTCTATTTTCCTAGTTCGAGGTTGCTGATGTCGGATTTGAGGACAGTATAGCCTGATGTGTCTAGAGACACCACAATGATAGCAGGTAGGCTGACTTCGTTTACTAAAATGCTTCTTGAAGGGCTCTGCAAATTTAAGATTAGCATTTTCACAAATAACAAAGTCCTTACCTCTTTGAGAAATATGCCTCCTATGGGGCGGAACATATTTATCTGAAGAGGTTTTCTCAATAAAGCCTTTTCTAGAATCCTCCTGCTTCTTCCAAGGTCTGTGGGATTTTAATAGATAACACTTTGGTCTAATATGACAACCTTCCCACAATGATGACAAATAGGAACAAACTTACCTTGTATTCCCGAATCCTTGCTGTTAGGCTTCACATAGTTATTTAAGCAAGAATTTTTAGAACAAGCTGCATCTACTATCACTGGCTTAATATCAACAGAATCTAATTCAAAATCAGAAGCATGTGAAGTAGAAGTACTTAAATCAGCAATCAAACCAGTCTTGTTCGAAATATCTGAATGAATACACAGCATGCTTTTCAAATTATCACTTGAGAATTTTTTCAAGAGATTTTCAGATTCCTTTAATTTATTCTCAAGTGTACCAATGATGTCAAATAGCATGGTATTCTCAGATTTCAAAGAGTCAATCAAAGCACTTGATTCAGATAACTGAACAATCAAAGACTCTTTTTCTTACTTCACCTTTTTGAGCTCTTTTGGAGAAACAGTTTTATCCAATTTAGCAAAAACTTTAGAGAGCTTAATATCATAAGTTTATTCAGATAATTGAGAGAAATCCATGATAAAAGGTGTAATCATAACGTAGAAGTCACAAAGAGATGAGGATCACACTCAGGAATTAAATCCTTTAAACGGAGTGTACCCGCTCTGATACCAATTGAAAATAAAATGGACTTCTAATTTTAACAAGTGTGTGTGAACAGTGTGCAACAAAATATCAAAATGCGGGATTAAAGGAGACATATATTTTGTTGGGGAAGTGGAAACTCAAATAAGAGAAAAACCACTTCGGGGTAGCCAAACTCAGGATATCCACTATTCAGAAGACAAGAGTAGTCACAAAGTAGTAGCACTCACATACCCCTGATGCAGTGGTCGTACCTTGCACTTTAACGTGTAACCCAACACGAACGTCTCCCAACCAGGTCTCCTACTTGAAGGGGTCTTCAATGGAATCATTTACCTTAGGGCCAACCCCTAAGATAGACTTCAAATCAGCGCAGCAACAGCACACAACGACAACGGCTTGAGAGAGACTAACTCAGCACAATAACTCTAAAATATAACTCTCTAAGCACTAAGGAATTCAATACCGAATTCTTGTAGTTCTCAAGCCTAGGGACCTCTATTTATAGGCTGTAGGTTCAAATGAGCGTCTTGCTTGATAAAACTAGGCGCCATCCGGATGGTAGACATAAGGCGTCCGGACGGACAACTGTGCGATTAGCTTTCCAAAATTTCATTGAAATTCTTTCCTATTTTGAGCCGCATCCGGACGGATGCACTTGAACGGTAGATTCTTCTCGAACTCTGAATAGCAGCCGGATGATTTGCCATTACGTCCGGACGGATGCAACCTTGAACAGTGTTAGTTTTTGTGTTGGCTGCATTCTGTTAGACAAAATCACTTCTATGTAATGTTGCTGCTTTCACAGGGATGCTGTTTTAATCAAAGTCTACACTTCAATTACGAGCTTCAAGAAGACTCTGTGCAGAATTCAAATCAGTCAGTTCAGTTCCTTTGCATCCGTCCGGACGAAGTGGTATTCCGTCCGGACGCTCATCAGTCAGCAACATCCGTCCAGACGATGAGAACTTTCCGTCCGGACACCCATCAGTGTCTAGAAGCTTCGAACAATTCAAGTTTGCATTCGTCTGAACGTAATGGCAAATCGTTCAGACGCTCTTCAGAGTTCGAGAAGTTCCCCGTGTTCCAGTGAATCCGTCTGGACGGCGTGGCTATACCGTCCGGACGCCATTCAGTGTTTGATAAGCATTAGGGTTTCTGCTTCAAGACACAGTTATGGGAAGACGACTGAAATCGTCTGGACGATGTGTGATCCTGTCCAAACGATGTCCTCCATAAGGCAAGTCGTGCATACAAAGTTCAACCGTCCGGACGTCATTCTTCATGGTCCAGACGATGAAGCATCATATATGGAAATTGCGTGCACCAGTTCAACCGTCCGGACATCAGCTTTCAAGGTCCGGACCCTCAAAGCCTTATTATGGTAATTACGTGCAGCAAAAGTGCAACCGTCCGGACGCTAGGGTAACACCATCCAGACGCGGCCCTTTTATGGAAGCTTTCAGTGCTACTTTGGAAAGGCGGTTGCAGTTGACCGTCCGGACGCTCGGTCAAGCCGTCCGGTATTTTGGATATAACTTTTTACTCAAATATCGGATTGGGACAAATCGGCATCGTTGGAAAGCTAACAAAAGATGTTGTAAATTGATGGTTCAGATTGCCATTAGTATCGTCCGGACGGAAACATTAAGCGTCCGGACGGCCCCCGCGAAAATTCAAGAATTTTTCAGAATTGCTTTCAGGACACGGAAATAGTTGCCCGTCCGGACGGCCAAGGCTATCGTCCTGACGCGTGTGCCAGAGACTCCATTTTTTACTCGAATTTGGGCTTCTAATGCCTATAAATAAGGGTTCTAGGCATGCATTCGACACAAAATTCGGTGGTGAATTCCTTATAGCTTAGAGAGGGTGTTTAGGGAGATATTGAAGATCTGCTAGATCTCTAGCTTTTGCCAATGTGTGATTTGATCAGCTATGAAGTCTATCTTAGGGGTTGACCCTAAGGTAAAGGATTCCATTGAAGACTCCTTTAGGTAGGAGACCTGGTTGGGAGGCGTTCGTGTTGGGTTACATGTCAGAGTTCAAGGTACAACCACTGCATTGGGGGTGTGTGAGTGCTAGTACTTTGTATCTAGTCTTGTCTTCTGAATAGTGGTTATCCTGGGTTTGGCTGCCCAGAGTGGTTTTTCTCTTAATTGGGTTTCCACTTCGTCAACAAAATATTTGTCTCCTTTAATTTCCGCATTTAATATTTTGTTGCACATTGTTCACACACATTTGTATAAATTAAAAGTCTCTTTATTTTTTCAATTGGTATCAGTGCGGGTACACTCTGTTAAGGATTTATTCCTGAGTGTGATCCTCATCTCTTGTGACTTCTATTTTTTTTATTACACCTTTTATCATGAATTCTTCTTAGTTATCTAATGAGGATTCTGATATTAAGCTCTTTAAGGTTTTTAATAAATTGAAGAATGCTCAACATTCTAAAGTTTCTCATAAAGAGATTAAAAATGTGGAGCAAGAAAAAGAGTCTTTGATTGTTCAATTATCTGAATCACATGCTTTGATTGACTCTTTGAAATCTGAGAATACCATGTTATTTGACATTATTGATACACTTGAGAATAAATTAAAAGAATCTGAAGATCTCTTGAAAAAATTCTCAAGTGATAATTTGGAAAGCATGCTTTGAATTCATTCAGATATTTCTAACAAGCCTGCTTTAATTGTTGATGATATGAGTACTTCTACTTCACATGCTTCTGATTCTAAATTAGATATTATGCCTGTGGTAGTAGATACAGCTTGTCTAGAAAATTCTTGCTTAAATAATAATGTGATGTCAAAATCCAAAGATATAGGTACACTAGCTCATAGTAAGTTTGTCCCTACTTGTCATAATTGTGGGAAGATTGGTCATATTAGGCCAAATTGTTATTTGTTGAGATCCCACA
This sequence comes from Alnus glutinosa, assembly GCF_958979055.1. Taxonomy (NCBI): domain Eukaryota; kingdom Viridiplantae; phylum Streptophyta; class Magnoliopsida; order Fagales; family Betulaceae; genus Alnus; species Alnus glutinosa. Next base: position 11,090,466 of record NC_084896.1, on the reverse strand, counting down.
GGCCTTGGATTAAGCAGGATGCTCTGAGGAAAAGTGAAATTGAAGATGCTTCCTCATCTAAATATGTCCCTCCTCATAGGAGACATATAAAAGGTAAGGGCAATGTTATTTGTAAGAATGCTAATCAAAATTCTGCAGAGAATGTCAAGAAGCATTCAACCAAAAGAAGCCTGCCTACCTATCATCACTGCGGCATCACCGGTCATATCCAATCCAAATGCCCACAGCTCTAGAAGTCGAAGGTTCAGAGGAAGCTACCAACAAGAGCTACATCAGGCACTATACCTCTGATGGCTCTTCAGGCTCCATGGCATCAGCAAAAGTTTATTCCTGCCAATCAGAGTGGCAAACCAAAGAAGAACAAATCAAGGCGCTACAAGAGAAAGCCGCAGAAGCCCAATGGCAGCCATGGCTATGAAGGATTACGGAGCCTAATACAAAGGTATGCTAAGGAGTATGGCCAACATGGACATGACCCACAAACCATCTCCACGGGTTAAGCAAGTATGGGTCAAGAAGGATGAGACCATTCACCCCCTGAGGGGGAGTTGACTCACCTAGTAGGTGATGTCTCCCATGTCTAGGATTTTGGTTCGTAAATCCTAGTGCATGTCAGGTATGTTTACATTGCATTGTTTATCTTGTCATATCTTATTCATGCCTTGCATTCTATTTGAGGAACCATTTATTCTATCCCCATATTTTCTCTTGAGAAATATCTGCAGATATTTTTTTGGGGATGACAGTTAAAAGCACGTCAAGCGGCTGCTTTTCTGTCTTGGTATTTCTAAACCTCTCTCTATGAGGACAAGTTTGGTTTTACCTTACATTCTGGGACTAGATGTTATATCCTTTTCCATAAGCATGTTCTTGTTGTTTTTCTGTCTCATTTTTCAACAAAAAAAAAAAATTGGGGGAGAAGATGCGGAATTTTATTCTCTTGATAGCTTTTCAGATATTGCATGTGTTTTTGCCTGATATCTTAGTTCATTGTGCATTGATTAAATATGCTTATATATGATTGAGAGTTTATGCATGATATCTGCTAAGTTTTCTTGTAGCATCTTAATGATAGATAGTTCCTTTCCTCATGCGATGAAAATGTGCACTATCCAAGGCTCCCCTAAGGTACATCATTTTCCTTTCTGACTTCTTGCTTCTGGAAATTCTAATGAGAGAGATGTTTTTGATAAGATGGTCAAATTGACCAATATACTAGTTAAACCTAGAACCTAAAAATTATGGCATTCTCTCTAAGTTGCAGCACCACTAGAATCAAGCAGTAACTCTTCAGTTTTCTGTGCTATATGCTTATATTCACTGCTTCTATGCTGAAATAATCCTTGTCCTTCATGGTGCAAGTAAAATTTTACCTTGTCCTTCATGGTACAAGTAAAACAATTAGGTGCTGCATCTTAGGGGGAGTGTGTCAGATGAGGGTGGCTAGGCCCTAGTAATTAATAAGGTTTGACTTTTGACTGATCTTTCATTGATTTTCTCTCTTGTCTAGAAAATCTAGTTGCTTTTTGTCATATCAATTAAATTCATACCTTTTGGGAAAAGTCTTCACACACACACGCATTGCATGAGTTGAGTAATTTATTTAAAATTTCTATCTGCAGGGAAATTTATGCTTATTGAATACTTAACTCTCATTTATATCTTTGCATATTTTTGCAATGCAATTTGACTGTTTTATCAGTTGATTATACATGCGTGTTTTGAAGCTAACTTTAGGGAAAAATATTTTTTTGCAAATTTTTCTCCAGTTTCAGATTTTCAGTGTGAAGCATCCGAACGAACCTATTCTTACGTCCAGACGAGAGCAGGCTTGCCATATGCTGACCTAGCAGTTGCCATCCGGACGGTTAAGTCACACGTCCGGACGGGATCTTTACAGGTTTAAGACTTGCGTCTCTTTCTCTGCCATACACACATCTTTGCATTTTTATTGATTTATCATGGCATGTTGTGTGTTCTTCTTGTGGATTTCTCCCAAGATTTTGGCGTTTTTTGCACATCTCTTCTCATCCCATGATCTTTATTGTGTCTTCTGTTATTCTTTTAAGTTTTTGTGCTTTTAGAATATTGGAATATTTGTTGGGATATTCTCTTGAGATAGTGTGCATGAAAATCCTATTGTCTGTGTGTTGGATTGATATTGATATATTTGGGTCATTTGGATTGCGATATTTGTTTTTGTCATACTTGGGCATCCAATTGACAGCTATCATAATACCACTTTCTTTTTGGGACTAACAGGATCTAATATTTCATTGTGGTGTTATTTTTGGAAATATTTCTGTTTAAATCTTTTCAGGAATATATATGACCGTTGTTGAAGTCGGATGTTCGAATTCCAAAGGTCTCAGGATTAAGATGAGCTTTTTCCCCTAGCTTATGCAGAGCCTTCCGTAGCATTCCCTTAAATCTCCTCATTTATCTAGCAGACTAGTAGCTGCTTAGAGGATGTCAATCTGCGGATAATCAGTTTCAGGCTTTGCAAAATCAAGATATTGAGGTTTTCAGTCCATGGTTCCCGACTTCTTGAGCTAGAAGCCGAAGTAGTACAAATCCAACTTTTTATACAGATTTCTCTCCGTTACTTGATTTAAGTGGATCAGCAGGATTTGATACTTGGAGGATTTCTGTTCCTCTCTTTTGGGCCACTTGCAGACTTTTCTTTATTTTCCTATTGTTTTGGATTTTAGAACATTTTTGTTTGTGGATATTATTACTCTGTTTACCCTTGTCCTTCTGAGACACTTAGGGGGAGTAATTTTTTTGTGGTCTTTCTTCTTACTCTGTTTTACCTTTTAACCTTTTGTGACAAAAAGGGGGAGTAATTTTTGATTTGGACTGGGATTGTATTTTTAACTGGTCAAGTGATTTTTCTCCCAGAATAGCCAAAAGGGGAGTTTGTTAGTTTTTGTGTTGGCTGCATTCTGTTGGACAAAATCACTTCTATGTAATGTTGCTGCTTTCAAAGGGATGCTGTTTTATTCAGAGACTACACTTTAGTTATGAGCTTCAAGAAGACTTTGTACAGAATTCAAATCAGTCAGTTCAGTTCCCTTGCATCCGTCCAAATGACGTGGTATTTCGTTCGGACGCTCATCAGTCAGTAACATCCGTCCGGACGACGAGAACTTTCCATCCGGACGCCCATTAGTGTCTAGAAGCTTCGAACAGTTCAAGTTTGCATTCGTCCGAACGTAATGGTAAATCGTCCGGATACTCTTCAGAGTTCAAGAAGTTCCCAGTGTTCCAGTGAATCTGTCCGGACGACATGGCTATACCGTCTGGACGCCATTTAGTGTTTGACAAGCATTAGGGTTTCTGCTTCAAGACACGGTTATGGGAAGATGGCTGCAACCGTCCGAACGATGTGTGATCCCATCTGGACGATGTCCTCCATAAGGCAAGTCGTGCATACAAAGTTCAACCGTCCGGATGTCAGTCTTCATGGTCCGGACGATGAAGCATCATATATGGAAATTGCGTGCACCAGTTCAACCGTTCGGACATCAGCCTTCAAGGTCCGAACGCTCAAAGCCTTATTATGGTAATTACGTGCAGCCGAAGTGCAACCGTTCGGACGCTAGGGCAACACCATCCAGACGCGACCTTGTTATGGAAGCTTTCAGTGCTACTTTGGAAAGGCGGTTGCAGTTGACCGTATGGACGCTCGGTCAAGCCATCCGGTATTTTGGACACAACTTTTTACTTAAATATCAGATTGGGACCAATCGGCGTCGTAGGAAAGCTAACAAAAAAAGCTGTAAATTGATGGTCCGGACGGCCATTAGAATCGTCCGAACGGTCCCCGTCCGGATGGAAACATTAAGCGTCCGGACGGCCCTGGCGAAAATTTGAGAATTTTTTAGAATTGCTTTCCAGACACAGAAACAGTTTCCCGTCTGAATGGCCAAGGCTACCGTCCAGACGCGCGTGCCAGAGACTCTGTTTTTAACTCCAATTAGGGCTTTTAAAGCCTATAAATAAGGGGTTCTATTCATGCATTCGACACAGAATTTGGTGGTGAATTCCTTATAGCCTAGAGAGGGTGTTTAGGGAGATATTGAAGATCTGCTAGCTCTCTATCTTTTTCCAATGTGTGATTTGATCAACTGTGAAGTCTATCTTAAGGGTTGGCCCTAAGGTAAAGGATTCCATTGAAGACCCCTTCAGGTAGGAGACCTGGTTGGGAGGCGTTCGTGTTGGGTTACACGTCAGAGTTCAAGGTACGACCACTGCATCAGGGGTATGTGAGTGCTACTACTTTGTATCTAGTCTTGTCTTCTGAATAGTGGATATCTTGGGTTTCGCTGCCCCGGAGTGGTTTTTCTCTTAATTGAGTTTCCACTTCGTCAACAAAATATTTGTCTCCTTTAATTTCCGCATTTAATATTTTGTTGCACATTGTTCACACACATTTGTATAAATTAGAAATCTCTTTATTTTTCAAATAGTTTGAAGCTCCTGGACACAGAGGGACATCCGGACTGATGATGCTTTGACAGATGAGCGTTTGGATGGTATATGACGTCGTCTGGACGGCTGCAAGGGATCTGATTTCTTTGACTTGGAATCTATGCAGAATCTTCTAGAAGAACTCTGAATATTTGAATCCCTATTTAAATGCATCATTACATGGAAGTGATTTTCTCCAACACAATGTAGCCAACAGAAAAACTAACATCCCTCATATACAGTTTGACACAATCCTTCATCATTGTATATCGATAAGGAACCTTAAATCGAGGCTCAAGAACCTTGAGTAATTTTTGAAATCCCTTTCCCTCCACGGTCATAAAAGGCATCTCATCAACAATAATCATTTCGGAAAGTGCCTTCCTAATAACCTTCTCAGAATACTTGGCAATCATGAGGTTGTTACCACTACCACCCTACCTGGCCCCAAAGGTGAACGTAGATTGAGAGCTATCCTGTTTAGCTTTTAGGCTCTTGTACTTTTGGTATGAGTTCACATGATACAACATAGATGAGGTTCCATTTTTTTTTAATGACATTTATAGGGAGTCCCACAGTAATTGCAATGTGTGACAGGATTATCATCCGGGGTACTTTTATCTCTAGTGAAATGGTCCCATGCTGCAGATTTGTTTGAAATATTTCTTTTTTTTCCTAGGGAGTGGTGGTCGTCCACCATGACCATGACCACCCACTGACATAGATCCAGTGGCAAAAGTTTCTACATCCTCAATCTCTATGGGAGTCAGTGGAGTGTCCAGAGGAGAAGATAGATGACAAGAAGTACCATCCATCGAAGGTGTGCCTAGAGGTGAATCCATCTGTAATTGATTAACAACTAAAAATTAATATTATTCCTTATTAATTATTATGGTGAACAAACATGATGCATTATGGTGATTTCATGATTTGGGTCATCAAAATAAAAAAAATAAAAAATTCTAGCAAATAATCATGACAACCTAAAAATTAATATTTTTCCTTATTAATTATTATGGTTTTTAACTATAAATTCTTATTTTTCTAAGAGAAATCGATCTAAAAGAAATTTTATATAAATTCTAAACCTATCTGCAGTGGGTTATTAATTATTTTATTAAGGAAAAAAAAAATCTGCAGTGAAACTGTGCGGCACATTGTTAGATGCGTGTCAAATGACTGAGACTAAGACATACGAAAATTGAAAGTGAAAACTGTGTTCACACGAAAATTAAAAAGCAATATTTTACTAAAGACGTACTGTAGCTGCTTGAAACACAGCTCCATAACCTGCATGTCATTTTGATTTAGACAAACCTTGTTCTCACTGTGTGGTAGACGTGCGAAAACCGTGTTGATCCTGTTCTAAAACCTTGTTCTCCTTTTGGAGACTTGGCGGCCATGGTTTTAACTTTTAAACTTTTAAATTGGTGTCAGACTTCTTTTCCTCCTTCCTAGACGAAGAGTCTAAGACCTGTGAAATAAGGCAATGAGGCATAAAGTATTAAAGTCATAAAACTTAAAAAAAAAACAACAACAAAAAGAAAAGAAAAGATAAAAAGCGTAGAAGTTACAAAAAAGAAATAATGCAAGGCATAAAATTAAAGAACACTGAACAAGCTTGAAGCTTTAGCTGTTAGTGTTTTGTTCACCCTTCAGAGTAACTGCACGGATTGGCAAGAGATTAAGAGAGAATGAGTTTCAAAATGCAGATTGCAGAGTTTGAGTCGTTTGATGATGGCAACAGCAGCCTTTCAACCTCAAGTTAGGTTAGGTGTTTGAGTTTTTTCATAGTGATGTATATATAGGATGGAAGAACGTATAACTCGGAGACTCTCCCCGTCTGTTTCTACTTCTTGTAAACACAAAACGGTGTTGTTTTTGTTAATATTTTTTTTAAAGGAAATACTACTGTCGGTTTGGGTTGATTCGGGTCGGTTCAAAAACCGACTACGCAGAAATCATTTCTCCTGTCAACCGAACTGACGTCGGCAAGCGAAATCTGTACCGCCTACCGGCCGCCTGTTGTCGGTGGCGGCTCAGTGTCGACGGGTGACGGCCAGTGGGCGACAGGTGGCCGATTTGCACAGTCCTAAAATCCTCATCACAATCATGAAAATAATCATCCTCTCCAAATGTGGAAGTGTCATCTCCACGGGTTGATGTACCAACCATTGCTTCATCAACAGCATCTCATGCATCGTCATCATCACTCATCAATGATTGCTAGTATGGGTCATTTATAACCTTCATCCTCCTTTCCTCATCATTACTATCCTTATCCTCTAGAACCTCACCCACATTTGGGCCTACTTCATCAACAGTATTTGTAAAAGACACCGTGTACAGTACTACAAGTTTATGGCCTAGAAAGACCTCAGCCATTTTGATGACATTCTCATCAAATGTTATAAGAATCAATCCATCATCTAATTCTTTACTAGGTTCGCGATAGTAAATCAAGTCACTTGGTTGGTATCCAAATTTCTTAACAACTGTTTTTACCTCAAGAAAAGACAGACAATCCAAATCATATGTCTCTTCATACAACCCTATATCCCCACCAACATACGTGTACTTGTACTGCCTATCAAACCGGCCCCCAAAATGAACCCTAAAAACGACATTTTTGTTTGCTATTATCTATGTGGATTGCTTGACCCTATACATAAAACATAAGAACATTATGAGTACTTGTGCATGAGTACATAATATCATCATATTAAAGGAACACCCCAATTTTTACATGTTCACATACATAACAAGATTTAGTGTATTTTTAGTATTGTGTAGATCCACATGAAAACAATAATATTGATTACTATTAACAGAGGGAATCTATAGATTTTTCAACATAAAATACTGCTTTGGCCTCAAGCCTATATCACTTGTACAATTTCAGAAAAAGTTAAAATATAACCTGGATGTGTATGATTTTTATTTTTTATTTTTTTTTAAAAAAAGAAGTCCTCCTGTAATCCCACAAGTTTTGTACCTTAAAACTTATTCTTAGATAATGTTTTCAAAAAGTATCTCATTACAATGCTAGGCAGATATTACATGTTAATTTAGAACTTCAATTAGATATGGACAAATTTCTTATGGTGACAATTTTGGATGGATAAATGAGTTATAAAATATTTGATGCTCACCCTTTGGGATATAAACCAAAACTTATGATCTAAAGCTATTCAGGGCCTCTTTTCTTGTACCATGAAAATTGAAGGACCCATTTTCATTTTACATGTGCTGAAGGTACAAATCCGTCATCTTGAATGTAACATCCAAAAAAGTTGGAGCCATTACCATAAACAGAAACAACATTACTATGCATTATGCAACAAACTATACAGGCTGAGGCTGAACTTGCCCAACATCCACAACAGTTGATTTTTGTTTGCAATTATACTATACTACTCAAATCAAAATTAAAACTTAGAAATTCTCGAAGCTAGCTACAACTCATAACTACAACAAAATTCTTCAAAAAAAATAAAGAAAAAATTACACAACTTACAACTTACACTTTCATCAAATAACTACACAAATACCTAAATATCAATAATCACCAAGTGAGCAAGAAATATAAAGGTAACCTATTAAAAATACAACAAATTAAAAAATAAGTTTATATCATAAGTAGAAAGACTTATACATTATTTTACTTCTAATGATCACTTAGTTATAAAATCAAACACATCAAAATCAACAATCACTGGCCAAGTCAGCAAGCAATAACAACCTAACATATTAAAAAGACAGCACAACTATACCAATAAGTTCATATGCATTATCAATTAACTTGCAAAACCAGTGACTTGGTGAGCACATCAAAAGATAATACAAGCCTATTTATCTTCCTTATATTTGCCAAAAGATTGATGATGTTGACATACTATATTTGCCAACATTCGGGACTACTAAATCTGCAAAAAGGCAATAAAAAATTTCGAAGCAGAACCTCACTTTTTCCAACAAACTGCCAACATTTGGGACCACCAAATAAAGGCTAATTATATTAGATTTTTTTTGTTATTTTGTACGCAGAATGTAATAGACATTATAGTAAATACATCCAACACAAGACATGTGAGAACATTCCAACACAGACCGCAAAAATCCAACATTCAGGACCACTTTAGGAAAAGAAAAAACCGACAAACAAAGGGGACCACCGACAAAGGGGAAAACGACGACCATGCAGGACCACTTTAGGAGGAAAAAAAAAAAAAAAAAAACCAACCAACAAATAAAGGAAAACTACTTTATCGCAAAAAAGAACAAAATTTGAAGTATTAAACAATGAGTTGTTGCTTTCACTCCGACAAGAAAAGTTTATGCTTTATTTTAATGAAAACAAGAAAATCGGACGATACTTACAATGCTGAAACAAGTGTACGAGGCCTTCAAAATCTCGAGTGTGAAGAGTTAGTTGGTAGCAGATCTCTAGGGTTTGTTCCGATTTTGATGTGCGAAGTTAGTGTCAAGTTTGAATCTATGTTCTAGGGTTTTGAGTGTGGAAGATGAAATGTGCGGTGCTGCAATAGGATATTCAGGGTAGTTCAGACTTTCAATAAGAGATTCACAGGGCATTTGAGATTTTTCATTGGTAAACTAAATGTATAAGCGTTATTTCCCCATATAGATATTTTAAATTTTGGACAAATTGGACGAAGGGTGTATGCGTCCTTTAACAACTGAAGCTGAGGGCAAAAAGTGGGAGAAAAAATGGTTAAATGGCATGTGAGGCGCACGTGATGGGTTGACTGTCCGAATTAATTACGCTAACTGACGGAAGGAGGGTAAAGGTATGAAAATGGTAGTTACTTGCTCTCTTTTGGTCGAGGTGTCAGTTCGTGGTGACATATTGGCAATGGCCGATAGTTGATGGGGAAAAAGGTAATTACTCTAAGTTTTATGTGTAGGGTCCAACAATCCACTTAGATAATGGGAAGTGACAATGTCATTTTTAGGGTTCATTTTGGGGGCAGGTTTGATAGGCGGTACAAGTGCACTTATGTTGGTTGGGATATAGGGTTGTTTGATGAGGCATATTGAAATCCAGAAGCATTGCTGCGATTAGCCTTCTCCATCAGTTCTTGCAATTTGAGATCATTTCCTTAGGACATTTTGATCCTACCAGAAGTTAATGGTTGAATGACTAGAGCCACCAAAGCTGCTTGTTTGTCTACGACGCTCAAGTAGATCATCTCCATATGCTGAGCAAGCTGATCTGGGGTGGTGACAGAATTTAAAACTCCACTACATGATTTTCTGCTTAACGCATCCGCAACCACATTTGCCTTCCCCAAATGGTACATAATACAACAATCATAGTCTTTGATCAGCTCCAGCCACCTCCGTTGCCTCAGATTCAATTCCTTTTGCGTGAAGATATACTTGATGTTCTTGTGGTCAATATAGATTTCGTCTGTTTCTTGAAATAAGTAATGTCTCCAAATCTTCAAAGCATAGACGATTGCTGGCAGTTCTAAATCATGCGTAGGGTAGTACTTCTCGTAGTCCTTCAGTTGTCTAGATGCATAAGCGATCACTTTGCCTTGCTGCATAAGCACACAACCTAGTCCCTGGAAAGATGCATCGCTATAGATAACAAATTTCTCCGACTCCTTGGGCAGGGTTAGGACAGGTGCAGATACTAGCCTCCGCTTCAGTTCTTGGAAACATTCTTCACATTCATCACTCCAGATGAAACGAGCATTCTTCTTCGTCAAAGCGGTCAAAGGGCCTGAAAGCTTGGAAAAACCTTCAACAAATCTTCGGTAGTATCCTGCAAGCCCTAGGAAACTCCGAATCTCATTTACATTCGATGGTTGCTCCCAATTCATCACTGCTTCAATCTTGCTTGGATCAATCGCTACTCCATCTTTTGAGATTACGTGAACTAAGAATGAAACTTCCTCTAGCCAGAACTCGCACTTCTTTAGTTTGGCAAAAAGCTTCTTCTCTCTTAGAATGCTCAACACCGTCTTCAGATGCTCCTCGTGATCTTTGTGAGTGGAAGAATAATCCAAGATGCATCTATAAACACCACTACGAACTGATCAAGGTACTTGTGAAACACCCGATTCATTAAATCCATGAACACAGAAGGTGCATTAGTCACTCCAAATGGCATGACTAGGAATTCGTAATGATCATAGCGCATACGTATCACCATTTTTGGTATGCCTGCTTCTTTCACCTTGAGCTGATGATACCCCGATCGGAGGTCAATCTTAGAGAAAACCGCAGCTTCCTTTTAATTGGTCAAAGAGGTCGTCAATCCTCGGTAACGGGTACTTGTTCTTGATTGTCACCCGGTTCAGTTCGCGATAATCAATGCACATACGCAGAGATCCATCCTTCATCCTTACAAACAAAACGGGCGCTCCCCATGGCGAGACATTAAGGCGAATAAAACCCTGGTCTACCAAGTCTTCTAGTTGCTTCTTCAGCTCCTTCAATTCAGATGGCGCCATACAGTATGGTTCTTTATGTATGGGTTGAGTTCCCAGCATCAGATTGATAGTGAACTCGATTTCTCGATCAGGTGGCAATCCGGTCGTGGCCTCGGCAAAGACGTCTGGATAGTTGCGCACTACGGGTATATCTTCTAGCTTACGATCTCCCTCAGGTTCAGCGTTGATATAAGCTAGAAATGCTTGCGCGCCACTTCTAATGCTACGTCTCGCTTGAATCGCAGAAAGAAGAGGTGGAGTGGCTCGTACTCGAGATCCACAAAATTTGAATTCTTCATCACTTGGCGAGCGAAAATAATTTCTTTCTTTCTACAATCAATATTAGCATAGTATTTCAACAACCAATCCATTCCTAAAATGATATCAAAACCTAACATTTGAAACACTGCTAAGTTTGCCAGTAGAACTCTATCTCTTATAACGATAGGGCAATCCTCAATAAATTTTCTACATGTAACTACATCTCCGACAGGTGTTGATACAATTATGTTTTGATTCAAGGGTTGAGTGGTCATGCTACATAATTTAATGTATGTAGATGATATGAAGGAATGTGTTGCACCCGAATCAAAAAGAGTACTTGCTAATTTACCGAATAAAGGGACGGTACCTGTTACTACATCCGCATCTTCTTCTTCACCTTTATCTTCCTCTTCTTCTTCTCCTCCAGGCATGAGAGAATATACTCGGGCCTGAGTTCCACTCCCTTGAGGCTTCGTTCCTCCAGCAGCATTCATAGGGCAATCCTTCAGGAAATGTCTGGGCTTACCACATTTAAAGTAAGACGATGTTCCCTACCTACAATCTCCTTCACGCGTCCTTGAGCATTTACTGCAAAAAGTTCTTTGATTTTTAGCTATTGCCGGGAATTTCTTACCCGTGTTCGGTCTAGAACCGCTTCCAATGGTAGCCTCTTGACTGGGCGTGTCATCTGCTGCTTTGAACGTTTCTTCAAGTCATAAGCCGCTGCTGATTCTCGTATGCCTCTTTCAGCCAGTGATGCAACTTCCACCAATCTAGCGTAGTCCTTTATTTCCAAACAGATTACCCTCTCCCTGATGCGAGGGTTGAGACCGTTCTCGAATCATTCCGCCTTCGACTCTTTGTCAGGGATGAGGTTGGCCGCGAATCTGGCTAACTCCATAAATCTGGCAGAATATTGTTCTACAGTCATGTTACCTTGAACAAGATTTTGGAATTCTATTACCCGAAGTTGCCTTTAGGATCTAGGGAAAAAGTGCCGATTGTACTCCACTTTGAACATCTCCCAAGTGATCACCGTCTCGTCTCCGAGTAGCACTTTCCTCGCATTCCACCATCTCCCAGCTTCACCCATCAGCTGTAGTGTGAGGTATTGAACTTTCTGCTCATCTGTACAGTCGAGAGTAGTGTACAACACATCTATGTCTGTGAGCCATGCTTCAGTGGCATTCGGCCCTTCGGTTCCTTCAAAAGTTCAAAAATGGTAGCTAGCAAAATCACGCAACGAACATCCTATGGGTTTGGCTTGTTTGTTAGGTCGTGGAATTCATGATATTGCTTCAGTAAGGTGCCTAGTGGCATCAACTATAAATTGAATTAAAGCTGGGTGTATCCCATCATTGTATGGTGGGGGTGGAGGTGGAGGTGGCAGCTCTCCTTCACCATTTTCATCGGAATGAGGGTCATGGTTAAAGTCACAGGGAGGGCGGCGTCTAGGAGGCATGATTTTATATTTAAAGGAACAGTTATCCCACATTTCGTAGAATAATATCATTCTCCTTTAAAAGACTATATAATATTTAAAACCAACCAATAATGTTAATAAACTAATCATTTACAATAAATCATTAACAAAGAATTCATCAACAACAAATCATGTTGCAAACAATTATAACATTCAAAATCACTCGAGTAATCAATCATCATAAACAATAAAATTTAAGTGCACAAATGCATATATCCAATGAAGCATGTTAAAAGATTTTATTCTCACTCTAATTTGTTATTCTACTTTATACTTAGTATATACATACACAAACAAAAGTATTTTTGTATTCCTATAGCTCCTTGTGTCTCCATCCTATGCTAAGGTCAAGTCTAAGGTCCTCAGAGCAAACCACTCTGATACCGAACTGTAACGCCCCGCTTTTACAAAAAAGCGTAAGTGAAATTTTTTGAATTTTCACGTGACATTACGATCTCATCAGAGTTAAATATTGGCAATGGAAATATATATATATATATATATATAATACAGACTTGGGATTAAATAACACTTCAGATCTTCTAACTGAAATACCTCAAAATAGTTATATAGAGTGTGACAACATAATCATACAAAGATAGTAGTCATTCCTTATAGGGCACATATAATTATACAAGTCAAAAGATCTAGAGCTTAATAATTACATAACAACAGGAATATAAATATTGTCTTTGAAACTAGGTTAATGAACTACATTACGGTAGTTCGCAAAAAGGAGGCAGTCTAGCCTCAAATACTAGTAACAGGATCCATCTAAGGGTCTGGATAGTCCTGATATTCCTCATCTTCATCACCTGATTTAGCACATAATACAGAAAGAAAACAACAACACAAAATACTAAATTGAGTCTGCTGTTTCCCATAATATAATGAATGCTGATTTATTTAATAAATGCAACATTATGCAATATGGCTTTATAATCACATATATATGCAATATATAATCTATGGTTGCGAGTCATGGACATAGATTGAATATAAACACGATCATAAAGCAATGATATGATAGTTTTAAATGCAGATTTTTAGATATTTTCCTTTTTCCATTCCTCTGTTGGCCTAGGCACGGTTAGCGTCTTATTTGAAGCATGGGCTTCCTCACTTTAACTTTTAATTATATTCTTTGGGAGCCTAGGCTCTTGGAAACCTTGGTCTTCCCTGGTGACCTGGGTACACCAGTTTTTGTATTTATTATTCTTTTTTTTTTTGGTACTTCTACATTCACTACTCCTAGGCAACCAGTGAATCGTCATGTACCACTGTTGATCTAGATCCACAGCTTGTTATTAAACAGATTATTAAACTAATAAAATATGCAAATTCACATGCACAAACAAGTAAATAAAGTAGTAAACACAATATTATAGGAAAAATCCACCAGCTTCGTCCTCAGTAAGTATAGAGATACTTACTATTTTTGCTCTAAAGATTTTCCTCTACAACTGCATAATTACAATCATGTAATAATACTAAATTAGTGAAAGGCATTACTACTGCTTCACCTATTTATTAGAGGTTATTCTTCCATTACAACGGCTACAGATTTAAATATAATAAATATAACCTTATACTCATATTATTTCGATTTAGTTTTATTTTACACCAAATATCCATATTAATATTATAATAATGTTACTAGAATTATTCTCTCTTCCCAAAATATATCTCCTTTTAAAAATACTTGCTTATATATATATATATATATATTTATTTATTTATAGCACATAGTGGACATTTAAGTTTAAAACAAGATTACAAGTGTCACTTAATTAAGCACACACATAATCTTGCATCTTTTATCAAATACACAAGTCTACACATACACCCGTTTTACACACATATTTCACTCATCCTCACAACCCACATGCATTTACACCTTTAGTTCTTCCATGTCATGCACACATATTCACATGCACGAATTAAAACATACATGCAAGAATTTAAAACACAAGCACTCTTTGTTCATTTTCCTCTTCACCCACAACCCCTTACTCTCCAACTCACTCACACACACTTTCACTTTAACTCAACAACACACACACACACACACACACACACATATATATATATATATACTCTTTTACAGCACACACACTCACATGTTTACACATATTCACATATATAAATCATCAACATCTCACACACACCTTCCTTAGACTTACTGATTCGTAGCTCAAAATTGGCCAAGAGCTCCTTGATGCTGCTCTTAAAGCAGTCCAGAAAGAGGTAGTGCTGCTGTCCAGATAAGGAAGAGCACCAACGAAGAGAATGATGCTCTATTTTTTGGTGTAAAACAGAGACAGTTTCTGCTCTAAATTCCCTACTGATTTTGTGATGGAATGAGGGTGATATGAGGCTTAAATCTAGCTTACTAGGTGTTAGAAAGCAAGGTCAAACAAGGGGATTTTCGTGCTCCCAGTTGTTGCACTAAATGAAAAGACAACAGCAGGTTTACGTGAGAGATATAGAGAGAGAGTTTCTGAAATTTTGGTTCTTCTTTCATGAAAATTGATCATCCATGCATTCCTTATATAGAAATCTTGGATGGTTGAGATTAAGCCAGCAAGGAGGCACTTCAATGGTCAGATTGAAGCCAAATGATCCCCCAAAATCGTAGCCCAAATCCCCTAGGACACTATCCCACATCTTTAGGCATTGATTGCTTGATATCTATAAAAATCTAGTTGGTATTGAACTAAATTGGGCTAACTAAACTAACTAGATGAGGATATGATCGTCTGGAACCAAAAACATGGTATGGGTTTAAGATTTAAGGGAAATAGAATCGAAATTAGTAGCTTTCACGTAAACCACATCGCACTGGATAATTAAGTCGCTCAATTGACTCTTTGGTCGCTCGATTGACTTCGACCCAGAATCGCTCAATCGACTATAAAGTCGCTCGATCGACTCCATTTACCGGTAAATATTAAGTCGCTCGATCGATTTATTATTCAATCGATCAACTTTGCTTCCAAAGTCGCTTGATCGACTATAAAGTCGCTCGATCGACTTTGGTTAATAATATTTTACTTATCCGATTTCTATATATATATACACAATTCTACTTACTCTATACCTATGCACACACACATGTGTAAATATTATTATATTATCTGTGCATTATTATCCTAATTATGATATTTTCCGGGTATTACACATATGATCTAGATTGCCTATCATTTTTTGAAGTCAAAACCATAGTTAAGAAATTTGGATATCAACTAGGTGACGTGATTTACTATCGTGAACCTAATAAAGAATTGGATGATGGGTTGGTGCTTAGAACATCTGATGATGATGTTGTCAGAATGGCTGAATGCTTTCTAGGGAATAAACTTGTAGTGTTGTACACAATGTCATTTGTACATGATGTTGATGAAGTAGGTACAAATGTTGGTGAGGTTGATGAGGATGAGGGCAGTGATGATGAGGAAAGAAGGAGGACTGTTATAAATGACCCATACTGGTAGTCATTGATGAGCAGTGATGACGATGCATGGGATGATGGAGGTGAACCGGTGGCTGCCACATCAACCCAGGGAGATGGCACTTCAACATTTGGTGATGGGGAGTATGGTGATGAGGATGGTGGTTTTGAGGAGGATGGCCATGAGGAGGCTGGTGATGAGCATTAAGGGTGTAAACCTAGAGCCGGTTCCCAGTTATTGGCCAAAACTGGGAACCGGCTTCGGGATCCCCGGTTATTGAAATTCAATAACTGGAACCGGGTACCCCAGTTTACCCGATTACCTAGGGTGAAACTGGTTATCCAGATCAGGTAGTGAATTTTTTTTTTTAAAAAAAAATACTTTTTGGGCCTATTTTAGGTAGGCTTGGCAATTTTTAACATGACCTGGGAACCCGGGACAAATACGACACAAAAAAATTGGGTTTGGGTTTAGCATTATCGGGTCAACCCGATTATGACCCGTTTATAATTGTGTTTCGTAGGTCAACCTGCGGGGTTGACCCGTGAACACGATTATGACACGGTTCCTTTTAAAAAATAGTGATTCAGATTTCAAACATTCACAGAAGAACCCTAGCCGTACCGCACGCCTTTTGGCCCTTCTCAGTCATCACTGCACCTACAGACCCATATCAAAACCACGCTTCTCCACCGGTGTGAACACCTCAAAATTACCAAACTTAGTATTCTAGTAAAGCATTAAAGTTTTGGTGGAAAATTAACTCAAAAAGTATTCTAGTGCTGAATGTCGCAGCAAAATCAACATAGCGTTTGCCTTATGAAACATCTTCCTAGAGATTCATATATGCTTACCCAATTGATGGAAACACACACCATCAAATTTGTACTCTCTGGAAAAGAATGATGAACCGATCCAGTGACGTCAACAGCTCTAGCACAACCGCTAGGCCCAAACCAGATCTAGTGTTCCAGCTCCATGAATCGGACCACGATCCCACCTTGGTCCAGACTCCCGAAGTCCTTGCCACGGGTCAGAGACCATCGTTGTCGTTAGTGTTCCTGCCCAGACAATCTGTGAGACTCCGAGGACCAGATGACCCAATTGCATCTCCTACCTACAAAGCCTTACAAGCCATGGGTCATGACCACAAGAAACAAGATCCACTAGAACGGGGCTTCAAATAACACCGAGTTCAATCGTGTTTAGCGAGTTGGGTTCGTGTTATCCAGTTTATAATCGGGTCATGTTTGGGTCACTAGTTCCAACCCGATTAATAATCGGGTCGGGTTCATGTTGGACCCGTTTGTGTACTCGAGTCAGCCGGGTTGACACAAACCCGACCCGCTAAACCGAATTGCCAAGCCTAATTTTAGGTATTGGGCCTTTTTTTTTTGGGACTTCATTTCAACTTTTTTGGGCTTTATTTAGGTTTTAGCCATTTTTTAAGGTATTGGGCCTAATTCAATCAAGAAATTTAAATCCTACCATTTGCTAAACTTCCAAACAAAAAATATATACATTCCAAAGAGCCGAAAAATTAACATAACATAAAAAATTAAAAAACATTTAGTTGTAAAGGCATACAACCTCCACAAAATATATATACATTCCAACTATTTTGCCTTTCATGGCAGAACCTCTACAGAAGCTCTAGATCTTGCAAATAAAGCCTCCTTCCAATTTGAAGTTCTATCAAGCCAATAAAACAAAAACAGAAGCTACATTCTAAATAGTCAATCTGTAGTGTGAAAAGGAGTATTAGAAATGTGCCATCCATAAGGGCAAAAATAAAAGTTATAAAAAAGTTAGCAAAATGAGAATCATATATACAAAACCTTGTTTGAATAATGTTGAGCACCCACAAGCATCTGGTCTTTCAAAACAAGCTCCCTTCCTTGAAGTCCATGTCAGCATAGACACCTGCACTTCATCAGATTTGGCAAGAAAAACCTTAGAATGCATATCAAAATAAAAAAATAAAAAAAAAAAGCTATTACAACAACAATGACAAAAATTAAATTCAAGCTTTTCAAAATCGTTATGGCACAATTTATCTGCATCATTTGGACACCAAAATCGTTAAACCAAGAACATTTTACATACTCCAAAGGGAATGCATATAATCTTCTTAATTACCAGATATAGATATAGATATAGATATAGATACAGACATTCTGGAACAAGCCTCAACATACTGGAAGAAACTCTTAAAACAGTAAACCCACTCCCCACCCACTTGATTATCAAGAACATATTAAAAGATGAATAGGGTCAGTTTTTTAATTGTGTTTATCTGCCAATTTTAGTCTGAAGCAACAAAAACGAAATAAATCAGATTTACAACACCAAAATAAATCAGATCTACAACACAAAAATTTTGGTATTTACATCTACTTGATTAGTGTAATAGATCAGATCTACAACACCATAATAAATTAGGTCACTATACAAGATTACTACTCTATCAAGCATTTCTTACAATACCAAAATAATAGATCACATCACATCAGGTCTACAACACCAAAATAAATCAGAACAATTTTGTATGTTCTGAAGTGGGTTGCTATACAAGATTACTCTATCAAGCATTCCTTACAACACCAAAATAATAGATCAGATCTACAAAAAAAATGAACCAAATCTAAATAATCAACCAACAAAACCCACCAAAAATAATCAACCAACAGAAAATTAAACATAAATAATAGAACATAATCACAGATCTACAAAAAAACACCAAGATTACCTCAGAAATCAGCTTTCACAAAGAGAAAGAGTAATCTTTTGCTCTGGATCTGTAGAGAAAGACGAAGGGTGAGAA
Organism: Alnus glutinosa; assembly: GCF_958979055.1. NCBI lineage: Eukaryota > Viridiplantae > Streptophyta > Magnoliopsida > Fagales > Betulaceae > Alnus > Alnus glutinosa. The sequence continues at coordinate 11,071,509 of NC_084896.1, read as the reverse complement.
AGATCAAAGATGAAGAAGAAGAAGAACTGAAGTGGTCATGTGTATACTGTGTAGCCGTGTAGGGCCGAACTGCCGAAGAAGAAGAAGAACATGATTCTAGGAACTAAAGAGTGAAGAACTGAAGAAGAAGAAGAACTGAAGTGGTGAACCGAAGAAGAAGAAGAATAAGCTATAGGTGCCGCTTGAGTCCACTGAGTCGTGAGAGTAAGAAGTTAAAAGTGAGAAAGGAAAGAAAATGTGAAAGATTCTAGAGAAAAGAGGGGTATCGTGTTTATGGTAAAGGGCATAATTAGTAATTTTTTTAATTTATATATATTAAATATATATATTTATACACTCGGAGCCGGTTACTCGGTTATAAGCGGGTGTCTAAAAACAAAATAACCGGCTCTGGCTCCGGGTGCCTGGTTACCCGATTATTTATAACTGGGTACCAAACCGGTTTCTGGATTTTTCGATTACCCAGATCCGGTTAGTGCTCAGTTACGATTTCCTAGCCGGTTATAATGAGCATAGTAAAGCTATTGAACAAGAGACCACTCATGTTGGTGGCTCAAGACATCCGACTAGTTCTGGTGGCCAAATGTTAGAGGATGAGGAAGAGACTGAGTTATCCTCTAATTTGGGCAGAAGTGATATCCTGGTAACTCCCCCTTAAAAGTGACAAGGAGAATGAGGTGAATAGTAGGCCTAAGTGTGTTACTAGGATTTCAAAGTTTCACGAAGTGGACATGGAAGACCCCCATTTGGTTGTTGGCATGACATTTACTTTGGTGAATTAGTTCAGACAAGCAGTGAGAGAATACATTATGTTTAGAGGAAATGAGTGTTCAATTCACTAAAAATGATAGGGATAGGGTAATTGGAGTTTGTAGGAGTAAGAACGATTGTTGTCACTGGAGAGTTTATATGTTGCATTGGTACCAAGTGAGCTGACTTTCATGCTTAAGTCACAAAACCCTACTCACTAGTGTACAAGAAAATACAAGTCTTCAATTGTAACATTTAGGTGGATTGCATATAGGATGGTCCATAAATTTAGGACACAACCAAAATATCCATTGGCAGAGCTCTCTATGAGGATGTTAAACGAAAATGGAATGTGGATGTTACTATCAAAAAACTATACAAAGCTAAGGTGACGGCTAATAATCAGATAGAAGGCAAGCTAAGAGAATAGTACAATCAACTTTAGGATTATAGTGCAACACTGAGACAAACAAATCGAAGGAGTTGTATGTTGATGAAAATTGAGAGGCCAAGTTTAGAGGTCCCACCAACTGTTCAAAGGTTGTATATGTCTTTGGCAGCATGCAAGGAAGGTTTTAGACAGGCTTGTAGGCCTTTGATAGGAGTTGATGGTTGTTTTCTAAAGGGACATTATAAGGGGCAACTTTTGGCTACTGTTGGAAAAGATCTAAATGACAACATTTATCCCATTGCAATTGCTGTTTTTGAAGTTGAAACTAAGGACAGTTGGTCCCAATTTCTAGAGACTCTAGTTGCTGACCTTGGTCCAAATGGCTCTATTGGATGGATGATAATAGCTTAAAAGTGCTTATTTTTCCTATTAAAATAAGTATTATCATACTTTATTATAATTTAATTCTTGCATTTTATATTTAATTGTGGAATATTGCTTAAATATTAATATTAAGATTAAATGATATATTAATGCAAGAAATTGTGTTATGTAGGAATTACAAAAGAAATCAAAGAGTAAAAGCCAAGATGTGGGTCAAAAGAAGAAGTCTATCATATGCCCAAGATAGAGTCCAATGTGTAAAACAAGAAGAGGTGAAACCAAACTGCTAGACTCACGAATTGGATAAACATTCTAATACTACTATATGACAAAACCAAGAAGAAAAAGGTGTCTTTAAAAAGAAGCGGAGTTTTATTTCAAGTGTAAGAGAGAAACATGGAATAAAGAGAAGACTGAGATTCTTATAGTAGTACGAATCCCAAAAGAAGAATGACTCTTATCTCTATAAGAGAAGCAACACGGCAACAAACAAGGGGGCCGAAAAATTGTAGAAAAAAAAAAAAGAAGAAGACGTTCAGCTCAAGATCAAAGAAGACAGCGACGACGGTTCAAGATTTATTTTTATTTTCTTCTCAGTTATTTTATTTTGCTAGCACGATGTTTATGATTTTAACGATGAAATTTATTTACATAATCATGTCTAGCTAAATTTCTAGCTGAGGCTAAGGGTGAAACTTTTAATAAAACTGTAGTATTTATTTTTCAACTCTTTTATGGTTTTTAATGTTAGATCTTTTTAATTGATTGCATGATTTATTCTTAGAAAAAGGTTTTTGTGTAAGAGCATGGCCCATACATACTTTAAAATCTACGCTAATAAATAATGGGCTATTGAGTATTGAAAAAGTCTATCAAAGCCTAGAGGAATTTATTCCACCAATCTTAAATCGCCGGTGACCCATGTCACTGCACCTTTTTCAACAAATTTTAGGCTGTTGTTGGTAAAATAAGTGGGAAGGGCCTATCCACGTAATGACTAGTTGTTAGGACAACTACAAGGATTAATGCTATATGTCATTTTTTTTTTAATTTCTTTTCATTCCAAGCAGCTTAGATTTTTCAATTAAAAAATCAATTTTCATGTAGTAAATATTATGAAGAACCACGTTACATAAGCGTTTGGAGGATCAAAAAAATTATTCAAATTTTAAACACGCGAGTGTATCAAGCATCCCTTCACACGTGTGAGTCACTCACACTCTCTTTGTGGGTGTGACTCTAACACATTTTTAGATATGGATTGAATTATTATAATTGTGACCTTTGATATAAATATGTGTATGAATATACATATGAATGGGTTTATTAATCTGTTGGCCTTCATATATGATTGTGCCTATCATATTACAAGTGCCAGCATACCGTGGCTTCAAGCTACACAAAAATGTTCATCAAACTACACAATATCTACATGGGCCATGGCCCATTTTCCTGTACAAGTGAATCATAGTGATTGGACATGAAGAGAGTTGTCGAGAACCAACCTCAAGCGTCGTGCCAAGACCTCCAATTCCGCCACCCGTTGCTCGAAGAAGATAGGTTGAAGACAACGTATTTTTAAAATTCACGTCTTTAAAAACAAAACATGGACAGAAGGACACGTCTTTAAAAGACTGACTTATCTTTTTAATAGATTGAAGACTTAAAAGACACGTCATTTAATGAGACTTGTTTTTAATAGATAATTTTTTTAATTTTTTGTTAAGAGATTAATAGATTGAAGACTTAAAATACTTGTCTTTTAATGAGACTTGTCTTCTCTATTAGAAAGAAGGACACGTGTTAAGTAATGGGATTTGTCCTTTAAGTTATAGAGAGGGTTGAGTTCCCGCATGAGGTTTTATTCATGGTGGTTTATTTGACAAATAAATTGTATTTTAATTTTTTAAAGATTAATCTCTAATTAAATTAAGCTTAACAGTAATAAATATTTATTAGTGAATCCACCTATCACTAATTTGATATATATAAGGGTGAAACTAGAAATTTAACTTTAAAGAAATCGAATTGCATTAAAAATAAAATATAATAATAATAAAAAAATAAAAAAAAAAACCTTAGGAATCGTTCCCAACTTTTTGAGTATAAGGATAGGGAGGGGGCCATGGTATACATATAAGGACAAAAGTAAGAACTGAATTTACGAGATTGGAGCTAAAAAAATTAAGAGATTAGGTTACAGTGGGTTTTTTTTGGACCACTATTAATAAAGGAGCAAAAAAACTCCTAAACAAAATTTATATACATAATTTTTTTAATAGTTTTAATTAATTTTTGTTTAACTTTATTTTTTTTTTTTAAAAAAAAAAAAAGAAGAAGATTTGACCCCCTACCCAAATTTCTGGATTCGTCACTGTATAGAGATAAGAGTCATTCTTCTTTTGGGATTCGTACTACTATAAGAATCTCAGTCTTCTCTTTATTCCATGTCTCTCTCTTACACTTGAAATAAAACTCCGCTTCTTTTTATAAAAGCCAAAGACACATTTTTCTTCTTGGTTTTGTCATGTAGTAGTATTAGAATGTTTATCCAATTCGTGGGTCCAGTAGTTTGGTTTCACCTCTTCTTATTTTACACATTGGACTCTATCTTGGGCATATGAAGACTTCTTCTTTTGACTCACATCTTGGCTTTTACTCTTTGATTTCTTTTGTAATTCCTACATAACACAATTTCTTGCATTAATATATCATTTAATCTTAATATTAATATTTAAACAATATTCCACAATTAAATATAAAATGCAAGAATTAAATTATAATAAAGTATGATAATACTTATTTTAATAGGAAAAATAAGCACTTTTAAATTATTATCAGTGGACATTCATATCTGATAGGCAAAAGGTATGTTTTTTTTGCTTAGTTTGAATATTAAATTTGGTTTTTCCATACATTTTCATTGTGCATTCTATTTTATGTTTGGAGTTAACATATTTTCTTATCTTGTGTTATTTTGTGCCAAGGGTTTGATTCCAAGCTTTGAGGTAGTGATATCAAATGCTGACCATCGCATATGTGTGAGACATTTGTATGCCAACTTTAGAAATGAGGGCTACAAAGGTTTATTGTTGAAAGACAAGTTATGGAAGGCAACTTCTACCTATATAGTGCATGGATTCCGAAGGGAAATGGAGGAATTGAAAAAAGTGAGGCAACCAGCTGATGCTTACTTGGAAAAGGTGGACCCACATGGTTGGGCTAGGGCCTTTTTTGACACTACCTCAAAGTGTGACTTGCTCATGAACAACCTCTGTGAGTGCTTTTATTCATACATTGACAAAGCTCGAAACAAACAAATAATTACAATGTTGGAGATGGTTAGGAAAAAACTAATGAGGTGGTACCAAATGAAGAGGCAGGGAATAAGGTCGTATGTCGGAAATTGGAGCCCGAAGATATTGGAAAAGTTTGAAGTTGTGAAAAGGAGGCTAGAAAGTGTGACGTCCTTTTTTATTATTATTTACAAAACACAAATGGAGTCATCATAGTGGCATGCCAATTTGTCACAAAGCCAACATATGGTACACATCCCATAATATGTACCTAGTATATCAAAGTATAACATCTATCTATGCAGCAGAAAACATAAATCTTTACAGCGAAAATCAACTCTTATAAAACTATCGACTGTTAATTACAACAAAAGAGTCATTACATCATCTATCTGTTTAAAGCTTAAATCATAATGTTAATTACATACCCAAAAGAATGGCTTTACAGAATAATATGCGTCACAAGTGACACAAGCCATAAACAAAGTCTACAAAACATGGACTACCCATGAGTCCGAAACATATGACCGTCGCGAAGTGCTTCAATCATAGTATCCCAAATACAATGAGACTGGGTCATCATCTACATCTATTGTACCTGCAGCCAAAGGAACAATATCTACACCGTCGTGGTGTTAACCACGTCTGCATAGGTGAAAGTATGAGTTCACCAACTCAGTAGTATAATACTCACTATATTTTCGCATTGAACCGACATTTCTTATTCTATCATTTGTGAATAACAACTACCATTTATAAAATCCTTCCCTTCAAAACATTTCATAGCCTATAACGTAAACACGTGTTAGTTTGTGATTGGCTGCATTCTGTTGGACAAAATTACTTCTGTATAATGATCCTTATTATATAGGGATGCTATTTTATTCAAAGTCTACACTTCAGTTATGAGCTTCAAGAAGATTGAAAAATGGAAATTGACTTCTAAAACAAAGTAAGTGTGTATGTGTGCACAAAGTGTTAACAAATTATCAATGATGCAGAAGCTAAATGACACAAGAATTTTTGTTAACAAAGTGGAAACTCAATATGACCACTCTGGGGCAACCAAACCCAGGATATCTACTATTCAGAAGACAAGACTAGTTACAAAGTAGTAGCACTCACATACCCCTGATGCAGTGGTCGTACCTTGCAATCTAACATGTAACCCAACACAAACGCCTCCCAACCAAGTGTCCTTCCTGAAGGGGTCTTCAATGGAATCCTTTACCTTAGGGCCAACCCCTAAGATAGACTTCAGATTAAGAGCAGTAACAGCTTCAGAGAGATCAACTCAGCTCAATAATCTCACAATATAGCTCTCTAAGCACTAATGGAATTCAATACCAAATTCTTGCTGTTCTCAAACCTATGGACCACTATTTATAGGCTGAGGGTTCAAATGAGCGTTTGGCTTGATAAAATATAGGCGCCGTCAAGACGGTAGTCAAGGGCCGTCCGGATGGACAACTATGCGATCAATTGTCCAAGAATTTCGCTGAAATTCTTTCCTGTTTCTAAGCTGCGTCCGAACAATGGTGCCCTGTCGTCCGGACGGTCACACGTCTACTGCAAGTAATTTCCATATAAAGGCTTTACACGTTCTGACCGGGAGAATGGTCGCCCGGGCGGTTGATTTGATGCACACAATTTCCATATCTGAGGCACGCGCATCCGGACCATGAGGACCGTCGTCTGGACGTCTGATTTGAATTGCGATACTTGCCTTATGGATGAGCGCGTCTGGACAGGAATCCACGTCGTCCGAACGGTTGCAGCAATCTTCCCATATCTGTGTTTTGGAAAGAAATCCTAAAGCTTGGTCGAACACTGAGAGTCGTCCGGACGTGCTGCTGAAAGTCCAGACGGATGCACTCTGGATCAGATCGAAACTTCTCGACATAGAGGAAGGTCTGGACAAGAAGTTCTCGTCGTCCGGACGGATGATGTTTTAGAGAGATGGACGTCCGGACGATATGACATGTCGTTCAGACGGCTAGTGCTTTGGACAGATGGGTGTCCGGACGGTATGACACATCGTCCAGATAGCTGGCAGGGAACTGAATTTTCTGCCTTGCAAACTGTGCAGAATCTTCTGGAAGCATTTTTGAAAAGAGGAATCCCTGTTAAAAAGCATCTTTACAAAGAAGTGATTTTGCCCAACAGAATGTGGCCAATTACAAACTAACAAACTGCCCCTTTGGCCACTCTGGGACAAAAATCACTTGACTGATTAAAAATACAATCCCAGTCCAAAAATAAAAATTACTCCCCCTAAGTGTCTCAGAAGGACAAGGGTATAGAGTAATAATATCCACAGACAAAAACATTCTAAAATCCAAAATAATAGGAAAATAGAGAAGAGTCTGCAAGTGGCCCAAAAGAGAGGATCAAAAATCCTCCAAGTACCAAATCCTGCTGATCCACTGAAATCAAGTAAAAGAGAGAAATTCATATAAAAAACTGGATTTGTACTACTTCGGCTTCTAGCTCAGGAAGCCGGGAACCATGGACTAAAAAATCTTCAATCTCTTGATTTTGCAAAGCCTGAAACTGATTATCCTCAGATTGACATCCTCTAAGCAACTGGTCTGCTAGATAAATGAGGAGATTCACCACTGAACCTCTAACTGATATAAATCTGAGGGAATGCTACGGAAGGCTCTGCATGAGCTAGGGGAAAAAGCTCATCTGAATCTTGAGACCTTTGTAATTTGAACATCCGACTTCAACAACAGTCAATTTTTCTAAGGATCCATCTGTCAGATATTGTGCTAGGATCTGCTGGACGACATATTCCTGAAAAGATTTAAACTTAAATATTTCCAAAAATAACACCACACAGAAATATTAGATCCTGTTAGTCCCAAAAAGAAAGTGGGACAGCTGTCAATTGGATGCCCAAGTATTACAAAAGCAAAGATCACAATCCAAATGACCCCAACACACAGACATAATAGGATTTTCATGCACACTATCTCAAGAAAATATCCCAACAAATATTTCAATATTCTAAAAGCACAAAAACTTAAAAGAATAACGGAAGACACAATGAAGATCAAGGGATGAGGAGAGATGTGCAAAGAATACCAAAATTGTGGGAGAAATCCATGAGAAAAACATACAACATGACATGATAAATCAATAAAAATGCAAAGATGTGCGTATGGCAGAGAAAGAGACGCAAGTCTTAAACCTGTAGAGATCCCGTCCAGACATGTCACTTAACCATCCGAACGGCTACTGCTAGGACAGCGTACAACAAGACTGCTCTCGTCTCGACATAAGAATAGGTCCGTCCGGACGCTTCACATTGAAAATCTGAAACTGGAGAAAAATTTGCAGAAAAATATTTTTCCCTAAAGTTAGCTTCAAAACACGCATGTATAATCAACTGATAAAATAGTCAAATAGCATTGCAAAAATATGCAAAGATATAAATGAGAGTTAAGTATTCAATAAGCACAAATTTCCCTGCAGATAGAAATTTTAAATAGATTACTCAACTCATACAATGCGTGTGTGTGTGTGTGTGTGTGTGTGTGTGTGTGAAGACTTTTCCCAAAAGGTATGAATTTAACTGATATGACAAAAAACAACTAGATTTTCTAGACAAGAGAGAAAATCAATGAAAGATCAGTCAAAAGTCAAGCCTTATTAATCACTAGGGCCTAGCCACCCTTATCTGATACACTCCCCCTAAGATGCAGCACCTAATTGTTTTACATGTACCATGAAGGACAAGGTAAAATTTTACTTGCACCATGAAGGACAAGGCTTATTTCAGCACAGAAGCAGTGAATATAAGCATATAGCACAGAAAACTGAAGAGCTACTGCTTGATTCTAGTTGGTGCAGCAACCTAGAGAGAATGATAGAATTTTTAGGCTTTAGGTTCAATTAGCATGTGTTCAATTTGACCATCTTAATCAAAGACATCTCTCTCATTAGAATTTCTAGAAGCAAGAAGTCAGAGAGGAAAAGATGTACCTTAGGGGAGTCTTAGATAGTGCACATTTTTATCGCATGAAGAAAGTAACTATCTATTATTAAGATGCAACAGGAAAACTTAGCAGATATCATGCATAAACTCTCAATCATATATAAGCATATTTAATCGATGCACAATAAACTGAGGTATCAGGCAAAAATATATACAATATTTGAAAGCTATCAAAAGAAAAGAAAAAATAAATAAAGATTCCGCATCTTCTTCCCTAATTTTTTTTTTTTTTTTGAAAAAATGAGACAGAAAAAAAAAAACGACATGCTTATGGAAAAGGAAATGACATCTATTCCCAGCATGTAAGGTAAAGCCAAACCTGTCCTCATGGAGAGGTTTAGAAATACCAAGACAGAAAAAGCAACCGCCCGACGTGCTTTAACTGTCATCCCCAAAAAAAATATCTGCAGATGTTTCTCAAGAAAACAAGAGAAAGTATGGGGGATAACATAAGCGGTTCCTCAAACAGAATGCAAGGCATGAATAAGATATGACAAGATAAACAATGCAATGCAAACATACCTGACATGCACTAGGATTTAGGAACCAAAATCCTAGGCATGGTGAGACTTCACCTTTACTAGGTGAGTCCACTCCCCCTCAAAAGGTGAATGGTCTCATCATTCTTGACCCATACCTGCTTGACCTGTGGAGATGGTTTGCGGGTCATGTCCATGTTGGCCATACTCCTTAGCATACCTTGTAATAGGCTCATCAATCCTTCATAGCCATGGCTGCCATTGGGCTTCTGCGGCTTTCTTTTGTAGCGCCTTGATTTGTTCTTCTTTGGTTTGCCACTCTGATTGGCAGGAACAAACTTCTGCTGATGCCGTGGAACCTGAAGAGCCGTAGGAGGTAGAGTGCCTGATGTAGCTCTTGTTGGCAGCTTCTTCTGAACCTTCAACTTCTGAGCCTGGAGCTGTGGACATTTGGGTCGAATGTGACTAGTGATGATAGGTGGGCAAGCGTTTTTTATTTCAATGCTTCTTGACATTCTCTGCAGAATTATGATTAGCATTCTTACAAATAACATTGCCCTTACCTTTTATATGTCTCCTATGAGGAGGGACATATTTAGATAAGTAAGAATCTTCAATTTCAATTTTTCTCAGAGCATCCTGCTTAATCCAAGGCCTGTGGGATTTCAACCAATAACAATTTGGCCTAATATGACCAGTTTTCCCACAATTATGACAAGTAGGAAGAAACTTACCTCGTTTTCCTGATTCCTTGGACTTTGGCATCCCATGCTTATTTAAGCAAGAATTTTCAGAACAAGCTGCATCTACTATCACAGGCTTAATATCAACAGAATCTAATTCTGAATCATAAGCATGTGAAGTAGAAGTACTTAAATCAGCAGTCAAACTAGGCTTGTTCAAAATATCTGAATGAATACACAGCATGCTTTTTAAATTATCACTTGAGAATTTTTTCAAGAGATTTTCAGATTCTTTTAATTTATTCTCAAGTGTATCAATATTGTCAAATAGCATGGTATTCTCAGATTTTAAAGAATCAATCAAAGCATGTGATTCAAATAATTGAACAATCAAAGACTCTTTTTCTTGCTTCACCTTTTTAAGCTCTTTATGAGAAACTTTAGAATGTTGAGCATTCTTCAATTTATTAAAAACCTTAAAGAGCTTAATATCAGAATCCTTATTAGATAACTGAGAAGAATTCATGATAAAAGGTGTAATAAAAAAATAGAAGTCACAAAGAGATAAGAATCACACTCAGAAAATAAATCCTTAACAAAGTGTACCTGCTCCGATACCAATTGAAAAATGGAAATTGACTTCTAAAACAAAGTAAGTGTGTGTGTGCACAAAGTGTTAACAAAATATCAACAATGCGGAAGCTAAATAACACAAGAATTTTTGTTAACGAAGTGGAAACTCAATATGAGAAAAACCACTATGGGGCAGCCAAATCCAGGATATCCACTATTCAGAAGACAATACTAGTTACAAAGTAGTAACACTCACATACCCCTGATGCAATGGTCGTACCTTGCACTCTAACGTGTAACCCAACACGAACGCCTCCCAACCAGGTTTTCTACCTGAAGGGGTCTTCAATGGAATCCTTTACCTTAGGGCCAACCCCTAAGATAGACTTCAGATTAAGCGTAGCAACAGCACACACAGCAACGACTTTAGAGAGATCAACTTAGCTCAATAATCTCACAATATAGTTCTCTAAGCACTAATGGAATTCAATACTGAATTCTTGTTGTTCTCAAGCCTAGGGACCTCTATTTATAGGCTGAGCATTCAAATGAGCGTCTAGCTTGATAAAACATAGGCGTCGTTTGAACGATAGTCAAGGGTCGTCCGGACAGACAACTGTGCGATCAATTGTCCGATAATTTTGCTGAAATTCTTTCCTGTTTCTGAGCCGCGTCCGGACAGTGGTGCCCTATCGTCCTGATGATCACACGTCCGCTGCAAGTAATTTCCATATAAAGGCTTCGCGCGTTCGAACCTGTGGAATGGTCGTCCGGGCAGTTGATTTGATGCACGCGCGTCCGGACCATGAGGACCGTCGTCCAAACATCTGGATTTGAATTGCGATACTTGCCTTATGGATGAGCATGTCCGGACAAGAATCCACATCGTCCGAACGGTTGCAGCAATCTTCCCATATCTGTGTTTTGGAAAGAAATCCTGAAGCTTGGTCGAACACTAAAAGTCGTCCGGACGTGCTACTGAAACGTCCGGACGGATGTACGCTGGATCAGATCGAAACTTCTCGACACAGAGGAAGGTCCAGACTGGAAGTTCTCGTCGTCCGGATGGATGATGCTTTAGACGGATGGACGTCCGGATGGTATGACACGTCGTTCGGACGGCTGGTGCTTTGGACAGATGGGTGTCTGGACGGTATGACATGTTGTCCTAACGGCTGGCAGGGAACTGAATTTTCTACCTTGCAAACTGAATTTTCTAAATAGCGGAATCCCTGTTAAAAAGCATCTTTACAAAGAAGTGATTTTGTCCAACAAAATGTGGCCAATTACAAACTAACAAAGACTCTGTGTAAGATTCAAAAACAGTGTAGTTCAGTTCCCTTGCATCCGTCCGAACAACGTGGTATTTCATCCGGACGCTCAACTATCAAAGCATCATCTGTCCGGACAACGAGAACTTTTCTTCTGGACCTTCCTCTGTGTCCAGAAGTTTCGAACTGCTCCAGGTTGCATCCATCAGGATGCCTTTCAATGTTCGACAAGGAAAAGGTTTTCATTCTAAAACACAGATATGTGAAGACAGTTGTAACCATCCGGATGCTATCCTTGATAAGGCAAGTCGTGCATACAAAGTTCAACTGTCCAGAAGTCAGTCTCTGTGGTCCGGACGCGCAAGCCTTAATATGGAAATTGCGTGCAGCTGAAGTGCAACCGCCCGGATGCTAGGGCAACACCGTCCAGATGTGGCTTTATTCAGGAAAGAATCTCAAGCGAATTTGGTAAGCCGATCGCACAATTGTCCATCCGGACGCCCTCAGTTATCGTCCGGACGTCGCCTAGCAAAATCACATTAGACTCGATTTAGGTTTCTGTGGCCTATAAATAAAGACCCCTAGGCATGTATTTTGTAAGAATTCAATATTGAATTTTATAGAGCTTAGAGAGTTTATTTTAGAGTTATTGTGCTAAACTGTTCTCTCTCAAGCCGTTGTTGTTGTGTACTGTTACTGGGCTAAACTGAAGTCTATCTTAGGGGTTGGCCCTAAGGTAAATGATTCCATTGAAGACCCCTTCAAGTAGGAGACTTGGTTGGGAGGCGTTCATGTTGGGTTACACGTCAAAGTGCTAGATATGATCGCTACATCGGGTATGTGAGTATTACTGTCTATGTACTAGTTTTGTCTTCTGAATATTGGATATCCTGGGTTTGGTTGCCCCGGAGTGATTTTTCTCTTAATTGAGTTTCCACTTCATCAACAAAATATCTGTCTCTTTGACTTCTATTTTATCATGTTTGTCAATTTTGATTTGATGGATAACGGTGAACTCCAAAGGATGTGTATCGAATTGTTTAAACAATTTGAAGATTTTAAAGAGTCTAGCATTGATTACTTACAAGGACTTAAAAATTTTAAAGTTGAAAAAGATGTGTTTATTGAAAAAAATTAAGTCTTTAGAAGATGATCTAATGAATTCAAAACTGCCTTTGGACAAACCTTTTAATCCTGACTTGAGTGTTAATAGTGTTGCTTCTATTTCACATGCTATGCCTGCTTATAGAACTATGTTTATTAAACCTAGCATGCCTCATAATCATACTCAGTCTATTTGTGGGAATAAAGGGGCTAGTCATAAAAACTTCAATAATATCCCTACTTGTCATCACTTTGGCATTAGTAGTCATATCCGCCCTAATTGCTTTTAGATTCGTTCTCAAAAACCTTGGAATAAATTGCATGTACCTAGGGAGGGTGAACCAGGTTTTGAGAACCAAGTCAAGAGTTTAAGTGATCAAGTTAAGCTCATTAGTGAAAAGTTAGGAAACCTCACTCCTAATGAAAAGAAATCTGTGTTGACTAATAATGAGAAGAAAACTTCCAAACAAGTCTGGGTTATAAAGGAGAACAACTTGTGTTTAGTTGCTCATACTGCCTTAAAAATTCTTGATACTTGTTTGTGGTATTTGGATAGTGATAAGACTCTACTAAAAGAAGTTCAAATGGACAAAGGAGGATGTATCACCTATGGAGATGGAAGCCTATCCAAAGTAATTGGAAAAGGGATCATCGATATTCCAGGACTCTAAGCATCTCAGGAAACCTTGTTTGTGGAAGGACTCAAGGCCAACCTTCTCAACATCAGCCGATTCTGTGACAATGATTTGGTGGCTCAATTCTCCAAAAAGGAGTGTAATATCTTTGACAACAGTGGCAAGTGGCTAATGGGAGGAGAAAGGACTGCTAACAACTACTATGGCCTCCCTGGTCTCACCTCAGATCCTTAAATTATCTACAATAAGGCAACCGTAGATGACAGTGAATTATGGCATCAAAGGTTGGGGCATTTAAATTTCACAGATATGTTGAAGATTGCTAACAAAGAAATTGTCAAAGATCTGCCTAAAATGGAGAAGACTGGGAAAGGAGTCTGTGGTCCATGTCAACTAGGGAAGCAGACTTGAGCAACTCATAGGAAGACCTCAGGTATTCTCACTTCATGAAATTTAGAATTGCTGCATATGGATCTCATGGATCCCACTAGAACTGCAAGTCTAGGTGGAAGGAAGTATATATTGGTGGTAGTAGATGATTTTTCTCGACATACATGGGCTATTCTTCTTCGGGAAAAGTCTGATGCTTTTGATGCAGCTCAACATCCATTCAAGAAAATTCAAATTGAGCAAAACTGCTAGATAATGAAGATCTGCAGTGATCATGGAAGAGAATTTGAGAATGCCAAGTTTGAAGAGTTCTGCCTTTCATATGGGATCCAGTAGGAATTTGTTTCCCCCATCACTCCTCAACAAAATGGGGTTGTAGAAAGAAAGAACAGGGTGATTCAAGAGATGGCTCGTGTAATGATCAACTCAAAAAATCTTGCTCAACACTTTTGGGGAGAAGCTGTCAATACTGCCTACCATATTATCAACAGGCTACGTGAGGCCTGAAACAAACAAGACTCCTTATGAAATTTGGCGAGGTAAGAAGCCCACAATTAAGTACTTCATAAATTTTGGAAGTAAATTCTATATTCTTCGTGATAGGGAAAATCTTGGGAAATTTGATCCCAAAAGTGATGAAGGTATATTCTTGGGGTATTTCACAAACAGTCGTGCTTACAAAGTCTTCAATAAAAGAACAGATATTGTGATGGAATCAATCAATGTTATAATTGATGACGAAGAAATTGAGGCACCTAGCACGAGGGAGGAAAATCAACCCATTTCTGCTAAACTGCCTATTCCTTCAGTTGATGTGATCAAGACTTCTACTTCAACCCAAGAAACTCCAAGTATGTCTCCAGCTGAATCTCTTCCTATTCCTGCAACTTCTAATACTACTACTAGTGCTTCTGAAGATGAGGATAATCCCATAAATCCTCCTAAGCGGTCATGGGTGAAGCCTAATCATCCCCTCCAATAGCTTATAAGGTCTATTGAAGAAGGGCGTCGGCTAAGAAACAAAGTTATCCAGCCGTCGAGTGAAGTAGCTAATCAAGTTTCCTACAGCTGCTACCTTGCACAAACAGAGTCCAAGAAAGTTGACGAAGCCCTACAAGATGAAAGCTAAGTCTCTGCCGCGCATGATGAGCTCCATCAATTTACCATAAATGATGTAGGGACTCTGGTTCCCCGACCTGCTAATCATAATATCATTGGCACCAAGTGGATTTTCAAGAACAAATCAGATAAGCATGGTACAGTGATCAAGAATAAAGCACGTCTTATTTCCCAGGGGTACACTCAAATTGAGGGACTAGACTTTGATGAAACCTTTACTCCGGTTGCTAGGTTAGAATCCATCAGAATTCTTCTCTCCATCGCTTGCCATCTTGGATTCAAGCTTTATCAGATAGATGTAAAAGAGTGCCTTTCTGAACGGCATTCTTCTGGAAGAAGTTTATGTAGAACAGCTGAAAGGATTTCAAGATACTCTTCATCCCCATCATTTCTACAAGCTGAAGAAAGCTCTATATGATCTTAAGCAGGCTCCTCGAGCATGGTATGAGCGTCTCACCACATATCTTCTGGCCAAGTGGTTTACAAGGGGACAGGCTAATCAGACCTTATTCATCATAAAATCAAGGTACACACAAGCTCATTGCTTAAATCTATGTTGATGATATTATATTTGGAGCCACTCTAGATTCCCTAGCCCATGAATTTTCTGAGGAGATGAAGCAGGAATTTGACATGAGCATGATTGGTGAGTTGAACTACTTTCTAGGTCTTCAAGTCAAACAAACTTTTGAAGGCATTTTCATTTCTCAATCCAAGTATGCTAAGGATTTGATTAAATGCTTCGGTCTAGATGGGAAGAGTCATGCCCGGACTCCATAAGCACTAGTGTCAAGATAAGCATTGACCTTACAGGGAAACCAGTTGATCCAACTCTCTACAAAAGTATAATAGGGGGTCTCCTCTACCTCACAGCCAGCTGACCAGATATTGCCTTCAGTGTGGGAGTTTGTGCTCGTTTTTAGGCAATTCCTAAAGAATCTCACCTCACTGCAGTCAAGCGTATCATCAGGTATGTAAATGATACTCTTCTCTATGGCATATGGTATTCCAGGGAAACAAATCTTGTTGTTGCAAGATACTTTGATGCAGACTAGACTGGCAATGCTGATGATAGAAAGAGCACCTCGGGAGGATGCTTCTATGCGGGGAATAATCTTGTAGCTTGGATGAGTAGGAAACAATCTTCAATTTCCCTCTCTACTATTGAGGCTGAGTATATTGCTGTGGGAAGCTGTTGTACCCAATTACTGTGGATGAAGAAGTTGCTATGTGACTATGGATTCACTCAGGATACCATGATTATCAACTGTGATAATACTAGTGCTATAAATATTTCCAAGAATCTTATTCAGCACTCTCGGACCAAGCACATTGACATCAGACATCACTTCTTGCGTGATCTTGTGGAATCCGAGGTAGTTTCTCTCTCTTTCATTCCCACTGATAACCAATTAGCTGATATTCTTAACAAACCTCTAGATGGTAGCAAGTTTGAGTCCCTTCGAAAAGCCATTGGTGTTTGTGACATGTCTTAGATATGTTTTTCCATGCTAGGATTAGACTTCTTTGTGTTTCTTAAGTCTTGTCCTCTGAAAGCATGATTTTTTTTTTTAAAATAAATAAATAAAATTAGGGGAGGTTAGTAGCAGGGTGGTTCTTTTTTAAGTTTGTTAGCTATCACATGTCTCTTATTCTATTTTATTGGTTCAGTGTGCTTTGATGAATTATGCTTACATGTGGTTGAGAACATAAGTCTGACATATGCAAAGTTTTCCTACTTACTTTTTATGCTTGATAGTTACTTTCCTCATGTGATGATATTGTGCACTATCCAATGCTCCCTTAAGGTACAACCTTTTCCTCTCTGATTTCTTGTTTCTGGAAATTCTAATAAGAGAGATGTTTTTGATAAATTGGTCAAATTCTAGTTGAACCAACATGCTAGTTGAACCTAGAGCCTAAAAATTCTAGCATTCTCTCTAGGTTGCAGCACCAAAAAGAAACAAGTAGTTATTCTTCTGAATTCCTTGTTATATGCTTATATTCACTGCTTCTATGCTAAGTTAGCTTTATATCTTGTCCTTCATGGTGCAAGTAAAAATTTTATCTTGTCATTCATGGTACAAGTAAAACAATTAAGTGATGCGTCTTAGGGGGAATGTATCAGATGAGGGTGGCTAGGCCCTAGTAAATAATAATATTTGACTTTTGACTGATCTTTCATTGATTTTCTTTCTTGTTTAGAAAATCAGGGTGCTTTAAGTCATATCAGTGAACTTCAAAACCTTTTTGAGAAAGCCTTCACACACATATGAATTACATGAGTTGAGCAAACTATTTCAATTATTATGTTTGCCGTGAAATTTTTGCCTATCTAATGCTTGTCTATTAACTCTATGTTTGTGTAATTCTGACTTGCTGTTTGACTGATTTCTCATAATTAGATACATGCGTGTGCTGCTCTACTTGTGAAGGAATTAACCTTGTTGTTTTTCTCTCCCTTTTCAGCAAGATGTTTTCCTCATTTTTTTTAACAGGTTCTTTTTTTTTCTTTTTTCTTTTTTTTGAACTGTTTTTGGATAATTTTTTCTTTGTTGACCCTTGTCCTACTGAGACATTTAGAGGGAGTAATCATTTTGTGGTTTTTCTTAATACTCAGTTTTACCCTTTGTACTTTTGTGACAAAAAGGGGGAGTATTTTTTAATTTGGACCAGGATTGTATTTTTAACCGGTCAAGTGATTTTTATCCCAGAATGACCAAATGGGAAGTTTGTTAGTTTGTGATTGGCTACATTCTGTTGGACAAAATCACTTCTATGTAATGATGCTTATTATACATGGATGTTGTTTTATTCAGAGTCTACACTTCAGTTATGAGCTTTAAGAAGACTCTGTGCAAGATTCAAAAACAGTGTAGTTTAATTCCCTTGCCGACGACGTGGTATTCCTTCTGGACGCTCAACTATCAAAGCATCATCCGCTCGGACGACAAGAACTTTCCATCCGAACCTTCCTCTGTGTCTAGAAGTTTCGAAATGCTCCAAGTCGCATCCGTCTGAACGTCTCAGCAACACGGCCAGACACCTTTCAGTGTTCGACAAGGAAAAGGTTTTCGTTCCAAAACACAGATATGGGAAGACAGCTGCAACTGTCTGGATGATGTGTGTTACCGTCCGACGCTATCCTTGATAAGGCAAGTCGTGCATACAAAGTTCAACCGTCCGGACGTTAGTCTCCATGGTCCGGACGTGCAAGCCTTAATATGAAAATTGCGTGTAGCTGAAGTGCAACCGTCTGGACACTAGGGCAACACCCTCCTGACGCGGCTCTATTCAGGAAAGAATTTCAAGCAAATTTGAAAAGCCGATCGCACAGTTGTCCATCCGGACGCCGCCTAGCAAAATCGCATCAGACGCGATTTAGGTTTCTATGGCCAATAAATAGAGACCCCTAGGCATGTATTTTGTAAGAATTTGGTATTGAACTCCGTAGAGCTTAGAGAGTTTATTTTAGAGTTATTATGCTGAACTGTTCTCTCTCAAGCCATTGCCATTGTGTGCTGAACTGAAGTCTATCTTAGGGATTGGCCTTAAGGTAAAGGATTCCATTGAAGACCCCTTCAAGTAAGTGATTTGGTTGGGAGGCGTTCGTGTTGGGTTGCACGTAAGAGTGCTAGATACGATCGCTGCATCGAGTATGTGAGTGAGTGTTACTGTCTATGTACTAGCTTTGTCTTCTGAATAGTGGATATCCTGGGTTTGGCTATTCTGGAGTGGTTTTTCTCTTAATTGAGTTTCCACTTCGTTAACAAAATTCTTGTATCATTTAAATTCCGCACTTATATTATTTTGTTAACACATTGTGCACACACACGATTAAAATAGAAGTCATCTATTTTTCAACACTGATATTTCATAACCAATTCAAACCATACTACGCAGCTGTGAATATATATATGTTCTAGTCTCACGCTTGGAAGTACATATATACAAGCACATCTACACATATTATATTTTTATACATACTAGGTAACTCAGTTATACTCATATATGAGCTTTCCAACCTTTAGGAAATACTAGCATACAAGTACGTCTAAGTATGAAAACAAGTGGCATCATGCCTAGCTATATAGAGATACGAGAATTTCCAAACTTTTAGGAAATACAAGTATCTGAGCACAACTAAGCTTAGAGCCCTTAAACATCTTATGAAGTCTAGCCGTAAACATATACATATGCTCTGTTCCATTCAAACTCATAGGCATATAAATATGTCTAGCATGAAAACTCATTCAAATCATCAATGCAATCTAGCTGTAACTGTATACATATGTGCTGTTCCATTCAACCTAATAGGCATACTGATACATCTACTCATGCTATGCATGCTCCTCATCTGTTTTCCTTTTACTTTAATGCCAAAGGGGACGCAACGCAGTGGCCTTTCCTTTCATTGTGCCAAAGGGGACGTAGCCCAGTGGTCTTTCACAATACAATGCCAAAGGGGATGCAGCCTAGTGGTCTTTCCACATACATGCTTCATGCTCAAATTATCTTACATTTACTTTCATGTTCATGCTTTCAATACATTTTTCTTTCATAAATCATTAGCATTTCATCATGTTATTTTCTCATCACAAATCACATAAATCATGTCTTATTATCATCATACTTTAAAACTCATCAAAACATAGCTCAAATCATACTTTTATACTCATATCTCAAACACATCAAACATCATCATCATATCTCAACATATTGAAAGTATTGAAAACACTCAAACACATATTATCAACATATTGTTGGTTCGAATCAAAACAACATACCATTTAGCATTACTAAAAATACATAAAACATAGTATCGTTCTCAATGAGTAGAATACTCATTTTGGCTGCTCGGATTTTGGGCTCAACTATTGATTTTTACATCCAGAGCTGTTATACAAACTAAGTATTTAAAGCTTATCAAGTATTGCTTACATAACACAAGAATGGCTATACAAAAAGTGTCACATCCGACACATTTTCATATACAAAAGAACTACATCAAAAGTGGACTATCTACAAGTCTGACACCAGTGACCGACGCGCATAGCCTCAATCAAAGTATCCCAAATATAAAAAGCCACAGCGTCCTCAATGACATATGCAGTACGTGCAGCCAAAGCATTGACATCTATACGATCGTGGTGGTTGCCACATCCGCATAGGTGGAATAATGAGTCCACTGTCTCAATAGTATAAAACTCACTAAGTTTTCACGAGAAGCCGACATTTTATTTCTTTCTACCATCCATTTTCAACAACAGCTACTTCGTGGATATTTAGTTTTCAATAAAAAATGGGTGACGTAGCTAATGAAGTACACACTGGCTTTTTATAAATACGAGAAATCATACTATATCAAATATAATTGTACATATATATCATGAGACTCAGCTATACTCGTATACAAGCTTTCCAAATTTTTGGGAAATACAAGCATACGTGTACATCTAAGTATGAAAACAGTTGACATCATATCTCAACTATACTTTAATAAAAGCCTTCCAAACCTTTTGGAAATACAAGCATATGTGTACATCTAAGCATAACATCACATAAATCATCATATGCAATCTAACCGTAACGGTATACATATGTTTTGTTCCATTCAAAAGCAACATACTGATACATCTACCATGAAAACATCATAAATCATGTCATGCTTGTCTTTCATCCGTTTTCCTTGCTTTTCTGCTGATGACAATTGGACTTTCACCCAATTGGTCTTACACTTGAGCTGCCGAT
Source organism: Alnus glutinosa (assembly GCF_958979055.1). Taxonomy (NCBI): domain Eukaryota; kingdom Viridiplantae; phylum Streptophyta; class Magnoliopsida; order Fagales; family Betulaceae; genus Alnus; species Alnus glutinosa. The sequence goes on along the minus strand of NC_084896.1, from coordinate 11,050,680 downwards.
AGGACTTCTACCCAAATGGTCTTGTTGCTGAGGCCAATGGGACTTTCACCCAACTGGACTTACACATGAGTGGCCGATGGGACTTCAACCCAAACGGTCTTACGTTCAGCGTTAATGATTTCGTTCCATGCTATGCATCCGTGCCATAATCATCATATACATGCTTTCACACACTTATGAAACATTTTGTATTTCATATCATTCTCAATATAACATGAAATCTTAATTCATCACAAAGCTCATAAAACATATTTCAATCCACATTTTCATAAACATATCTTAAAGCTCACAAACCATCATCAAATCATATCTTAACATAATTCAAAGTATTGAAAGATCATCAATCATATATCATTCTAAAATACTATTGGCTCGAATTTAAAACCACTATAACATTTTGTCTCAACATAAAACCACAATCTTAGTATCTTTTCTTAGTGAGTTAAGTACTCACCTAGGTTGCTTGACTTAGAGCTTATGAAGGAATTTTTCAACGTAAGCTTGCAATGTACCACTGCATTACACATTACGATAATACATTAAGACGTACTATCCCAACCCAACTCTAACCTTAAACTTGTTTAAGGTTCTTGATTTATCTCAAGAGCCAACAACACAGTAAGCCATAGAATTTCTAGGGTTCCATTAGACAACCCAACAACTAAAACACTAACCCATAAGGAGAAATCCTAGGGGTATCTACAAAATCACAACTTAGAACACTTACAAAATCTAGGGTTTTTGGGTCTTACCTTGATTTCCCAAACAACGATGAAACTTGATACTTGGAAATCGTTTAGAAATCTACAAAACACCAAATACCTAAAGAAATTTGAAGGATTAAGCTCAAATTCTAAGGATTCACACAAAATGTAAACAAAGCTAGGGTTTGTGGATTTACCTCAAACCAATCGGTGAAAACAATGATTTCGTGTCAAGAAACGTGTTTCTGATGTCATATTTGAGTTTGAAAGCATCAAAATACAAAGATCTAGGGTTTGGGTACAAACCCTAGGAGAGAGAGGATAGGTTTTTGTGTGGGTGAGAAGAAGAAGGGAGAAACGTGGACTGAAAACGCGTCCAGCCAACTTAAATCTCGGCCTATCCGGACAGGTTAGTGAGTCGTTCATACACGCCAGACGTGAAACATGCCTCCCAGCTCTCGGGTCAATCCGTCTGGACACCCAAAATGTCACGTCCGCATGAAGTAGTGAACTTTCTATCCAAGCTGTCTGGACATGTTGAAGTCTCGTTCGAACACCAACCCAAAATTTTAGACTTAAGGAATTTTCTATGTGTTTTTTTGCCATTCTTTACCTAATTACTCACTTAATCAGTCTAATTTGTGTTTTAAATACTTAATTAATATCTTGGATGTTACATGTAGCCACCCGTTTCCCATTTCCATTTTTTTAAAAAAAATATATTAAATTTTTAAGTTTTTAATTTTATATATATATTTTTTAATTAAGAGTGACATGTGCGTCATCATTCTATTGGTGCTGACATGGCACACTAATAGAATCCGTCAAGTGTTTTGATAGAATTTGCTACAGAGACTAAATTGTTATTTTAGCCTACCCAGAGGACCTCTGAATTATTTTTATATCACAGGTAGCGATTTGTAATTTAGGCCAACTAAATAGACTGATTTTACATTTATCCAATATCTATATTAATCCACCCCGTGGGGTTTTTTTTTTTTTTTTTTTTTTTTAAAAAAAAAATAAAATAAAATTGTTTAGTTTAGTTTTTTATTTTATTAATTTTTTTATTTTAGTTTTAAAGAGAATAAGGATATTATAGGAATATAATAAAAAATTGACATTTTGACACACTTTGGTAGTTTGATGGGTCACTTTAGCACACTTGTTATTTCATGAGGCTATTTTAAAAACGGTTGTTAGTTCATGGGGCTTTTTTTTTTTTTTTTTTTTTTTTTTTTTTTTTTTATAAATATATTTTTTCCTAATATATATATTAACTTAGTTAATATGTTAGTTTATTAATTAACTAGTTAGTGATTTGTATGTCAATACTAATAACACAGACACAATAATATACATAGAAATATTGAGTAACCTATAGTAATTATATTTACTAAGTTACCTATTACTTGGTATATATTAATTAACTAGATAATATGTTAGTTCATGAACTAACTAGTTAGTATGTTAACTAATACACATACATATAAATATTAAGTAACCTATATAACGTATATTACTTAATTACTAATATACATACTTAAATTTACATAACTCATTTTTAGTAAAATATTAATATATATTTGTATATATATACAAGATATATGAATGAGCTAATGAGCGGAGCGAACGATCGGGTCGAGCTTTAAACGAGCAGAGCTTGCGAGCTCCTATCGAATTTTGTCAAGCGAGTCAGGTATATATCACTTATTAATCATTTAATCAAGCGGATTTGTACAATATCGAGCTCGATTTTTGGTCGGGCTAAAACAAGCGGGTATTGAGCAAATTGTCTACTAGACTAGTTTATTTACAGCCCTAGTCTCTAGCAAGCTCGAGCTAGGGTATGTACCCAATGAGGCTAGTTTGGACAAGGACTTCTTAGCCCAGCTCGAGCTCGAACTTGGCCCGTTTAGAGGTCCTTTAAAACGAGCCGATATGGGATTGCCAAAACTCAACTCGGCTCGGCTCGTTTATAGTCATATTCCTTAGCAACCTTAGAAAAAATTCACTTGAATTCATCCAAAATCGCTCATCCAAGGACTTAAAGAAGGCTCTTATGAGGATCTTTTGATACGTGCAATTATTCCCATAAAAATATGGAAGAACATTCAAAGATTGAGATTGCACCATTAATAACAAGGGTAAATGATCACACTTAGGAGGTTAATTCAAACAGAGATAACCTCGCTCTGATACCAATTAAAAAAATTGGTTCAAACCCCAAGGCTCACAAATTGATTATGTAGTAAATTAACAACAAAATTCTGTTGCAATAATCTTTAAGCAAACCCCCAACAACAAATACCACACAATTCATCAAGATTTTTTGAGGAAGTGAAAACCCTTTGAATAACACAAAATGTAAAACCACTACGGAGTAGCCAAACCCAAGAAACAAATCACTAAAAAAGATGCAAGTGTACATGCATAATAAACTTACAACCCTCTGTAAAATACTAATACAATCTGTATGCAGACAAACAACCTCGCTTGCCTTTTGTTGCAGCAGCTCCAGCTCCTCTTTAGGCAATTTTCTTAAATGAATTCCTTACTAGCCCACTGGTAGACTTCAGTGGTTGATGAATTGTAACATCCCGCATAATTACGTGGAAATTATTTTAAAATAATTATCAATTTATACACGAGATCTTCAAATATTTCTAAAAGACATTGAGTGTGAAAATTTCTTTTATAATATAAACACATTTGCACACATACTCATGTATTCCACAAAAGGTGTTAAAAAGGGCTTTAACAATTTTAGGATTCTTCGAGCACCAAATGTTCGATGCTACCATCGTTTATTTGATGAAAAACCTTAGGCGACAAACGTTTGACTCAAGGAATGAACGTACGTTCGATAAGCAGTTACATGCAAATAAAATTAGACATCTCTGTCTTTTTGTTCATGCATGGGACGACTATATATTCATTCTTTCGTCCAAGACCTTCAATTTGATCGTCCATAACCTCTAAAAACCCTAGATTGAGAGAGAAAAATAAAAGAGGAGAAAGAGAGGGTATTTCTTGGAAGGTCTCACTTCCCAAGCTTAGAGAGCTTTACCATTTGGGTAATAATCTTAATCTTTATCTTCAACCTTCAATTTCAAACATGCATTCACTGTTTAATCTTGTATTTCATTATCCTTAGCTATTTTGTTCAAAAGCTTATGTGTAAGGTTGATATCTTTTATAATAAGTAGATCCTTTCAAGAGGACTATAGATCTTGAAGATGTGATCGTAGCTTAGGCTCAGAGATTGATATTCTTTATAGAGCTACCTCCAATAAGGCAAGTAAGTCAAATTTGACAAGTATTGGAGGGGAATGTTCCAATACGGAATGTGGTGAGTCATTGCAATGATCTTTCTTTATGGGTCTTCCCTACTGATCTCCTTTGTTATAGAGTCGATCTTTCCTCTTAGGATCTCAAGTCTAGAATAGGCAAGGAAGTAATGGGCAAATGACCTTCTTTATATAGCAGTTTCCACTTATGTGCCTCGTCGATGACATTGTTCCTTGTTTAAATCACCATTGGTTAGGGGCTCCTAGATTGGCCCCCTTAACTAGCGAAGGTGGTCCTATCTTGGGTTGTCCGAGGGGGCATGTCCCCTCATAGACAACCTATCGTAGAGACCCATTAGCTCCTCCAAACGACTCTTTCAATAAGTGGCATGGATACCAACAAGCCTCCCAACGGGCTCCAGGATATGAGGCTTCAATGAGCCCTTCGTGGGTCCTGAGGGTTAGAGAGTATTTCCACCACCAACTCCCATGTCGTGTGATTAATTAGTTGATCAACCACAAGAATATCTTAGGGCTCGTTTGGGTGCGCGAATACTATTCTTTATTATATTTAAAATTGCGAATACCGATAAAATTTCTTTTAAAATTATGTTTGGATGGGAGATCCTGAAGCAAAATTAAAAAAAAAAAAAAAAAAATGGATAAAACTTGTAAAGAATATTAGAATTTGAATTTAAAAAATCCACCCAATCATGTTTCCAAAAACAATAAAATATAATAAAAAACATGGTTTACCCAAACATGCCTTTACTTTTCTTTTTTTTCTTTTTTTCTTTTTTAAAAAAAAAGGTAAAAAAGGGCGCGTGGGAGTGGGAGATCCGTTTGAACGGGCAGAAAGTTCAAGTTCAAATTTTTTTGAAAAGGAAGCGGGCCAGATTGGCGTTTTGCATGCGAGGGTTTTTTAGAACCGTTGATGTAAAAACAACATTAAAAGTTAAAACCAGCAAAAGGGCTCAATCGTCTTCCCACTTCTTTTAAATTTTGAAATTAAACCCCCAAACCCTCCTCCAAAGCGCGCTTCTTCCACTCGCTCTCTCTCTCTCTCTTCTTTTTGAAGGTGAGGGATCTATCATCTATATATATAAACAAAAAAACCTTGGCAAAAGTGGATAGGAGGCTTTTGGGTTTTGGAATAAACAGTGATAACCAAAGCTCAGATCCATCTCTCTCTCTCTCTCTCTCTCTCTCTCAAAGCCCGCATTCAAATTTGTAACTTGTAAGCTATATTGTCCCTCTTTTCTATCTTATTCCTGGAATTACCTGTTGGTTGTAGTTTTTCTTTTCACTTTTACTTGTGTGTGTGTGTGTGTGTGTATGTTATATGCATCATTTGTTATCTCTTTTGCAACAAGTGAATTTGGTCATGTACTGTGAATCCCATCTGGGTTCTCGCTAAATTGCTCACTTACCATCTGGAATCCTAAATATTCAAAGAAATTCAATTTTCCATTTGGGTTTATCTAATATGCTCATCTTTCTCATTTGGGTTTTTCTAATTTATTTTACTTTGCGTTTACGTCAGCTCTAGATCTTTGTATAATAGTGCTCGTAAAACCCATATCTGATTTCCTTTTTCATTCCATTTTCAAGAGATGTAGAACATTTGATTGTGTCCCACTAGTTTCACTGCGCTTCAAGTGACAGATTTGCTAATAAGAGTTAGGCAGATGGTTTCAAGGTAAATGGAAAAATCTTTGATCCGTTTGGTTGCCCAGAAGATCGAGGAAAGTAAAGAATAAAGTAAATATGATTCAGAACTTTTTAATATTAAATTTGGCTTTGGTGGGATGAAATTGCCATTTTAAGTTTATCGGTTCGCCAATATTGACAAGTTTGGCGTTTAAACTTTTGTTTTCCAATCATGTTATCTCAGTATTCCCAAAATCAAGTGCACATTTAAACACTGCTCTCGAATACAAATTTTGATAAATTGATTTCATCTATTTCTTTGTGCCATGTCTAGATTAATTTGTTCTCTTCAACAATTTCGGTAATTGACTGTTACCTGCTCGATTTTGGTTCTCACAGAATGGACTCTCTCCCTGATGCCCTTGTTCAACACATCTTATCGCACATCAACAATGCCAAGGATGTGGCAGTTTGCAACTGTGTCTCTAAGCGGTGGAAAGACTCATTGCCTTATATTCGTAGCCTTTACTTTGCGCGAAACTCTTTTGACAATCTTTTTGGCCAGCAAAATCCTGACAACCTTGTGTGGAAGATGATATCCTCAATTGTTAGACTAGAGGAGCTTGTTGTATATTGCCCATTTTCTGGTGTTGGCCTTGCTTCATGGCTTTCACTTGTAGGCCCATCCCTCCGGCATCTTGAGCTCCGAATGGATAATCTTGTTGAAAATCAGATCTGTAATGAGGGCCCCTCAAAATTGGATTGCATTAGCGTTGCAAAGAATTTGGAATCACTAAAACTTTGGGGTGTGTTAATGACCCATTCCCCCAAGTGGGATGTCTTCCAAAATCTCTGGAACCTTGAAATTGTTGGGGCGAGATTGGACGATCCTGCATTATCGGCTGCACTTCGAGGATGTCCTAATCTGACCAACTTGTTGCTGCTCGGTTGTGAAGGAGTCAGATTGGTTTCGATTGAATTGCCACATTTGCAGCAGTGTAAGCTGGATTTTTATGGCTTGGGTAACTGCCAACTTTCTATCACATCCCCCAAAATTGAATTCCTTGAGGTGCAAGGTTGTAGTTGGATTAGAGTTCATGAGGCAAACTGCTTGAAGAATCTTTCAATTGCCAATAATGCAGGTAACTATTTGGCAGAAGTATCTAATTCTGATTACTGTCCAGCTTCTAGTCCTTTCTAGCTTAGAATTATCACCCAAGGATTTCAATTATAACTGTAACTGATTTTTGTGTTCTGGTAAATCTATTTAGGAAAAGTCTACAGGGTGGATTTTGGGAAACTTGAGGCTCTCGAGTTCTTGTCCATTAGGGGAGTCCAGTGGTGTTGGGATGCAGTAAGCAACATGCTTAAATGGGCAAGTGAGGTGAAGCATCTCTACATGAAGGTTGAATTCACTGGGGATTCTGAGGCCCTTCAACCCTTTCCGGAGATTGACTTAGTCGAGTTTTTCAACAGCCACCCTAAATTGCAAAAGTTTGATATCCATGGTGCCATGTTTGCTGCTCTTTGCCAGAAGAACAGCCTAAAACATGTGAGTTGATAATTTCATATAGCTGTCATTTTTTTGCTTGGGGTGAGTTATAAGATGTGATAGTTTGATTGGGATTTGCAGGTGGATTCAGGATTTGTAATTCCATCTCTGGAGGAGCTTGTGATCACGGTGAGATCACCCCTAAATGCTGAACAGAAAATGAGCACTCTTGAGTCCTTGTTGAAATATGGGAAGAATTTGAAGTCAATGGTAATAAAGATTCTGCAGATGAAGAGCAATCATAGCAGTGCAGATGATTTCTTTGACGAGATTTGCAGGTTTAGATACATGAACCGCAAGATTGTTCGAATAGAGTAAAGCTTACAGGGGCAATTCCTCTCATTTTTCCCATTTAATTTGAATGACTTGAAATGATTCTCTGGTTACAGCTTGACTTGTGATCTGATTGAAACTGTACTCATTCTTTAACGAATGGGTTCATAATACGCATTGTTTATTAACTTCCAGCTTTTGGGCTATGGTTATGCTGTCTTTCATCTTCTCAATTTGAAATGCAGACTTTTCTTGAGTAGTAAAGGTTATAAGTGTTCTATAGGAAATTGAATTAACAACTACTATTTAGAGATTCTTTGATGCATGTGCTGTTGTGCATCATCCAGGTGGTAATGTTTGCGTCCAAAGGCATCACATAAAGTTGAATTATATAGCTTAACTGTGTTGACACTTGACAGGGAATAAAAAGGAAAGAAAAAGTAGATATTTGGCGAAAGAGGGTTGAGTCATTTTTGTCTCTGCAAAAACAGAGAATTGAAAGGACTTGGAAGCTCAATTCCAAGCAGAGAATTGTATTCCTTATGTACTGATGTTTACGGTTGTTCAATATAGTAAGGTGTAAATGAAATAGGCAAGGATACACAGAGAATGAAGGAAAGAGACAGCAAAGGAAAAATATATCTGTTGCTTGATACAAAGTATATTTGGACACTAATGCTATGCGTGAGGGAAGTAGTTTCTTGTTTAGGGTCCGTTTGGGTTTGCGATTTCAAAAAGTGTGATTTAAAATCACGATTTTAAAATATGCGATTTGAAAAAAATGATTTTTAAAAATTCAGTTAAGCGTTTGGCAAAATCACAGTTTAGCATTTAAAATCGCAAAGTAGCATTTAGAATTTTGCGTTTTTAAAAAAGTATTATCTTACCTGCGATTTGAAAAAGCAGATTTTCTGCGTTTTCAAATTGCAATTTTTAAAAATGTAGTTGCCAAACGATTTATGTTTTGCGATTTGGTTAAAAATTGCACTTATTGTCTACGAAATCGCAATCTCAAACGCACCTTAGTAAGATTCGGGTGAATTGGTCATCGTGTCAATCGCTTGTGCATGATTGCCAGATGTTGGGGATTGTTGCTGTTTTTGGTAATTTGCAAAATCTGCTACCTTAACAGCTCCTTTCAAGCTGATGGGAGATGATGTTACCTTAACAGCCTCCCTCAAGCTAATGGGAGATGCAACGATCATGAGCTTGTCACATAGGAGTAGGAATTGTGTAGACGTTAATCTTTTGGTGAAGATGTTTGCCCGTTGATCATGAGAAGAAATATAATTGATGGTATTGTCTTTGTGAAAAACTTTTTCTTGAATAAAGTGGTAATCAACTTCCACGTGCTTAGTTCGAGCATGATAAATATGGTTGGAGGTTAAGGCAATAGCCCTTATATTATCACACCAGATTTGTGGTTGAGCAGGAAGAGGGACTTGTAGTTCTTTAAACAACATACATGTAAGAAAACAATAAACAAATGGAAAACTAAAGATAAAATGCGGAAATAATAAAATGGAGAACAATAAATTTTATGTGGTTCGGTTTATAACTTATGTTTATAGGATAAAGCTCAAAGGGTTACATTATGCTTTTATTCATTGATTGATTTGCAATATAGAATACTCATATTTATAGGAGAATTGAGATAAGTAAGAATGGTAATTAATTTTGATTGATCTGATTACCATCAAACCTAATTACAATCACGCTTATAAAATGGAAGTACCATATAATATATTTCCTTTCAATATAGGAAATATATTCAAGGGAAATACAGTACAATAACAATAAGAAATATATAAGAAATTAATAAGAAATATATTCTTCTAACAATACAGAGTTAGTATAATTCGGCTGTGGTAATCGCCAAGGCCCAGTACTCCACCTCTGTATTGGACCTAGAGACCACAGGTTGTTTCTTGGCTTACCAAGAAATCAAGTTGTTGCCCAAAAAGATACCATACCCACCGGTGGACTGACGATCAGAAGAGTCACCTGCTTAGTCGGAGTCACAGTAGGCACAAAGTTAGAGGGAGCCTTTGGTGAATAACAAACCAAAGTTAGGAGTGCCTTTCAATTAGTGAAGAACCCGCTTGGCAGCACTCAGATGGGCCGTTGTGGGGTAGTGAAGGAATTGATAGAGTTGGTTGACAGAGAACGAGATGTCCGGCCGAGTAAGTGTGCAGTATTGAAAGGCGCCAATGATGTGTCGATACAAGGAGGGGTTTGGAAGGAAATCGCCATCAATTGCAGTGAGGCGTTTGCCGGAAGTGCATGGGGCAGAGTATGGCAACCATATTGATGCAATGCAGCAAGTCAACAATGTACTTAGATTGGCTGAGATGAAGATGCTGAGAGTCTCGATGGACATGGATGCCCAAAAAATATGAGAGTGGGCCAAGGTCCTTCAACTTGAATTTTGCTTGTAAACTTAAGATCAATTCATTAAGCACATCAATATCATTACTAGTAACAATGATATCATCAACATAAACTAACAGGAAAATTTGCACAGAGGATTTACGAAACGAAGTAAAAAGAGAGAAGTATCAACCTTTGAGCCGACAAAAACTCTTACAAGTAAAGCCTCTGGGAGGCGATGAAACTATGCTCTAGGGGCCTGTTTAAGACCATAGAGAGATTTGTCTAGTTTGCAAACATAATTAGGAAAAGCAGAATTAACAAACCCTTGTGGCTGTTCTATAAAAACAGTACCCCATGTAGGAAAGCATTGGACACGTCAAGTTGCTTGAGGGGCCACTTGAACTCAAGAGCAAGTGCAAGAATCAGCCTCACGGTGGTTGGTTTGATGACAAGGCTGAAAGTCTCCGTATAGTCTATGCCATCTCTCTGTTGAAAGCCCTTGGCCACAAGCCGAGCTTTATAACGGTTGATTGTGCCATCATCCTTTTGTTTCAATTTGTACACGCATTTGTTTTTAATAATGGTGTGGTTACAGGGTCGGGGACACAGGGCCCAAGTTTTGTTATCCATTAAAGCCTGAAATTGATGATCCATAGTTGCAAGCCACTTGGGATGTGAGGCAGCTTGGTGATAAATGGTAGGCTCACAAGGAAGAGTGGTAGCAACAAATGTTTTTAAGGGATGTTTGGTAACACTGTAAAGCTGAAACTCAAGGAAAGCTTTGGGTTTAAGGTTTCCTGTTTGAGACCGAGTGACCCTATGAGAGTTGGTCGAGAGAATAGCAGAGGAGGGAAGGTTGCTGGATTGAGGAAGAGAGTCACAGACCGGTTCAGGAACAGTTGGTAGAGCTGGCTGTGAGTTAGGGCAGTTGTCAATATGTGGGGTATGCTCATCGGCAGGTGGAGGAGATAAACTAAGGGCTTGCTGAGGAGGGACAAGGGTCCACTAGAGGTGCAACTGTACTATCCAAATGTAAAACAGGAGATGGAAGGGTGTTAGCAGCAAGAGATGGGGTGGGCACTGTGTGTAGATGTAGAAACTTCATGGGACTCAACTATGTCAAGTGTGTGATCAGTTTGAGAGGGCAGAAGTATTGTACCTAGTGGTGAGGAGAAGTCCCTTGCTGGCAATAAAGTTGTGGCCTTTACTTGAGCAGGGAAACATGTTACATCAAACACCACATTTCTTGAGAGATAGACCTTTGAGTTTGTGGGATCCATGCGTCTATAGCCCTTGTGATTTGAGCTATAGACTAAAAAGATGCATTGTTTGCTTCAAAATTCCAGTTTATCCTTAGTATATGGGTGAAGTAATGGGTAACAAGCACATCCAAAGACTCTTAAGGTTGAGTATTTAGGTTTAGCCTTGAAGAGTTTAGTAAATGGTGTGGAATTTTGAAGAATAGGAGAAGGCATGCGATTAATTAGAAAAACAGCCGTAAGACATGCTTCAACCCAATATTTATAAGGTAAATGAAACTGTGCTAGTAAGGCAAGAACTGTCTTAATGACATGCCTATGTTTTCTTTCAGCAATCACATTCTGTTGTGATGTGTGTGGGCATGTAATCCTATGAAGGATGCCGAGTGTACTATATTGTTTGAAATTGTGGGAAGTGTATTTCTCCACCCCCATAGGTTTGTAACCTTTTTAGTTTGCAAGACAATAGGTTTTCCATTAAGCACTTAAATTTGATAAAACAATCAAGCATATCTGATTTTTGTTTGAGAGGAAACAACCATGAGTACCGCGAAAAATCATCAACAAAAATTGCATAATATTTGCATCCACTTATTTAGAAAACAGGGGAAGTCTATATGTCACTGTGTACAAGGTCTAAAGGAGAATAAGTGACAGTTTGAAATTTAGGAAAATGTAATTGTCGACTCTTAGCAAGCTGACTCACTACAAACTGTGGAATCAGCCTTAGAGTCTGTTATAGGGAGCTGGTTTGAACTAATTATTTTATGAAAAACTTTTAAATGCAGATGTCCTAGGCGCCTATGCTAGATAGAAGATGAAGTTTTTGCTCCAATGGATGCAGTGAGTTTTTGGAGCTTATTCTTAGAGAAATTCTTTAGATTCATTGGATAAAGGCCACCGTCATTGGATAATAAGTGCCAGTTAACTTGAAGAAGCAATTGTTATCTTTGCAAAACTTTTGTATGGATAATAAGTTAGCAGATGTTTGAGAGCATCAAAGAATATCTTTAAGATGTAAAGTAGTTCTTGGTGTGTGAAAAGAGATAGAACCAGTATGAGTAATTGAAAGCCCACCATCGTTTCCAACCGTGACAACTTCATTCCCATTGTATGGTTGATGAATGGAGAGATTTTTCAGATTTGCAATGATGTGGTTGTTGGCTTCACTGTCTGCAAGCCAGTCATCTTCCTCTCGAATGGCATTAGATTGTGAGACCATCGTAGCTAATTCACTTGGAGGATGTCTGATAGGCATAATCCATTCGATGAAAACAATCTAAAGCCTGATGATTGCTTTTACCACAGATATGACAAGTAGGGCGATTAGCATCTTGAATAAGTTGGCTAGAGTTTGACTTACCTTAGGGTGAATTGCATGCAGTATTGAAGAATTTTTTTTGTGGACTTGAAAAGTGGCCCTTTTGATTTGAGAACCGAGGTTGTCTCTGCCTTTGATTGTTGTTAAATCTTGGCTTGCGAGTGTTGTGGTTCATCTTCTGTGTGTACAAAGAAAATGAGCTTGTTTCAGTGTCAGCAAGCTGGCTGTTGAGCAGTTGTTCATGGCTAAATAGAAAAGTTTGGAAATCTTCAAGATACATGGATTTGTCTTTTGTCATCAGAGTGAAGGATGTTATGAAAGCATTGTAGCATAGACTTAATCCACCTATGAGGTAGGAGATGAGATCTTCATCAGATATTTGCTTTCCAACCATAGCCAATTGATCAGCCAAGGATTTTGCAGCATGCACATATTCTGAGCATGGCTTATTTCCTTGGCGCAGAACCTGCAATTGACACCTTAGATCCTAGATGCGGGTCTTGGATGGAGCAGCATACCGATTGGCTAAAGCAGACCACACCTGTCGTGAGATATTTAACCCATAGACAGTTGAGATCACTTTTTCAGAGGAGTTGCAATGAACCAGCTGAGAAGGTATTGATCATTCTTTTCCCAGAGTGTAAATTTTGGGTTTAGTTGGTCAGGATAATCCTTAGTTAAGACCAAGAATGAACCTTGGTGGGCATGGCTTAGTGCCATCAACAATATCCATAAGGTCATTTGTGCGGAGTATGGGCTGGAATTGGTAGACCTAGGCCATGTAGTTTTGCTCATCTAACTGTAATTTAGGAGCAATATGAGAGAATATTTGGTATGGAAAAAGGAGCGGAAGAGCTAGCAGCAATGTTGGAGGAAGCATTAGCAGTAGCAACGATGTTGGAGGATTCGGCCATTTGATGAAAATTTTTGGTGTGAACCGTGTAGGGCTCTGATGCCATGCAAAAATAGAGAATTGAAAGGACTTGGAAGCTTAATTCCAAGCAGAGAATTGTATTCCTTATATATTGATGTTTATAGTTGTTCAATATGATAAGTTACAAAGCAGTCGACTCTCTACAGCTAAGGTGTGAATGAAATAGGTAAGGATACATTGAGAATGAAGGAAAGAAACAACAAAGGAAAAATATATCCGTTGCTTGATACAGAGTATATATATTTGGACACTAATGCTATGCTTGGGAGGGAAGTAATTTCCTGTTTAGTGAGATTCGGGTAAGCTGGTCATCGTGTTAATCGTTTGTGCATGATTGCCGGGCCTTGATTCATGGAATGAGTGTTGATTGCCGGATGTTGGGGATTGTTGCTGTTCTTGGTAATCGGCAGAACCTGCTACCTTAACAGTCTCATGTTAGGAGAAGCATGTCACCACTGAAAAAGGTTGTTTTCTTAGATAATTCCAGAACTTTCTTCTTTGAGGGCATAGAGATGTCTCTCTACCTATGAAATTATCAACCGGTATAGGAACTGTTTGTTTAAATGTGATTATGTGAGGGTAATGAATTACTGAGCCCTCTACTGAATACTGAACCGACGTTTTTAGGCGGCTATTGGTGGCGGCTATTGGTGGCGGCCAGTGGTAGGTGGTTGTCGGCCAACATGCTCAGCCCTATGAAATCTGGTCTTGTTAATGTTGGAACCTTTGGATTGTGATGGTACTACACCCAAATAATATATTGTTGTCCTCTAAGCATCAAACTCGTGGAAGATTGGATTGTATAATATTAGTGTATCCACGTTAGTTCTCAACTCTTTTACATTAAGGGATAATTGCACCGTTGGTCCCTGTGGTATGTCATAATTATTTTTCACTCCTTATGGTTTAAAAAGTTCATGGGAGGTCCCTGTGCTATGCAATAATTACAAATCGATCCCTAGCGTCAAATTCTGTTAAATTTTTTAATAGATTCCTTCAAATGCCACATCAGCGCCACGTGTCGCCAATAAGATGGCGACACGTGTCCATCTTAATAAAAAATATAAATTTATTAAAAAAAAAAACTTATTTTTTTTAAAAAAAATTAAAATTCAAAAAAAAAAAAAAAAAAAGCAGCAAGGAGTGGCTGGGCCACCCCTTGCTTCCCTTTTTTTTTTTTTTTTTTTTTTTTTTTTTCTTTTGTTTTTTGTTTTAAAAAAAATAAGTATTTTTATTTATTTTTTAATAAATTTATATTTTTTTTATTAAGATGGACACGTGTCGCCATCTTATTGGCGACACGTGGCGCTGACGTGTAGAGCTAACAGATTCCGTCAAAATAGTGGACGGAAAATCGACCTAGAGAGTAAAACGTAATTATTGCATTGCACAGGGACCTCCTATGAACTTTTTAAACCATAGAGAGTGAAAAATAATTATGGCATACCACAGGGACCAACGGTTCAATTATCCCTTACATTAAAGCTCATAATCCTCAGTGCACTAACTAATTATTATTTAGGGTTAAATACATATTTGCCCCCTGTGCTTTACGACTTTTATTTTTTGCCCCCTCAGTTTCACTTTTTATCAAATTTGGTACCTGTGGTATATGAAAAGACGGAAATGGTACCTCCGTCTAATTTCCCGTCCAAAACTAACGTCCACCCACGTCATTGGACAGGTGTTGGCGTACATGCGCGACACCTGTCTCCGTGCACACCTCAGCCAGAGATAAACATCCACATCAGCCTCTCTCCACTGCCACATCACTTAAGAGGGAATTTTCAAAAAAATTGGGACTTTTCAAAAAAACACAGAGTAAAGATATTTCTTTTTGATGCAGAAAGTACCATTTTTCTTAACTTCCGATAATTTGTAGCCTTAGATCCTCAAATTCGTCTTTCTCCCCCAAATCTCTTTCGTTCCTTCTCGCCCCGTTCAATCTCCCCCAAAGCTAGTTCCAGCATTTAGGCCGGATTTGTTGTTGGAGGCAGCAGTTTGACTTTCCCGGAACCCACTCAGCCAACCTTCTCCCGGAACCCACTCGGCCAACCTTCTCGGAACCCACTCGCAACAGAGTACTAGCAAAAGACAGAAGGTATTTTTGACACCCGAATGTGATATTTCTTGATGCTTTGTGTGAACTTTGTTTGTGATATGCGGAAACCCAAGAAGCTTTATATACATCTTTTGTGTTGGGATTGGTTGTTAGGTAACTTTATATATATATGAGTTTGGTTTTGTGGGCAAAGCATAAAGTGTCGAGCTTTATGAAGGGTCCACAATGCACTGTGTTTTGTGTGTTTTTGTCAGTTGTAGCTTTTGGCATTTTCTGTCATGTTGTTGGAAATGATGTGTAAAGAATTGGGTTCTGGGCTTCAAATTTTTAGGTCTTCCAACTTCCAAAAAGTTGAATGTAGTAACCCTTAGACTCTAAAAGGTCCCCACTCATTGATGCTAGTTTTGACAATGTTGGTATGGTAGGTTTAACATTATGTTTCTTAAAAGGTCTTGAATTTGTATGTGTTTTATGGTCCCCAGTGCACTGTATTAGATTAGAATGAGAGGTAATAAAATGTCTTGAATTCGTATGTCATATGGTCCCCAATGCACTGTGTTAGATTAGCATCACAATCTTGCCATTACTTTACACTTAGATTAAAATAAAGAAAGTATATATATCACATGTTATTATTGGTTGACAAAGGCTATTTAGGACAAATCTCATCCCAATCTGGCTTTTTTTCTTTTGGAACAGAGGAGACACTGTTGTTGTTGTGAGTGAAAATGATTTCAAGTTTATGTTTTATTACTCTTGGTTAATAGGTCCAGTTTGTTAGAGTTAAGTGCCCAAGAATACAAATTCTATTAATTTAGTGGATGCTCATCCACACATTCTATTAAAAGTGTGCTAATTACTTGTTAACTTAGTGCTGCTTCAATTGTCCATAACATAATTTTTGTACTTTGTGCAGAAATGGATACAATGTTTGATCTAATCATTCACCATCATGGGTCTCTGTCCGGACACAGGATGGAGTATATAGGAGGGGACATTATGGAAATTCAACAACTGGATGCAGACAAGTTTGCCAGTTGGGACATTACAAATGTACTAGAAGGGTACTTGGGGTACCGATACAATGACATACCGGCAATGTACTACAAGTACGACAATCAAAGCAACGAAGATATACACAGTCTGAATTCAAACAAAGATTATGAAAATATGATAACTGGGATCATAAATGGTCACAGGAAGAGGTTGCATGTGTTTGTGGACCATGAAGAGGTTGAACCGGTCCCGATTGAAGTGGTGTCCCCAATGTTGCTTCTCTCTCAGACTCCTTCAGAGGTGGAGATTCAATATTCTGAGGATGATGTGCCAAAATACAGTTCACAGCCAACGGAGCAGCCTACTGTACAGCCAGCGGAGCAGCCTGCTGTGCAGCCACTACAGCAGTCTGCCCTGAAGTCTGTCCGGAAGTCTACCCGAAAACTGCGGAGGCAGTCAGTCTGGCAGCCAGCAAAGCAGCCTGCCCTGAAGTCTGTCCGGAAGTCTACCCGGGAACCTCGGAGGCAACCAGCACAGCAGCCAGCACAACAGTAGCCTCAAGATGAGGATGATGATGAGGACCTTGAGTTGAGTGACTTTGAAGTCACTGATGAAGAAGAAGAAGACAACTTCACTGAAAGTGAAGAAAATGTTTTACGGCAAGCAAGGGAAGAAACTAGCAAATGGTATCAGTCATGGGATAAACCATTTACATCAAAGGAGGGATGTGATGCAGCAGTTGACCCAGATGACATGTCCCCAAATAGTGAGACATTTGACAGTATGAGCAGCGAAGAGGATGCTGAAGGTGAACATCATCCGAGAAGAGTGAAGAGGTATCCCAAGTGGATGCCGAAGCGGGACCTTAAAGAAAAAGTGCAATTATCAGTTGGGTTGAAGTTCAGCAACCCTACTGAGTTCAAGAAAGCCTTACAAGTGTTTGCGGTGCAAAATTCATTTGACTACAAATACCAGCACAATGAGAAGACGCGGGTCTCCACAGTTTGCAAGAAAAATTGTCCATGGAAAATACACACAAGTTGGTCCAACTGCAAATCATTCTTCCAGATCAAAACCTTCCACGCAAATCATAATTGTGGCAGCCATTACCACAACAAGCGGGCATCAATACCTTGGGCTGCTAATAGATACTTAGACAGTTTTCGGGACAATAGAGACTTGAAACCGAAAGCTCTGAGGGAGATGATCAGGAGGGATTACCATGTTGGGATGAAGCCGTTGAGCTGTCACCGTGCAAAAAGAAAGGCACTAGAGATCTTGGATGGTATAGATGGTGAGCAATACAAGCACACCAGGGAGTACGCCAATGCATTACTGCATTGGAATCAGGGTTCCTCAGCGTACATTCAGTGGGATGGAGTGTTCTTCCAGCGGATGTATGTCTCGTTGGCTGCTTGCAAGCAAGGCTTCTTGGCTGGCTGTAGGCCAATGATCTATGTAGATGCTTGTTTCTTGAAGGGGAAGTGGGGAGGTCAGTTGCATGCAGCAGTTGCAAGGGATGCAAATGATGACATATTTCCGATAGCATATGCTGTATGCGAGTCTGAAACCAGGGAAACATGGACCTGGTTCTTGCGGGCACTGTTGAAAGATATTGGGTACCCTCGTGGGGTATGTGGTCATTCATGTCCGACCGTCAAAATGTAATATTTATGTAATTGTCTTGTGCTCCTACAAAATGTAGTAAAAAATATTTTAACATGTCTATACTGAATATTATCAAACAGGGGTTGATTTAGGCTTTAAAGGAACTGATGCCTGGCTTGGAGCACAGATACTGTGTCAAGCACTTGCATGCCAACGTAAAGAGGAAAGGCTTTAAGGGGAAGGAGTACAAGTATACTCTTTGGGGTGCAGCCAGGGCACCCAACGAGATACAATTCAAGTTTTACCTTGAGGTAATCAAAGGAATGCACCAAGGTGCATACAACTACCTTGAGAAGGTTGACCCTAAGATGTGGTCACGCCATGCTTTCAGACCGAGGAGCTGCAGTGACATATTGTTGAACAACATTACGGAGAGCTTCAATGCATGGGTGATGGAAGCGAGGGACCAACCGATTCTATCTTGTTTGGAGACAATACGGAGGCAGCTGATGAATCGGTTTGATAAGAAAAGGGCTGGAGTTGCAAATGCAACTAATATAATATGCCTTAAGATCTTGAAAATACTGGAGCGAAATAAGGAGGCTGATGATTACATATGTCACTGGAGTAATAACCTCCAGTTTGAGGTTGACCACAGCCATGAGCCCAGGAGGGTCGTTGACCTTGAAGCAAAAACTTGTGGATGTGGCCGGTGGCAGCTAAACGGTATTCCCTGCCCTCATGCAATTTGTGCAATATACAGAAACATGCGATACCCTGAAGAGTACATCAGCAAATGGTACTTAATGGACACATATAGATTGTGATATGCCCCTAGTATTCATCCAATGCCTGGACCCAGTGACTGGCCTATTGACCGCGATGTAGACCCTATACAGCCACCGATTCCAAAGCCACAACGCGGTAGGCCAAAAAAGCTTAGGAGAAGAGGCATTGATGAGACAAAGGCAGATGAAAGTGTTAAGGTCACTCGAAAGGGCTACGATGTATGTTGTGGAAATTGTGGTCAAAAAGGCCATAATGCTAGAAGCTGCAGCCAACCTGAAAATCCAAACAGGAAGAAGTATCCCAAGAGGGTTACGAAACCGAAGCCGAAGCCAACCACTGTGAGTTCTAATATAATCTTTTTTTAACTATACGAAATAAGCATAAATTGATTTATAATTGAATGTTATGTGTTTTCTATGTCCCAGGGACGAACCTCGGAAACAGTATCTACCCCTGGAAACAGTGACCCTAGAAACACTTTTGGTCAACCATCTACAAGTCAACCATCAGGCAACCCTCAAACTACAAGTCAACCATCAGGCAACCCTCAAACTACATGTCAACCATCTACAAGTCAACCATCAGGCAACCCTCAAACTACAGGTCAACCATCAGGCAACCCTCAGACTACATCTCAGCCCATCAGGAATAGAGAAAGGCAGGTCTCTGACCTATACCGGAGGTTGAGACAGGTGAGCTTCTCATAAAGTTTGTGTGGATTTTCCTTTAGGGACAAAATATTAATTTGATACTTATTACTTATAGCTTCGGGAACAAAATTGAAACCCAGTGCATCAGCTGCAAGGAAGATCGCAGCAGGATTAGAAAACTGATTGTAATCTTTGACATTTGGTCCATTAGTGGTGTATGTAAATTTTGAGATCTAGCCTTTGTGAAAGATGTGGATATGTAGAGTAGTACACAAGTTGGTCATTTTTTTGAACAGATTTAATTGTAACAGATTATTATTAGTTTTGGTCATTCAAAGTAGTGAATGTAAATTTTGTGAATCTACACATTGAATGTGAATGAATGTGAATTTATGAACCAGTTGGGCAGGTTATTATTGGTTTTGGTAATTCAAAGTGGTGTATGTACATTTTGAGATCTAGACATTGAATGTGAATGAATGTGAAGTTGTGAAACATGTGGGCATGTTATTAAAGTTTTTTGGTCAAGTTCATTTTTTTTTTTTTGTTTACAGCTTCAATTGTTTCATCAGGTTGGTTTTTGAACAGGTTATTTTGTGCCAAGGTACCATTTATGATAAATTTGAAAATCCCAGGTACCATTTATGATAAATATGAAAACCCCAGGTACCATTTATGATACATTTGAAAACCCCAGGTAAAAACCCGAGGTACCATTTCGTGTCAAGTGTTTGTTTCAAAATGCTACTTTGTTACAAAATTTGTTACAGAACATGTTGCAAAACATGCAACATGTTTTGTAAGCAAATTATTTTGTGTCAGTAGGTACCATTTATGATACGTTTGAAAACCATAGGTACCATTTATGATACATTAGAAAACCCCAGGTACCATTTATGGTACATTAGAAAACTCCAGGTACTATTTATGGTACATTTGAAGACCCCATGTAAAAATCCGAGGTATCATTTCGTGTCAAGTGTTTATTTCAAAATGCTACTTTCTTACAAAATTTGTTACAAAACATGTTGCAAAACATGCAACATGTTTTGTAAGCAAATTATTTTGTGTCAGTAGGTATCATTTTTGCTTAAGTAAAAAAGCTTAGGTACCTATTTTGTTACATTTTAAAAACTTAGGTACCATAACTGTTATATTTATGAAACTTAGGTACCATAAATGTTACATTCAAAAAACTCAGGTACTATATGTGGCAATATGAATTTTTGTTTCAAAATGCTACTTTGTTACAACATGTTGCAAAACACAATTAAGTGGCCACACATTTTGCATTGTGTTCCCAATTGTTGCATATGACTGATTGTGTCTTGTTCATTTTTTGCTTACAAATGGATTAATTGTTTTGTTTCAAAATGTTAGTTTGATACAGGACAATTCAAACTTAGACTTTTCAAAACTTACATAATTCACATACATATGTCAAACTACCAAGTCACTTTAGAAGTGCAACACAAGCCACTAATAACATTGTAAACTATGACAACAACAAAGCACACATAAAAATTTTCTCTTTTGCCCTATATATGCCATTTTCCTTTTGTAGACACTTGATGATTTCCATGTGTTTATCATCCGCCTTCCCTAACTGCTTAGCCCTTTCTATGCAACTTTTCATTTCATTCTCCAAGTCTTTCATCCTTGCCACTAATGTTCCATTTTCATCCTTCAAGTCATTAACCTTTTTCATAATCTGTTTTAAGACCTCCACACCCCTTGCACAAGTTGGTTTGTCCAGCCATTTGAAAAATTTGCATGCAAATTTTGTCTGCATGTTTAAGTATAGGAAGTCAGTAAGAACTTACTCAAATTATCTTGTGGAAGTTCTTCAGTCATAACAACAACAAAGCATACATGAAATTGTGAGGATGGGCTTACTCTTGAGTTGTAGGTGGCGCAACCCCAAAATCTTCTCCCAGGGTTTTCCTCAGTCCAGGAGGTCTTTAATGGTGCTGGTAAATCGCAATAACATATGAACGACATCCCAACACACCCCACCGAAGAAGATCCAGTTGATAACTATGTATGTTTGACTCAAATGTCAAAACAACAAAACAAAAAATAATAAAAATAAATAAATCCCAACTCAAAAACAAACCAATGGGTGAAGAACACACCATGTCTGAAGAACGGGAAACTTCTTTCCCCCCCGAATCTCGTAGGCGACTTGATGATGCCATTCGTCCGATTGTTCAGCAGTTGCTCGGGAGAAAAGGTCGTGCAGGACCTGTGGGACACCACAGAAATATGCGTTGACCTTACTTGCTTCAGTTCCTAAGTTTGATTTGGGGAGATTCGTCGAGCCGGAGCTGGTTAGGGTTAGGGGTCAGGGTTTTCAGACATTTGGGGAAAATGGGGAGGAGGAAGACGACTTGTTCAGTTTTTAAATTTCCCTCTTTTTTAAATAATTGAATGTGATTATGTGGATTTTCATAAGCACGTAGGATGGCTGAGGTGTGCAAGGAGACAGGTGTCGCGCATGTACGTCGACACCTGTCCAATGACGTGGGTGGACGTTAGTTTTGGACGGGAAATCAGACGGAGGTACCATTTCCGTCTTTTCATATACCACAGGTACCAAATTTGATAAAAAGTGAAACTGAGAGGGCAAAAAATAAAGGTCGTAAAGTACAGGGATGTACAGGGTATTTAACCCAATTATTTATTTATTTTTTTTTAAAAAAAACTTTTCTTTAATTTAGAGAATTAAATTACTTTTTGCTTATTTAAATGCACTTCGCAATAGCTTTTGTGATCATTTTTCTATATCATTCAAATGCTATTTAAATTAAATGCTAAAAGAAAGAGGGATAAAAAAGAAATTATTTAAATATTGTTTTAAATAAATGCGAGAGGGAAGAGAAAGTTTTTATAAAAATGGCATATTCCATCCAAAATTAACGGAATTCCTGACGGAAGGGGGCAACGTGTATAAAAATGGTAGTTTGATGCTCTCTTTTGGTCGAAGTGGTAGTTCGTGGGGGCAAAATGACATTGGCCGGTAGTTCATGGGGGGAAAAGGTAATTACCCCTTAAAATAATGTTAAAAAAACCACTATTTCTTCCCTATAGAATACAATTTTTGATTCCTTTAGTGTTTCTTTAGTTTATGAAATAAAAAAAAAAATCTGATTCAAGTGATTTTTTGGAATTTTCTCCACATGTAAAAAATAAAATAAGATTTAGGGAAGCTTCTGTTAATACTCTTCATTGCAAGTTGCCGGGAGAGTTGAAGGCCTTGTTAACAGTGACCATGTGGGCTGCCAGCTTTCCTTTCTTGCCAATTTAAGCACAAATTTAACGATGCCTATAGTATCCAAGTAGACTAGACCCCAATTCAATCAATCATGGTCCGTAGAGTTTACTACAAACTGTACGATTTAAAAATATTGATTTGAAAACAATAGTTAATTGTTTAGTGAAATCGATCTTTTTTAAAAAACCAACCCCTTGCTTGTGATTTAAAAAATACAAATCTTTTTACGTTTTTAAGTTGTAATTTTTTTAAAAATGTACTTCTAGATAAGCAAGTAAAACAAAATTAAAACTCCATTCATCCATCAGCCACCAACCTCCATGCAATCAAAACAAAACTTCTCTCGCAGACATTTTGTAAATTTGTATCAAAAATTTCCTACAACATATAATAAAAAAAATGTTTTTAGTAAAAAAGAAATTATAGAATCTCTTCTTCCATCCAGAAACATAAAGTAAATTAGCAAAATCTAGATAAGCTTCTTCTTCTGAAAGAAACGCTTCAAGTGCCATAACTGCATAGTCGAAACGACAATGCAGACACCCAGGGACATGATACTCAACCAGGCCACCCGCCCATTTGTCGTTTCACTCACTGTCCTCATCTCCGCTTCTCTGCGAAATAGATCGAAAATAAAAAAAAGGGTGTTGATAGTCACATTAGATTAACTTTGAACTTGCTTGAATTTTCAACTACGAGTATAAAAGTTACCTGCTCTTGAGATAGAGCAGATTCTCATGAATTGCCTCCACTGCTCCCTCAAGTTTCCTCAGCTCGAGCTCAACACCCTATATGGGCAATGCAAGAAGAGAAATATCATGATCAAATATCAACACAATGAAATAGAAGCATTTTAGGTAGAAATTATGGGAAATTTTTTACATGCTGTTATAATGATGTAAACGGAAAAAAAAAAAAAGGAAAAAGAAAAAAGAAAAAGAAAAAGTAAACTCTTCCGTGTTTCTATCCTTCTTTCCAGTTCACAATCATTTGTGACAGATGGACAAAGTTCCCATCAAGTCTATTATCAGATGTTATCCCATATTCCAAAGGGTCTGTAATTGGCATATAGTTTGAAATAAGATTGACATTATCAAAAAACAATTTTTTTCTTATTGAAACTTTGAGATCGAGTTGTAAAAAGAGAATTTAGAAAGCGTATAAATCAACTTCCAATTTATTTTTATCAGAGTCTGCAATCTGAAACTGATATCAAGACTATGTAAAAGAGGGTAGTATGCAAATTCACTTGTAATTGATTTTTTTTTGCAGCTTTTAAAAGCACAGAAACATTTAATTTTAACTTTAGTTTTAGACACAGAATGTTAATAACCTTTTGAAAAAGCACTTAATTCATTCTTTGCAGTCTGCCCTTGGGAAAGACATCAACCCTTCAGAAAAGGAAAGGAATCCAGCAAGAAATTTACAAGCCAAGTGAAAG
Organism: Alnus glutinosa; assembly: GCF_958979055.1. Taxonomy (NCBI): domain Eukaryota; kingdom Viridiplantae; phylum Streptophyta; class Magnoliopsida; order Fagales; family Betulaceae; genus Alnus; species Alnus glutinosa. Next base: position 11,026,504 of record NC_084896.1, on the reverse strand, counting down.
ATAAAGGTAATCAACATTGCTCACCTCAATCTTCTCTTTTCTTGCAACTGATTCCCAATCTTTTGCCGCAATTCCAGTTCTCCAGTCAAGGTTTACACTTACGTCTCCACCTCCTGGGTTAGACCCATCCACCCAGAAACATGCCAGGTAGTTGCCAGCCTCTTGAGCTGTGAAAGCAAATTGTCCATGTGTTGCATTCTCAACGTGATGAAGAGTATTTCCATATGGTGATGTCACCTGAGGAGCACATAAAGTATAACTAAATTGCAAGCAACTAAGAACAATACTTCAGTTTGAATATCCTTCTTAAAATAAAAAATAAAAATAGAAAGGAAAACCTAGAAAAGATAAATCTATAACTCAGAGACAACAGAGGTTTGCTCGATAGTGGCAACCCAATCCCTCCTCAAAACTCCCAAGTAATGATGGATGAGTCCTACCGAGATTATTTCAGTGACATCCTTTTTGCCAAAGAATCTTTTTAGTCGTCTTTGGTTAAGGAAAGAAGTATCAAAGAATTGGAACCATCACAAAGTTCCCTAGATACTTGATGATGTCTTAGAGAGCCCCTTGTATCACAAAGTTACCCCAAAAAGAGGTGGGAGATTTTCTTCCTGAGGACAATTTGGGTTCAGATTAGCATGTGAGAAATCATGCCACTTGCCAAATTAAAGGTTTAAAATGACCACATATCCAAATGTACATTTCAGCAACCACCTTAACCCTGATGCTCTGTTGTTTGGGAAATATATAGGCGTTACTCATTGATACCTGTCAAGGCTAAATAAGGCAACATCTTTGTAACACCCCGCCCAAAGGGGCATTACAATCTTAGTGGCTAGCTGATCACATTTGCAGATGCTTGACCATCCCACCAAAATTTTTAAGATTTTTCTACACAAATCCCTCGGCTACTCCTACCAAAGGCAAAAGACAACCTGCTCATGATCAAACTTTATAGGGGTTCAATGCGGGTCGAAGCATATGGTTGCCTGGTTGGTTAAATGCGATTAATGATAATAGTAATTCACTATTCTTAACAATAGAGCCTAGAGACTTCTTAGTTCATCATGCTATTGCTCTAGGTTTACATACAACTACATTGATCTTAGGAAAAGCTGCTTTAGAGACTTCCAAGTTAATGCCAGATAAAAAGGATTTTGGTTATAGTTTTTCTTGCGATGGTCCGGGACAAAGCGGTACTTGTGATATTTCGGCTTGGGACGCATTTTATTTGGCTTATTGACATCATATGAGAATGACATCAACCGACCAGTCACATTGATACTTTAGAAATCAGGTTGACCTAACCCTAAAACTAGAGCATCTCATGATAAAAATGCATCTGTTGAAATCTAGTTAAAAAATCACAGAGAAAGTCTAGGTGCTAAGATTGCCTTGATTTAGCTATAGGCCCCAAGAAGTAGACATCAGCTTATATACCTTGTGCAGAAGGATAATCTTTAAACAAAAATCACACCTAAACAAGAGATAGCATAATGAAAATGAAATTTGCAAGATATATACTCAAGATATAACACAACAAAATAAGCCAACAATTACAGGTTGATCAACTGAACCACTAGCCTATCACACAAATGCTTGTAAAAGTCTTTAGAATTATTTTCCTTCCTAACAAAATCTATTCTTCTTCCTCTTTCTTTTTCTTTTTTTTTTGGACAAGTGAAATTCTCCATACCATCAAAATATTCTTCAAACAAACAGAAGATTGACCTACAACAATATAATTAATTGTCCAATAAATCCCGAATAAGATCTTGTACGCTTAAGTCATATTTCTCAACGCTTAATAAAAACAAGACGCCACTATGGGGAAAACAAACATGATTAAAAGAAGAAAATCTTTTACTGCATCAAAGTGAGAACCTACAGACCTAACACTCGGGAATTAAAAGTAACTCAACCACCTTATTTTGCAACCCAAACATTTGCCTGCATTAGAATTTCTGACAGCATTATGAAGATACATGCCCAAAATGTCCTTTTCTCATTGGCTTTAACGGACAAAACTGACCCGAATATTTCTTTATCCTTTCAAAAGAGACTAACACTAGATTACAATTAGTCAGAATAAGATTCACAAATTTAGCATCTATGATATGTGCATAGCCAGCTATGACTCAATCAAAGAAAATACTTTCTCCCATCACAGATGCGTAAGTGCTACTCTCACTAAAGTTTGATTAAGAGATAGTTGATGTTCGTTCTCCCATGATAAGGGTTACTACTGCCAAGCCAAATAAGAAAGGAAACTCTCAAGTATGGTTCTGGTCAAGACAAGCAAAAGACACTTCCGATGTATATAATTGTTTTATGTATAAAAAATTTATCAGGCTCGCTGCTCTCTCTTGGGTTCCTCTGTAAGTTCTCTCTTCAGTAGAGTCTATATGCCGACCTTGGTGGAGGCTTCCCCCGCTCCCCCTCCCCGGTGAGGGTCTTTCTCCTCCCTTCTTCCCTCTATATGCGGCAGTCCTTTTGTTCCCTCCTCAACACCAACTCCTATCAGTCAGGTGTTCATCCTAGCGGGTTCCCCTTCATGTGGCCCAAATCCAATGTCCTTCATCCTCCAGGCATGACCATGTTACGAAAATGAATTTAGATTGTCATCTCAATCTAAAATGCGTGTGATCATAATATCTTTTGCAGAAAATCAAATACGCATTTCAATTCCAATACTTGCATGCATGAAAAAACACAACCAAATTTAGCCAAAGTTAATATTTCCTTTATTCTAATGAAGAAAATAACAGGGAGAAATTCCAAAATTAATCTTCCGAGTATTCTCAGGGACCAAACATAGACATGGCACTGCATGCAGCCGAAGCAACCCGAAACCCTAAGTGATCCACAATATAAGCGAAAGAAAAATTGAAAAATAAAGGGAGGGGCAAAAGCGGAAACAAGACCTTGGCGGAGATGGTGGGGATGGCGTGGGAGGGATCGTCGGAGACGACAATGTAATCGGCCAAAACGACGACGTTGTTCTGGATTTCCTCGGACACGCACTTGTTCTTCGAGGGCGGCACGGTCAGCCATATGGCCTGCCCCTTCTGTACGACGTCGCTTCCGAGGAAGCACAGAACAAACAACGAAAACACCACCTCCCGGCGCATCTTAGCACTCCTCCCTCTGTCTCTTTCTCTTTCAACTGCCTCTCTCTATCTCTAAATAAGTCTCTCTTTGTTATTTATTTATTTTATTTTATTTTATTTTCTTTTGATTTTGGTTTGATTTAGGAAATCGATAGAAAGGAAGAAGGTTTTGAAATCGGAGAAGAACGTAACACCTGGGACGTCTGTTTTCTTTCTCTTCTTCACTATATATAATTTTCCTTTTCCTTGGATTGGTTTAAAAAAGAAAAAGAGAAATAATATCATATTTATTTATTTTATATGTCGATGCGGTATATAAACCTACACAACACCACCACAACAACTGCACAACACTCCCTCACATGGGAGTGGGCTCCACACACTGGGCCCCACCCCCATGTGAGGGGGTGTTGTGCAGTTGTTGTGGTGGTATTGTAAATCTATCATTTTCCTAAAATATAATAATCACCTAAAAAAGAGCCCGTACACAAATAAAAAATGGCCACGTCAAACAATGACAGCCTCAACTGTCAATGTCTCTACTTAATTGCAGGAGATACGCTTCCATATATGATATATAATTTAGTCGTGACAGAATATAAAATCTATTATTATTTTCTATATTCTTTTCCTTTTTTAGTCTTCTTGCGAGTAGTTGTTACGTGATTAATAAGTAATGAATCTAATTGATTAGGAATGAATTTAATTCATTGAGAAACATGATGGAAATTCGTAGTTGATTCGTTTTATTTTTTAGGCTCAGTCTGTTTCGACATTAATTGTTTTTTATTAAAAAAAAATTTTCAAAAAAATAATTTTAGCATTAAAAAGAAAAACTTTACGTCGAAACGAGCGGGACTTTGTATAATTCATTTTTTTCAGAATATCTAAATAGGACTTTTCAAATAGTATCATAAATTTTTGAAGATGAATAGGTATTAACAAACGTATATGTTGTCATTATATTTTATTATGGAAGGGAAGTATGAAGAGCATATTTATTTTATATAATGTGATTTATATCAACCTTTTTATTGACTAAACTAAAGATGCAATGTTGGAGTTTTATGTTGACGTCACAAAAATCTTTAATCTAGATTTTTACTTTGATAAAAAGATTTGCATTAATTATTTGAAAAGTTGATTTTTGAATTCTTGATGATATTATTTGTTTATGTGAGTATTTTTAATTGGAGCAGTGCTATACGGTCCCTACCATGAGACTTTCATCCGACTCACGTTGTATTTCTTTTCAAAAATATGAAATGCTGAGTACCAATGCAGCATTTTAGCTTTTTGATCAGTAAATTATGCATGAGTCGGATAAAAGTTTCATGGAGGGGATCGTATAGCACTGCTCCTTTAATTGTGTTTTTAAACTTTCTATGTGATGTGCAGGGCAGAATCATGAATCTTTTTTTAGTGGAGTCCAAACTTATATGTGTGTGTGTGTGTTGTCCCCCAAAATTGATGTGGTTTTTAAAATCACTATTGAATTTATGATAGATCACTACTGGATTTTGATCCAATGATGATTTTAAAAGCCACATCAATTTTGAGGGGACAAAAGTAGGACAAGAGGGTAATATGTAGCATTACTCGTGTGTGTGTGTGTGTGTGTGTGTGACCATTTAGTTTCATCTCTTGAAATTCTACACATTTATGTCATCTTTTAGAATTCCATAACATTCATGTAATACATTGATGTAACATTTTAATTCATGTACTACCCTTTCATATTTCTTAACCTCCCATTATGATTCAATGTCTATAAAATGGAGTATTGAGTTGTATGTAAGGACACACAATAATAGAGAAGAATCATAAATAGTTCCTGAAGAACTAGTTTCACATATTGCAATCTTTTTATCTTATCTTGTTATTTTCTTTGATTTTACAACACGTTATCAGCACGAAGCTCTAGCCAGTTGTTGTGTTCTTTTGATTTTCAACATCAAAAGCTATCTGTGAGATATTCTTAAATCATTGTAAGTCTCTTTAAAATTTAGTAATCTTTCTATCTATTTTGTTAATTAACATTCTAACATATGCTTAGAAATTTTTAGTGTTTTAAGAATCATATTAAAACATATGAATCTTATGATTCATGTGAGATTAATATGAACTAAAATGTTTTTATAATGCTATGAATATTGATGTTATGAATATTGGAAATACTATTAAAAAAGAAAATCAAGCATCATAGCAGGATCGCGCTAAAGCAATAATTTTTCTTCGGCATCATCTGCATGATGAATTAAAAAAAAAAAGAGTATCTTATAGTAAAGATCCCTTGACTTTGTGGAATAATTTAAGGGAGAGATACGAGTACCAGAAGACAATTATCTTCCCAAAAGGCTCATTATGGTTGGATGCACTTGAAGTTGCACTCTTTAAATTAGCTCACAATTAAAACTGTGTGGTGAAAAAGTCACTTATGATGATATATACCATATTTCATGCCTCGAATGTGCTCCTGCAACAGAATTATTGAGAGCGTAATTTTACAAGATATTCTGAATTAATATCTTGTCTTATAGTGGCTGAGCAAAACAACGAGTTATTAATGAAAAATCACCAATCTCGTCTAACGGGTTTTACATAATTTCCTGAAGCAAATGGAACCTCATTTCATGGTAATAAAGGAAATCGTGATCGTGAACGTAGACGTGGTAGAAAAAAAAAATTATAGAGGTCAAGGAGAACATACTCATAATTCTTACAAAAGAAATGCTCTTTACCACCAGAAGTGGAACCACACTGAGGTGAAACAAAATGAAAACAAAGTGAAAATAATTATTGACTTCTAATTAAAACCAAGTGTGTATGTTTGTGTGCAAACAAATATCTTAAATGCGGAATTTAAATGAGACAAAATATTTGTTTCGAAGTGGAAACTTTATGAAGAGAAAAAACTACTTCAGGGCAGTCAAACCCAGGAAATCCATTATCCAAAAACAAAGCTAGTTACAAGACACTCGTACTCACAGAACCTTATGCAGTAGTCATACCTTTAACTCTAACGTGTAGCCCAACACGAACGCTTCCCAACCAGATCTTCCACCTGAAGAGGTTTTTGATGGATTCCTTTACCTTAGGGCCGACCCCTAAGATAGACTTTACACAATCAAATCACACACTGGCAAAAGATAGAGAGCTTGCAGATCTTCAATATCTCCCTAAACACCCTCTTTAAGCTATAAGGAATCCTCTATCGAATTCTATACAAAATACAAGCCTAGAGCCCCCTATTTATGGGCTTCAAGAGACCTAAAAAACTGTTGAGATTCGGACTCTGGCTGTTGAGCGTCTGGACGAAAGTTTGCCACGTCCGGACGGATTTCTGCGATATCCTTCAAAAACAGTGCCCTAAATCTGCTCAAAATCGGACTCTGACTGCAGACCGTCCGGACGGAAGTTAGCCTTGTCCGGACGGTCTTCTGCGACTGCCTTTCAGAAACAACACAATTCTGGAGGCCATCCGGACGCTACTCTCTTTCCGTCCGGACGGTGGACCGTCCGAACATTTCTATTGGCCGTCCAGACATTCAAGTTGTAGGATTTTTTCATCGCTTTCCAACGACACCAATTTTGTCTCAATCCGATACTTGAACAGAGAGTTATGATAAAAACACTTAGACGTGTGCAGAAAGCTTCCTGGAAACCTGAATAGCGTTTGGACAGTGTTGCCCTTCTGTCCGGACGGTTGTTGTTTCCCGATCCGTGTCTGAACATGAAATCCAATTTCTACTCGAACACTAAATGGTGTCTGGACGGTATTGCCACGTCGTCCGGACGGATGCATTTGAACACTGGATTCTTCTCGAACTCTGAATAGCAGCCGGACGATTTCCCATTACGTCCGGATGGATGCAATCTTGAACAGTTCGAAGTTTCTAGACACTGATGGGCATCCGGACGAAAAGTTCTCGTCATCTGGATAGATGATGCTTTGACAGATGAGCGTCCGGACGGAATACCACGTAGTCTGGACGGAAGCTTGTGATCCGACTTCTCTGAGTAGGAATCTGGACAGAATCTTCCTTGAACATTGAAATAGCCTTCTTGAAGCTTGTGACACGTGCAACTTGTCATAATGAGGTTCTTTCCATTTCAAAGAAACAAACTCCGAATATCTTGAAGACTCTGAACTAAATGGCATCCCTATGAAAGCAACAACATTACATAATAGTGATTTTGTCAACAGAATGCAGCCAATCAAAAACTAACAAACTCCCCATTTGGCTATTCTGGGACAAAAATCACTAGACCTGTTAAAAATACATTCCCGGTCCAAAACTAACATATACTCCCCCTTTTTGTCACAAAGGGGCAAAGGGTAAAACAGAGTATGAGAAGGACCACAGTAATAAAATACCCCCCCTTTATGTCTCAACAGGACAAGGGTAAATAGAGTATATAGAATCCACAGACACAAACATTATAAAATCCAAAACGAAAGGAAAAAAGAGAAGAGTCTGTAAGTAGCCCAAAAGAGAGGAACAAAAATCCTCCAAGTACCAAATCCTGTTGATGCACTGAAAGTGAGGAATGGAGAGAAATCCGTACAAAAAGCTGGATTTGTGCTACTTCGGCTTCTAGCTCTAGAAGACGGGAACCATAGACTGAAAGAAAAACTTCAGTCGCTTGATTTTACAAAACCTGAAACTGGTTATCCGCATATTGACATCCTCTAAGTAACTAGTCTGGAAGATAAAATGAGGATATTCACCACTGAACCTCTAACTGATGCAGATCTGAGGGAGATGTTACGGACGGCTATGCATGAGCTGGGGGAAAAAGCTCATCTCAAATCCTAAGACCCTTGGAAATTTTGAACATATAACTTCAACAATAGTCTTGTTTTCCAAAAGATCCATCTGTCAGATATTGTGCTGGGAGTTGCTGGACAACATATTCTTGAAAGGATTTAATAGAAATCTATCCAAAAATAACACCACAAGGAAATATTAGCTCCTGTTAGTTCCAAAAAGAATGTGGTATTATGACAACTTGCAATTTGGATGTGCATGAATTACAAGAGCAAATATAGCAATCCAAATAGCACAGATATAACAATATCCACCCAACACACAGACAAAGGAGGATTTCCATGCACAATATCTCAAGCGAGTATTCCAATCAACAAATATTCCAATATTCTAAAAAGCACAAAACTTTAAAAGAACAAAGGAAGACACATCAAATACCATGGAATGAGAAGAAATGTGCACAGAATGCCAAAATCTCGGGAGAAATCTGCGAGAAAAACACACAACATGACATGATAAAAATGCAGAGATGTGTGTATGGCAAAGAAAGAGAAGCAAGTCTTAAACCTGTAGAGATCTCATCCGAATGTGTCACTTAACCATCCAGACGGCTACTGCTAGGACAGCGTATGGCAAGACTGCTCTCGTCCGGACGTAAGAATAGGTCCGTCCGAACACTTCACACTGAAAATTTGAAACTTGAGGAGAATTTGCAGAAAAATATTTTTCCCAAAAGTTAGCTTCAGAATGCGCATATATAATCAACTGATAAAGCAGTCAAATAGCATTGCAAAAATATGCAAAGATATAAATGAGAGTTAAGCATTCAATGAGCACAAATTTCCCTGCAGATAGAAATTTTAAATAGATTACTCAACTCATGCAATGCGTGTGTGTGTGAAGACTTTTCCCAAAAGGCATAAATTTAATTGATATGACAAAAGCAACCAGATTTTCTAGACAAGAGAGAAAATCAATGAAAAATCAGTCAAAAGTAAAACCTTATTAATTACTAGGGCCTAGCCACCCTCATTAAATACACCCCCCCTAAGGTGCAGCACCTAATTGTTTTACTTGTACTATGAAGGACAAGGTAAAATTTTACTTGCACCATGACGGACAAGATATATTGCTAATTCAGCACAAAAGCAGTGAATATAAGTGATGTGCAAATTTTAATACTTGCAAGTGCACGAATCGTTTACAATATAGTGTATGTGCAAGTGCGAGATTGTATCCACAGGGAATTGTGTTGCAAAAATTTATTTCTATTTAAACTAATTCTATTTTAACCTAGTTCCGAATTTGGGGGGTTTTGTGAATAAAAGAAAATTAAAATAAAATAAAACAAAAGAAAATGTACTAAGGTTTTAGAATCCACACCCACCAAATCACAGCAACATATTCTCATGTTTGTTAATACATATCCGAAGTTCTCACCGTACAAATCCTATGTATGTTCTACTATGCTTCAAAAATTAATTAAATCATTCAATGAATCTGTTATTCGCGTTCTTATATTTCAGGGCACTTATGACGTAGCATACATTCTAATTTAGAAAATTATATTTCACAATGATTTGTATCATTTTGAATTAGCTTTCCAATGCCGTTGATTTCACTTTAATCCGATACGTGAGCTGAAAGTTATGGTCAAAATACTATGACTTGTGTAGAACCTGAAATTTAATCCAATCCGATTTTGATTTCCAAAATTTGCATTTTTCACTTTAAAACTACCGTTTTCTCTCCATGATCTGTAAAATACCAAAAATACAAAAACTAACCAACATTAAAAAATAACAAAGCTAAAGGTTTAACAAATGTGAATTAAGGGGTCTAAATATACAATATTTGACACTTATCAATAAGCTTATAGCACAGAGTTCTTAAGAATAACTGATTGATTCTTTTGGTGCTGCAACCTAGAGAGAATGGCAGAATTTTTAGGTTCTAGGTTCAACTAGCATGTTGGTCAATTTGACCATCTTATCAAAAACATCTCTCTCATTAGAATTTCTAGAAGTAATAAGTCAGAGAGGAAAATAAGTACCTTAGGGGAGCCTTAGATAGTGCACATTTTCATCGCATGAGAAAAACAACTATCTATCATTAAGTTGCAACAGGAAAACTTAGTAGATATCAGATATAAACTCTCAATCATATATATGAATATTCAATTAATGCACAATGAACTGAGATATCAGGCAAAAACATATACAATATCTGAAAAGATAGCAAAAGAAAAAAAAATAGATTCTGCATCTTCTCCCCAATTTTTTTTTTTTTGTTGAAAACCAATAAACAGAAAAACAACAAAGACATGCTTATGGAAAAGGAAATGACATCTAGTCCCAATATGTAAGGTAAAATCAAACCTGTCCTCAGGGAGAGAGGTTTAGAATTACCAAGACAGAAAAGCAGCCACTTGACGTGCTTTTAACTGTCATCCCCAAAAAAATACCTGCAAATGTTTCTCAAGACAACAAGAGAAAATATGGGGATAGAATAAATGGTTCCTCAAATAGAATGCAATGCATGAATAAGATATGACATGATAAACAATGCAATGCACACATACCTGACATGCACTAGGATTTAGGAACCAAAATCCTAGGCATGGGAGACTTCACCTTTATTAGGTAAGTCCACTCCCCCTCAAGGGGTGAATGGTCTCATCATTCTTGACCCATACCTGCTTGACCTGTGGAGATGGTTTGCAGGTCATGTCCATGTTAGCCATTCTTCTTAGCATATCTTGCATCAGGCTCAGCAACCCGTCATAGCCATGGTTGCTAGTGGGCTTCTGTGGCTTTCTCTTGTAGCGCCTTGACTTGTTCTTCTTTGATTTGCCACTCTGATAGGCAGGAACAAACTGCTGCTGATGCCATGGAGCTTGAAGTGCCGTAGGAGGTAGAATGCCTGATGTCGCTTGATAAGTCTTGAATTATTCGATTCAAGACCCTTTAATTTGCATTTGTTAGACCTAGTTTGTGTTGTACATATAACGTTTTGTTGTAGTTTCGGTTTATGTCTTATTTTCAGGTCTTAGTTGAAATCTAGTTCAAAACACTTGAATCAGACCTGAAAATACATCAAGGGCAATTTGGTCATTTCCAGAGTTCGAGGCTGATCCTGAAAAGATGAAAAATCGTCCAAGGCATCTCGATCGATCGATTATTTGTACAGCTAATAATTTGATCGATCGACTTTCAGTCGACTCAACTTCGATCGATCCAGATGCGATCGATCGATTTTCAGAGCACAACATTTTTGATCGATCGATTTCGCATCTTCCAGAAGGTCAAGATATTTCCAAATCTTTGTGCGATCCAAATCAAAAGTTGGGTTTAATGGACAAAAATGGATGGCGACCAGCTCTGTTTGTGCGCGTTAGAATTGATCCTTGATGATTCCTTTGTAAATTAAATCTCTATATATATGAGATTAGGGTTTTAGGTTAAAGGATGCATCTTTTGGGGGTTTCGGATCTTCTCAGGTGTATCACTTCAATTTCTTGTATTTTCATTTACTTTGATGCACGTTTTTCTGGGCTTAGTTCCAGAGAACAATTTCCTTTGTTAAAATTCATGTTCTTAGCTTAGTTTGTTTTCTTTTTCCCCTTCTTTTCTTGTAATCCGACTTTTAGAAGTTTTAATCTACTGTTTTAGTTTATTTTCTTCTTGTTTCTTTACTATTTTCCTTTAATTTCATGCTTAGATTAGCTTAATTCATGTCTAGCTAAATTCAATCTTAGGGTTTGATCAAAATCCTCTCCAAAAACTATGTAGTGTTCTTGAAGTTCTTAGGATTTTTTAGATATGTTTGATGATTGTTAAAGGCTAGAGGATCTCAAAACCCATGCTAAAAGGTTTTGTTTTCAAGATTCCAATCTAATTATTCATGAAAAAGAGTTAAACTTGTCTATGAGTTTTCTTAGATTTCTTGAGTAAAACCAATGTTCTTGGAAACAAGAACGATGTCTTTTGCAATGGTTCCAATTTGACGTGATTTATGTTTACCTATTAGAGTCACCTTATAGGGTATACTAGGGAATACCGGTCGTTTCACACCTTTGGTAGTTTAAACCGTTTTTCAATTATAGTGTAACTTTTACGTGATGCGACCGGTGTGAAACTAGATACCTTATCATTGTGACCTACTTAGGGTTTTCATGTATTGTGTATGCTTATTAGGATGTGTTGTAGAGTAGTAAGCTAGGGAGCATTAATCACTCCATACCTTTCGTAGTGTAAACATTTTCAATTATAGATTAATCTTTACGTGGAGTAGATTAATGTAAAACTAGGTGATTTATGATTACGTTTTAACGAAAGTGTTTTCGTGTCGAGGTCGTCGTAATGGTTGACGCCCATTACGTGCTCATATCATGCATGTTAGGAAGATCCATATAGACTTTAAGCATTTCATTGGTTGAGGATTGGATAAGATCAATACCTTAAGTTTCTTTTAAGTTTGCTTTCAATTTCCGCTTTCATTCCTTCACTTTATTGTTGTAGCTTCAATTCTACAACCTTTGCCTTTGTTTTTATTTTTAAGTTAAGTTAAATACACTCTTTAGATATCCCGTTACGCAAAACAACCAATAATCTCTTTGGTTCGATCACCATTACTATAGTACAATCGATACGTACTATTACGAGTGGTTCAAACTTATAAATTTAAAATCCACGTAGCCGGTTAGCCTGCTACCATCGCTCTTGTTGGCAGCTCCTTCTGAACCTTCGACTTCTGAGCCTGAAGCTGTGGACATTTAGGCCGAATGTGACCGGTAATGCCGCAGTGATAACAGGTAGGCAGGCTTCTTTTGTTTGAATGCTTCTTGACATTCTCTGCAGAATTATGATTAGCATTCTTACAAATAACATTGCCCTTACCTTTTATATGTCTCCTATGAGGAGGGACATATTTAGATGAGGAAGAATCTTCAATTTCACTTTTCCTTAGAGCATCCTGCTTAATCCAAGGCCTGTAGGATTTTAACAAATAACAATTTGGCCTAATATGACCAATTTTCCCACAATTATGACAAGTAGGAACAAACTTATCTTGTGCTCTTGGTTCCTTGGACTTTGGCATCATATGATTATTTAAGCAAGAATTTTTTAAACAAGCTATATCTACTATCACAGGTTTAATATTTAATTCAGAATCAGAAGCATGTGAAGTAGAAGTACTCATATCATCAACAATTAAAGCAGGCTTGTTAGAAATATCTGAATGAATACAAAGCATGCTTTTCAAATTATCACTTGAGAATTTTTTCAAGAGATCTTCAGATTCTTTTAATTTATTCTCTAGAGCATCAACAGTATCAAAAAGCATGGTATTCTCAGATTTCAAAGAGTCAATCAAAACATGTGATTCAAATAATTGTAAAAACAAAGACTCTTTTTCTTGCTTAATCTTCTTGAGTTCTCTATTGGATTTCTTAAAGAGTCTACCTATCAAAAAAGTATCTTTAGAGAAATAATAAAAATCATCTTCAGAGAACTCAGGAAGATTTATGTTAGAAGAAGTCATGGATCACACTCAAGAAATAAATCTAAAACACAAGTGTAACATGCTCTAATACCAATTGAAAATAATTATTGACTTCTAATTAAAACCAAGTGTGTGTGTTTGTGTGCAAACAAATATCTTAAATGCGGAATTTAAATGAGACAAGATATTTGTTACGAAGTGAAATAGATGTATCAACTCGATGGTCACATGTTTGCCTGCTTTCTACTCGTAATGTTGCATTTGCTAAACTTCTTGCCCAAATAATCAATCTATTCGGATAGATAATGCGGGTAAATTTATATCTCAAACATTTTTATGACTATTGCATGTTAATCGATATTAATGTCGAACATCCTCTTGCTCATACTCATACTTAAAATGGTTTAACTTAATCGTTTATTAAAATACTTCTGTTAATTGCTCTACATTTGTTTATGAAAACAAAATTTCTTGTTTATACTTGGAGACATGCAATATTACATGCTGCATCATTAGTTAAGATCAACCACCAAGTATTTTTCATTTTCGCATTTTTGGTTGTGTTGTATATGTTTCAATTGCTCCACCTCAGCGCACTAAGATGGGACCTCAATGTAGACTTGGGATTTATATTGGTTTTGATTCTCCCTCTATTATTAGATACCTTGACCCTCTAACTGGTGATATTTTTAAAGCACGTTTTGAAGATTGTCATTTTGATGAAAATATATTCCCATCACTAGGGAAAGAAAAGTCGTTGCCAGAAGCACGACAAGAAATCACTTGGAATAATTCGACGTTATCTCATTTTGATCCTCGTACAAATCAATGTGAACTAGAAGTTCAAAGGAATCATTCATTTGTAGAGTAATGCAAATCAATTGTCGGATGCATTTATTGGCAACAAAAAAAAATAGTTAAGTCTCACATTCCAGCTGCTAATACTCCAGCGAAGATTTGTAGGACAATCAATTAATATAGCAGCAAATGAGTCTAAGGCACGCCTGAAGCGTGGAAGACCTATTGGTGCAAAGGATAAGATTCTCTGGAGGAGAAAAGTACAAGGAAATGAAATCGGCGCTCTTGAAGAGGCCTTACCCACAAAACAGGCAACGAAAATTGATCCATTTGTACAAAATTCTTCTGGAAACGAATCCCCTGAAGAGGAAGCTCCTGAAGAGGAATCTCCTGAAGAGGAACAGATACATGAAAATAATGAGATCTCAATAAATTTTATAAGTACAGGAGAAATATTGGATAAAAACAAAATTGTTGTCGACAACATATTTTCCTTTAAAGTTGCATTTGACATTATCAGAAGTAATGATGATATTGAACCACAATCCGTCGAAGAATGTCGATGTAGAAATGATTGAACAACGTGGAAGGAAGCAATTCAGGAAGTTTGGTAGTTACAGAAAGTTTGGATATACATTTAATGGATGTGGTTACATCATATTTATATGGATCACTTGATAATGATATATACATGAAAATCCCTGAAGGATACAAAATGCCTGAAGCATATAATTCCAAATCCTGAAGTATTTATTCTATCAAGCTACAAAGATCTTTATACGGGTTAAAGCAATCCGGACGCAGGTGGTACAATCTTCTTAGTGAATATCTATTAAAAGAGAGATTTGAAAATAATCAAATTTGTCCATGTGTTTTCATTAAGAAAACAAAATCTGGATTTGCTATCATTACAGTTTATGTAGATGATTTAAATCTTGTTGGAACTCCAAAAGAGCTCACAAAAACTGCCACTTAATTAAAAAATGAGTTTGAGATGAAAGATCTTGGAAAGACAAAATTTTGTCTTGGCAAACATTTTCCAAATTGAATTCTTGTTCATCAACCAACATACACAGAAAAAGTCCTAAAGCACTTTTACATGGAGAAAGCTCATTATTTGAGCACTCTAATGGTTGTTCGATCACTTTATGTGAAAAAAGACAATTTTCTCTTTCGAGAAGATGACGAAGAAATTCTTGGTCCTAAAGTATCATATATTAGTCCAATTGGTGTTTGATGTATCTTGCAAATTGCAAACGACCTGATATAGCATTTTCAGTTAATTTACTAGCAAGATACAGTTTTGCACCAACTCGAAGGCGTTGGAATGGGGTTAAACATGTTCTATGTTATCTTCGTGGAACAACTGACATGGGATTATTTTATCCAAAATGTTCAAATTCACAGTTAGTTTGATATGTAGATGCGGGTTTTCTTTCTGATCCGCATAAAGGTAGATCTCAAACAGGATATCTATTTACATGTGGAAGTACAGCTATTTCATGGAGACCTGTCAAGCAAACACTTGTTGCTACTTCTTCAAATCACTCAGAGATTATTGCAATTTATGAAGCAAGTCGGGGAATGCATATGGCTAAGATCACTAAGTCAACACATTCGAAAAAATTGTGGTTTATCCACAATCGAAAATAGCCCAACAATATTATATGAAGATAATGCTGCTTATATCACACAGATCAGAGGAGGATATATTAAAGGTGATAGAACAAAACACATTTCATCGAAATTCTTTTATACACATGAACTCTAGAAGGGTGGTGATATTGATGTGAAGCAGATACAATCAAGTGACAATTTGAGAGATTTATTTACGAAAACATTACCAACTGCAACATTTAAGAAGTTGATAAATAACATTGGAATGCGACGACTCAAGGATCTTTCATCATAAACAATTGAAGTTCGTCATGCTAATGAGGGGGAGTAAAAAGATTATGCTAATTGTACTCTTTTTCCTTCACTAAGGTTTTTCTCATTGAGTTTTCCTTTGCAAGGTTTTAATGAGGCAGTCCTAAAGCATACGATGGCACACAAGAATAATGTACTCTTTTTTCCTTTGCCACAGGTTTTTTTCCACTGGGTTTTCCTTGGCAAGGTTTTAACAAGGCATATTCTTAGTGTATGGTCATCCAAGGGGGAGTGTTATGAATGCATTCATGCATGTGGTGGATGACCATTTAGTTCCATCTCTTGGAATTCTACACATTCATGTCATCTTTTAAAATTCCATAACATTCATGTAATACATTGATTTTAATTCATGTACTACCCTTTCATATTCCTTAACTTCTCATTATGATTCCATGTCTATAAAAGGGAGTATTGAGTTGTATGTAAGGACACACAATAATAGAGAAGAATCATACATAGTTCCCGAAGAACTAGTTTCACATATTGCAATCTTTTTATCTTATCTTGTTATTTTCTTTGATTTTACAACACACACACACACACACACACACACACACACACACACACACACACACACACACACACACACACATATATATATATATATATTATCCCTCTATATGTGCGTGTGCGTGTAAAATAAAAGCAGATAAATCTTAAACTTAATTTCATACTAAGTCATAATAACTGTATACAAATGTTATATGTCTATAAATTATCTTTAAAAAGAACTTTCATTCCTAATACAAAATTGTTCTAGTTTGCTATAGACATATGTTTATACAAAAAAAAAATAAAAAAAAAAGATCCGAAAAAAAAACTTCGTATCTCCTTCTAAGTATGCTCGACTACAGTCTTTCATGGAATAAAATTCATCCATTATCATCTTTATAATGAAATTCTTAGCAATTTCTTTCTCATTATAAACTACCAAATGATCTGCTAAAAACTCATCTTCCATTTTACTACATAATCTAGTTTTTACAAGTTTCATGGCAAAAAAAACTCGTTTAGTGGTGGTGGTAGAAACAGAGAGAGTTAACACTAGATAAACAACCTGTCAATCAAATTATAGATCTCTGACTTTCTTCAAATTGCTAATCCTCTGCATAACTCATATAAAGTGGACATATTCCAAAATTTTGAATGTTTTGGTACATAAAGCTTATAATGATCCAATTGAAATCTCAAAATGTTTTTTTCTTGCTCAGTGAAATCTTGAGGATAAAACTTCTCAACTTATAAGTTGCATATATCATCAATCTTAAATTATTAGTATGCATCTTGAGGGCTTAGAGTGGCACTAAGAATAAGAAGTTCCACTGCATGCTCACTAAATCTCTTATTTAGTTCTTGCAATTGGAAGTCTATTGCAACAGTAAATAAATCAATTCTAAAATGATACTCCATTGTCATCGAAGATTCTTCATCTTAGCGACAAGACCTATCTAGAGCTCTAGTGTAACAAGCATTCATATCAAGAACATCAATTTCATTTTCTTTTTCACAAAATGATTTAATAGTATCGAGGAAAGGCTACCACTCTTCATTTATCAACTTTTGAATAAGTAATTTTGCAATTGAAACTACACTCTTGGGATTTAAAATGTCTTGAGAATTTTGTTGTAAACTTTGGCAAAGAGAATTAGTAAATCCCATTCATCAAATGCAAGATCAAAACAAATTCAAATGATGTTAATACCATATAAGCCACTTCAGTATCACCACGTTGAGAATAGTTGATTCCCTCCTTTGAGATAGTGTTAAGAACTGAGCAAGTTGCACGAAACATTTTTATCAAGCTACAAACATAATAAAAATGATAAGACCATTGAGTATCTCCAGTTCGTTGCCAAATACCAATTTGGTTTGCCCCCCTTATAGTCTCAATTTCATTATAAGCAATCAGACTTTCAATCTCAGCAACTTGAGCAGATTGCAATTGATCATTGCATTTTGAAGAATCAACAACAATATAGATAGTAGAATTCAAATGGACAAAGAATTGATGAATATATTTTGCTTCTCTAGATGTTGCAATTAAAGCTAATTGCAGCTTATGAGCAAAGCAATGCACATAATATGCATAAGGACATTCTTTAAGAAATAAAGCTTGTAGCCCATTCTATTCACCACGCATATTACTACCTCCATCATATCCTTGACTTTGAATATTCTCAATTTGTAGGTCGTAAAGAGAAATTACATCACATATCTCATTTTTTAAAGTTAATACAATAGTATCTTTGACATAGATCATATGAAAGATCTCTCACTAATAAAACCATTTTTATCAACAAATCTCAAAATAATTGCCATTTGCTCCATTTTTTACTTATTCCGAGCTTCATCAACAGGAATGCAAAATTTGGCATCCCCAATTTCTTTATGAATCACATCTTGCACTTTAGTTGCAAAGATATGCAAAAATTTCTTTTTGAATTTGGGGTGATGTATATTTGGCATTCCATGGAGCATTTTCCAAGACAACTCCAACAACTTCATCATTAAAAGTTGCTAAAACTTTATCAAGTCAATGTATTTGCCTTGATTTTTTGAGTCCGCGCTTTCATCATGACCTCTAAATATACATGCTTGGAATGCTAGCCATCGAACACCATCTATTAAGATTTTAAGTCACAATCAATTATTCTCCATTTCTTGTTATGATTGTTTTTCAATTAAATTGCCATTATGCCGTGAATAATTCTTTATATCATTACAACATTTCATAACAATTTTATGTGGTTAGTTTGGATCTTTCCCCACATGCCCCATTAAAGGAAAATTCATTCCATCATTCACAATTTCCCAATTGTTAAAACCTTGCACTAGAAATGCGTATGATCTCGAACGGCCTGTCGATTTCTTAGCAAAAATGTAACATGGATGACAAAATATGGCATCCTTGGAAATCGAATACTCCTACCAACTTGAGTATGTTTGGAACTAAGAAGCTTGAAATCGATGACGATGATTATCTGGTTCTGAAAGTAGATATTCTGGAAGATTGGGTTGACATAGATCAGCTTTAAGATAAGCATGTCGCATTTCATCTTGTAAGTTAATAGGAATTCCTTTATTTGCAGACGTGATCTTGAATCCATTTCTTCAAGATGGATTCTTGGATATTTTGAAGGCGCTTATCAGTTATTGAAGCATTAAGATTCGTTGTTAACGATCTATCTAAAGGTGTATTAACCTCTAAATGACTCACATATTTTTTTCTTAAAGAATGAATTGATTGTTTTTGGTCTGCTCATATTTTTTTAAGCTGTAAGAAGAAATTATAGATCAATAAATTAACTTGAAAAGTACCTAAAAATATAAGATTTTTGTTATAAATTTTTACTCATAATAGTTCTTATTAGCATTAACAAGCGGAAAAGCAACAAATAAATTAATCAAACAAACCCATCAAATTAGAAAGAAAAAAAACACTAATCAAAGTAATTATTCAAAATCTTAATTTAGTAGCATCACAAACGCATAAAAATATAAACTACTTGCAAAATAAACTAAACACAATTAATATGGTCTAAGAAAAATGAATGCCTTTCAATGAATTAACATTATCTTGAGGGATTTCTTGAAAACAAATCAAACACAATAATGTGCTAGCTGAATGTTATAAACCAATAAAAACAAATAATGAATTAGAAGGAGTTTTTTATATCTTCCAAATTGTCTTCTAAATTGATTATGTATTTTAAAGATGAATATTAATTTAATAGAATATATATATATAAAATACAATCTAATTTGGAGGAGTTTTTTCCCTCTAAAATCAAAGTGTTGCATTTTAATTAGTACTTCAACGCCTAGTTTTCACATTACACTAATAGATTTAAATTCTACTACACTAATTAATTTTACGCATACCTTTTAAATTTCT
The DNA here is from genome assembly GCF_958979055.1 of Alnus glutinosa. Taxonomy (NCBI): domain Eukaryota; kingdom Viridiplantae; phylum Streptophyta; class Magnoliopsida; order Fagales; family Betulaceae; genus Alnus; species Alnus glutinosa. The sequence continues at coordinate 11,006,489 of NC_084896.1, read as the reverse complement.
CCCACACTAATTAATTTTAGTGCTACTATTTTAATTTGAACATAATCCATGCCAATTAAAACATCGTAAAGAAAATTATGAACATGTCATTGCAATTTGTCTTGTTCATGAATTGTTTTATGACTGTTAAAAGTAAAACACTTAAGATTCTCTTGAGTGTTTTTGAATTTATTGAAAAAAATTAGATAAGATAGTTATTATAGTTTATAGTTAGATTCTCATATTTCTATTTTCTTTTGCGCTTTTTTTTTTTTTTTTTCTCTGTAAGCTTCTTAAGAGTTCTATCAATTAAAGACTAAATATTGAAATAGAAATAAATAAATAAATAAATAATAAAGACTAGATCTCCTCACCTCAAGTCTATACCATACTAAGTATTTATTTTTTTCCTTAAAGTTTCCTTATCATCTCTTTTACTCTTTGACCAAATCTCCTCACGTCACGCCTACCAAGTCATATATATATATATATATATATATATATATATATATATATATATATATATATATTTTCTCCTTACACTTTCTTTCTTATCTCTTTTAGTCTTTACTCTTTGGCCTTATCTTCTCATCTTTCAGACCTTCACTTCAACTCTTCATCAATCTGTTAGAACATATGAACATATTATGCTCAACTAAAATGCTCAACTTACCTCTAGCCATCTTTGCTCAAACGTTTCCAAGAAGATCTGAAGAACAAAAAAAATATTATTTGAGAGATCTTCTAACCTATGCCTTACTGTATTGCCGTACTGATGGTGTACACAGGCTGTATATTTATAGGCTATGTCAGGGACCATCAAATATAGTAAACATCGTATTGTTCCTCCCATTAAGGAAACAATATTATTAATTGATTTTAAAATCAATTAAACGATTCCATTACGGTAATTTAAATTAATAGAAATTACCATAACCGTAATACCGTATATTATATTTATTTATTAAATATAATAAATACCGTATATGTGGAGATAATATCTTACATTCTCCCACTTGGCCTTTATGACACACGACCTTATGGTATTAGGTTCTTTAGTTTGGCCAATCATTTATGGAATCCCACTCAAATAAGAAATGTTTCACATGAATCATGACGGTAAAACCATTATAAAATTAGGTCGTCCCTTCCATGTATCATAATGTAAAACACTCCTTACATGAGTACTTTATAGATAGTCAAGCTTTATGAATGAACTTCCTATAAGTCATTCGGGTCCAACTTTATTTATCCTCATGGATAAAATAACAAATGTGCACAAAATATTTATTATAATAACTTCATGTCTATAGACCAAAAAGAGACAAACCAACTTAACAAGCAAAAAATGAATTAATGAGTTTCATATATTTCGCATGACTTTAAACTTTCTTTACTGGTAAACTTTTAGTCATGGGATTCGCAATCATTAATTCAGTACTTATATGCTCAATAGACCCTTTATGTCTCTTAAGACCCTTTCTACTATCTACACAATCAGCAAAACTCAAATCTAAACAACTAACCACCTCCAAATGGAAAGTGTATCTTTAGGTTAAGTTGTACTTCTTGGTTTCTTGCATATACCGCAAGACTTTATTTGCAGCATTTTATTGACCCAATATTCTTACTGTCAATCCAATGGTTAAGTCTAATGCAAGCATATGCTTGCATTAGGTTGCATAATGCAGATGCTTACAAAAAAAACTTTTCATCTGCACTTGTTCCAATACGTTTTGGGACATTAATCTGTATTGAATTGGTCTCTCTTAATTGTTACTGAAGGTGCAAAACCCTTCATTCTAAATCTTCCCAAAACTTTTTTCAATGTAGGCCTTCCGTGACAATTATGTTAATGTTCTTTATGTCTCAGTGAATCTCTATGTCAAAAGACATAAGAGGTTTCACCAAAATCCTTCATTTTAAAGTTTTTGTGAAATGAACATCATGTAGCAAACCTAAATCACCACTTGCAAAAATAATATCTACATATGGGTCTAGAAAGATTACTTTACTCCCACTGACCTTAATGTATATCTACTAATTAACAAGATTTTCAATAAACAATGAAGCAACAACCTTGTAAAAAGTATACCATCGATGAGAGATTTGTCACAGCCCATAAATAGAATTCTTTAATTTGCAAGCATTCTGACTGTTATTTATAAAACCTTTTGGTTGTTTCATGTGAAACCTCTTACTTAAGATCCCCATTCAGGAAGGTTGTTCTCACATCCATTTGATGTAGCTCTAGGTCAAAATGAGCTACTATATCACAATGTGAAATTATCTCTACTCATGGCTTGTGAAAGTAAATTTGGATCATCTTTAGGTCCGACATCAAAATCATACTCTTGAGGTATACAACATAATCACTAGAGATTGTTGATCTCCTTATTCTATAGTATTTTCTTAATTCTACTTTCTCTGCATTTTGCAAAGTCTAAGTAGATTCAAACCGAACCTATTCTTCATGAGTTGACAATTCTAAAACTGATTGTAGCTAAGGGTAATCAATTTGATTTTCCATAAGTACAATCAAACAACCTTCATATGAAGGGGCTTCAATCAACTCTCATGTTTCTTCTAAGTAAAACCTTTTGAGGATAGACACTCCCACTAGGTTTAACATCCTCTAGAAATTCTACAATCAATAGCTCTAGAGTTATATGAAGGATAATAAAACTTAAAACCCCTTAGAGTTTACTATATAGCCTATAAAAGCTCAGCTAGTTGTCCTTGAATCTAATTTCCTTAGGCGAGGATTGTAAATCCCATCTTTAACAAGGCAACCCTATATGTGTAAATAATTTAAACTTGGCTTCCATCTATTTTATAAAAGGTGTCTTAAGGACAATCTTAAATGGAATCCTGTTTAACATATGCATAACGGTCTTCAAGGCTTTACTCTATAAGGGTAATGGCAAATTAGTATTACTAATCATTTCCCTTTTGTGTGTACCTACCATAATACTCTTTGCCTATATCAGATCTTATGATCTTCATATTGTTTCTCTTCTTCTTCCTTATAAGTATTGAAAGCATTCAATACCTCAGCCTTATCATTTAGAAGATAGAGATACATAAACCTTATATAGTCATCACTAAAAGAGAAAAAATATTTTTGACCATTTAGCAATGAGTATGAAAAGGTCAACACCTATCAATGTACATGATCTCAAGAATGTCAAAAGGCTCTCTTCGGCACTTTTAGTAGTCTTGTTGGTATGCTTTCCCTTATGCAGTCTACATAAGTACCAAAGTCAGTAAATTATTATTTACTGACTTTTATTTTCTGTATGGAGATATATTTCAATCTCTAATGCCATAACAAGAGCATTTTTAAATTCACAAAGATTCCACTTTATGTCAACATCAATACGTAGAAAATTTTGTTTCAAAAGTTGGGATATAGGTCAATTTTAAATAGACTTTAAATAGACCCTCAACCAAAATTCCACCCAAAATAAGAAAAAATTTCAAGTTTAAAATTGAAATTTTTAACTAATTAAACTAGAAAATATATTTCGAAAAGATTATGGAATATAAAACATTTTTGAGGTCAAAATTATAACTGAATTTTAAAATTAACCTATAGATCCCAACAACGTCCAATTATATATATATAAACACGTGTTCTACATTTGTTGACAATGTGGATCGTTAAACCATAATCAATCCACAACATATTTAAATGAGTCACTAAAAGAGATTCACGACATACTAGATATATGAGATTATCTTTATTTTAAGTCATTTCTCATACTTTATTCAATCTTTCTTTACATACACTTAGTTTTCCTTATTGCAAGAGAAATAGGTATCTTGATTGCCATAATACTTTATTGGCACCTTATTCTCATGCTTTAATTGTTGGGCATAATTGCATTTATTGGTCTTTCCCTTAACATGAGTAACCATGTGAACACTTTATGGATTCTCTCATATTCTTGAACATACATGGTCAGGAGTTTATTTACTAACCAATTATCCTTATGTATGCCTCAAGATAAAATTCCATATTTAGAAGAGAGAATTCAAAAAATGAAATAGACCAATAATGACTCAAAATCTCAATCTTTAGGGACTTAAGCTAAGCTATAATATCTTTAATTCCCATAATGGGATTAGAAACACTCAAATGAAAAAGCATATTAATCTTTTTCCAGTCAGAAAAATATTACCATAAAGTATTTGAACATAAAACTACCAAAATGTAGAGTAATAGGAATAGCTGCAATCACCAAGAAAATTAAAATAAGAATACTTTAATGCTATGAAGTAACTTTATTTTAAATTAGCCAATGCCAATTTAAACAGTAAATTTCAACCTACATTTGGGAAAAGGTTGCATCACGCATGAATTCACTCTTTATTAATAAGACTACTAAATTTAAATATTAATAAATAAAATTCTCCGTATCTTTGGGCAACCGAGAGAAATTTTACTTTTAATACTAATTTTTTTTATCTTATTCTAATTAAGTCATAAAAATAAAAACTTCCCTTTGGGGATAAGTAATTAAATTTATGAATTAATTACAACACGATGCTAATTTTTCTATATGAAGTTCATGTGTACGATAAGGACCCTAATTATTATAAAATTAGGATGCTTTGGCTCTCCCAAAATCATAATAATCATGCTGCAATTCATGAACATCTTATAAAATTCTTTACAAGGTTCATGCGTGTAATCATGATGTAATTATTGAAAAATGAAAATTGACTTCTAAAATAAAGCAAGTGTGTGTGTGCACAATGTGTTAACAAAATAAATGCGGAAATAAAATAACACAAGATTTTTGTTAACGAAGTGGAAACTCAAGATAAGAAAAACCACTCCGGGGTAGCCAAACCCAGGATATCCACTATTCAGAAGACATGACTAGATACAAAGTAGTAACACTCACATACCCCTGATGCAGTGGTCGTACCTTGCTCTCTAACATGTAACCCAACACGAACGCCTCCCAACCAGGTCTCTTACCTGAAGGGGTCTTCAATGGAATTCTTTATCTTAGGGCCAACCCCTAAGATAGACTTCAGTTTAAGCGCAGCAACAGCACACACAACAACGGCTTCAGAGAGATCAACTCAGCTCAATAACCTTATAATATAGCTCTCTAAGCACTAGTGGAATTAAATACCGAATTCTTGCAGTTCTCAAGCCCAGGGGCCTTTATTTATAAGCTGAGGGTTCAAATGAGCGTCTGGCTTGATAAAAATGGGCGCTGTCCGGACGGACAACTGTGCGACCGAAATTCCAAAAATTTCGCTGAAAATCTTTCCTATTTGAGAGCCGCGTTCGGACGGTGTTGCCCTATTGTCCGGACGGTCGCACGTCCGCTGCAAGTAATTTCCATATAAAGGCTTCGCGCGTCCGTACCAGGAGGTTGATCGTCCGGACGGGTGATCTGATGCACGCAATTTCCATATTTGATATTCGCGCGTTTGGACCATGATCACTGGCATCCGGACGGTTGGATTTGAATTGCGATACTTGCCTTATGGATTTAACCCGTCCGGGAATCCACGTCGTCCGGACGGTTGCAGCAATCTTCCCATATTTGTGTCTTGGAAAGAAATCCTAAAGCTTGTCGAGCACTGAGGATCGTCCGGACGGGCTGCTGAAACGTCCGGACGGATGCAAGATGGAGCAGTTCGAAGCTTCTTGACATAGAGGAAGGTCCGGACGGAAAACCACATCGTCCGGACGGATGATGCTTTAGTCTGATGTGCGTCCGGATGGTATGACACGTCGTCCGAATGGCTGGAGCTTTGGACAGCTGGGCATCTGGACGGTATGACACGTCGTTCAGACGGCTGGCAGGGAACCGAATTTTCTGACTTGCAAACTGTGCAGAATCTTCTCGAAGCACTTCTGAATAGCGGAATCCCTGTTAAAAGGCATCATTACAACAAAGTGATTTTGTCATAATTCCAAGACTTTTCTAGCCAGAATTTTTCTAGATATTGTATTCTTGGATATTATTGTAAACACACCAGCATATATGATATTTTAAATTATTCTTAGGTCTAAGCATCGAGCGATTTACATATAAATGATATAAATTAAACAATCAAATATATATCTAAGATCATGTATTAAAGAAATAATAATTTTAATACACAGCACTGTAAATAATAAAGGGAATAAAATCTTAATGTAAAAGCATAAAATTAGGCTTAGCTTAATGGTTTGAAACTTGTCACTTAATGAACTTAAAGGTCCCAAGTTAAAATCCTCACATAAGCCCAATTTATCCTTATTTTCACAAAGTGCGAATGGGCTACAACATTGGGCAATTGGGTCGGGCTTTAGGGTCTATGTATAGGGCTGACTTGGTTTGGGCCAACCCACTTAAATGGGCTTTTATTTAAAATATAAATATAAATAAATATATATATATATATATATTTGTTTGGTTGGGCTTGGGTTAACAACCCTACCTAGTGGCCTAAACCTTTAGACTCGAAAACCTTAAGTCCCAACCAAAAAACAAACCTGACCCAGAAAACTTAATGGGTTGAAACCCTACCCGGTTCATCATATCTTCAACCCGAAAAACCCCTAACCCTAGCCACTGCTCCTTCACCTTCCTCATGCTCTACCACCGCCCGTAACAGTGACTGATCCTCATGCGGCAGCCTCTGCACGGCGACCTAGGGAGTTCGCCGTTTAACTTGAAATTGGGCGGTCCGTAAAGGTCGCCAGTCCCGATGATGGGACACCGAACGACGCCGGCCACGAAAAGGGCCGGCGTCTTCTGCAAGCGGCAAAGTCGGTGAATCACTGGTGTTGAGGAAATCAGCCGATTGGCCAGGGGCGACTGGGTGAATTTCTCGGCAGTGGGCTTGCGGTTTTGCAAATTTTCTAGTTTGTGCACAGTGGGTTTCATGGTGTCTCTAGCAGGTTTAGCATATACATTATGGAAAAATACCCACAATACCCATATCAAGACTGTGCGTGAGTTTCACAATACAAAAGCCACAATATTGCAATATTGCAAAACAGTGCGTAATAAAAAAAAAAAACTGTATGTGAACCATAAACACATGACCCGAGAGTCAACATAACCTAATGCTGACCAAAATAGCATAGAGGTTGCTCTGATACTACATATTGGAACATATAAACATATTATGCTCAACTAACATGGACAGCAGAAAATAAAAGATAAGGATCTAGGCTTATCTCTAGCCATCTTTGCTCAAGCATTTCTACGAAGATCTGAAGATCAAAAAAAAATATTATTTGAGGGATCTTCTAACCTATGCTTTACTGTATTGCCGTACTGATGGTGTACACAGGCTGTATATTTATAGGCTAGGTCAGGGACCTTCAAATATGGTAAACACCGTATTGTTCCTCCCATCAAGGAAACAATATTATTAATTGATTTTAAAATCAATTAAACGATTCCATTACAGTAATTGAAATTAATAGAAATTACTATAACCGTAATACCGTATATTATATTTATTTATTAAATATAATAAATACCGTATATGTGGCATATAGGCCATATATGGAGATAATATCTTACACAATCATCACACCTCATGTCACTGAGTCACGACTTCTTAAAGAATCAAAAACGACATAGAAAAAAAATGGTGCCTTTCTCTTCTTAGCTCTCAATTCCCACTCAATCATTCCCCGATTCCCACCTTCTTTTCCTTCTCTTATGGACCTACAACTATTTCTTTTAGAAAAGCCCCAAATTCCAAAGTATAGATCATATTATAGTCTATAGACAAGTGAGAGCAAAGAACTCACAAGACACTGATGCCTGCGGTTGGTGGTGCGTGGACGGCCAACGGTGGATGTACAGATAGATCGACAAACCGACAGATCGTGGTCTTTCCAAATCGGTTCTTAGAATCTCAGTTCTCTCGCCTCCTGGTATTTCCACAACCCAAGAGTTTTTTCTTTTTCTTGGGGCTGGGTCACATGGTGAGATTGAGAGAAATTTAAGAGTTGTTGAAAAGCAAATTTTGCCCCCTTTCCCCTTGTGCAGTGTGCACTTTTTGATTGACAAAGAGTTGCCGTGTTAGAGAGGATCAAAGGAACGATTTTTTTTATCAGCCCATATATATATATATATATATATATTCAGTTTACCTATCTACAACCTATGTACGTGGCTTCGTGCAACAATTTTTTTTTTTTTTTAGTTTCAGGTACAGCCTGTTGTGACTAAGGGCATCATATGGTTAGTAGTCTAATAGAGTAAATTTTTAGGGGAGTGAATTTTCATTTTTTCCGGGGCCATCAAATGGTTTTAGTATAAAAAATATATTTTTTTAAGGGTTTTAAAATTCTTTGAGGTTGCCATGGACGCTCCAACCTCTAACGAGCCTCCGCATCTAGTCATGTGAGATTGATGATAGAAACATAATATTTTATCTTAAAAAGAGAGGTTCCCAAATGAGACATAGTGAAAGACTTTGAAGTTCAATACTTTCTATTGATGTATTGCAAAGTATATATAAAACAAGAGTTTTCGTGATTTGAGATCAATTACGTAAATCCTATTTAGAATTTGAATCACAAGCGGAAGATCAAATTATCTATCTATCTATATTTGTATTACAAAATAATAACTAAAGCTATTGATGCTATGAGAAGTGTCCTGCAATAGAGAGGGGACTTCACGTGTATCTACTGAGATGGTAGGGATATTGTTATTAGCCACCAGCAAGCTAATGGGGACAGAACAAACCATAAGCTTGTCACGTAGAAATGCAAATCGAGCAGAGCTGAGACCCTTAGTGAAGACGTCAGCAAGTTGATCATGATTGCTAATATACTTGATGGAGATATCGCGATTGAGTACCTTCTCTTGAATGAAATGGTAGTCAACTTCAATATGCTTAGTTCTAGCATGATAAATGGGATTAGAAGCAAATGCAAGAGCCTCAATATTATCACACTATAGACGAGGAGTAAAAAAAAAAAGGAATACAAAGATCCTTAAATAACATGTGCAACCAAAAGTGATCAGTGGTGGCAAGGGTCATGGCACGATATTCAGCCTCTATACGATATTCATACTAGAACGTGCAACCATAGATTTGTTTTAGTAGTCCAAGAAATTAGAGAAGAACCCAAAACAATGCCAATACCAGTTGTAGAACGAGGATCATCAGAATAATCTGCTTAGTCAGAGTCACAGAACGCCTGAAGAATCAAGGGACCTTTTGTATACCATAAGTCGTGGTCAATCGTTCCTTTAAGATAACGAAGGACTCGTTTAGCTGCTGTCCAATGATGAGTAGAAAGATTATGCATGTGTTGACATAATTGGTTTACAGAAAAGGCAATATCAGGGCATGTTAAAGTGCAATATTGCAAAGCACCCACTATCTAGTGATATTTAGTAATGTCAGTTGGAAATAAGGGATCTCCATCAGCAATGGACATCTTAAACCCAGTAAGGAAAGGGGAGGAAAATGGCTTGCCAACATTTTTGACTTGGGCAATAGGTCTGACGTGTATATAGCTTGCCTCATATGTAAACCTTGGGAGGACAGAATGGCTTGGATGCCTAAGAAGAAACTCAAGTTGCTGAGATCCTTGAGTTTAAACACCTGTTGGAGTTGAGCAATAATACAGGCAATATTGGGGGTAGATGTACCAATAAGGAGGATATCATCCACGTAAATCAAGAAGTAAAGATGCACATGTCCATGATGAAACACAAATAAAGGGCTGCCAACAGAGGAAGAAACAAACACAATATCCAGCAACATTTGAGAGAGGCGTGTAAACCAAGCACGGGGTGCTTGTTTAAGACCATACATGACTTGTGCAATCTGCAAACATAACAGGGAAAATGAGAATCAATGAAGCCCCTTGGTTGTTCAATATAAACCTTTTCCAGTAAATGTCCATGGAGAAAAGCATTTGACATATCTAATTGTTGAATACTCCAATTGAACTGGACTGCAAGTGTAACGCCCCGCTTTTACAAAAAGTGTAAGTGAAATTTTTTGATTTTCACGTGACATTACTAACTTATCAGAGATAAATATTGGCAATGGATTATATATAAATATGATAAAGACTTGGGAATTGAATGACACTTCTGAGCTTCTACTAAAATACCTCAAAATAGATATAATAAGCCAGTCAGTATAATTACACAAAGCAATGGTAGTCATGCCTCACAGGGCAAGATAGTCATACAAGCCAAAATATCTAACATAACTGCCGAATTATAAATATTGTCTTGAGCTAGGTTAATGAACTACAACATGGTAGTTCCCAAAAAGGGAGGCGATCTAGACTCTAATACTAGTATCAGGATCCACCTAAACGTCTGGATAGTCCTGATATTCTTCTTCCTCATAACCTGATTTAACATATAATAAAAAGAAAACAACAACACAGAAATACTAAAGTGAGTCCATTGTTTCCCATAATAATATGAATGCTGATTTATTTAATAAATGCTACATAATGCAAATTGCCTTATAGTCACATGTATAAGCAAAATATAATCTATAGTCGCGAATCATAGACATAAATTCAATATAAACATAATCATAAGGCAATGACAGTTTTATAAATGCAGTGTTTTAGGTATTTCCCTTTTTCCACTCCTCTGTTGGCCTTGGCACGGTTAGAGTTTTATTTGAAGCCTTGGCTTCCTCACTTTAACTTTTAATTATATTCTTTGAGAGCCTTGGCTCCTGGAAACCTTGGTTTCCCTGGTGACCTTGGTACACCAGTTTTTGTATTTATTAATTTCTTTTTAGGTTTTTCCTTATTCACTAAGAACCTTGGAACTCATGTGAAGCCTCATGTACCCACTGTGGATCTTGATCCAACAGCTTGTTATTAGACAGATTATTAAGAATAATAAAATATGCAAAACCACATGCGCAAACAAGTAAATAAAACAGTATCATAAAATCATAGGAAAAATCAACCAGCTTCGTCCTCAGTAAGTATAGAGATACTTACTAATTTGCTTCAACGGTTCTCCTCAAAACTGCATAATCATAATCAATAATAATAGATTAATTAAAGGTAGTACAAAACAATTATTATTATCACTATATTTATTCAAGAAATTATTATAACAATGATTCTAATACTTCTATTTATAAGTTGGATGACGTAACGGTTTTAATATTTGGTTTTATTAATTATGATACTAATCGCCATTTTATTGAGTAATGAAACCACTATAAATATAATCAAATGTTTTCTTTTACTAACCATTAGTTCCAACTAATATATATATATATATATATATATATGCATATAACTCACACACAATCATTCCATCCCATTTGGGATTACCCACATATATAAATCCACACACACACACACTCCTTCTTCAAGCCCTCACTTTTATCAAAGTCTCACAATACCATATACATATACACATCACAAGTCATTAAACCCATAATCTCTCAACACACTCATTTTAGGTAAGAAATTCCAGCGCATATCTCCTTTTTAACACGCAAATTCTTATATTTATATTTTCTCGATTCACTTTACAACACATATCTTGCACTCATTTTCCTTCACACACAAACATGTTAACCATTTACACATATATCAACAACTCTTACACCATTACTTCACCAAAGCAAGAGCAAATCATAGTTTTAAAATAGCAAAAGGATTACTCACCAATTATTGAACCGAAACAGATCAAAGGAGGAAGGAAGAGTTGCTGTCCAAGTGAGTTGTGCTTGCTGGATTTTGGATTTAGAAGTAAGAGTTTGTTCTAACTTAATTTCCACTGATTTGAGGTAAAAAGGGAGCAATCTAAGGCTTAGTTTTGGCTTATAAGGAGCTTGAAAGCATGGTAAACCAAGGAGATTTTCATGCTCCAAGTCGCAGCACTAAAACAAAGAAGAAGACAGCATGGAGCTAAAATTTGGCTTTCTCTTCATGGAAATTGATCATCCATGCATACTATATATAATGACCTTGAATGGTTGAGATCAAGCCAGCAAAAAGATACTTCAATGGTCGGATTTGAGCCAACCAATCACCCAAAATCGTAGCCCAAATCCCCTAGGCTACTATTCCACATCTTTAGATAATGATTATATAAAATCTATAAAAATCTAGTTGGTTTTGAACTAAATTGGCTAACTAGACTAAGTAAGAGACTAACTAGAAGGGGTATAATCATCTGGTATCGAAATCATGGTGTGGGTCCAAGAATTGGAGGTTGAAAATCATTCATCGCTGTTTCAACGTAAACTGCACCGCATTGGATAATTAAGTAGCTCGATAGACTATTCAGCCGCTCGATCGACTTCGACTCAGAATTGCTCGATCGACCATAAAGTCGCTCGATCGACTCCATTTTTCAGGCAAATGTTTTGTCGCTCGATCAATTCAATACTCGATCGATCGACTCTGCTTCCAAAGTCGCTTGATCGACTGAATAGTCGCTCGATCGACTTTGGTTAGTAATTTTCTTTACTAAATCAATTTCTATACTTGCATATATATATATATATATATATATATATATATATATAAACACAATCCCATTTAAGCTAACAATAATAATTATTAAGCCTTATACTTATGCATGCATATGCACATATTTATTTATTTATGCATATCCCCAAGTGTAATATTCTTCCGGGTATTACAGCAAGTGCCAAAATGACCCGGATGGTGGAGGTTTTGACTATAGGGCCGAAAGTTTTTGTAAAATTTACACCACTTTCTTGATCAAACCCCTTAGCAACCAACCTTGCCTTATACTTATCAATTGATTCGTCTATTTTCTGCTTGATCTTGTACAGTCGTTTATTCCGCATGATATTATGCTGAGAAGGACGAGGACATAATGACCACGTTTCGTAAGCAAGTATAGCATCAAATTGATCCCCCATGGCAGCACGCCATTCAGGAGACAACACGGCTTGGAAGTAGCATGTAGGTTCAAGGGGAACCGAAACATTGGTAAGTGCACATAGAGGATGCTTCAAGGAGAAGAAAGCTATGTAGTCTGTGAAGTCACTAGGCTTCAAATTACCGGTCTTAGATGGTGTGACCATTGAATGAGATGGAATAATGGCTTAGGAAGATTTGGCAATGGAGGAATTACTGGATCAGTGGATACAGACAGGGGTGAAGCAGACATTTGAGGAATAGGGGAAGTGGCAGGTGACGATGGGCTCGGAAAAGGTGAGCTTGGATCTTGGAACTCATGGGTGGCAGAGATGTTGGAATGAGAAACAACACTTGGAATCATGGGGGGTAAGGGAGAGGCCAACATAGGAGTTTGCAAGGAATTAGGTGATGCAAAATCAGTACTGGCAAGGAAGGAAACAGGGGATACCGAAACAGGGGTGACCGTAGGAGATAACAAACCCTCTTTGGCAAGAAACCTTGTTTCGTCAAACACAACATGCCTCGACACATACACCTTAAGAGAAATAGGATCTAGACAGCGATAACGACGTTGATTGGAGCTATACCCCTAGAAAAATGCAATGTTTACTCCGAAACATGAATTTATGAGTGGAGTAGGAACATAAAAGTGGAAAACAAGAACACCCAAAGGAACAAAAAATAGAATAATCTAAACCTTTGGTAAATAGTTTGAAATATGGTAAAACATCACCAACGACCAAAGAAGGAAGACGGTTGATAATGAAAACAGATGTGACAAACGCATCAAACCAAAACAGAGAAGCAAGATGGCATTGAGCCAATAAGGACAAACCCATTTCCATGATGTGTCTATGCTTGCGCTCTGTCACACCATTTTGTTGTGGCGTATAAGGACAAGAGACACGGTGAAGTATGCCATGAGTGACCAAGAAATGCTTAAATTAATTAGACATAAACTCACCACCACCATCAGATTGAAATTGTTTTATTAAACAAGAGAATTGATTTTCCACAAGATATTTAAGTTGGACAAAAACAGTAAACACATATGATTTATTATGAATGGAATACAACCAAATAAACCCAAAAAAATCATCAATAAAAAAAAACATAATACTGACAGCCTCCTAAAGATTTAGGAGAACATGACCAAACATCTGGGTGGATGAGATCCAAAGGACACAACGAGACATGAGAAGAAGCTTGAAATGGAAGTTGCTTGCTTTTGCCAAGTTGACAAGGTTCATAGAAACCATCTGACTACTTTACCTCACTAACCGGAAGAGAATTGCTACAACAATTGAGACACAACTTGCTAAGAGGCATGACTGAGGCGAGAATGCGGCTCAACAGCAGAAGTTTTGACACTTAAGAGAGCAGTCAAGGCATACTGCATATTGACCAAAAAGGAATGCAAATGAAGAGGGTAGAGACCTCCTTCACTTCTGCCTTCCAAGAGCGTGAGTCTTGTACAGTTGTCCTTAACAAAGTAATGTGAACCAGTGAGGATAAAAACAACCATTATCTCGACAAAATTGATTAATGGAGAGGAGATTAGCATAAGCCTGAAGGCAATGTAAAACTTTAGAAAGTTGAAAAGAAGATTAAGGAGTATGAAAACTCATAGAACCAGTTTTTGAATCCTCAAACCAGTGCCATTTCCCACATCTACATCTTCAGACCCCAAATATGGTTGCTGGAATGACAGATTCTCAAAGTTGGAAGTGATGTGTTGATTCACGGCACTGTCAATAAACCAAGGACCATTCTCAGAAGCAGGGTTCTAGTGAGCTACCATCGCAGACAGTTGAGCAAGAGGGTGGCGGCCTTGGAAGGCATGATCCATCTTATGAAAAGCAATACAAGGATTTATGACTCAACTTCCCGTAGATTTGGAATGGGGATTTAGGACCAACGAAAGACTGTGAGGTAGACTGAGATTTTGGAGGAGGATATGAAATAGGTTAGGAAGAGGATAAGAGATGGGAATATTGCTTTCCTGAGGCTTTAGGCTTACGGTTGAGGTTGTAAGCATTGGGTTTGGAGGAAACATGGCAAAATGGTGACTATCAGCAGTAGTGGATGAGTTTTGACTATCCAACAAAAGCTCGTAAGAGAGCAATTCATCATGAAACTCAATAAAAGTAAGGGATTTGAAGCGGGAAGCAACTAACAGAGATGTGATAATAGGAGTAAAAGAAGGGTGAAGACCACCAACCATATACCCAATAAGAGCATCATCAGTGACAGTTTGACCCACAGCTGAAGTTAAGCAGCAAATTGTTAAGCAGTTTCAACATATTCAGCACAACCTTTGGAGCCTTGATTCAGACTTTGAAGCTGTCGCTGGAAGTGAGAAATCCTGGTCTTGGAATGATAGGCAAAACGGTTGGAGAGTGAGTCCCAAACTTGTTGAGCACTGGTGACACCAAAGGTGGATGACATTACTTTCTCCGTTAAAGTAGCATTAATCCAAGAAAGAACAAATTGATATTTCTTTGTCCATATTAGAAATTTTGGACTAAGGGCAGCATTAGCTTTCCCTTGATCATCCAGGAGGAACTTGGAGGGGCACGATTCGGAACCATCCATGAAACCCATCAAGTTGTTAGTCTTCAAAATTGGAATCACTTGGTTGGACCACGTTATGTAGTTGGGCCCTTCCAATTTGAAGGTCATAAGTTGATCAATATTTGGCGGAATGAACTGGACAGCAAAGCTGGAAGTCATAGATAGACAGAAAGAAAAAGAAAAGAAATTTTTTGAAGAGATCGAAATAAATCTGTGTGAGCAATAGAGCTTTGATACCATGAAAGACTTTGAAGTTCAATACTTTCTATTGATGTATTGCAAAGTATATATAAAACAATAGGTTAAGTGATCTGAGATCAGTTGCATAAATGGTACATCAAAAAGAGTGCAAACTCAAGTGCAGGCTTTCACAGTTAATAAATTCCTGCTAAGTACGAGGTCGATCCACATGGAATGGTAGATACAAAGTAAAATTTCTATTATTGTGCAGAAAGATTTTTCAACTAAAGTGGAGCAATGGAGAGATGGAAAACTAAAATTTAATTAACTAAACTAAATTAATAAAAGTGAATTAGAGACTGAGGTTTCAGAGATCCACCTAACATTATATTACGTATTCCCGAGACAAATATTTTTAACTCAATTAGGTAGAGAATCAACTCTTATAATCAAAAAATAAAAGGATTAAGCACAAATTAAATATAAAATAAATTAAACATGGATTGATTGAGAATTTGATTTTAATAACATGTTACAATAAATTAAGCATTCAATATATTTTCAAATCATAATAAATCAAACAAAGTAAGCATTTGATATAAACAAAAATCATAATGAATCAAAATAAACTTGTAACATGAAACTATCAAATAAAAATCATCCCCAAAATTTAATCATTAATCTATGAAGAACAAATAAAATAGTTTCAAGAACACATAATAAAAATTCTAGGTTTTACCCTTAACCTTAGCTAGAGATTTAGCCACTCTTAACTATGAAAATAAATTCCATAACTAAAGTACTAAACATCAAACTTAAACAACTAAAAGAAAATAAATTGAAAATAACAAATAACTAGAACCAGTCAAAAATCTCCAAAAGCCTTCTAAATAATCCACTCTGTCACTGACTTGAAGAGAAAATGACTACAGAAAAATTCATCCCTTTTTTGTTGTGCCGTGCAGCTGCTTTTATAGAGAATAAAAATCCTATTGCTATTGGGTATGTACAACACATCCAGGGGCGGATTTTTTTTTTTTTTAATTTTAATTTTTTTTAAGGGTTAATGTATTGATGCCCCCTACAAAAAATGAATTCAACCCCCTCCCCCCCCAAAAAAAAAAAAAAAAAAAATCTACTACCTACTACTATAATTTTTTTCCTTCAAAAAAAAAAAAATTGCCCTCAAGTCTCAATACTCAACAGGACGCAGCAGACCAAAAACAAGAAAGAAAGAAAAAGAAAATAAAAACCAACTCATAGAGGCTACGCAGCAAATAAGGAAAAAAAAAATAATATCAGCAATAAATAGATCCTCTCCAACACGACAAATGTCAATAAAAAAAATTCACACTGCACAAGGAGAAAAGGGGGCAAAATTTGCTTTTCAATTTTCAACAACTCTCTCAAATTTCCCTCAAAGCCTCGATCTCATCCTGTCTAGTGTCACCCAACCCCAAGAAAAAGAAAAAGGAAAAAAAAAAAAAACACTTGTAGTTGTGGTTTAGTCATCAGTGGTTGTGAAAATACTGAGAGGCTTAGAGGCGAGAGAACTGAGATCTGAGAGCGTCGGCCGTCCACGCACCAGCAGCAGCAGCAATCAGCACTCATCAAGCACAGTGAGTTATCTGCTCTCACTTCTCTGTAGGCTCTAAATCTCTAAAATTGTTTTGCTTTGAAATTTGGGGCTTTTCTAAAAGAAAAATCCATAGATGACCATAAGGAGTCTAAGACAAGGAGAAGATCAGAAAAATGTGGGAATCATAATGGTGGAGTGGGGGTTGAGGAGAAAGACACCATTTTTGTTTTTGTTTTTGTTTTTTTTTTGTTTTTTTTTTTGTGTGTTGTGTTTCAAACTTCTGATTGAGTGTTTCTATGTTTGATTCTTTCATTTATTTGAGATGGTGTGAGACTTGAAGACTTGAAGTTGAAGAGTGGAGTGAGGACTGAGGATGGAGTGCTTTAAGTTACACATCCTATTTCTTCTCTTATTTGCCTTTCTTTTCCTTTCACGTTAGAACTATCTTCACGGGCGGAGCTAGGATTCTTGAGTTGGGGGGGCTGGACCTAAAGAAATATATATATAGTTTCACAATATGTTTGCGTGCTTGTAAAATATAAGATTTTTATTAGAATTTTTTACTCATAATAGTTCTTATTAGCATTAACAAGCGAAAGAGTAACAAATAAATTAATCAAATTAAACCCATCAAATTAGAAAAAAAAAAAAAATCCAATAATCAAAGTAACTATTCAAAATCTTAATCTAACAAATAACAACATCTCAAACACACAAAAATATAAGCTACTTGCAAAATAAACTAAGCACAATTAATAGGGTCTAAGAAAAATGAGTACCTTTCAGTGAATCAACGTTATCTTGAGGAATTTCTTGAAAACAAACCAAACACAATAATGTGCTAGGCTGCTAGCCGAATGTTGCAACTAATAAAAACCAATAATAAATTAGAAGAAGAAATGATGGAACACAATAAAAAAAGAAGTTATCTTCCAAATTGTCTTCTAAATTGATTACTTATTTTAAAGACAAATATTAATTTAATATAATAATTAAAAAAAAGTCCAATCTAATTTGGATGAGTTTTTTTCATCTAAAATCAAAGTGTTATATTTTAATTAGTACTTTTGCTGAAAAATGCATACTTTGTTTCCTTCTTTTTTTTTGTGTATTTATTTTGTAAGGTTCTTGAGAATTCTATTTAGGCTAAATATCAAAAAAACAAATTACATAATAAAAACAAATATAAAAAATTCTATCAATCAAAGACAAATATCAACAAAGCATATTTAATTAATTTGTTATTTCCTCGTATTAGTCACATAATCACATTTGAGTCATTTGACCAATTGACCAAGTCTCATTGATTCCTAATTTTTTTTTTTTTTTAAAAAAAAAAAAAAAAAAAAAAAAAAAAAAAAAAAAAAGAAAAAAAAGTCTCATTGATTCCAAGACCTTCCACCTCAATTCTCTCCCCGCCCCATGGGCCCTCGCATCAACTAGTACCAAGTGGTCCAAGTCTGAGGTCTCTAAATATGGTCCAACTCCAAGTCTAAGGTTTCCAGACCTTCCACAATATTTCTCAATTTTATTTCTCTCCCCCACGCACCAAGTCTCATTATTAATTTGATTCCACATTTCCACTTTCCTGTCTTTCCAGGACCTTCCACGCGGCCACGCCCCCATCTTCTCATTATTTATTTATTTATTTTATTAAAGGTAAACTTTCTCCTTATCAGTTAATCTCTTTATTGTTTTTATCCTCACCTCACGACTCCCTCACTGAGTCTGCCGTCCGCGACTATCTTGTTTTTGGTTCCTTTTACACATGGGACAACTTCATGCAACAACACATCACCTCCAAGCCGTGGACCCCACACATTGGTTCCTTTATTTTCTCTCTCGTACATGAATGATTTAAATAAGTTGCATCTTTTGATCTTCTTCACTTGCTTCTATTTTTACCCTCATTTCCTTGATAACAAGGCTTGTTAAATGAGGGTCTCTTTTGTCTTCTTTGTATGTGGTCCCCATGAGTTGTTTTTCTTTCTTAATTTTGATGCACTTCATGCTAAGGGTGTACAAACGGGGCAGTTGTTAACCGAAAATAACCGGTAACCGCTAATAACCACTAACAGAAAAATTGAAAAATCGAAAATAACCACAACCGGATAATCGAGTACCCGGTTATTATTATTATTATTATAACAAAACTTCTCTTGTAAATATATGTGTCTTTCATTTAGGTTGGAAATTATTTGTTTCCTAGTAGAACTAATTTTGTGTTAGTGGGTTCCATCGTGGAGGATCTGTCCATGTCAATGACTAACTTGGGTTGAAAATTTTCAAAAGAAGTATCTTTCATCTTTGTTGGAAATAATTTCTTTTGACAATGGATAGGGAAGCCAAAAGGCACTCCGGCAGTGGGTCATTGGTTTTATTCAATCGGCCCTTGTTCCTCAGTAGGAAATGAAAAAGAGAAAAGTGTTGCGTTCTTCGCTGCTTCTCCCAACCTCTTTCCTTGGTTGGCCTGGAGAGATCAGCCTCTGGTTTTTCATTTATTTCCCATTATCTCTGTCTTGTCATGCTACTTGTCGCATGACAAATATTGGATTTAAAAAAAAAAAAAAAAATTGAAAAATTCAACAATATAAGAAAACCAGTTATTCGATTAATAATCGGTTTAAAATAACCAGATAACCGGCGGTTGATAAAAACCGCAACCAGTACCGGTTGCAGTTATTAAAATAAGAATAACCGGGGACCCTAGTTGCGGTTATGAGCAAATAACTGCAACCGCAACCAGTTGTACACCCCTACTTCACACACATTCTCTCTCTCTCCCTCCTATTTTTTTTGCTGACAAAAATTAGCTACAATCCGATTTAATAAGCTAACAAGTGTCCTAAAACATGTAAGAAACACATGTGACTTTTAATAAACTTTATCGATATTAACTTCCCGTTTCTTTTTCTTTTTCTTTTTTTTTTCTTAAACCTTTCTTCTTCTAATCTAATCTCTCTCAAATAAACTGAAAAAAAAAAAAAAAAAAAAAAAAAAAAAAAAAAAAAAATCCCCTCACAAATAAATCTACTCATCATGAGAAAGCCAACACATATGAAGAAAAAAAAAATTAAAGGTCAGGTTCATTTGAGAGAGATTAGGTGAGGAGAAGAAAGGTTTAAAAAAAAAAAAAAAAAAAAACTGGAAAGTTAACACCGTTAAAGTCTATTAAAAGTCACATGCGCCTCTCATATTTTTTAGGACACTTCTCAATTTATTAAACCGGTTTGTAGCTAATTTTTGCCTTTTTTTTATTTTATTTTATTTTTAATTTCCTTTCATTTATTGGCTTGGCTGGGCTTGGCTTGTGCTTTGGTATCTTCTAGCTTTAGTCTTTTTCTTATCCTTTTCTTTTCTAATTCCTACAAAAAAAAAAAAAAATGCAATTACTTCCATTAGCACTTCATCAAGTTTAAGTATAGTAATTAAACAATATTTTCTAATTAAATATAAAATGAAAGAATTAGAACAGAATAAGGCATGATAATGTTTACTTTAATAGATAAAATATGCACATTTAAGCTATTATCAGTAAATCCTATCTAGAATTTGAATTACAAGCGGAAGATCAAATTATCTATCTATATTTGAATTACAAAATAATAATTGAAGCTGTCGATGCAATCTATTAGTTGCAAGTCTGCTTATCAATGCAATCTTGAGTAGTTGGACTGAGATGAGAAATATCTTGCAATAAAGAGGGGACTTCACGTGTATCTGCTTAGATGGCAGGGATATTGTTATCACATAGTACTAGGGGTGTACAAGTGGAGCAGTTATTAACTGCTAACCACATAACATCAAATAACCGTAGCCGAATAACCGGATAACTGCTTAGGCTGGTTGCGGTTACTGGGTATAGAGATTAACAAAAGCGGTTAATAACCGGGTACTTTGTAACTGGTTTTATAATATATTATATCTTTAAAATATATAAAATAATAATTATTATTAAAACTTGAAATCGTATAGGTACATTATAACATGAAATATGGCTCCCAATAAGCCACTATTTGAAAATAAGCATTGATGAGAAATTCATTTTGCTTTTGCTAATAGACATATACAATGGTTAAACCCCATTTCATATCTTCCTTGTAGGTTCAACATAGAAGCCACATTACACTTGTTGTTGAGGCTATTGCATCCCGGCCCTGAAGTTGGTCAGGTTGTCTTGTATAATGAATTTATCATTCTTTGTTTACATGCTTTATCTTATAACATTTTTTTTTATAGATTTAATTAATCTATTTCAAAACTCCATTTTGGGTTTTTTTTTTTTTTTTTTTTGCATCTTATTTAATTGAGCTTATTTCATTTTTGGTTCCAATTAGTTATGAAAACTAAATAGCATAATTATTATTATTATTATTTTTTATAAAGAAATTTATCAAGTTTCTGTGAAATTTGTATTAAATTGAGTTTGGTTCAATTTGCAGCAAGCCAAGAGTGAGGATGCAGTTGCCTTTGGAAATGATGGACTTAATTAGTGCAAAAATTTGTGGCTAAAAAAAAAAAAAGTGTTTTGAATTTTTATGAAAAGCGATTACCAATTAATAACCGGTATTCAATAGTCGCATAACCGCTAGTTGCAGTTAACTTCTAACTGGCCTAGCGGTTATCTAAAGATGAATAATCCCCTAAACCGGTTGCAGTTAGGAGGGAATAACCGCCACCTCAACTACTTGTACATCCCTATACATAGTACAACCATGTTTAAGCAACATTGACCATGGGCTCCAATAGTAAATTTTATTGTCATAAATCTAAAGGTCATGTTTTATAATATTCAAGAAAGTAAATGCACACGAAAAAATATTGGATAAATAACAAAGCGCATAAAATACTCTCGTAAAATAATTTAAGATGAAGTACGAGAATGCTTGAAAAAGATAAGACAAAATGGAACAAAAATAGAATTGAAAAAACTTAGAAAATCTTAGAACATACCGTATGGGTCGATAACTGGTTGAAACCCATTCGACCGGATATTAGCAACATGTGGCAACAAGAGGAAAAAACACTGGAAAACAAAGTCAAATGACCACATTCGAACGGAGAACGTGTCGTTCGAATGAGAGAGTCACCACATGGCATCATCAAATCGCTTGATAATAGGAGATCAATGAACCAGATTTGACCATGTGCTGAACAGACTAATTTGATGCGTGTATTTAATGTTGGAACATCATTGTCGTTCGAACACGTATCAACTAGAAGGAATCTCCATGTGTCAATCAGTGTATGGTGATATGTTTCACTGACAGGACTTTTTTTTATGCTAACGCATCGCTGTTTGAACACTCATCAACTAGAATTGTAGCACTTTGAAAATTTATATAAATAGCATTTAAAAAACTTCACAAAACCTCATTTCCTCCCATTTTAAACGTGAGTGAGGCATAGAGAAGAGTGTTTTGAGTAGCGAAGCCCTATCAAAGTGAAAAATTGTATTTCAAGTGACAAGGTGCATGTTTAAAGTGGAGTTCAAGAGGTATAAAATTTATACTTTCTCTTTGTCCATTCATGTTAAGTCATCATAGTGTTGTTATAATGCTCATTTATTATCATATATATATATATATGTGTGTGTGTGTGTGTGTGTGTGTGTTGTTATACTATAGGAAACCATATTGCTAATATTATGAGAACCACATGAGTGGTTGTATTTTATACTGAGTTGTGGTAGAATAAGTGTTGGATAGTTATCTTTGTAAAAGTGTATAACAAGGGGCTTACATGCACTTTGGAAATGCACATTAATGCTCCATTGTGCTTCCCATATTTTGTTAGGGTAGATATAACATGTAAGAAATGGAAAATTTACAAAATTAAGGTTTTGTTTTATGGATTTGAAGTTTAAGCTTATGTAAAGACTAAGAAATTAAATAGGGAATTTACCAATTAATAGGTCATATTTATTAAATAAGATGAAATTAGTCTTATATTTTTAGTGCCTATATTTATGTAATTGAAA
This sequence comes from Alnus glutinosa, assembly GCF_958979055.1. Lineage (NCBI taxonomy): Eukaryota > Viridiplantae > Streptophyta > Magnoliopsida > Fagales > Betulaceae > Alnus > Alnus glutinosa. The sequence continues at coordinate 10,983,311 of NC_084896.1, read as the reverse complement.
CAAAAGAATCTAATATAAAATAATGGAAATTGGAATAATAATTATATCCTACGTAATAATATTTATATTATGAGAATAAAATACAACGGAGTTAAGATGGGTAGTTATTATAATAGGTCCTAATTAAATAAATAAATAATTATATTGTTTAAAGTGTAGTTTAAATATATGTGGGGCTAAATGTTAATTATTAAATGAAAGGATTTTAATAAAGCGGGGTCCCACTTTAATTCACATAAGTTGAGGGTTTTAAATAGAAAAGTAATCTCCATCTGCCACATGTCACCACCGGATTGGTTAGGGAAGATTACACTATCCTCTCTCAACTAATCACAAAGTGACACATGGCCACCTTATCCATTTCTTTTCCTTTTTCTCTTTTTCTTCCCCTATCCGGATATACCCCTTCTCTCACGCCTCTCATTTTTCTCTCTTTTCTTCCCCCACCCGAACACCTCTTCTCTCCCTCTTTTCTTCTTTTCTTCTTCCTTTCTTCCTCTCGGTTCCCCAGCACGAAAGCAGCCCTTCTTCCTCCATTTCTCTTACTTCTTCCCTCTCCCTTTCTTCTGTCATGCACACAACAACCCGTGAACCCATGAGCAGCCGATCGTGAGCTTTGTTAAATATTTCCATGGATTTTCTAAAGAACTGAATGGGTTCTCTTTGGGGTGTGATTTATAGGTTGAAATCTTAGGGTTTGTATGTGTTATTGTTTGTGTTTATATTTGGGTTAATGCTAAACAAAATGGAGTTTGATTTGGGTTTTGTTAAGATAGAAGAAATATAGGGTTTCAATGTGTGTGATGGCCGAATGGTACAAGCCTTTAGGGGTTTCAGTTTTTGGTAGATTTGGTTGATGTTTTTGTGATTTTAATCTATGATTTATACTCTATTATGAATTGATTTTGGGTAGGATTCATGGTGGATAAATAAGATTGTTAATGATCCCATTGTGTTGACCGAATGATGTTTATTTTATGAGTTTTGATTCCTGATTTTGATAACCTATGATCGATGCTTTATGGTAAGTGCTTGATGTTGGAATGGAAAGTGATTATGAAGGGTAATTTAGTGGAAATCAAGATCTGGTCTATGTTTGTAAATTGAGGATAATTGTGTTAGTTGATGGTTAATGCTCTATTATATAGATTGTAGAATGTTTGGTTGAATTCGGTTTAGTTTTGGAAGAAATTTGGTAGATGATTGTGGCTTATGATTATTGGAATTTTGGTGGTTTGATGTGAAGGAAAATCTTGCCATATTTGATGTTATGTTTTAGGACTTGACTTGGTAATTTATGGTTTCAGTTTTGGAGAAGGTATGGGCTAGTTTTGATGAGTATTTTGATGGGATTCAAATCTGGTTTTTGGATTAGTAATTTAATGATGTTGGTTAATGTTTATTTACTAGAGATTGAATCTAATGTTAGTGGTTGATTTCTGTAGTCCTTAAAGGCTATGGCATATTGTATGTAAATGAGGGGTTTTAATTGATCTTAATGAAAGGTTATGGATATTGAAGGTTTGGGTGGTAAGAAAATCTTGGCTTGTTGTTTGAATAGAGATTGTAATGATGGTGATTGGTATTTTATGGATTCTAGGGGTTGTTTTGATAAGCTAACTGGTTAAGTATATGGTTTGATTAATCTCTATTATGGTTGTTAGTATTAAAATGCAAGAATCGATGATGTTGGGCTTAGGTATTCACTTGGAGCCTCAAGGTAAGATAAGTTAAACATGAGTTAGACCTAGAGCCTAAGTGTAATGCTTAGCCTTGAGATATACGCATACGTTCTAGTAAGGTCTTATAGCCTAAGTTACTTAAGATGATTAGTAATTAGTAAGGATTAAGTGTTAAATGTATTGATTAAATGAGAATGCTTTTAAAATGGTAAATTATCCAAGTAACCCTAAGTGGATATGTATAAGTTAGTAAGCTTATAGAAGCACATAAATGTAATATGAATCTATTATGTGACAACTTAATAGCTAATTCATCTATTCATGTACACATAGTATTTTAGTGTATCATCGGATTAGGCTTAAGTGTTATATGTGTATATGTATATATTATACATATGGATATAAATGTATATGGCTTATATATATATATATATATATATATATATATATATATATATATATATATATATTGCTAACTTGGTAAATAAACAAGAAGCTATAAAAAGGATTAACGACGATGATATGACTTAATAACAATAAGTAGACTAATAAAATAGTTAGTGTAACTTAGATAATAAGATGAATAAAATATGAATCTAAACCTAAATGATAATCTAATAATAGTTTAGAATACTTAGCTAGCCTTAGAAGTGGGTGATACGACGTGTGAGCAAGCGGGTAGTCTATGTGTCTTTGAGTATAGGTTCAATAGGAAAGTCTAACGTTACCACTGTTTGTAGAATCGTGGCCGGATTGGAAACTTTAATTGGTTCTCCAATGTAGAGTCCAAGTAACTAGAACACGAGGGAATGTTGGAGTCATGAGTCCAATGCAGCCAAGGTGAGTATTCTACTCACTGAGAAACTACTATTTTTATATATTAATGAATTGCAAAATATATATGTTGTTTTATAAATCCGAACCAACTGTATATTGAATATATCTGTTTTGGTTGATTTGAGTACTTTCGAGTATGTTGAACTTATTAATGATATTTTGGAGAATTGAATATTGTATGTGGAGTGTGAAATGAATTGTGTGACTTTGTGCTGCAGTTGGGAGATTTGAATATTGTAAATGGTGTTTGAGAAACTGGTGTTGTGGTATGTTTGTGGATTTGGGTGTTATCATAAACTGTTTTGGAGCATTGTGCATTGATGCATGGTTACACAATCTTGGGGACTCGAATACTTGAGTTTGGGACTCGGCTATTTGTGTCTAGGACACGACTATTTGAGTCTGGGACTCGGCTATTTTTGTTTGGGACACGGCTAACTGAGTTTGGGACTCAGCTATTTGTGTCCGGGACACGACTACTTGAGTTAGGGACTCAGTTTCTTGAGTCAGGGGCTCTGGAGACTTGCATATACATACTGGTATCATGTTGTATTTGTGTGTGCTGTTTTCATAATATGTATTGTAGTTTTTATACTAAACGTATTAGTTGCATGATTTAAGATGCATTGAGTTTGAAAGTATGTAGATGATTGCATCACCTCGAATTAGAGATGCCATTGTCTATGTAATACCACGCGGGTTGCCGCTTGAAGGCAATAAGTTGTTGGGAGTAGGTATGGTGTTATGGGATGCTAACGTCTATGTAAGGCCACGCGAGTTGTCGTTGTTCTTCAGCTAAGACGTGCTCGTATAATAGGGTCTCACTCTAGTACTCGCATGATCACACTGACGTTCAAAGGCAATAAGCTTGATGGTGTAGTTTTAGTGTTGCCTAATTCGGGAAACGTAGATGTCTTAGTACAAAAGTAATATATTGTAGATGGATTTATATGTAGAAGCTTCCAAGGTAGGATGATTGGAACTTCTATATATGTTCACAGCTACATAGTATGCTTTAAATGTTTTCTATTAGTCGGTGTTTGCTGTATCAGCTATTGGGGTTTTTCAAACAAAAGTTTATAAAATTGGTAGCTGTTATAATGCTCGCGAGACTATAAAGGAAAAGTTGGTTCTTTGCGAAAACTCAGTCAGTTTAATATCACCGAGGTCTCGGTATTATATACTAAGACAATAAACTCATCCTTTCACCTATACAGATGTGGCAAACCCCCACAATCGTATAGATGATGTTCATTTGGTTGTAGGTACTCCTTTACAATTGATGGTTTGGTAGCAATGTACTTAGGACATTATGACTAAAGCTCGCCATGACGGTCGTAATCGCTGGACCACGGGTGTCCACTGTTTTATAGTTTTAGATTTATGGCTCGTGTTGCCTGTGACACTGGTACAGTCGAGCCATTATTGTTATGTAATTATTGGTTGATAAGACTTAAACAGATAGACGTTAAATAGCTCTTTATTGTAAATAATTTAGGATAGATGTATGAGTTGTGATTTTCGCTATTCAGGTTTATGTTTTCCGTTGCATAGATAGATATATGTTATACTCTAATTATCAGGTACATGATATGGGGCATGTACCATATATTGGCTTTACGACACATCGTCGTGCCACTGTGAAGATCCGTTTATATTTTAAAAGATTAATGTTTATGCAAATGATTTGTATAAAAAAAAAAAAAAAGAAAAAAAAAAAAGAGTCATCACAGCTTCCAAGTTGTAAAAAGATTGGATTTTTAGCTGGATGTGGGGATAGGATTGGTCCTAGGATGAAAGTTAACTGATTAGAATGAGAAAAACCAAGTAAATTTGTGATTTTTATGTTGATGTGCTCAGTTCTACAGGACACTATTCAAACACCTATAAAGTGGGTCAACTCGAGAGAACTTCGGTTGATGGTTGAACAGAGCGAAAAGATAGAGTTTGATCCAAGAGCCTCATTCAAAGCCCGATTGTAGACCATTCAATTGAGGGTACCACAAAGAGCTCTAGTCGATATCCATTTTGTTAGTTTGTGATTGGCTACATTCTGTTGGACAAAATCACTTCTATGTAATGTTGCTTATTTATCAGGGATGTTTATATTCAGAGTCTACATTTCAGTTATGTGCTTCAAGAAGATTCTGTGTGGATTTCAAGACAATGAAGTTCAAGTCTGATGTGTGTTTTAAATAGTACTCGCAAGCGCACGAATCGTTTGCAATATAGTGTGTGCAAGTGCGAGGTCGAATCCACAGGGAAATGGTCAACTATTAGTGTCTTGCTTGATCAACCCCATTTTAACCTAGTTCCAAAGGTTTGAGAAGTGTTTCAAGAACAAAAGACTAAAGGAAAGAGATAGAATGAAATATGTAAATTAAAAGGAACTAAGGTCAAGGAATCCACCAAACCAAATCCTACAACTCACACTCTTGGTTTCCACTTGAACACCCAAAGAACATTAAGCTTAGGGTGTTATTCAAGTTTCTTAACCATAAACCCAAGAACCATTAAATGAATCCAACACATTGACAAATCACAAAGAGTACCGAATTGAAATCAAAACATCCAATGTATCATTCAATCACAATGGATATCATCATTCAAACCGATAAAACAATGTATTAGTCGGTTGAAACACATAAAATGTCCTCTATCCACCACTAACCACATTCATTGCAAAAGATAAAGCTTTAAATGAATGGAACTTGAACAACTAACATGATATATCATTAAATGTGCAAGTGGTACAGCAAGGTTGTGAGTGTTATCAATGGAAAGGTTTCATCATCAACCCTAGTTGAGGTTACTAGCCTTCCATGACTTAGAACACCACAAGAAAATGATGAACAACCATGGAAATGAAAGAAAAGCTCTACAAAGAGAAAGTATGTGAAAATAAACTACTGAATTACACTACAAGAAGCACGAAATTAAACCTATCTACAGAGTTTCTGCTCTATTCTTTCCTCTCCTACTCTCTCTACTCCTCTTTCAACAAGGGGATGGCTATGGCTTTTATAGAAGAAAGCTAGGGCAAGAAATGACTCCTCTACCCTCCTCTAGGGTTCCTCTGCAGCTAGAGACAACCACAAACACGAAACCAGCGTGTTCTGCAGCGGAAATCAGAGGGAGGACTGCTTTTTGGCTTCTGATTGGGCGTTCTGGCGCGCTCTGCAAAAGCAGTTTCTGGGAAATTTCGATCGATCGACTTCGGGCAAAGTTTCGATCGATCGAATTTTAAGTTCGATCGATCGACTTTTCAGGATCTCCGAATTTCCAGCTATTTCCTTACGAAATTTGTCATTCCTCTCTTATTGTCGTACAGAAACAGAAAACACAAAAACTAACCAAAACATTTGAAAATAACAAGGCTAAAGGTCTAACTAGTGCAAATCAAGGGGTCCAAATACACAATATTTGGCACTCATCAAAGTCCCTTGCATCCGTCCGGACGCTCATCAGTCAAGCAACATCCGTCCGGATGATGAGAACTTTCCGTCAGGACTCCCATCTGTATCTAGAAGCTTTGAACTGTTCCAGGTTGCATCTATTCAGACATCTCAGCAACACGTCCGGATGCCTTTCAGTGTTCGACAAGCAAAATGATTTCCTTTCCAAACGCAGATATGGGAAGACAGCTGCAACCGTCTAGACGATGTAGTTATTCCGTCTAGACGCTATCCTTGATAAGGCAAGACGTGTAGAAGAGTTGCAACCGTCCAGACGTCAGTCTACACTGGCCGGACGCTCAACCTTATTATAGAAATTGTGTACAGTAGAAATGCAACCTTCTGGATTCTAGGGCAACATCATCCGGACACAGCTCTATTTAGGAAAGAATTTCACTGAATTTGGAAAGCTGGTTGCACAGTTGTCCGTCCAGACGCCCTCAGCTACCGTCCGGACGCCGCCTAGAGAAAATCGATTCACACTCGAATTAGGTCTTTTGTAGCCTATAAATAGAGGCCTCTAGGCATATAATTTGTAAGAATTCGGTATTGAATTCCTTAGAGCTTAGAGAATATATTTTAGGAGTTGTTGTGCTGATCCGCTCGCTCTCAAGCCGTTGCCGTTGTGTGTTGTTGCTATGCTACAATTAAAGTCTATCTTAGGGAGGAGTCCTAAGGTAAATGATTCCATTGAAGACCCCTTCAAATAGGTGACTAGGTTGGGAGGCGTTCGCATTGAGTTATGCGTCAGAGTTCAAGGTACTACCACTACATTAGGGAGTGCTACTGCTTTGTAACTAGCTTTGTCTTCTGAATAGTGGATTTCCTAGGTTTGGCTGCCCCGGAGTGGTTTTTCTCTTCATAGAGTTTCCACTTCGTTAACAAAATACTTGTGTCATTTAAATTCCGCTTTTACATTATTTTGTTACATATTGTTCACACACACACGGTTAATTAAAGTCATCTATTTTTCACATTTGAAACCTGACTAGGAATACCCAAAACATAAAGGTTAAAGACCTTTGGGAAGAAAAAGAGATGACCATTAGGACTAAGATGGCCGTTACAATCTTAGTTAAATGAAGAAGTATAATATAGATGTTATGGATTATAGACGAAGATGAAAGTGTAATCCAAGGATATTTTTAAGGAGATTTAAGCCCAAATTGTGAGTATAAACTTACTGAACCTGCCCTTTAAATGTTTTACAAATGCATGTTATATATGCTTGATATGCTCGAGTCTACATGTCACCGTTCGAACACCTTTCAAGTGGGTCAACTCCAAAGAACTTCGGTTGATAGTCGATCAAACTTCGTTCGACCAAGCTAAGAGATAGTGTGACGACTCTTTTTTTTTTTTTTTATACAAAAATGGAATCGCACAGTGGCATGACGATTAGTCACAAAGCCATCACATGGTACATCTCCCATAACATGTACCTGGTAAATCAGAGCATAACATCTATGTAGCGGAATACATCAACACAGCAAAAAATCAAGTCTAATAAAACTATCAACCGTTGATTACAATAAAAGAGTCATACAATAGTCTATCTGTTTAAGGCTTAATCAAATATTAATTACATTTCCCAATAGAGTGGCTTTACAAGAGAATTTGTACCACAAGCGACACAAGCCATAAACAAAAGTCTACAAAACATGAACTACCTGTGAGTCCGAAACATATGACTGTTGCAAAGTGCTTCAATCATAGTATCCCAGATATAGTGCGACTTTGTCATCATCTACATTTGTTGTACCTGTAGCCAAAGGAACAATATCTATACAGTCGTGGTGTTAGCCACGTTCGCATAGGTGAAAGTGTGAGTTCACCAACTCAGTAGTATAATACTCACTAAGTTTTCGCATTAAATCGACATTTCTTATTCTATCATATGTTTACAATAACATCTATCATTTATAAAATCCTCCCCTTTTAAAACATTTCATAGTTGATGATGTAAACACTGATATTTCATAAACAATTCAAATCATACTATGAAGTTGTGAATATATATATATATATATATATATATATATATATATGTGTGTGTGTGTGTGTGTGTGTGTGTGTGTGTGTGTGTGTGTGTGTGTGTGTGTGTGTGTGTGTGTGTATGTGTGTTCCCGTCTCTCGCTTGGAAGTACATATATACAAACCCATCTACACATATTATCTTTTTACATACATACTAGATGGCTCAGCTATACTCGTATACGAGCTTTCCAACCTTTGGGAAATACTAGCATACAAGTACCTCTAAGCAGAAAACATATGGCATCATACCTAGCCATACAAAGATACAAGCATTTCAAATCCTTTGGGAAATACAAGTATCTAAGCACAATTAAGCTTAGAGCCTTTAAAACATCATATGCAGTCTAGCCGTAACTATATACGTATGTTGTGTTCCATTCAAACTCATAGGCATAATCATACATCTAGTCATGAAAACACTTTAAAATATAAACCATGTCACACACTATTGTCGTGCTATGCATGCTCATCATCCGTTCTCGTTGGTTTCTGTTTCTGATGCCCCGAGGCCTTATATCTGGTGGTCTTACACATGCTCTTTTTGATGCCCTGGGGCTTTATACCCATTGGTCTTACACTTGTTCTTATTCTGTGTTCTGTTTCTAATGCTCTAGGGCTTTATAGCTGGTGGTCTTACACACGCTCTTTCTGATTCCCCGAGGCTTTATACCTGATGATCTTACACATGCTATCATACTAAGATCATCTTACTTTTACTTTCATGTTCATGCTTTCAACACATATCTCTTTCATAAATCATAAACATTTCATCGGTTCATTTTCTCATCATACTTTAAAGCTCAATCAAAACATATTTCAATCCATACTTTCATACTCATAACTTAAATCACATAAACCATATCTCATTCTCATTATACTCTAAAACTCATCAAAACATATTTCAATCCATACTTTCAAACTCATATCTTAAAACACATCAAACATCATCATCATATCTCAACATATTTGAAAGTATTCAAAACATTCAAACACATATCATCAAAATATTGTCGGCTTGAATTAAAACAAGCATATCATTTAATGCTACTATTAAATACTCAAAACATAGTATCATTTTCAGTGAGCAGAATACTCACCTTGGCTACTTGGTCTTAGGCTTAACTGTGCATTTCTAACCAACGCTTTGCAATATACCTTTGTATCAACACATTGCATGACATATTAGCTTTTCTAATTCTAAACTCCCAAATAGCTTTTGAATCGCTCAAGGGCTATACCCATGAAAAACCTATAGAATTTCTAGGGCTCCATTGACAAACCCAACAACAAATAACACTAACCCATAAGCTTTTTTTAGGTTTAGGTACCAAAAACACCAACTTAAACTACTTAGACAAAAACTAGAGTTTTAGGGTTTACCTTAATTTCTCACCAAAGTAGGACCCAATGCCCGGAGATCGTATAGAATACTTCAAAGAACTCAAAACCTAAAGAAAAAAGGAAGATTAAACTCAAGCTTTCCAAGATTTACACCAAATCTAGAGAAACTTGAAATTTTAGATTTACTTGCAATCGGTGAAAACATAAATCTCGTTGCGTAGATCACGTTTCCAGAGTCAGATTTGAGTTTGGAGGCTTAGATCTTAAAAAATCTAGGGTTTTTTTTATGAAAACCCAAAGAAAAATCGTGAGAGAGTAAGAGAGATCTGGAAATAAGCTGAAAACAAGGCTCATTTTCGATTTAAAACGCGGCTTGTCCGGACATGCGTCGAATGAGTCACAAATCTGGACTCTCTGCAACTTGTGTCTAGACAGAGTGTTTTCCTGTCCGGATACAACCCACAGGAAGTCAATTTCGAATTCTTGATCCACCTGTTCGAACCCGATTCGTAGAAACTCACTTTTAAGCGTTTTCTAGGTGTTTTCATCACACTTTACCTAATTAATCATTTAACTGGTCTAATTCTTGTTCTTAAGGTCTAATTAGCTTCTTGGACATTACAGATAGAGTTAGATCTGAGAGCCTCAGTCGAAACCCGATTGAAGACTATTCAATTGAAGGTACCAAAGAGAGCTCTGGTCAATATCCGGTTGAAGCATTTTTTACTAGGACTACCCAGAATAGAAAGGTTAAAGACCTTTCGGAAGAAAAAGAGTTGACCATTAGGACTAAGATGACCGTTAGGATCTTAGTTAAGCTAAGACGTATAATATAGATGTGATGAATTATAGACAAAGGTGAAAGTGTAACTTAGGGATATTTTTCAGGAGATTTAAGCCCAAACTGTAAATATAAACTTATTGACTCTACCCTTAAAATCTTTTACAAATGGATGTTATATGCACTTTCATTTGTGATTATGATCCCTCAAATATTTGAATGCATATATGAAATTATGTTGTCACACGATTCCATGTGTTTGCTTTAAAATTAATTATGAAAAGAAATGAGTTTTTAAAGAGAATGAGATATCTTGGAAACATGTGGTGTGTAATAGAGTTTGTAAAAGTTTGTGTTTGGTAACCCCGCAGTTAAGTAGGGGAATATATTTAACAAAACCCTCGACGGTTAAGTATGGAAAATACGTTTAACAATCCTCTGATAGTTAAGTGGAGAAAATATGCTTAAAAAAAACCCCTATGATGGTCAAGTGGGGGCAATACGCTTAATAAACTCGACGGCGAAGTGTGGATATACACTTGGTACCCCTATGATAGGAAGGGGGAGAAAATACTAGTAAAACCCTCTAGAGGTTAGGTGGGGGTAATACACCTAACACAATGAATAAGTGAATGTGTTAGTATACGTAATTACATAGAATATACATAGGATATGATATGATACGTATCGATTGATGTTTCGAATATTGTTTTATACATGTTATAAATTATTTTACTTCATATTATGACATATAACATCATATATGCATTTGTAATGCCACTAGATTTAATTAATTAGAATAATTAATCTATAGAGTTACTGGTAGTATTTTTCATATTAATTAACTTGTAATTAATTAGAAAAAAATTACCCTAACACTTATCAAAGTGAATAAAATAGCGGAATGCGAAAAAATTATTGTCTGAATTACAATTAATGATTCAAAAACATCTCTTAGATAAATTATAACCCCAAATACATTAAAGATAACAACAATTAACTATCATATAATACATCATTGGATTTCATAAATACAATAAATCTGCCTACGATTGTCGCTCCACTTTCCAAGCCTGACGAAAGACTCTAAGCTCCAACTCGATCTAGTACTTGCTAAACTGCAGTGCAAATAAATGTCCCATAGGTGGTAAGGTAGCAACTACGTAGGTAAACATCACATAGAAATAAACCACGAAATAAGCTCTTAAGAAAGACTCAATATGACTTTTCATGATATCATTCCCTTTAGAAGGTTTTCACAAAATGTTTGAAAAATGTTTGATCGTGAATGCCAAGTGGTCATTTTATAAAATAGAGCATGAATCATGATAATTTCACTTTATATAATCTTGCACGTGTTTGTGATGCATGATATAAAATCTTTCATCATTTAATTTCATGCTCATGCAATCATTTTCATCATATCATAACTCAATTCCAATAGCATATCCATCATTTGTAAATCTAAAGCAAATACTTGTAAAACATTTATAAAAGCGTAACTCAATACATTTCAAATCATCAAAGTATTCATTAAGCATATATTATCATAATATATCGTTGGCTCGAATTTAAAAATTCATATTATGCTTGGAAGATCATTTTGAAAATCCTTTCATTTGCCTAGTAAGCAAAATTGCTTACTGAAATTGAAACATTAAAACATTAAAAGCATTAAAACATAGTATCTTTGCTCAGTAAGTAATATATTTAGAAAATGACCCGCTTAACTTCTAAGAGTGACTCTCACTCAAGCTTTGCAATACCCAATTACATTAGTTACATTAAAAATACGTCATTAACTTCACATTCACAACACAACTCCAACCCTAGACAACTCAATGATACTTGGATATCCCAAGTTTCAGTTACCCGTAATAATGAATAAAAGTTCTAGGGTTTATATTTACTACCCATTAACAATTTTATCTAACTCATGGAGAAACTATAGGGTTCCAGCACCAAAACCCCCAATCTACCCAAATTTGCGAAAGCTAGGGTTTATGTTCATACCTTGATTAATGGAGGAATCCAAATTTTTGGTCTAGGCAACTTCAATCTGAAGCTTTACCCAAGCCTAGAGCTATCAAAAAAGTAGAAGCCCTAAAGAAATTTGAGGAATCAATCCTCACATCTCAACATTTAGGGGTAATTACATTTTTCTCCCATCAACTACCAGCCATTGTTAATATGCCACCACGAACTGACACTTCGACCAAAAGAGAGCATGAAACTACCATTTCCATATCGTTACCCCCTTCCGTTAGGAAATCTTGTTAAATCGAACAGAATATGTGATTTTTAGAAGTTAAATTCTATTTAAAGACAAAAATGCCCTTAAACAATAATTTAATTAAAAAAATAAATAAACCTAGTATATATATATATAGAAAAAAGAAAGAAAGAAATGGAGTAGCTGCCAGGGGAGGGGGTGGCCTGTTAGCCACCCCTTAGGGCGGGGGTGACCCACGAGCCACCCTAGGTTCTGAGGTGGCCACAGAAAAAACCTAGGGTAGCCGGAGCCACCTCTAGGGATGGCTCGCGGGCCACCCCCAACCTAAGGGGTGGCACCCCCTTTCTTTTCCTTTTTTTTTTTTTTTTCTTTCTTTTTATTATTTGTTTAATTGGAGGGTATTTTATGTAAATTTTGATTTTAAGTTAGGGTATTTGAGTCTTTTCACGATTTTAACAGATGGAATGGGGGTTTTGGTATGTAAATGGTAGTTCAATACTCTCTTTTGATCGATGTGTCAATTCATGGTGGCATATTAACAATAGCCGATAGTTGATGGTGGAAAAATGTAATTACCCCAAACATTTAGCTTAACTTATTAAAATCTAGAGTTCTGTGATTTACCTTGAATTGGTCGGTGAAAACAAAGTTCTTCCATTGAAAATCATGTTCTCGAGGTTGGATTTGGCTTTAAAAACCTCCCTAAACCAATACTCAAGGTTTGAGCTCAAGAACCATAGAGAAACTAGAGAAAAATTGTGAAGAGAGAGAGAGAGAGAGAGAGAGAGAGAGAGAGAGAGAGAGAGAGATATGAAAAATGAGCCAAAACTCGTGTTTTTAAGTTCATTTATGTGTCAGATGCCATGCGCATTCGAATGAGTTAAGCCCCCATTCGAACGTGCCTCTTAGGACACGTACTAAGGACTAAACCAAAGGTCCCGTTTAATTGCCAACAGGGAACGAGAAGTTCTGTCTCATGTCCGTTCTCTATACTGTTCGAACGCCCCAACAAACGGCCATTTTGTCCATCACCATTCGCTACCTCTTTCAAACGCCCCAGTGAACAAGACGCTCTGTCCCATACCCATTCACAATATCGTTCAAACGCCCCAGTGAATGGAATGTTCTGTATCACCTCTGGAATGTTCCATTCGCACGGATAAGCTCCCATTCGAACGTCAAGTCAGGTATTAGGCCATTTTCCCAAATTTCAACGTTCTTTTCACTTTCTAAGTGTTTTAACTTAACTACTAAATTATTAAGTTACTTAATTATTTCTTGGGTGTTACAGGCTATTAGTAAATGACAGTATGAGGCAATATTTGGGCACAGGTATTGTCCTACAAGTCCCTTGGAACACCGTCAACCCTACTAAGGAGTTAGGGCCTTGGTTAGACCGTTTGGAGGAAAGCTATTTGTACTTATATTTTAATATTACATAAATTTATCTGCATTATAATGAGTGACGGGATTATGCCTATCCTATTCGAAAACAAACCAATTTCTTTATACTGACATAATAACATAGGCAACACATAATATTTTGTAAACTATTATGATGTTTTTATGTTACCAATTTTGGAGAAAGCGAAATGTTATTAGAGGCTCTTTACATAAACAAGTTCCATAGCAATTTACTTACTAAGTCATGGACTTACGCAATTATTTTTTCACATGTGGAACACTTCGGTGTTTTGCAGTTTAGTAGGTTGCCAGGCTATAGAGTAAGAAATTTATTAGGGTAAAGATGTTGAGTGAATGGCTCGCATTGTTAGGTTCACTTAGCTTGGTGTTAGTTATTAACGCTATAGTAATGTTTGTTTGGAAGCCCTGAGTCTATATCAATGATACATGATGCTTTTTAAGGTCATATGTTAATTTGTCTTAGATCATTTGTTTTCGCTTTCCGCTATAGTATTCTCTGATAGATTACTGTTGTGTAGTGATTGTAATTAACTATCAATTAATTAGTTTGAAAACACTACAAGTAACACTTAAAGTTATTTAAATTTGATTATTTAACTTGGGGCCGGGGTGTTACAACATGTGAGAGAGGGAGGGGACTGTAAGGTTAGTTGGACAAAAGTGAATGTTAAGGAGGGGACTGTAAGGTTGGGAGAGAATGAAGAGACAAAAAGAGTTCAAGAGTGAGACACTATTAAAAAACAGCAAATGGAATCATTTTTTATTCCATAGTTGGTTATAAACGACGCTATTATCATACGTTTGACTTTAGTAAGAAACGACATAAAATGATCGTCGTCTAATTTAAACGACGTGAACAGGCGTATTGTAGTCGTTTAAATTAAACCGATGTAAACTTAAATATAAGTTTACGTCGGTAAGTTAAACTGACGTAAACTTAAATATAAGTGTATGTCATTTAAATTAAACCGACATAAAATTACATATAATTGAATGTCATTTCCATATTTAACGACGACAAAAATATGAATTAATGCCGTTTAGGGATTAAACAACGTAAACCGACAAGAGAAATTCATCACATTTTAAACTGCAAATGGTGAAATTCACTCTCATGATTGCCACAGCATACTCTCCTCACTATTTTTTTTTTTTTTGACATGTCCACATAAAAGGGGGAGGGGGGATTCGAACTAGTGATCTCCGCTTCATGAGGCGTAGTCCCCAGCCGATTGAGCTACCCCTTGGAGACACTCTCATCACTATTTAGTTAGCACGTACATTAAAGTTATATAGTTTTTACTATACATATATGCATACATACATAGGAAAATTAGTGTTGTCCACTAAATGGTGAAACTGTGTAGATCGAAGATTCTTGATACCCATAAAAAAATAAATAAATAAATAAATAAAATTGTTTCGATTTTTCGTCCTCTTTATGTGGTTGGTTGGACATGTGAACTTGTGACTTCATGATCTCATCATATTGCGTGCAGTGGTTATAACAAAGGAATGGCGAAAAAAAAAAAAAAAAAAAAAGAAAAAGAAAAAGAAAAGATCGAATAGAGAAAGAGAAACACAAAACATATTGACGTGATCAGTACGTACGTATAGTGATGCACTCTCTAACACAATCCAGTGCATGAGAGTGGTTTCATGATCTATAAACACTTGATTTACTTAAACATAAAAAATAAAAAATTGGGACTTTTACTTATTTAAAATGGGTAGATATTTATACTAAAAAGAATAAATTTATTAAAAAAAAAAATCGATTTTCAATGTCAGTGGAAATAAAGAGAAAAAACACTTTTAACTAGATTGAAAATGACTAACGCATGGGTAAACAAACATATACCAATTCTGTAACATTTAGGAAGAGGAGTAGCGTTACGAACTACAATTTTATTTCGTAATTATTCTACAATATCGAAATAGTAATTATAAGTCTTTGTAAAAAAAAAAAAAATCTAAAAATTTGTTAGAACTGTTATATTATCATTAATTGTGTGATATATATATAATGCCGCAATGTCGATCTCTCTTTTAATGAAAATGCTGAAAACTGCAAAAGGTAGTGACAAGAAAAAGAAAGTATATAATTTTGTATAAAACAAATGAAATGAAGCAAATTGCTGAGGATCAATCTCTCTCTCTCTCTCTCTCTCTCTCTCTCTCTCTCTCTATATATATATATATATATATATCTACTCTAAATAAGAAATCTGTCTCTGCAGCTTTATTTGCTCATAGAACTTAACAATGAACGCTTCCGCTCTCAAATCAATCTCATCCTCCTCATACGTGGCCTTTTCTTCTTCTTCTTCTTCTCTACCCTTCAGAAAACTCTTCCTCCGCCCACTGTCACACCCTTCATCAAAATCAGCTTTTGGGGTACTCATGCACGGGATGTTCGGTAGGTGGAACGGCATGGCGGCGGCAGCGGCAGGGCGGTGCATTTTGACATGGAAAATGGGGGTTTTGCCGAAGGACAGCTGCCGCTCCCCATAATAGATTTGATCGTGCCGAGCAGCTCTGCGACTTAGGCCTCGAACGTAGAGGAACACTACACCGCCCTTTCGTGCCCATAACAATGCTAAGTGCAAGAGCTTCCATGCTCTACGACCCACACCATAATTCTTCTTTGCCATTTTCACCTTGCTATACGTGTTGGAAGATCTGAAAGCAGACAACTTTGTTCAAGGGGAAGATTAATTTGGATGGAGTAAAGCTTTAAAATATGAGATGTTCAGATGCCGCGGGAAGAGATCGAGGAGGTAGTGGTTATTTATATGTCTCGAAATATTTGTACGTGAAGCATTTGCTTGAGAGAGAGAGAGAGAGAGAGAGAGAGAGTTGTTTGATGTGAAAATGTGTGAACCGTACGTGGGCTGTGGAACTTCGTGGAGTGGAAGCCATACGCGGAAGAAACAAGCTGGAAATATATGGGCCCTCTAGCTCGTTATAATTGTTATTGATTGGAGTAAAGAAAATGTCAAATGGTGTGTTTGGCAAGACAAATGATTTTCTTATACCTCTTACGTCTCTTACTTTCAAATTTACTATTAAATTTGTGAGATTCCCGTAGAGATGTATAAAAAATGCGTAAGAAATATATGTGTATCATTTCTTGTTTGTTAAAGCTTTTTTAAGTGAGTTTTTTTTTTTTTTTTAATAATAATAAAAAATTATTGATGTGATATAAAGTATATATAAAGTAGTTTTAAATTTTTTTTGTAAGGAAAAGTGAAAAAAAAAAAAAAAAAAAAGTTATGTTTTGTAGATGATCTTTGTTTGAATAGTAAAAAAACGATTAATGTGACATAAAAAATGAAAAAAGTTAGAATATCTTAAAGTTGACTTTTTTAAAGAAAAGTTGAGGCCAGGGTGGGGTGGGGAGTTTCCCAAACTAGCCCCAAAAATAAATATAAATGCTATTTAGTATAGGGAAAATTATATAAATACATATCTAGCTTACACATCTCATTTTCAAATTCACCATTGGATTTATGGAACCTAATGGGTCTCTCACAAATTTAATCGTGGATTTGAAATTTGGTTATATGGAGATGGATAGGAAACTAATATGCAGGGATGTATATACGTATCATTTTCTTTTTGGTATACAGTTATACAACTGTTATATAATTACATGATGTGGCAATAAAAATTATCATTCGAATCAATACTTATAAAAAAAATAAAAAATAAAAAAGTAGTCTACTAAAAAGTTAAAAATAAAATAGAGTGCAAAATGTTTATGGGAAGTTGGGACTCTTGGGAGAGTATTTGCATGAGCACTTTATTAGCAAAAGATGGAAGAAGCTTCATTTCTTAGCTTGCTTTCTAAGTTATAAATTGGAGGGTGAGGTTCCAAGAAAGCACAACAATCAATCCTCGTCTATTCTCCTTTTCTTTAGCTTGCAAGACATGGAAACACTTGAAACAAGCTTTTCGATCTATTAATTGTTGCTTTAAAACAAGCTGTTAATAGAATTTTGGGATTACTTATTTATTTTTCGGTTGTTGTATTTGTGGTCTTTGTAATAATTGAACACCTGTCACCTAACCTAACCCGTCTGTCCCTTAGAATGCCAAAGGAAGAGTACTTCTACAAAACCTTGAAGAGTATCAAAATGCTATAAGATATTTAATAATTTAGGCAACATAAAAGAATGCTCATTATATTCATTGATTGATGAAATATAAAAATATTTGTGAGATTTTCTTCTTCTTTTTTTTTTTATAAAAAATAAAATAAAATACCAAGCTGTTGGGAAGATCATTATATCATGTGCCAAAACGGGGCAAAAGATGGGAAAAGGGCTCGCACCTTCACGAAATCAACGCGCTATTAGTTGGGTTTTAGTTGGAACATCCTTAAATTCCTTTTCACTCCAGCTTGTTTTCGATACAAAGCTGTCCTACCAAAAGACAAAAGCATTATAGAAATTTAAAATCTTTGTGAATTGGGAATGTTAAGAGAAAAGTTATATATTGAATCACACATTATGATGTACATGAGGGGCCTATATATATATAGGCTAGTAATCATAGAGATACACGCCAATAACCCATGTGGGACAATACATACGTACACATAATAATATATTCTAACATAATCTAACACCCCCATTCAAACTCAAGGTGGAGTGTGAGAGACCATCTTGAAGTTGGACACAAGATCGCGGAATCGCCCTGGAGGATGAGACTTTGTGAAGAGGTCCGCGAATTGATCATGAAACGTGACAGAATAAAGTTGTAGAGAGCCCTGAAGAAGATGATGACGAACAAAGTGACAATCAATCTCAATATGTTTGGTCCGTTCATGAAAAACATCATTATGGGCAATCTGAATAGCACTTCTATTGTCACAGTAGACAAAAGTAGCTGAGGAGAGAGAGACACCCATATCTTGTAAAAGTCATCGCAGCCAAAAGAGCTCGGAGGTGGTCTCAGCTAAAGCACGATATTCTGCCTCAGTGCTAGAGCGAGCAACAACAGATTGTTTCTTACTGCGCCAAGAAATAAGAGAGGTGCCAAGTAGGAAAGAATAACCGGTGGTGGAGCAACGGTCTATAGGATCACCTGCCCAATTTGCATCAGTATAAGCATGTAACTCAAGAGGGGACTGAGAGGAGAAGTACTGGAGCCCATAAAATAATATCCCTTTGAGGTAGCGAAGGATGCGAAGGACAGCAAAAAAGTGAGTAGAACGGGGAGCAGCTATAAACTGACTCACCTGATAGACATCATATGAGATATCAGGCCTAGTAATAGTAAGATAGACAAGGCTACCAACCAAATGCCTATAGAGAGTGGAATCATGAAGAGGCTCGCCATCATGTAGATTAAGACGAACATTGAGCTCAGTCGGTGTGTCGACAGTCTTATAGTCTATGAGATTGGCCCGTGAAAGCAGATCAGAGATATACTCGGCCTGTGTCAAATAGTAACCATCAGAAGAAGAAGAAATCTCAGGGCCAAGAAAATAGCTGAGAGTGCCAAGATCCTTCATCTCAAAATGCTGACTAAGAAACCGCTTGAGCTCCAGAATACCAATAGAATCATTGCCAGTGATAGTCATGTCATCAACATATAACAACATAAGAATGATGCCTCAATCTATGCGATGAATAAACAAGGCAGAGTCATAGGAGCTGATGGAATAGCCAAGACTAGAGACAGTGGCACTAAATTTAGCAAACCATGCCCATGGAGCTTGCTTTAGGCCATAGAGAGCTCAACGAAGACAACAGACCTTGTTCGGAGGAGAAGAAAGGCTAGGAGGTGGCTACATATAGACTTGCTCACTGAGATTGCCATTAAGGAAGGCATTTTTGACATCCATCTGAGAAATAAACCAATTTCGAGAGGCAACAACTGCCAATAAAGCACGCACAGAAGATAGGAGAGCAACAGGAGCAAAGGTCTCCTCATAATCCACACCATACTCCTGAGTAAAACCTCTGGCCACAAGTCGAGCCTTGTATCTGTCAATAGTACCATCAGAACAAGTCTTAATTTTGTAGACCCACTTACACCCAACAACAGACTTCTCTCGAGGCAAGTCAATCAGATCTCATGTATGGTTCTTGTGTAAAGCATCAAGTTCCTCTTTCATCGCGTCCTGCCAAAGAGGGTTAGTGGAAGCCTCACAATAGAAGTGAGGTTCATGTAAAACAGCTAAGGCATGAAAGCAATGAAAATCCTGGAGATGGGATGGAAGAGACTTTACCTGAGTGGATCGGCGAAAAGCAGGTGGGGAAGTATGAACGGGAGCCTCAGATTGAATAGAATCTAGGGACTCGAGCGGAGTGGCATAATGAGCATTTGATGATTGCTGCTCAAGCGAGGAAGACTCTAGAACAATATCACCAGTGGTAGAATGAGAGAGAGGCGTCTCTAGAAGTGTGGTAAAGGGATGGAAAGAGGGCATGCAAAATTTCCCCACTTCGTGAAATAACTTATGCTCCTAGAAGACCACATGACGGGAGATGCGAAGACGGTGGGACACGAGATCATAACACCGATAACCCTTTTGTTCCACCCCATACCCAAGAAAGCAACATAACCGAGAACGAGGCTCGAATTTGGTACGTTCATGAGGTTGGAACAAAACAAAACAGGCAGAACCAAACACATGAAGTTGATGGTAAGTGGGAGAAGAGCCAAACAACCACTCGTGAGGGGTGCAATGTGCAAGAAGAGGTGTAGGCAACCTGTTGATAGTGTAGATAGCTGTAAGAGTGGCTTCACCCCAAAAAGGAATGGAAACCAAAGAGGAAATGAGAAGAGCACGAACAGTGTCTAGAATGTGCCTAAGTTTACGTTCAGCTCTTCCATTTTGCTGAGAAGTGCCTGGACAAGACAAGTGAGGAGCAGTACCATAGTGTTTTAAGATGTTTTGAAAAGCATGTTGAGTACATTCTAAGGCATTATCAGAACGAAATGCTTTAATGCATTTTGAAAACTAGGTCTCAACCATTTTTGCAAAATTGCGATAGATATCCAATAATTCAGAACATGATTTCATTAAAAACACCCAAGTGTAACGTGAAAAATCATCAACAAAAATCACAAAATAACGTGAGCCACTCATACTAGGAACAGGGGAAGGCCCCCAAACATCAGAATGAATTAAATCAAAAGAAGCAGACGCAATAAACTCACTATTATTAAAAGGCAAAGCTAGTTGTTTCCCAAGTTGACAAGAAATACAATAAAAAGAATCATTGGACACTGAACCTATCAAACCTTTTAGATGCTAAAACTTGTACCCGAGACATAGATGAATGACCAAGACGCAAATGCTAAAAAGCAAGAGATGGCGATGATGAAGCGGCAGCAGCAGAGACACTAGGGATGGAAAGGAGTAAGGATGAAAGCTCAAACAGTCGCCCAACTCTACGCCCGGTCCCAAGTGTCTGGCCCGTCCAAGGATCCTGCACATACACAGCAGAAGAGTAAAAAACAAGTCTATAACCCAATTCACACAGTTGCCCAATAGAAAGAAGGTTAAAGGACAATTTAGGCACATGAAAGACATTAGGAACATAAATGGAAGGAAGGTGTATGGACAGTGCCTATGGTTTGAACAGTCATAGAAGAGCCATCGGCTGTGTGAATTAAAGATGTATGTGATAGAGGGGCAGAAGTGGTAAATGAGGAGGCATAGGGCACCATATGATTGCAGCATGCGGAGTCAAAAAGCCAAGAGGAAGATTTACCTGGCAAAATGGAGATGACAGAGGAAGATGCATTACCAGAACAAGTGAGGACCTGGTTGTAATTGCCTCAAAGTCAGCTAGAGATAAGGTGAGAACAGATCCTGTAGAGTCGCCAGAGGGAGCAGCTGGAGCAGCAGAAGAAGAAGCACTCGCAGTAGTGGTAATAGCTACTGCAGATGCAGAAGATTTGGCCTTACGCCAACATTTTTCAATAGTATGCCCACGACAGTGACAATAGCGATAATAAGGATTGTCATGATTCTTGGAAGAAGGTCCACGACCAAACTTGTCAGAGTGCTCAGTCTGAGGAGATGGAGCAGCTAATACTAGATGAGTATGCGGAGTGTGCTGAGAGCGCAAAGTAGACAATCTGGTCTCCTCTCGAACAAGCTCACAGAAAGCCTGGTCCAAAATGGGAAGAGGAGAACGGTGCAAAAGTTACCCATGAACAGGCTCAAAATCATCCCGCATAGCCATCAGAAACTGATAAAGACAATGTTGGTCCCTGCGGTCAGCATACATCTGAGCATCAGTAGGATCCGTCTAAGCAGGATCAGAAAGAGCCAACTGGTCCCACAAGAACTACATGCGAGGAAAAAATTCAGAAATAGTCTGATCTGATTCTTGCTTCAGACGATAGAGATCAAGAATAATCTGGTACTCCCGAGAACCATCAATAGAGGAGTAGCGAAAAGCAAGCATATCCCAAGCACCTTGAGCATCATCAAAACTGCCAAATAATGCCGCAATAGAGGGAATCGTGGTGTTACAAAACCACGTAAAAATTTGATGATGTTTGCTATCCCAATCAATAAGACGAGTACAGAAAGCATCATCAGTTTCGGCAATGACTTTAGTTGGCTTGGGGATATCCTAGTCACATAAAGCCAGAGCTTGCAGCCTTTAAGAAAACTCCTTATAGATTGGGACCAAATAGTGTAGTTGGTGCCATCCAATGTAGCATGAATATGAGTAAGAATCTCATTTTGTGCCATCTGGAGATGTAAAATGCAGAAATAGACCAAAAAAATGAAATCAGAACGAAAAAATAAGTAGAAAACACCTAGTCAACTGATGCAATAGTCAACGGTCAACAATGCTGACGTGGCACAGCCGGAGACTGGCGCGTGGGATACACGCACGAATAGAGGTGGCGGGTGGGCGCGTGAACCAGGGGGCAGGAACCTTCTACCGAAACATAGAGGCGCGTCTGCCGTCGGATTTGGGCGATCTCGGTGTCTCTGAGTAGGTAGGTGGCTGATCTATCGATCTGGGCTGCAACTGGAGCGATCGAATGGCTGTAGCGTCTGGCGGTGGAATAGCAGAAGCGTCTGGTGGGAGAAGCGTCTGGAGGCAAAATCTTCAGTCGGCGCGTGGCGAAGCGTGAAGGCTCCAATTGGGCTATTCTCGACGGCTCTAGCACAGTTGTCTCCTAAGGTTTTGAGTGGTATATGCACCAGCTCGAAACAAGGACTGGAAGAAGGAGAACCGAGGAAGACAGAACGATGAGGTATGGCAGAAGCAACAGCGGTGCCAGAAAATTACTAGGAAGAGGCCGAAAAAAAAAAAAAAAAAAATAAAGGTGATTCAGAACCTGTACTTTGATACCATGTTAAGAGAAAAGTTATATATTGAATCACACATTATGCTGTACATGAGGGGCCTATATATATGGGCTAGTAATCATAGAGATACACGTCAATAACCCATGTGGGACAATACATACGTACACATAATAATATATTCTAACATAATCTAACAGGGAAAAAGGTTAATAACTTTTATTAGAACAGTTTTTCTCATGCTGGAATATCAATAGGAAGTACCAACAAAAGAGAAGAAAAGTAAGCAAAGGA
The DNA here is from genome assembly GCF_958979055.1 of Alnus glutinosa. Taxonomy (NCBI): domain Eukaryota; kingdom Viridiplantae; phylum Streptophyta; class Magnoliopsida; order Fagales; family Betulaceae; genus Alnus; species Alnus glutinosa. The sequence continues at coordinate 10,959,931 of NC_084896.1, read as the reverse complement.
GTTGATTGGTGTGGGTTGGTGGTGAATGACTCTGTTAGGTTATAATTGGCCGCATTCTGTTGGACAAATCACTTCATTGTAATGATGCTTTCTAAGAGGGATTCCGCTATTCATAAGTGTTTCCAGAAAATTCTGCACAGTTTGCAAGTCAGAAAATTAGGTTCCCTGCCAGCCGTCCAGTTGACGTGTCATACCGTCCGGACGACGTGTCATACTGTCCAGACGCTCATCCGACTAAAGCATCATCCGTCCAGACAACGTGGATTCCCGTCTGGACATTCCTCTATGTCGAGAAGCTTCGAACTGCTCTTGCTTACATCCGTCCTAATGTTTCAGCCGCCCGTCCGGACGACCCTTAGTGTTCGACCAAAGCTTCAGGATTTCTTTCCAAAACACAGATATGGGAAGATTGCTGCAACCGTCCGGACGACGTGGATTCCCATCCGAATGCGCTCATCCATAAGGCAAGTATCGCAATTCAAATCCAGATGTCCAGACGCCAGTCAGCATGGTCCGGACGCGCGAGCATCAGATATGGAAATTGCGTGCATCACATCAACCGTCCGGGCGACCATTCTCCTGGTCTAGACGCGCGAAGCCTTTATATTGAAATTACTTGCAACGAATGTGCGACCGTCCGGACGACAGGGAAACACCGTTCAGACGCGGGTCTCAAACAGGAAAGATATTCAGCGAAATTTTCAAAATTTCGGTAACAGTTGTCCGTCCGGACGGCCTATGACCACCGTCCGGACGGCGCCCAGTTTTATCAAGCCAGACTCTCATTTGAACTGTCAGCCTATAAATAGAGGCCCATAGGCTTGAGAACTGCAAGAATTCGGTATTGAATTCCGCTAGTGCTTAGAGAGCTATATTGTGAGTCTATTGAGCTGAGTTGATCTCTTTGAAGTCGTTGTTGTGTGTGTTGTTGCTGCGCTTAAACTGAAGTCTATCTTAGGGGTTGGCCCTAAGGTAAAGATTCCATTGAAGACCCCTTTCAGGGAGGAGACCTGGTTGGGAGACGTTCGTGTTGAGTTACACGTTAGAGTTCAAGGTATGACCACTGCATCAGGAGTATGTGAGTGCTACTACTTTGTAACTAGTCTTGTCTTTTGAATAGTGGATATCCTGGGTTTAGCTGCCCCGGAGTGATTTTTCTCTTAATTGAGTTTCCACTTGGTCAACAAAATATTTGTCTCCTTTAATTCTGCATTTAATATTTTGTTGCGCACTGTTCACACACACTGTTAATTAGAAGTCAATTTTCAATTTTTCAATTGGTATCAGAGCTTGGTACACTCTGTTAAGATTCAATTCTTGAGTGTTATTTTTGACTTCTATCTATTAACATGTCTCAAACTCTTAATATTGTTCCTGCCTTTGACGGTATGAACTATGGCTATTGGAAGGCACGTATGCGGTTCTTTTTAAAATCTATTGACTATTGGAGTATTATTGAAAGTGGTTGAACTAAACCAGCGGATACAGCTCTCGAACTAGTCCCTCAGAAGAACGCACGACTTTCAAATGATAAAGCCCTCCATGCTCTATGCCAAGCACTTTCACTGTCTGAATTTGCAAAAATTTCAAACTGTGAATTTGCTCAAGAAACGTGGCAAATCTTGGAAACAACATATGAAGGCACTAAACTTGTAAAATCTACCAAACTTCAAATGTTGATTTCCAGATTTGAAGAAATTAAGATGTTGGAAGAAGAAACATTTGGAGAGTTTTACTCCAAGATGAGTGACCTGAGAAACTCCATGGTGAGTCTTGGGAAGCCTGTCTTAGATGTAAAACTCATCCGAAAGATTCTAAGATCTTTGCCTAAGTGTTTCAGGATCAAGGTGACTAGTATTGAAGAGAACAAAGATCTTGAAGAAATGAAGATTAAAAGTTAGTGGGATCTCTTCAAACTTATGAGTTGTCCCTGCCCCCCAGTCAAGAAGCTGAAGACCATTGCCCTGAAGGCTTCCAAGAAAAGGGTAAAAGCCTCATCTAGAGATGACTTTGAGGAGGAAGAAAAAGTTGTAGCTATGCTAGCCAAAAATTTCAGAAGACTAATGATAGATGACCGATTCAAGAAGAAGTTTTATGAAAAGATAAAGAAAGCTCCCAGAAAAGCTGAACCTGAGGAAGAAGAAAAGAAGGATCCCAGAGGTCCAAGATGTTTTGAATGCTCAGGATTTGGGCACATACGGGCTGATTGTGCGAACCTCAAGAAGGGCAAGGGGAAGGCTTACAATGTGACTCTCAGTGATGAGTCAGAAGAAGAAGCTTCTGAGTCTGAAAATTTCTAGCCTTTGTGGCTCCACTTGTTGAAGAAGATGACTCTTATTACTCAGAGCATAGTGATAATGGAGAAGAACTCAAGGAGGCGTACAAAACTCTCTATGTAGAGTACGAATAGCTGAGGGAAGGACGTAAGCAGTACCTTCATAATCTAAACAGTTTGCAGAATGAGAAGACTTTATTGTTGCACAGAATACAAGAGCTCGAGGAAAAGCTACTAGAGACGCAGCTTCAATTAGAAAGAGTCACTGATGAAAAACTGACTCACATGCTGTCCATTCAAAAGAGCCCAATCGACAAGACTGGTCTCGGGTATGTAGCTCCTCCCACTAACACTCCCTCTACTTCCAAGACTGTATTTGTGAAACCTGCAGTCCTAGAGCCTCCCCCCATTGCCGAAGATAAAGGGAAGGACAAGATTAATGATGATGTTCCAGGCACTCAGAAGCCTCATTCCATCAGAAGATCTCCTATATGCCATCAATGCGGTCTGAGTGGGCATGTCCAACCCTAGTGCTCCCTCCTTAAAGCACAAAAAGCAAAGGCCAAGAAAGAAGTACCCAGACAAGCTAATCATGGCACTAGACCTCTGACCCAGCATCAAACTCCATGGTATCAGGCACCTTACAAAGCTCCATGGAGGCAAGCACCAAGGCATCAAGCTCCTCAATATCAAGCCCCTTGGTCTCATGCACCTTGGCACCAGGCATCTCAGCATCAGCGACCTCAGCAACGATTTGTACCTGCCAATCACAGTGGCAAATCCAAGATCAAATCCAAGCACTCTAAAAGGTCGCAGAAGGTGGAAGAGGATCAATACTATAGTGAGCCACCTATTTGGATGCAGAGCATGATGGAGTGGATGGGTCAACAGATGAAGTCCTGCCAACAACCACCCACTGGAAGGCAGGCTTGGTCAAGAAGAAGAATAACCCCATGAGGGGGAATGGACGCACCTAGCAGGAGAAGGTGTTTCATGCCTAGGATTTGGTTCCTAATCCTAAGGCATCAAGTTTGATTGCTTGACTTTTACTTGTTATATTTTATGCAATCTAGGAACTAGTTTTGTTTTGCCCCCTATTTCTCTTGAGAGAGCATTGCAGGCACTTGTTGGGGAAGACAGAGAAAGCAAGTCGAGCTACTGCTTTTCTGTATTGGCATCATCAACCTTACACAGGTTTAATCCTGCCTTGCATATGATGTTATTTCCATATTGCATTTTTTTTTTTAATAATTAAAAAAAAATGGGGAGAAATTGCAGGAAATTTTTCCTTTTCTTGGCATATCAGATATTGCATGTGTTTTCACCTGATATCTCAATTCATTATGCATTAATCTACTTTACTTAGATACGATTGAGAGTTTATGACTATATCTGCCAAGTGATTTTCTTGTATATGCAATAGTTGGATAGCTTCTTTCCTCATGCGATGAAAATGTACACTATCCAAGACTCCCTTAAAGGTACATCTTTCCTTCTCTGACTTTTTGTTTCTAGAAATTCTGAACAAGAGAAGAGGTTTTTGATAAGATGGCCAAATTGACCAAATGCTAGTTGAACCTAGAACCTAAAAGTTCTGGTACTCTCTCTAGGTTGTAGCATTAAAAGAATCAAGCAATAATTTTTCAGTTTTATGTGCTATATGCTTACACTCACTGCTTCTGTGCTGAAATAAGCCTTGTCCTTCATGGTGCAAGTAAAATTTTACCTTGTCCTTCATGGTACAAGTAAAACAATTGGATGCTGCATCTTAGGGGGAGTGTATCAGATGAGGGTGGCTAGGCCCTAGTAATTTATAAGGTTTGACTTTTGACTAATCTTTCACTAATTTTCTCTCTTGTTTAGAAAATCTGGTTGCTCTTTGTCATATCAGTGATAGTCATACCTTATGGGAAAAGTCTTCACACACACACACATTGCATGAGTTGAGTTGCCTATTTAAATTTTCTGTCTATGGAAAAATCTTTGTGCGGATTGAAATCTGAACTCTCTCTTATATCTCTGCTTAGTTTTGAGATGCTATTTGATTGTGTTATCAGTTGATTATACATGTGTGTTCTGCAGCTGACCTTAGGAAAATTAATTTCTGCAAATTTTCCTCAGTTTTCTGCATTTTCAATGTGAAGCGTCCGGACGGCCTCTCTTTGCGTCCGGACAGGTGTAGATCAAACGGACAGATGGTACTCTTGTACGTTCGAACACACGCGGCTCAGACGGCCGGACGGTAAGGTTAGACGTCTGGACGTGCAAGACCTGTCCGCATGTTTTCGAGGCAGCGTGCGTCCGGACGGTGTTAATGAGCCGTCCAGACGAGGACCCCACAAGCTCTACAAATTCCCTGGCCGCCGCATTTTCACCCTACCCCACCAAAAATCTCTCTTTTGGCCTCTAGTAAGTGATTTCTCGCGAGTTTGTGGCATTATCTCACCCCTTCTTGTCTTTTTGTGCATTAATCTCTCATTCCAGGTATTTTTCTAGCCAATTTCTTTTCAATTTATTTTTAATTGTTAGAATCTTGATTATTTTGGGAATGTTGTTGATTCTTGGTTTGATATTATGGACTGCATTGTGATATTTTCTATCTCTATTTTTGGACAAGTTCCTTTTACTGCCGTTATAATGCCAAAAAAAAATTTGTGTGTGACCTAACAAGAATATTCTTGGATTATTTTTGGCAAATCTTGTTGGTCTCTTTTGCAGAATTATGTCTGCAGGCAGTCCACAGCTCAGAGTTTGCCAGAGGATAGAGGCAGATCGAGCAGCCCTTCGAGCCAAAATCATGGACCGCCCAGTCATTGCCGAGAGGAATATGGTCCGTTCCGACATTATGGTGGCTCCTTTGGATAGTATCCATGACATTATCTAGACATATCATTGGGGATATCTTCACAGCTGCGCCTGTGTTGTGCACACCAGGCTGGTTAGACTTTTCTATGCCAACCTCGAGGTGGTTCAGGATGATGACTGCGGGTTGGTGCTTCAGTCCACTGGTGGAGGGCATATTATTACTGTTGATCCCCAGATCATCAGTCAAGTCATTGGAGTTCCTATTCGCCAGATATATGCGAGCCTTTACAATGAGGTGGTACTTCCTCCATTTATGGATGATCTCTGAAAGTTTTTCCACAAAATTCCACAGGGATAAGAGCACGCCACCACCATCAGGATCGGTGCCTTATCTTCCCCTCACCGCATGTTGGCCAAGATTGTTCAGCACAACCTATGGCCAGTTGTCAAGCGCAGTGACCTGATTTTGAAGAGGGCTCAGTTCGTCTATGCCATTCATCTTTGCTTGCCTTTTTGCCTGTGCAAGCATATTTTGGGCGTTATTTTGGAGGCCCGTGATGAGAGCAATACCGGTCTTCCTTTTGGCTGCCTGCTCACACAAATTATACTACAATCAAGCATAAGTATTGCTGGCGAGCCAAATATGAAGATCCAGGATCCACTCAGCAAGCAGACTCTGATGAAGTCAAATGCTTAACTGCGGAGAGATGATCCGGATGACGATGATATGCCCCCACCTCCTCCTATTCCTGTAGGCATATCGAGTGTGGCTTCCTCTTCCCAGACTACACCGCCACCTCAGCCGGATGTTAGCTATTCTCAGATTATGGAGGCTCTAGCAGCTATCCAGGGGGGCATGAGTTCCATGCAGCTATCTATGTCATCCATGTAGCAGTCCATCTCTACCATGCAGCAGGAGGTTCACTCCATCAACCTCCGGGTAGAGCAGAACCAGCTGGACCTCCGGGAGTGCCTCAAGTTCCACCATCCTCCCAGCAATGATGACGAGGATGATGCACCGATGGCTGGGATGCTTGAGTTTCTTTTTGTTTTGTGGTTGTCTTATTTATTTTTGAGACATTTGTTTTATACTTTGCTCCTTTTGTTAAACTCCTGGATTATATTACTCTGTTTACCTTGGTCCTTTTGAGACCTTTAGGGGGAGTAATTTTTGTGGTTGATTTTTATTACTCTATTTTACCCTTTGTCCCTTTGTGATAAAAAGGGGGAGTAATTTTTATTTTTTGGACTGGGATTGTATTTTTAACTGGTCAAGTGATTTTTGTCCCAGAATGGCCAAAGGGGGAGTTTGTTAGGTTATAATTGGCAGCATTCTGTTGGACAAAATCACTTCATTGTAATGATGCTTTCTAACAGGGATTCCACTATTCAGATGTGTTTCCAGAATATTCTGCACAGTTTGCAAGTCAGAAAATTCGGTTCCCTACCAGCCATCCGGACGATGTGTCATACCATCTGGACGCCCAGTTGTCCAAACCACCAGCCGTTTGGACGACGTGTCATACCGTCCGGACGCTCATTAGAATAAAGCATCATCCTTTCGGACGACATGGATTCCTGTCCGGACCTTTCTTTGTGTCGAGGCTTCGAACTGCTCCAGCTTGCATCCATCCGGACATTTCAGCAGCCCGTCCGGACGACCCTCAGTGTTAGACCAAAGCTTCAGGATTTCTTTCCAAAACACAGATATGGGAAGATTGATGCAACTGTCCGAAAGACGTGGATTCCAGTCTGGACACGCTCATCCATAAGGCAAGTATCGCAATTCAAATCCAGACGTCCGGACCCCAGTCAGTATGGTCCGGACGCGCGAGCATCAGATATGAAAATTGCGTGCATCACATCAACCGTCCGGACGACCATGCTCCTGGTCCGGACTCGCGAAGCCTTTATATGGAAATTACTTGCAACAAACGTGCGACTGTCCGGACGACAGGGCAACACTGTCCGGAAATGGGTCTCAAACAGGAAAGATATTTAGAGAAATTTTTGGAATTTCGGTCGCACAGTTGTCCGTCTGGACGGCCTATGACCACCGTCTGGACGACGCCCCAGTTTTATCAAGCCAGACGCTCATTTGAACTGTCAGCCTATAAATAGAGGCCCATAGGCTTGAGAACTGCAAGAATTCGGTATTGAATTTCGCTAGTGCTTAGAGAGCTATATTGTGAGTCTATCGAGCTGAGTTGATCTCTCTTAAGCCGTTGCTGTGTGTGTTGTTGCTGCGCTTAAACTGAAGTCTATCTTAGGGGTTGGCCCTAAGGTAAAAAATTCCATTGAAGACCCTTTCAAGTAGGAGACCTGGTTGGGAGGCGTTTTGGGTTACACGTTAGAGTTCAAGGTACGACCACTGCATCAGGGGTATGTGAGTGCTACTACTTTGTAACTAGTCTTGTCTTCTGAATAGTGGATATCCTGGGTTTAGCTGTCCCGGAGTGGTTTTTCTCTTAATTGAGTTTCTACTTCGTCAACAAAATATTTGTCTCCTTTAATTTCGCATTTAATATTTTGTTGCACACTGTTCACACACACTGTTAATTAGAAGTCCAATAATTTTCAGACTCCAATACTTAAGTCAGTGTAAGTATTTAAAGAATAGCATGAAATAAAATTATTAGGACAGAATTTTGGAGAGAGACTAAAAGTCCCTTTTACTTATTTGTGAATTGCCTTTTATAATGGTCTGCCCCCAACTTTTTATCGCCGCTTCCTTAATGATAATGGTCTTTGAAGTTGTTTATCTCATGTTTCTTCACTTCCTATTGTGCCCTATGCTTGAAAATGGTTATGAAAATGGTACAAAGGTGGTCAAGTGGCGTGGAAGTGGTGTGGGAGAGAATCATGTGTGTCAATTGTTTGGTGAACTCGGGTTATTGGTTTAGCATTTCGATTACATGTGCTTTTTTTCATTTTACATACCGGCTAGTTGATCCTACAAGTAGAGTTCACAACATTTTCCAGTAAAAAAAAATTACAAAAATGTTAATTTTTAGATTCTCCTATTATGTATTGTCAAAAATGGATTTGGTTTGGGTGTTGTAATATTTTCAATGATTTAAATTTAATTTTGCATTTTCTTTTTTTTTTTATAAAATATTTAAATTTAAATTTAAACATGAAATATACTTCAGTTTGTTTTAGAACATCTCAGCCAAATCTGTCGAAAGTATATTAAGTCATTTGTGTATTTATTAGAAAAATGATATAAATACATCTCTTATATATGTATTTTTTACACATCTCATTTTCAAATTCACTATTGGATTTATGGGATTCACATTAAATCTCACAAATTAGTGAATTTGAAACTTAATTATATAAAAATGTATAAAAAAAAATGTGTTGTAAGAAATTACATTAGTGTCCCTAGGTCACATTTAATTTGTTGTAATGGAAACGGTTAAATAATTGGTAATTATTTAATAAATGGATTTAATATGATTTATTTCACATAATGTTACATGATAAAACGGTTTTGTATTTATATTTCTAATTTATTTTCCTTGATGGGAGGAGGATAATCAGCTAACCAATAAATGACGAGGGTCCCTGACTTACCTATATAAAGAGCCATATGCATCTATCTATTGGTACACTCATAGGCATAGGTCAGAAGAACTCTCTGAAAATTTTGTTTTCCAGAATTCTTGGTGTTGGAGAAAATTCTCTTCGTTTCACTTAAACAGAGATATGACTGAAGGAATTTATAATTTCGCTGCTTATTTAATTTAATTAGCATTTTGTTTATATTATGCCAACATGTGGTATCAGAGCAAACCTCTATGCCAATTTGCTCAGCATTAAGCTTTTTTTTTTTTGAATTTTCGTTTGGGTTAAATCTAATAGATTTTCTGTGAATTAAGTTTGTTTAGATTTACTCTTCCGTTCATGTATTGTTTTTCCATCTGTGCCTTGATGATTTATAATAACTATAAATCATGAGATTTTGAATTTGTAAATGCTTTACTGTGAAAATCACCGATCTGTGAAAATCATGAGTTCCTTTACTATTCAAAATCTCATGTAAGCCCATCGTGGTTGCTGCATAAGGCGGCAGCAACCATGGGGATAAGCTTGGGTGGCAGGCGTTCATTGTGGTGAAAAAAAAAATCTGAGGAAGAAGAAGGAAGATAAAACAGGGCGCAAAGGCAAAACAATTTTGGGTTAACGAGTTATAATTTCGGGTAGGGTTTTTTTTAAAACCCATGCAGTTTTGGGTCACTAAATTCGGGCCAACCCAATAATAAAACTTGACCCAACCCGACTCATGCAAATTTTGGGTCTATAAGTGGGCTGACCCAATGAGGTAAATCCAGCACAAGCCTGATCTAGTTAAAAAAAAAAAAAAAAAAAAAACCCTGGGTCATTAAGTGGGCTGACCCAAAAGCCCAACCCATTAAAAGCAGTCCATCTAGAATTAAAAACAATTGTGTTCTTGTGGAATTTAGAACTTGGGTTTTCCAAGTATAACAAACCTAAGACCACTTACTAAACCATTAAGCCATACTATTTTTTATGTTCTCATATCATAATTTTATTTCTCTTATGTTTTACATTATTCAGTATTAAAATTATTGTTTCTTTAATACTTGAACTTAGGAATATAATTAAATTGTTAATTAAATTGTTTAAATATAAATTGTTTGATGTCTATACCTAAGAATAATTAATAATACCATATATATTGGTGTATGTTTACAGTACTATTAACGAATACAATGTTTAGAAAAATCTTGGGATTTAAGAGTGTCCATGTGACGCCCTCACTTTCCTGGGAACTCACCTGATTGTACCTTAGAGAATTCTGTTTACTGCATTTTCATATTGGTTTGTTTTATTCCCGGGACTATTTATGGGCATCTATACAGTTATTAGATGTTAATGAAGTCGTAATTATTATAATAATTTTGGGAGAGCCACAGCATCCCAATTTTAAAATAATAATTACATCAAGATTATACACATGAACTTCATAAAGAAAAATTAACATCCATAATGTAATTAATTCATACATTTAATTGCTTATCATCACAGGGAAGTTTTTATTTTTATGACTTAATTAGAATAAGATAGCAAATTTAGTATTAAAAATAAAATTTCTCTTAGGCCCACAGGTACGGAGAATTTTATTTATTAATATTTAAATTTATTAGTCTTATTAATAAAGAGTAAATTTCATGCGTGATGTAACCTATGGGTGTACAAGCGGTTATAACCGGCGGTTATTGGCTAAAACCGCTAACCGCCTAGCGGTTATTTTATTTTGCCAACTGCAACCGTTAACCGCCTAGGCGGAGGCGGTTATTTTTATAACCACCAGTTAGCGGTTATTACCTTAATAACCGGCGGTTTTAAAACCGCTTTTGAATTCCGGTTTTGGGTCGGGTTTAGACCGGTTTTGGGCCGGATTTGGAGTCTTTAGACCAGTTTTGGGCTATGTTTACACCAGTTTTGGGCCGGTTTTTGTATAGATTTTAATTTTTTCAAGAAAAAAATTTAATACTTTTTGGGCCTTTTATCCTTTGGTACAAAATTAACAAATCTAAATACAAAATTACAAATCCAAAACACAAACAAATAACCATATAATCAAATCCAAATCTAATTTTACAAATCCAAATAACCAAATTCAAAACCAAAAAATACAAATCCAAAATAACCAAATTCAAAACCAAAAAATTACAAATCCAAATAACCAAATACAAATTCTCCAAATTCCAAAACCGAACAAATTCAAATACTCCAAATTTCAAAACCAAACAAACCCAAATAACCAAATACTCAAAGACATTACAAATCCAAAATCCAAAAATTACAAATCCACATAGTCACTGTCACTGATTGTCACCTACATTCACAACATATTCATCTTCTTATCACAAGAGTGAACTCCCTGCCATCAAAGATATACAAAATTACAAATAAAAATAGTTCCCCTTATTCCCAGAAATGGAGAGGAAAAAAAGAAAAGTAAACGGATGAAAAGTAGCAAACGGATGAAAACAAAGTAGCAAACAGATTTTCCAGAGTTCCAGTGGCAAGCAAAGTAGCAAACGGATGAAAACAAAACATAACTGATAACTCTCAGTGTCTCACAATAGTGAAACTTTACTTTCCCCACATTTTCTCAGCAACCAAACACAACATAACAAAAAACAAAAAACAAAACAAAAAAGATCTACGAAAATATGTGGAACAAAAGCAAGATTACCAAACTCTTAAACCTTCTAGAATATCTTCATCAGTTGGTGGGCAGAAACTTCTTTTGAGTAAAGGATACTGCTCAAAAATCAAAGGAAAAAGAAAGGGGGAAAGCAAAAAAAAAAAAAGGATTAGGCAAGGGGGACTAACCCGAAAAAGCGAGAGAAAACTAGACTTAGAACTGGTGGAGAAGCTTACAGTGTAGAAGCGGTGGAAACAAGCGGAGGCGGAGACGAGTGGCAGCGGAGAGCTAGAGAGGTCTGGAGAGGAGAGGCTGGGCGGCGGCAGAGGCTAGGAGAAATTTGAAAGTGAAAGTGACGAAACCCTAAACCTAAAAGGCTAAAACATTGTATATATAGATTGTCTAAAACGGCATCGTTTTGGGCATTGATGAATGCCCAAAACGACGCCCCCTCTCCCAGCAAGTCAACAACATCCCAGATTTTTGTTTTTATATTTTAATATATATATATATATATATATATATATAAGCGTTTAGCGGTTATTAACTGCTTTTTTCAAACCCTATAACCGTTAACCGCCTCCACCTAGCGGTTAGCGGTTTTAAGCGGTTAACAGTTAGCGGTTATAAGCGGTTAACGGTTTTAAAGCGATTATAACCGCTCCGTTTGTACACCCCTAATGTAATCTTTGCCCACAAGTAGATTGAAATTTACTATTAAATTAGCATTGGTTAATTTAAACTAAAGTTAATTTCATAGCATTAAAAATTTTCATTGATTATTGCAACTATTTCTACTACTGCTATTCTAGAAAGTACTATTCCAAAACTAAATGGGAATAATTTTTTTGAGTGGAAAGAAAATTTACTTTTCTATTTGGGGTGCTTGGAACTTGATTTGGCGCTCCGTGTGGACGAACCACCCACCCTCACGGATACAAGTACGCTATTAGAAGTTACGAAGCATGAGAGGTGGGAGAGATCTAATTGCCTAAGTCTCATTTTATGAAGTTCCACGTAACTAAGGGCGTTAGAGGTTCTATCCCAGAATGCAATAAGGCAACAAATTCATGCAGGCTATTGAGGAACAATTTGTAAGTTCTGATAAAGCATTGGCAATCACCCTAATGAAGAAAATCTCAAGTAAAACCTTCGACAGTTCCAGAAGTGTGCAAGTGCACATTATGGAAATGACAGACATGGCTGCTCAACTGAAGTCCCTAGAGGTTGATATTTCTGGGTCATTTTTAGTTCATTTCATCTTGAACTCTCCCGACTGAGTACACTCCTTTTAAGATATTCTACAACACACATAAGGATAAATGGTCAGTGAATGAACTTCTGACCATGTGATTTCAAGAGGAGGAAAGGCAAAAGCATGAGAAACCTCAAAGTGTTCACTTTGTGGCTACTCATGATAAGGGAAAGAGTAAAAGAGGCAAAAGTGCCCCGCATTTCAAGAAAGATAACAAGTTGTCAATCAAGAAATATGACAATTAGGATAATTGTTTCTTCTGCAAGAAAGGGGGGCCATACGAAAAATGATTGCCAAAAGTATAAAAGATGACTTGAAAAGAAAGGTAATATCATATCTTTAGTATATCATGAATCTTTTTTTGTTGAGGCTCCTTGTAATACTTGGTGGATTGATTCTGGTTCTATAATCCATATTGTTAATACAATGCAGGGTTTTTTCAACACAAGGAAACCAGCAAGCAATGAGCAACGGGTCTATTCCGGAAATAAGTTGTTTTCTCATGTGGAAGCGGTTGGGACTTTTAGATTGATTTTGAAAATTGGTTATATTTTAGATTTGGAAAATATATTTTTTATTCCATGCTTCTCTATAAACTTAATTTTAGTTTCTAAATTGGATATTATTGGTTTTGGATTTTAGTTTATAAACTCTACCTTTAGTATTGTTAAAGGTGGAAATTTTATTGGTGGTGGAACCAAAATTGATGGTTTATTCCAAAATTGATCTAAATCTCAACTTTGAAAAAAATCATTTATCATTGCATACAAATGTTGGCACAAAGAGGAGCTTTGTGAATGAGAACTCCGCTTTGTTATGGCACAGGAGATTGGGACATATCTCCATAAAGAGAATCAAAAGATTAGTAAATGATGGAGTCTTAAAAACTCTTGACTTTACTAATTATGGTACTTGTGTGGACTGCATAAAGAGAAAGCAAACCAACAAGACCACTAAAGGTGCCAGAAGGAGCTATGAGATTCTTAAAATCATATATACAGATATTTGTGGACCTTTCCCTACTCCCTACCTAAATGGTCAAATATATTTTATATCTTTTATTGATGACCATACACGGTATATGTATCTCTACTTTTTAAATGATAAGGCTGAAACACTCAATGCTTTCAAGACTTCTAAGGTAGAAGTAGAGAAACAAAAGGAAAAGAAAATCAAGATCATAAGATCTGATAGAGACCGAGAGTACTATGGAAGATACACAAAAAATGGACAAATGATAGGTCCATTTGCATAATTTCTTGAAGAATAAGGCATTATTGCTCAATACACAATGCCTAGCACACCACAACAAAATGGTGTAGCAGAAAGAACAAAATCGCACACTTATGGACATGGTGTGGAGCATGCTTAATAATTCTGAATTACCTGTATTTCTATGGAGTGAAGCTTTAAAAACTGTTGTGTATGTATTAAACCGAGCTCCATCTAATGCTGTCCCTAAGACACCTTTTGAACTATGGAATGGATGGAAACCAAGTTTAAATCACTAACACATATGGGATTGTCTTGTTGAAGTGAGGATTTACAATCCAAATATAAAGAAGTTAGACCCAATGACAACCAGCAGTCATTTTATTGGTTATGCAGTCAACTTCAAAGGATTTAGGTTTTACTGTCCTTCTCATAGTACTAGAATTATTGAGTCTATAAATGCCAAATTTTTAAAGGATCTTGAACATAGTGGGAGTGCTTATCCTCAAAGGATTAAATTAGAGGAGGCACAAAAGTTGACTAAAGCTCCTTTATCTAAATGACGTTTGATTATGCTCAAGGAAATTCAAACTGATTACCTTGAACCACAATCAATTCTAGAATAGTCAACTCATGATGAACAAGTTTAGAATGAACCTACTCAACCTCCTCCAAATGCGGACGAAGTAGGATTAAGAAGATCTTCTAGAATAATTAGACCAGCAATCTCTATTGACTATATTGTATACCTCCAAGAGTTCGATTTTGATGTTGGGCCTAAGGATGATCAAAATTCATTTTCACAAGCCATGAGTGAAGAACACTCCACATTATGGTTAAATGCCATGGAGGAAGAAATGAAATCCATGGTTGAGAAATTTTGTTGGTGGTCTCAAAATTGTCGATTCTATAGCGAGACCAATCAAGATCTTCTGCGATATTCATGCTGCCATATTATTTTCTAAGAATAATAAAAGTGGAAGCAGAAGTAAGCATGTCGACATCAAGTATCTTCGTGTAAGAGAGAACATCAAAATGAATGAAGTGTTCATTGAGCATATCAGTACTGAATTGATGATTGCAGATTTTATAACTAGAGGTTTACCGATAAAGCTGTTTAAAAGTCATGTGGAGCATATGAGACTCATTGATTCATTTCGTACCTAGTTCTTTCTAATTACTCTATAGACATCAAGTTATTGTTAATAAAGTTTTGAACACATTTGTTACATTATCCATGAGGATAAAATTAAAATTAGACCCGAATAACTTATGAGAAGTTTATTCATAAAGTTTGATTGCCCATATAGTACTCATTTAGGGAATATTTTATATGCAATACATGGAATGAACGACGTATTATATAAAGTTTTACTGTCATGATTCATGTGCAGTATTCTTTGGGTAAGTGAAAAGGTTTTATAAATGGTTGAAATAAATAAAGTAATGAGCATATTGAAGAACTGAACATAATAAGGAATTATATGTGTCATAAGGGCCAAGTGGGAGAATGTAAGAAATTACATTAGTGTCCCTACGTCACATTTAATTTGTTGTAACGGTAACGGTAACGGTTAAATAATTATTGTAATGACAATTATTTAATAAATAGATTTAATATGATTTATTCCACATTACGTTACATGATAAAATGGTTTTGTATTTATCTTTCTGATTTATTTTCTTTGATGGGAGGAGGATAGTCAGCTAACTAATAAATGACGAGGGTCCCTGACCTACCTATATAAAGAGTGTTATGCATTCATCTATTAGCACACTCATAGGTATAGATCAAAAGAATTCTCTGAAAATTTTGTTTTTCAAAATTTTTGGTGTTGTAAAAAAATTTCCTCGTTTCACTTGAACAAAAATATGACTAGAGAAATTTATAAATCTACTGCTTATTTAATTTAATTACATTTTGTTTATATTATGCCAACATGTGTGTCACTTCTGTTGTCTATTTTATTACAGCACTATGAACCTATGATTTGATTGAAGTGGTCCATAGCAAAGTTCGCCTCCGACAGAAATAAAAAAGACAAGAAATTGATGCCTGACTATTACTTCATTTTTGTCAAATTGTCAATTGATAATGGTCCCACCCTCCACTAATATATGATAAGAGATGGCATATATTCTTTTTTCTTCTTTCAACGGCCAAAAATGCAAGAATATTTTGATCCGAGGAGATTAAGATTGACTAATTAATGAGCATTAGCAGCATATTCTTTTTAAAATTTAAAAAATAAAACTATTTTTCACTTTTTATTTAAAAAAAAAATACTTTTTTTTCTTAAATTTATTCATTAATCCACTTGTAGCATAATTTTAACTTTAATTGTGAATTTTGGGCTGATTTTGGCAATCTTTCAAATTGACAGTGTCAAATAATGATTCTAATTTCCTAAATCTGCTTTAAGAAAAAAATCATTGAAGCTTATAACAAATTTCAATTTGATCCTTAATTATTTAAAAAGTCCACAATAAATACCCAATTTAATGATGATTTGGCAATAGAAAGTTTATTTACATTCTTGAATCATCCTTAAGTAGTGTTATGTCAACTATTTAATCTCATGCATCATTTATTGGCATTAGTGAGGCAGCCTAAGAAAATAATTACGACAATGATACTTGTATTTTTATTTTTATTTTTCCTTTTTTGGTTGTATATTTTTATATTTTTTTATTATAAAAGACACATGTCGCAATATAATTGGTGCCGATATGACCCTTTGACAGTTTCCGTCAAAATTTTGGATGAAAATTAGGTGCAAGGACCTATTTGTTAATTTTGCTCGATCACCAAAGAGATTTTTCAATCACTTTTAATACACTAATAAGCTATTTTCAGCTAGACAGAAATTTCATACAAACTGATTTATAAGAAATTCATACAAATCAGTCTCTAAAAGCAATGTATGTCCTCTAAGCAATTAAAAAATGGACAAAAATTAAAAAAGTATGTGAGAAGAACAGGAAATTAAATATATATATATATATTTACATACAAGGGAAACATATCACTATTAGAAATTGATTTATATAAAATTTCTTACAAATCAGTTTGTAGAGAATTTTTGTACCAAGCAACTATGTGAAACTACTAGGGTTGATTTTGTATTGTTAAAAAATAAAAATAAAAACAGTAGGATATGATGGAGAATTCCTATGAAAATTCCACACTTTTTTTTCTTCTTATATTTGGTGCAACTAAGAAACACCCCTCTACTTACAAAAAAAAAAAAAAAAAAAACCAAAAAAACACCCATCTCACCCGCATCATTCCTATCATCCCTCTTTCTTATTGGTGTTATGACAATTGCTCTTCTTTTTTTCTTTTTTTCACGTCTCTTAATCTATCACCCAATTTTTAATATGCCTCTCAAACTATTAATTATAGCAATGTCCCCCCTCCCAAATGATAAAATTAAATACATTTCATAAAATTCTTAAAATTATATAAAAACAAAACAAAAAAAAAAATTAATTTTTTTTTTTTAAAAAAAAAGAAACCAAGGTTTTTCATTTTTTTTTATTTTTTTATTTTAGATAATTTTTAGTTTGGGCCACCCTTTGGAATTTCATTTTTCTCTCATTTTTTTTTAATTGCTTTTCTTTTTCAATCTTTCAAAAAATATCGTTTTTTTGTTAATTTTTTTTTTGTTTTATTTTTTTTCCCGAATTTATAAAGATAAATTTGTCTTATTAAAACTTTTTTAAAGTTATTTTTGTCTTTTTGGTTGCTTTAGGGGGGACATTGGTATCTTTTGATAGTTTAGGTGGGGACATTGACACAATTGGTAGTTTAGGAGGCACATTGACAATGAAATTGTAGTTTGATGAGGATATGTGTACTTTCTTCTTCTTTTTTTCAGTGAACTTTTATAAAAAAGTAAAAATAAAATGTCCCTCCAAACTAAAAATAAAAATAAAATTACAATGTATTCTAAATAACAAAAATACCCTAAAGAAAAAAAAATACATATATATATATATATATATATATATATATATATATATATATATATATATATATATATATATATATATATATATATATATCTATATTGGTGAGCCACGACAAGTATGGGTCTTCACCAAACCTACAGTAGCGGTGGTGGGTCACAAGAGCCACGGCCACCGTGGGTCTTCCCCATTTTTGGTGGGTTTCTTTTTTTCTGAAAATTTATAGGAGTATTTTATCTATTAGAAACTTGTTATAAGCATTTTTGTCTTTTTGTAGGATAAAATGGCTGCATTGCAATTTCCTAGCAATTTGGAGGGAACATTGCGTCAATTAAAAATTTAAAGGGACATTGCAAATTGCGTGATGGTTTGATAGGGGTATGTATACTTTTTTAAATTTACTATCTATAATTTTAGTTCAACAAAATAGTAGAAAATTATTCAATCAAATAACAAAAAAATAAAATAAAAAATAAAAAATAAAAAATAAAATAATTTATTTTGAATGATTAAAAAAGCCCACAAACCCCTCTTAAATTACTATCCAATTTGTAACGTCCCCCCAAAACTATTTATTGGGTCAATATCCCCCCTCTCCCAAACTACCAAAGCTCACCCAACTACCCTGTTTGATTTGAGGGTGGCCAAGCCACCCCCAAACAACGATTGGGAGTGGCTTGGGCACCCATGAGCTCCAGGTTGGTCGATTCACTCTCAAACAACGACTGGGACGAGTTAGCCACCTTATGAGTTTCGGGAGTGGTTGAGCTATCTCCAAACATTTTGAGGTGGTTCTACCATCCCTTTCTTCTTTTCTTTTTTGTTATATATATATATATATATATTACTTTTTTTAACAAAAAAAAAAAAAAAAATTGTTAGAATGTTTGTGTTTCAATGAAAAAACTATTAAAATTATTTTTACCTTTTTGTTAATCTTAAAAGAAAAGATATGGAAGTAATCTATAATTTAAATAAGACAATTAGATAATAGTTTGAAAGAATTCCTGTAGGGGTGGGCACAGGACGGGGCAAGGCAGATTTCTGTCCATTTTGCCCCTGTCCAACACCCTTGCGAATTGAGAGTTTCTCACCTGCAGTCTGCATTAAAAATGAAGGTGTGCAACGCTAGAAGACTCTAGAAAATATGAAAAAATGAAAGTGTGCGGCACACTAGGATTATTGAAGGGACTTAGGGTTTTTTAATTTTTTTTTTTTTTTTTTTTTTTTTTTTCTTCCTGCGGTGCGAGTGGGTCTCCAAGGTTTTTAACAACCTCAACACGCCCCACCTCTCATGGATATACGATTTTTTAACCGGTATCCATGATAGATCATTATTGAATTTTGATTCAATGGTGATTTTAAGAGCCACATCAATTTTGAGGGGACAAAAGGAGGACAAAGGGATGATACGTAGCATTCCTCAAATTAGTAATATCCAAAATTCTGCTAGGAGGACCGGGGGGGGGGGGGGGGGGGGGCGATGCAGGTTTTGCAGTCATAATTGCATGATCTATTCCTTCAAACTGTTGTATGTGGAAATGTAGAGTATTTGGGCTTGCTTGATAGAATACAGAACAGAACAGCATAGTGCTGTTACTGTTTACGCATTTTTTTTTTTCATTTTTTTTTATATTTTTCACTACCAATCAACATCAAAACATTCTCACTTTTTTCACTTTTTATATCACATTAATAATTTTTTATTACTAGTCAAATAAAAAAATTCACTATAATACAAAATTTTTTCATTTTTTTTATACTTCTTTTTATTTTATATCACATCATCACTTTTTACTAATTTCAAAACTAACAACCCGTTATTCTGTTCTGTACATGTCTTTGCCAATCAAGCAATTTATTCCGATAGCAACAAGCAAGCTATTTGCCCGTTATATGTTTTTTTTTTTTTTTTTTTTTTCCCTAATATTTGCCCGTTATATGTACTTGCATTTATTTAAATATTTATTTGAAAATAAGATGCTTCCACGTGACCTTGTGCGAAGTTTTTTTGACTTCACGATACAACGTTAACATCAACTTTACAAAAGAACTTTTTTTTTTTAATTTTCTTTTTCCCTCAATTATTAAATTATAAATTTGAGGACGTAAATGCCCATGCTTTATATGATTCTCCTCCCACCGAACCTTTTTCATGTACAGATACAGAGACACAAAGCCAGATCTGCAGAATTCACAACAAAAATGGAAGCTCTCCTCTACCAATTCACCCTCCTTTCAAACCAAGCGTTGCAAGACAAAAGCTTCGATCCATCCACCATCGAAGACCTGATGAAGCTCTTCGAGATCGACGCGTACAAGTCATGGGCGGCCATGGAGCTCGAACAGCAAAAGGAAGTCGAAGAAGCCGACGCCGCCATGCAACAAGCCGAGCGCTACCTTGACTCGGCCATGGAAAGCGCCATGGATGAGTTCAGACGCTTTGAGGAGGAGATGGAAACGTTGTCCAAGACCGAGCCCAACAGCTTGGAGGAAACTGCCGAGCGCGCTAGGAAGATGGGCAACTCCATGGAAAAGACGGCGGCTATTGCTTCCAAGAGATATATGGAGACGGCAATGAATTCTGCCACTGCGTCCATGAAAGCGGCTTGGAAGGGAATTGCATCGAAGAAGGTTCATCCTTCTTAATTAGGGAAAACGATGGAGATGATCTCGAGGTCATGATGGGATATCTCTAGTTTATTTGCTTGTTTTGTAATTTGTATTTCTTGTAAGGTGTATTTGGTAATATGGGGAAAACTTTGTCCTATGAATGAATTCTTAAAAATTGGAGGCTTTAAACTTGAAAAATACCAAATATAAAAGATTTACCTGTGATTTTATTTGTCATGTTAAAAGGTATGCATTTGGAAGTGTGGGATAAAGAGTGTGTAACATTTCTTACCATAAAACTATGGTCTTTTCCAAACATCATTACTTACATAATGGAAGGAAAAAAAAAAAAAAAAAAAAAAAAAAAGGGGGGGGGGGGGGGGGCAAGTGCTATGTAGTCTACAAGCTACTAGTAGTCTAATAGAACACATAAATGCTAATAATTACTAATTACTAAACTACTATGCTAGTAATTATAAGCTAAATAGCTAAAAACATTCCACAAGAGAAATTATAGTAACTAACAAAAAAAAAAAAAAAAAAACCAGAAAAGTGACATAGCAACAACTAGATAAATTGCAACCTCTTTTTTGATCTTTTGATTTAGTGGCATGGTATAACACCTCGGTAAATAATTAGAGATAAGAGTACCCGGACTTAATTGTCTAGGATGTTTGGAGTTGGTACTAGTTGGGAGAAGTGTCTCACTTTTTTGCTTTTTGTGGATTTGGAGTTCATCGAACATTCAATGTAACCCTAGCCATGGACGTTTAAATTAAGGGCAGAACATTTGATGGGTAGTTACATCAATTAAGTTTTGAAAGTCTCACGCCTTTTATTCATGCACGATGCATTATAAAGTCGCCATAAAGCCAATTTCACTCAATTTTCATCACTTAAGCCTCTATAGAGAGAGAGAGAGAGAGAGAGAGAGAGAGAATGAGAGACTTAAGGTTTCTCTCAAGTCTCAAGATAAGATTTCAAGGGTGGTGAGTCTTTGGAAGTTTATTTGGAGGAGTCGTTCGACCCCAGTGAATAAACTCACACAGATAAATGTTATTTCAAATTACTTCATTGTATGATTACTTTATATTAAGAGTGTACATGCGCGGGCATATATTAACCGCCCACATCCGCTATCCGCACATGCAGATGCGGATAACGGTTTTTAGGGTATGCGACTACTGTTATTAACCGCATCAAATGCTCTTTATATATATATATATAATAAATTCACCACAACGAAGTTGTTTTGATGTTTAATACCAAAATGACGTCGTTTTGGATTAAAAGTAGAGGTTATGTTTACATTGGTTTTGTTTGTTGTGTTGCTTTCTCATATAATACTTCGGTAAAAAGACAAAAGTAATGTAAAATCAATATATTTTCAAAAGATTAGGGCTTAAAAAAATTAAAACAAGCCAAAAACACTAAAAATAACTTAAATTATTTTTAAAATAAGCCATAAAACTAAAATAGACCTAAAAATCCTATTATCTAATACACACATAGTGGATAATAACTGCGCGATTGCTATTAATAAAAACATAATGTTGATGCAGATATCTAAAAGTAATATTTGCATTTTGCGGATGCGGATGCATATGCAAATATTTGCAATATCCGCAGCCGCATCCACATGTGCACCCCTACTTTATATGATAAACGTGCATATTTAAAACTAACATGAAATCTCCATTTTTGTGAAGAATGAAATGGATAATGAATGTTGTAATATGGGAGTTTGTAAATACATGCATATAAGAGACAATTTTAAATTGCATTGTATGGCATGGTGCTTTATGTATGGATAAAGACCATGAGCTAGTTTATACGGGTTAATCCCGATGGTCAAGAGATTTATATTTGTTGTTCGGCCTTGGATCCCATAGTTTTATAGTTGACCGATGCAACCATGTTTGATTGGTGGTCACAATAACGACATCATTAGTGGTGTGGATTACTCGGGGTTTAAATCTAGTCAGGCCACTAACAATGATGGTATGCAGGAACATCGAGGCATTGGTGTTGTACTACAAGTCTCTTGAGACAATGCCAACTTTACTAAGAAGGGATTAAGAGCTTGGACAAACCATATGTAGTACACTATTATATAGTCACTTGATTATTATGTATCTTAGAGCACTAGTAGCAAATGCCCTATAAGTGGTTCTATTCCCTAAAATAGGAAAATTTTGAAAAAAGTTACAAAAAAAAAGCCACAGCAGTTGCCCTATTTTAGGGCTCCATGCTTGGGTAGCTACAATGCTACCCAATAGATTATTTTAATAATGAAAAAAAAATATCTCTCTCTCCTCTCTCCTCTCTCCTCTCTCCTTCAGTCCTTCACGCGTCCTTTTCACTTCTCCTCCTTTCTTTCCATTCTCCTTCCTTTCCCAACCAGAACCAGTAGCTGAACCAGCCCCCATTCTCCTTCCTTGCCCACCGTGAACTCTCCTCCTTCTCCACCTCCGGCGTTCTCCGGGGCTCTGGCAAACTCTCCCTCATCGATCTCCACACCACCAGTTGAAGCACCTGGACCGGCTGTGAACGGTGTCGTTTCGAACCAATTCGATGTCGCCAGATTTCTGGCTATTGCAATACTCGCTGGAGGAGGGCCCGAATTGAATCTCTTGGCGGCCAGAAGAAGAGCATTCAGCAAAGCGTCCTTAGCTCCGAATTGCAAATAATGGCCTTCATTTTGGATCTGCAATGCCAAGAATAACTTGAAAAAATGAAGAAACTTTGACTAAATTACAAACAATTCTTTGCGATTATGGGAACAACACGATTGTTCAATAGGCAAAAACTATTGTAGCACCTTTCGTTTGAGAATCTGGGCGGAGAAGAACTCGACCTTGAAAGAGAGGGAAGGGGAGGGAGAGGGGGAGGTGAGGATGGAGGTGGGCACCTCCCAAGCAGTGTTAGTCTGCTGAAACTGCACCAAACATTGATAATGGTAAAAGATATATATATATATATATATATATATATATATATATATATATATATATATATATATATATAGGGAAAGATAAAGAGAAGCTGTTGTGAAGTATTTTTGTATAGGAAAAAAAAAGTGGTTTGATTCCCTAAATTTTTCTTAAATTAAGGAAAATGGTAGGAAATCTGTTGCTACTGCTCTTATATCTATATTGCATTTGAATAAGTTATAATTGATGGAACAACAATGCATATTATTTCCTATAGATTAAATGGTCTTTTTATACAAACTGAGTTCACAAACATAGTAGCTTGTAATCCATGTGTATCCTACTCACTAAGTCATTGACTTACATTTTATATTTTTCACCCGTAAAATATTCGTGTTTTATAGCTATTGATTCTTTTTAAGGATGGATTGGGATCCAGGCAGGAGGCCAGCTTTGGACAAGCTCTCTAGACTAATCTTTGAGGAGCTAGATCCGCACTTGAGCGTGGAATTGTAACATGATTTCAATAATCATCTTCATGACTCGCTTTTGGGATTTCTTTGGGGTTATTATAAGATTTATCGTGACCCTTTGGTGATGCAAGACTCTCCGTTATGTTTAAGTTATTTTTGGAGGTTTAGCTTTAGTTTGTAAATGAAGAAAAAAAGAACAGAAGTGATAGGAATAGGTAAATTAATCATTTAATCAATACTATAACACTCCCCCTCATGTGTGGGCTCAAACTTTCTTTTAATAGGTAAGGCCCAACATGTGAAATATTTAATTGAAATGGGAGGTGAATGAAGGAGACATGATTCGAACTCATGACCTTTGCTTTGATACCATGAAGAAAAAAAGAACAAAATATAATTATGAAAGAAACTTGTATTTCTGATCTAATTTTCTTGTACAATGAAGTGGCCTATTTATAGTTGAATGAGGCCAAAGAATAAGGAAAATACCGTAATTACAAAGTACGGAAAATATCGTAATTGCAAAATTATACAATAATCATTTTTACAATAATATCAAATTGTACCGTAATTGATGGGAGAATATTTTCGTAATATGCTGAGAATATTACGAAAATATGCTACCACAAGTATGGCAAGTATCGTATTCTAATAGTAATAGTTTATGTTTTGCTTAGCTATCAATTTGAGACTGGAACTTTTAATGCTTTTCTTTTATGTTTTGATACTTTCTTAGTTGCTCTAGTATTGTTATTATTGTGAATGTTATCACAAGCATCTCGCTCTTTGTTGGGAGAAACCATGCCTCCACTAGTTTTGTTGCCAGCCACGGTGCTCCAGTAGCCGTTAATCTGTGAAATTGGCATAGGTGTTGGGCTTGAATCTTCTTTCTATTAAAGATCTTGAGCCCAAATCTAAAAAGGCCCCCAACAATAGTCTTGTAAATAGGTTTTCTTTTGAAATTTGAACCGCCATGAACCTCTTGAGTTCTACTGGAAGGAGATCCAATACCAATAAAAGCCTATTCAACACTATTGAATGCTCTTGCATCATTGCGTCTTCGTTTTGTTTCTTAATTTGTTACCATTCATCAAAAAAGAAAAGGATATTGAGAGAAATTGATCGGATCATTAAATATTTTTCTTCGATGATATAAAATTATTTCTTCAAAACCAAGAATACAATCTTACATTATTCTTCATACATGCAGAGTACTCTACCACATTCTTAGAGTACTAGCAACAACTTTTTTTATAACCTCTTCACTTTTTTAAATATAGGAAAAAACTCAAAAAAAAAAAAAAAAAATTCACCTGCAAAAGCTTCCATATTGCTTCCTTAAACATTGAGAATGCTATAGTGCTACCCAATGTAATAAGTAGCACTTTAACTTCCCTATACATTATTTTAACATAAAATATCTCTTTGTTGTCTCAGCATTTTGCCTTTCATTAGGGATTGTGTTGAGATTTTGTAAAAAAATGTGAGGGTAAGTAGGTACAAAAATAATATTTTAATGGTATAGTGAAAGACGAGGGGAAAGATATTGTGAAGTGTATTTGGATAGGGAAGCAAAAAGTAATTTTGTTCCCTAAATTTAGGGAAAATCGAAAAGAAACTGCTACTAGTGCTCTTAAAAAGAATAAAAAATTGAAAAATTATGAAACTGTAAATGATAGCTAAATATAGTAACCATTGATGAACATATATCAAAGGGTGCCTAAGAGCACTAGTTATTGTTCAAATTTTACTAGCTCGAAAGTGTACGAATCGTTTGCAATAAAAGGTTTTGCAAGTGCGAGATCGATCCCACAGAGAAACGGTCAAAAATCAGTTTTTTGTTTAACTAATCTCATTTTAACCTAGTTCTAAATGTTGAAGTTCAAATATGCAAAATAACAACTAAGTTAAAGATGATGAAAAACAAAATATAAAAAGAACTAATGCTTAAGAATCTCCCAAACCGAATCCAACAACACACACTCTTGTTTTCTATTTAAACACTCAAAAAACATTTAAGCTTAACTTGTCATTCAAGTTCTTAACCACATATGTGAGAACCATTTAATGAATCCAAATCAAAGATAAATCACAAAGAGTACCCATTTAAAATCAAATCATCCATTGTATCCATTCAAAGAAAAAATCACAATAGATATCCTCTTTCAAACCGATAAATCGATGTATCCATCGGTTGAAACACATTAAATGTTCTACTTCTTCAACAAAACACATTCATTCCAAAAGATAAAGCATTAAAGTGAATGGAACTTGAATAACATATTAATAGAACATCAAATGTTCAAATAGTATAACAAGAGTGTGAGTGTTATCAATGGTGAGATTTCATCCTCAACCTTAGTTAAGAGTTCTAGCCTCCCATGACTAAAAACACCACAAAAACTTGAAGAAAAAGCATAAACTTAAAGGAAACTTAGAAGGAAAGAGTTACAAAATGAAAATGGTTGTTCAACTAAGTTACAACAGAAGAGAAAATGCCCTAATCTACTGTCCTAATTCGTTGGTTTACAATGAGGGGATAACTATGGCTTTATAGAGGAGCATTAAGGTTTAATGGCACTATGTAAAAAGACTCCTCTACCCCTCTCTAGGGTTCTTTTCTTGCAAGAGACAACCAAAAACACAAATGCAGCATGACCTGCTACAAAAATCAGAGAAACAGGTGCTTTTGGCATGAGAAATGGTTTGATTGGAGTTCTGGTACGATTCTGCATTTTTACCAATTCTACAGGGTGCACTCGAGCGCACTCGGCTTGAATGTCTTTGTGGCGCATCCTGGTGCGCAGATGGCTGCTGTGCTCGATGCGCTCGAACTCAATAGGGTTGAGCTCAAGCCCATTCGCTTGAAGGGTTGTTGTGGGCATGTGTGCCTGAGCCCAACAAGGCTATACTCGAGCTCATTGCCTTAAAATCCGAATTTTCAACCTTTTTGCCTCAAAACCTCCATTTTTCATTTAATGATCTGCAAAATACTAAAACACAAAAACTAACAAAATACATCATAAAATAACAAAGCTAAAGACCTAACAAGTGCAAATTAAGGGGTCCAAATATACAATATTTGGCACTCATCAACTACCCCAAAACTTACATTTTGTTAGTCCCTTAGCAAAAAAAAATCAAAGAATGAAACATAAATCCTCTTTCGTGGGAGAGACGATTGCATTTAGTATATTCAACAAGCCTTTTAAACCCCTAGGACTCCCTAGTGGACGAGTGAAGTCTTGTGAGGGTTTGCCAGAAATGATACCCACAAACATTGAAGTACTATATTGTCAATCAAGCAAGAATCCCCACACAAACACATGGTTCATACATCATGAGCATGTTTAACAAAATGAACATCACATCATGAGGACATCAAAAATCAATCAACTCATAGTTGGAATATTGAGACAGCACATGTTCAAGTAAGTGTAAGGTGTGATTAACATAGATTCATGAGGCTTTAACTTTTCTCAAAGCATGTGTACCCAAAGACTCATAGGAATTCTATTAGATAAAAATAACCAAGGCTTAAATCAAAATGTGCAATATATATATATAGATTATGTAGGCTATGTAATGAGTGTTGGGCCAGTAACTCCCAAACTAGATGGTTTTAGGGCATTAGATGTAGAAACATCCTTATGGGCTTAATTACTCAAGTCAAAAAGGCTACGAAGTCAAACTAGTCATACAATGAACCAAATTGAATTTCTCATCTTTTTACGCAAACGCTCAATGCTTGGTGAGGCAAGAGGCCCAGTTACTCAAGGAGAACTCAAATTGATGATATTATTCTATATTATATCTTTCTTTCTATTTGTATTTTTTTATTTATTAAGCCAAGGTTTCGTTAACAAGTCATCCTACTAATCTCAAGACACATATACTCAAATCAAATTTCATGCCTCACAGACCCTATGCTAATGTGTTTGTGATAAACAATTCAAACATGTGAAGTCTCTCTAATCCAACAGATGAGTCAAAAGATTTCAGATTTGTTAGTTTTTAGACTGGGATTGTATTTTTAACCGGTCAAGTGATTTTTGTCCCAGAATGGCCAAATGGGGAGTTTGTTAGTTTATGATTGGCTGCATTTTGTTGACAAAATCACTATTATGTAATGTTGCTGCTTTAACAGGGATGCCGTCTATTTCAGAGTCTTTAGATATTCAGATTTTATTTCTCTAATATGGAAAGAGCCTTATTATGACAAGTTTAGTGTCACAAGCATGAAGAAGGCTATTTCAAAAGTTCCAGGAAGATTCTGTGCAGATTCAAACTCAGAAAAGTCGGATCCTTTGTTTCCGTCCGGACGACCCAGTAAAGCGTCCCGGCACTCATCAGTCAGCAACATCATTCCGGACGACGTGACAATACCTTCCGGACTCCCATTAATGTCTAGAAGCTTCGAACAATTCAAGGTTGCATCCGTCTGGACATCATGGCAACACGTCTGGACGCTCTTTAGAGTTCCAGAAGAATGTAGCGTTCAAGTGCATCCATCCGGACGGCGTGGCAATGTCGTCCGAACGCCAGTCAGTATTCGACAAGTAAAAGGATTTCCTTCGTAGACATAAATATGGGAAGACAACT
This sequence comes from Alnus glutinosa, assembly GCF_958979055.1. Classification (NCBI taxonomy): domain Eukaryota; kingdom Viridiplantae; phylum Streptophyta; class Magnoliopsida; order Fagales; family Betulaceae; genus Alnus; species Alnus glutinosa. The sequence goes on along the minus strand of NC_084896.1, from coordinate 10,931,607 downwards.
GCAACCGTCCAAACATCAGGACTACATCGTCCAGATGCTATCCTTAATAAGGCAAGACGTGGAGAAGAATTGCAACCGTCCAGACGTCAGGGAAACACTATCCGGACGCCAGTCCTTATTATGGAAATTGCGTGCAGCTGAAGTGTAGCCGTCCAGATGCTAGGGTAACACTGTTCAGACGCAACCTTATTCAGGAAAGATTTTCAGCTCTTTTTGGAAAGCCGGTTGCATAGTTCACCGTCCGAACGGCCTTAGCTTGTGTCCGGACGTTGCTTAGAGAAATTAGAGACAGACTCGATTTCGGTTTTCTTAGCCTATAAATAGAGGCCTCTAGGCATGTAATTTGCATGAATTCAGTATTGAATTCTTTTGTACTTAAAGAATGTGTTTAGGTAGACATTGTAAAGATCTGCTAGTTCTGTAAGGGTTGCTGGTGTGTAGTTACTTTGCTTGTGTGAAGTCTATCTTAGGGAGGAGCCCTAAGGTAAAGGAATCCATAGAAGACCCCTTCAAGTAGGAGACTTGGTTGGGAGGCATTCATGTTGGGTTACGTGTCAGAGTACAAGATACGATCACTGCATCGGGTATGTGATTGTTACTGTCTTTGTACAGCCTTTGTGTTCTGATAGTGGATTTCCTAGGTTTGGCTGCCCCATAGTGGTTTTTATCTTCATTGAGTTTCCACTTCGTTAAAGAAAATCTGTCTTATTTAAATTCTGCACTTTTGATATTTTGTTACATGTGGCACACACCCACGGTTAAAGTAGCAGTCTCTTTATTTTTTTAGATTTTTAATGACATGCAATGTTCAACATGTTAAACAAACCAATGATATACAAACCATAGTAAGATGTAATCATGCTTAATCAATAACATAACAATTTTTTTTTTAATACACAAAAGCAATAAAAATAACCACATAAATAACAAAAATAACATACAAAAATGTCTACCCCACCCCCAAACTTAAATGACACATTGTCCCTAATGTGACCAAAAATAAAATACCGAAGAGGGAGATGCAAGTCGGGCACAACGTAAGAGAATAGTCCCCCAAACTTGAACGGTAGACACTTCCCTGAAAATCACAACTAAAACAGAAGAAACAATATCAAATGATAAGGAAAAACAATGAGGGTTGCCTCCCACAAGCGCTAAGTTTTCAGTCTTCAGCCTGACTTTCCACAACTGACGACAATCACTCTGAGTAACTCAGATCCTCCAAAAGGGTCGTCTCAACCTCCGGGCTCTGCAACTCCAAGAATGGTTTCAGTCTTTGTCCATTTACCTTGAAGGTAGTACCATTCTTTGGATCCTCAATCTCAATGGGCCCATAAGGAAAAACTGATCGAACAATAAAATGGCATGTCCATCGAGATCGGAGCTTCCCTGGAAAAAGATGCAGATGCAAATTGTTAAGGACTTTTTGACCAGAATCAAAAGATCTTCTCAAAATGCTCTGGTTATGAGCCTTCTTCATCGTGCCTTGTACACACAGTCATAGGCATCATTCCTCAGCTCTTCCAATTCATTTAGTTGGAGCTTCCTCTGTGAGCCAGCCTCGTGAGATTGAAGTTCAGCTGCTTGATTGCCCAGTATGCTCTATGCTCCAACTCCAATTAAGAGAAAAACCACTCCTTGGCAGCCAAACCCAGGATATCCACTATTCAGAAGACAAGACTAGTTATAAAGCAGTAGCACTTACATAACCTTATGTAATGGTCGTACCTTGAACTCTGACGTGTAACCCAACACAAATGCCTCCCAACCAAGTTACATACTTGAAGGGGTCTTCAATGGAATCCTTTACCTTAGGGCCAACCCCTAAGATAGACTTCAAATCAGTGCAGCAACAGCACACAACATCAATGGCTTGAGAGAGATCAACCCAACACAACAACTCTAAAATATGACTCTCTAAGCACTACAGAATTCAATACCGAATTCTTACAATTCTCAAGCCTAAGGACATCTATTTATAGGCTACAGGTTCAAATGAGCGCCTGGCTTGAAATACCTAGGCACCGTCCGGACGGTAGACATAAGGCGTCCGGACGGACAACTATGCGATCGGCTTTCCAAAATTTTGAAAAATTTCTTTCCTGAATTGAGCCACATTCGAACGGTGTTGCATTGTTGTCTGAACGGTCGCAGTTTAGCTGCATGCAATTTCAATATCAAGGCTTGGCAAGTCTGAACCATGACATCTGTCGTCCGGACGGGAATCCACATCGTCTGGTCGATTGCAATTGTCTTCCCATATCTGTGTTTTGGAAAGAAATCCCATAGCTGATCGAACACTGAGTGGCGTCCGGACATGCTGCTGAAACGTCCGAACGGATTCAAGCTGGAGCAGTTCGAAGCTTCTCGACATAGAGGAAGGTCCAGACGGAAAGTTCTCGTTGTTCGGACGGATGATGCTTTGGACAATTGGGCGTCCGGACGGCTACAAGGGATCCGATTTCTCTGACTTGTAAACTATGCAGAATCTTCTAGAAGAACTCTGAATAGCTGAATCCCTATTTAAATGCATCATTACGTAGAAGTGATTTTGTCCGACAGAATGTAGCTAATCACAAACTAACAAACTCCCTCTTTGGCCATTTTGGGACAAAAATCACTTGACTGGTTAAAAATACAATCTCGGTCCAAAAAATTACTCCCTTTTTTTCTCACAAAAGGACAAAGGGTAAAATAGAGTAAGGAGAAAAACCACACATAAATTACTCCCCCTAAATGTCTCAGAAGGATAAGGGTAAACAGAGTAATAATATCCAGGATTTTAAAAAGTTTAACGAAAAAATCCAAAGTAGAATAACATAATGTCTCAAAATACAACCAAGAAAAAAATCAAGATGCATCAGCCATCGGCGCATCGTCCTCATCATCACTGCTGGACAGATGATGATGCCTGAGACACTCCTGGATGTCTAGCTGGCTCTGCTCCACACGGAGGTTGATCGAGTGGACCTCCTGCTGCAGGGATGAAAGTGTAAACTACATAAAGCTCATGCCACCCTGAAGTGTAGCCAAGGCCTCCAATATTTGAGCATAGTCGGTATCTTACGGTGGAGGTGGAGCAGTCTGAGAAGAGGACGCCATATCACGTACTGCTACATGGATAGGAGGGGGCTGTGGAACATCATCCAGATCATCACGCCTCAGCTGAGCGTTAGACTTGATCAGCGTCTGCTTTCTGATGGGATCCTGAATCTTCATTTTCGGCTCTTCAGTGACACCGATGCCTAACTGTAAAATGATCTAAGTAAGAAGATAGCCAAACGGGAGACCGGTATTGCTCTCATCACAAGCCTCCAGAATAACTCCCAAAATATGCTTGCACAGGCAGAAAGGCAAGCGAAGACAGATGGCATAGATGAACTAAGCCCTCTTCAATATCAGATCACTGCGCCTAACAACTAGCCAGAGGTTATGCTGGACAATCTTGGCAAGCATGCGGTGTAGGGAAGATAGGGCACCGATCCTGATGGTAGTGGCACGCTCCTCTCCTTGAGGGACAGCATGGAAAAATTCTCTGAGATCATCCAGAGAGGGAGGTAATACCACCTAATTGTATGGGCTACTAGAGATCTGGAGCATAGGCACCCTGATGAACTGACTGATGATCTGAGGATCAACAGTGATAATATGCCCATCCACAGTGAACTGAAGAACCATCATGCGGTCATCATCCTGAACAACCTCGAGATTGGCATAAAACAATCTGACCAGCCTGGTGAGTACAACACAGGCGTAGTTGTGAAGATATCCCCAGCGGTAGGTCTGGATGATATCGTGGATGCTGTCTAGAGGGGGCCACCATAATGTTTTGCATGAACCACATTTTGTTCGGCAATGACAGATCTGTTCATAATTTTGGCTCCTAGGGCTGCCAACTCTCCGTCTGTCCTCTGTCGGACTCTGCGTTGTGGACTGTCAGCAGACATATTTTTGGAATGGAGAGAAATAAGCACAAGAAGACAAAATAGGCCAAGATTTCGTACTAACCCACGATAAAAGCGCACAAAAAGACACAATTTCAAAAGAAAAACGAGTGGGGTATGCTTGAGATGCAGTGGCTAGGGTTCTTAAAACCTATGGGGTCCCCGTCTGGACAACTCACTAACCCGTCCAGACGCGTGTTGCCATATAAGCATGCGACAACTCGTGCGCGACCGGACGTGTAACCTTTCCGTTCGGCCGTCTTAGCCGTACCCGTCCAGACGCACGGAGAGACCGTCCGGACACTTCACACTGAAAAAACAGAAACTGAAGGAAAATTTGCAGAAAATATTTTTCGTAATGTCAGCTTCAGAACACGCATGTATAATCAACTGATAAAGCAATCAAGTAGCATCTCAAAACTATACAGAGATATAAAAGAGAGTTCAGAGTTTAATCAGCACAAAATTGTCCTGTAGACAAAAAATTTAAATAGATTACTCAACTCATGCAATGCGTGTGTGTGTGTGTGAAAACTTTCTCAAAGGGTATGAATTTCACTGATATGACAAAAAGCAACCAGATTTTCTAGAGAAGAGAGAAAATCAATGAAAGATCAGTCAAAAGTCAAACCTTATAAAGTACTAGGGCATAGCCACCCTCATCTAATACACTCCTCTGAGATGCAGCACCTAATTGTTTTACTTGTACCATGAAGGACAAGGTAAAATTTTACTTGCACTATGAAGAACAATGCATAAAGCTAATTCAGAACAGAAGCAGTGAATATAAGCATATAAGCATATAGCACAGAAAATAGAAGAATTACTGCTTGTTTCTTGTTGGTGTTGCAACCTAGAGAGAATGCTAGAATTTTTAGGCTCTAGGTTCAACTAGCATGTTGGTCAATTTGGCCATCATATCAAAAACTTCTCTCTTATTTAAAATATCTAGAAGCAAAAAGTCAGAGAGGAAAAGATGTACCTTAGGGGAGTCTTGGATAGTGCACATTTTCATCGCATGAGGAAAGTAACTATCCAACTTTTATATACACAAGAAGAACCTGGCAATTATATAGTCATAAACTCTCAATCATATCTAAGTAAAGTTAATTAATGCACAATGAATTGAGATATCAGGCAAAGATACAAGCAATATCTGACATGTCAAGAAAAGAAAAAATAAAATTCCTTGCATTTTCTCCCCAATTTTTTTTTATTTTATTTTTTAAAAAAATAAAAGCAAAAACATGCTATTTGGAAATAACATCATAAAATAAGCATGCAAGGCAAAATCAAACCTGTGAAGGATCAAAGTTTCTAATACAGAAAAACAGTCGCCCGACGTACTTTTTCTGTCTTCTCCAGATAGTACCTGCAATATTCTCTCAAGAGAAATAGGGGGCAAATAACAGTGGTTCCAAGATTGCACAGCAAGCACAAGATATAGCAAGTAAAATATCAAGTAATCAAACCTGATTCCTTAGGATTAGGAACCAAATCCTAGGCATGGATATACCTTCACCGACTAGGTGAGTCTATTCCCCCTCATGGGGTGAATGTCTTCCTTCTTCTTGACCCAAGCCTGCCTTCCTATGGGTGGTTGTTGGCAAGATTTCATCTGCTAATCCATCCATCGCATCATGTTCTGCATCCAAATAGGTGGCTCCCTATAGTATTGATCATCCTCCACCTTCTGCGGCTTTTTGAAGTGCCTAGATTTGTTGGTCTTGGATTTGCCACTATGATTGGTAGGAACAAATCTCTATTGAGGCTGCTGATGCTGAGGAGCGTGGCCCTGTGGGGCATAATGCCTTAGGTCTTGATGCCATGGGACTTGATATTGAGGGGCCTGAGGTTTTGGAGCTTAATTCCATGGAGCCTGATAAGGAGCTTGATGCCATGGAGTCTGATACTGGGCCAGAAGTCTTTGTGCCGTAATTTGCTTGTCTGGGCACTTCTTTCTTGACCTTTGCTTTCTGAGCTTTGAGAAGGGAGCATTGGGGTCTGACATGCCCACTTAATCCACAGTGATGGCATATGGGAGATTTTCTAATGGTAAGGGGCTTTTGAGTACTCGAAACATCTCCATTAGTTTTGTCCTCCCTTTATCCTCAACAGTGGGTGGAGGCTTTGGGACTGCAGGCTTAACAAAGACAGTCCTGAAAGTATAGGGAATATCAGAAGGAGGAGCTAAATACCCGAGACCGGTCTTGTTAGTTGGGCTCTTCTGGATTGATAGCATGTGAGTCAACTTTTCATCGGTGACTCTCTCTAATTGAAGTTGTGTCTCTAGTAGCTTCTCCTCTAGCTCCTGTATCTTGCGCAGCAACAAACTCTTCTCAGTCTGTAAACTATTCAAATCATGAATGTGCTGCTTGCGTCCTTCCCTCAGCTTTTCGAACTCTACATAGAGGGTTTTATAAGCCTCCTTGAGTTCTTCCCCATCATCACTGTGCTCTGAGTAAGAATCTTCCTCTTCTACATGCGGAGCTACAAAGGCTAGAAATTTTTCTTGCTCAGGAGCATCTTCTTCTTCGAACTCATCAATGAGAGTCACGTTATACGCCTTCCCCTTTCCTTGCTTGAGGTTCCCACAGTCAGCCCGTATATGTCCAAACCCTAAGCATTCAAAACATCTTGGGCCTCTAGGATCTTTCTTCTCAGCTTCCTCAAGTTCAGCTTCTCTGGGGACCTTTTTCATTTTTTTTGGAAAACTTCTTCTTGAATCGCTGATTTCTCATTAATCTTCCAAAAAAAATTGGCCAGCATAGCCACAGCTTTTTCTTCATCCTCAGAGTTGTTTCCAGATGAGACTTCCACCTTTTTCTTGGAAGCTTTCAGGGCAATGGTCTTTAGCTTCTTGACTGGGGGCACGGACAGCTCATAAGTTTGAAGAGATCCCACTGACTTTTCAATCTTCATTTCTTCCAGATCTTTGCTTTCTTCGATTGTAGTTACCTTGATTCTGAAATGCTCAAGCAAAGATCTCAGTATCTTACAGATGAGTTTTACATCCGAAACGGTTTTCCCAAGACTCACCATTGAGTTTCTTAGGTCGCTCATTTTGGAGTAAAACTCTCTGAATGTCTCATCTTCCAAAATCTTAATTTCTTCAAATCTAGAAATCAACATTTGAAGTTTGGCAGATTTAACAAGTTTAGTGCCTTCATATGTTGTTTCTAAGATTTGCCACGCTTTTTTAGCGGATTCACTGTTTGAGATTCTAGCGAATTCAGACGGTGAGAGCGCTTGGCATAGAGCATGGAGGGCTTTATCATTAGAAAGTCGTACATTTTTTTCAAGGACTAGTTTGAGAGTCGTATCCGCTGGCTTAGTCCAACCAGTTTCAACAATACTCCAACAATCAAAATATTTTAAAAAGAACCGCATACGAGCTTTCCAAGAGCCATAGTTTGTACCATCAAAGGCAAGAACAGTATTAAGACTTTGAGACATTATAACAAATAGAAGTCAAAGAGGAAAGATAACACTCAAGAATTGAACCTAAGCAGAGTGTACCAAGCTCTGATACCAATTGAAAAATAAATGACTTCTAATTTAACTGTGTGTGTGTACACAATGTGTTAACAAAATAATATAAATGCGGAATTAAAAAGACACGAGAATTTGATAACGAAGTGGAAACTCAATTAAGAGAAAAACCACTATGGGGCATCCAAACACAGGATATCCACTATTCAGAAGACAAGACTAGTTACAAAGTAGTAGCACTCACATAACCTTATGCAGTGGTCGTACCTTGAACTCTGACGTGTAACCTAACACGAATGCCTCCCAACCAAGTGACCTACTTGAAGGGGTCTTCAATGGAATCCTTTACCTTAGGGCTAACCCCTAAGATAGACTAAAAATCAGCGCAACAACAGCAGACAACGGCAACGGCTTGAGAGAGATCAACTTAGCACAACAACTCTAAAATATGACTCTCTAAGCACTACGGAATTCAATACCGAATTTTTATAATTCTCAAGCCTAGGGACCTCTATTTATAGGCTACAAGTTCAAATGAGCTTCTGGCTTGAAATACCTAGGCCTTGTCTAGATGGTAGACATAAGGCATCCAGACGAACAACTGTGCGATCGACTTTCCAAAATTTCAGAGAAATTCTTTCCTGAATTGAGCCGGGTTTGGACGGTGTTGCCCTATCGTCTGGGCGGTCGCACTTTAGCTGCACGCAATTTATCAAGGCTTGGGACGTCCGAACCATGACACCTATCATCCAGACGATGAATTTGATGCGCGCAATTTCCATTTATGAAGCTCTCACATCCAGACCATGAAGACCGTTGTCCGGACGTTTGATTTTTGAATACGCGACTTGCCTTACGGATGAGCGCGTCCGGACGGGAATCCACATCGTCCGGCCAATTGCAGCTGTCTTCCCATATCTGTGTTTTGGAAAGAAAACCCATAGTTGATCGAACACTGAGTGGCGTCCAAACGTGCTGCTGAAACGTCCGAACGGATGCAAGCTGGAGCAGTTCGAAGCTTCTCGACACAGAGGAAGGTCCGGATGGAAAGTTCTCGTTGTCCGGACGGATGATGCTTTGGATAGTTGGGCGTTTGGCTGGTATATCACGTCGTCTGGACGGCTGCAATGGATCAGATTTCTCTAACTTTAGACTATGAAGAATCTTCTAGAAGAACTTTGAATAGCTGAATCCCTGTTTAAATGTATCATTACATAGAAGTGATTTTGTCCAACAGAATGTAGCCAATCACAAACTAACAGGGGTTTTGAATGATGTCTAGTAATCCCACAATGCATCATTCAAACGAAGAGACCAATCTTTTCTTGACGGGTTCACTATCTTCTCCAAAATCCTTTTGATCTCTCGGTTCGAAATCTCCACTTGACCACTCGTCTGAGGGTGATATGGAGTGGCAATCTTGTCTGTGATGAAATACTTCTTCATCAGCTGCTCGAAAAGCCGGTTGCATAAATGCTTACCACCATCACTAATAATTGCTCGGGGAGTACCAAAACGAGCAAATATAATGTCCTTTAAAAACTGAACCACCACTCTATGGTCGTTGGTCTTGCAAGCAACAACCTCCACCCATTTGGACACATAGTCCACAGAAACAAGAATGTACAGATAGCCGAAGGAGTTTGGGAATGGTCCCATGAAATCAATGCCCCATACATCAAAGATCTCAACAATAAGAATGGGGTTCAAAGGAATCATATTTTGTCGTGAAATACTCCCTAGCTTCTGACTGCGCTCACACGAGACACAATAATTGTGAGCGTCTTGGAAAATGGTCTGCCAATAAAATCCGCACTGCAAAATCTTTACAGCGGTCTTATTTGCATTGAAATGGCCTTCACAAGCATGATCATGACAAAATAGATGATATTGGGTTGGTCAAGCTCAGGGATACATCTCCTAATGATTTGATCAAGACAATACTTGAACAAATAAGGATCATCCCAGAAAAAATACTTCACCATGGCCATGAACTTGGACTTATCTTGCCGCCCCCAATGCAAAGGCATTTGACCGGTGACAAGATAGTTTACTATATCAGCAAACCATGGTGAAGGAGTGTAAGCAATGTACATCAACTGCTCATCAGGGAAGGTCTCAGAGATGGGGGTGGCCTCCTCAATGAAATCCACGGTAATCCTCGAAAGATGATCGGCCACCACATTTTTGGAACCCTTATTGTCCCCGAATCTCAATGTCGAACTCTTGTAGCAATAATTTCCATTGGATTAGGGGAGATTTAGCATCCTTTTTAGAGAAAAGATACTTCAATGCCGCGTGATCCGAGTAGATAATGATTTTCGATCTTAGCAACTAAGATCGAAACTTATCCAACGCAAAAACGACTACCAACAACTCCTTCTCAGTGGTCGAAGAGTTGAGTTGAGAATCGTTCAGAGTCCTACTCGTATAGTAGATGACATGGGGAAGTTTATCAATGCGCTGCCCCAAAACAGCATAGTCTAAATGTGTCACACATGATCTCGAAAGGTGCCCCCCATCTGGGTGGCTGAATGATGGGTGTGGACGTCAGAATCTTCTTCAAGGCCCCAAATGCCTTCTTGTAATCCTCATCAAATATGATTGGGGCCTCCTTCACCACACAAGGGCCTGGCGATCTTGCTGAAATTCTGGATGAATCACCGATAGAATCCTGCATGGCCCAGAAAATAGAGAACCTCATTCACTGTACGTGGGGGTGGAAGGTTGGATATCAGATCCACCTTCTTGTAAACCTCTATCCTCCGATGAGAAATGACGTGCCCAAGCACAATCCCTTGCTTCACCATAACATGGTACTTCTCCCAGTTAAGCACCAGGTTCTTCTCTTTACACCTCACCAAAACCAAAGTGAGGTGGTGCAAACACTCCTCAAATGATGAACTGAAGACGGAGAAATCATCCATGAATATCTCTAGGAAATGCTCCACCATGTCTGAAAAGATGTTGATCATGCACCACTGAAAAGTAGCGGGTGCATTGCATAACCCAAAGGGCATGCAACGGTAGGCGAACGTCCCAAAAGGACAAGTAAAGGTCGTCTTCTCCTAATCTCGGGGTTCAGAAGGACCTGGTTATATCCAAAAAGCAATAGTACTCATGTTCTGCCAAGCGCTCCACCATTTGATCAATGAAAGGAAATAGAAAATGATCATTCCTGGTGGCGGAGTTCAACTTGCAGTAGTCGATGCAGACTCTCCATCCTAACTAAACTCAAGTTGGTACCAACTCGCCGTCCTTGTTTTGCACTACTGTCACTCCAGCTCGCTTTGGCACATCATGAATTGAGCTCACCCATTTGCTGTCAGAAATTGGATAGATGATACCTGCATCCAACAGCTTAATCACTTCAGCTCGCACAACTTCTTGCATTGCTGGGTTGAGCCTTCTCTGTGGCTCACTCGATGGTTTGGCATCCTCCTCTAAATGAATCTTGTGCATCACCACCGAAGGGCTGATTCCCTTTATGTCCTCAATGGTCCAACCTATAACTTCCTTGTGCTCTCTTAAGACATCCAACAACTTCTCCTCCTGAGCAGCAAGTAAATCAAAAGCTATGATTACAAGTAATGTCTTTGATGGACCTAGGAACTTGTACTTGAGATTGTCTGGTAAGGGCTTAAGTTCCTTCTTGGGAGGCTCAAGTACTGTGGCCTCCTCCTCCTCGTTGCTCTCCAAAGGAGCAAACTCCATAATGGCATCCGCTTTCTCAAGTAGATCATCCAATTCCAAATCCTCTCCAAATTGAGCTAAGCATGCCTCCAAGGGGTCCTCGATGCTTGATTCTTCCACAGCTTCATCAATGATCTCCTCGATCAAGCATGCACTTCCGATCTCATCACACTCCCTCGGCTTCTTACTGATGTCAAAGATGTTCAGCTCTACCGTCATATTGCCAAAGGAGATCTTCATTACCCCCCTCCTATAGTTGATTAGGGCATTAGTCGTAGCTAAGAATGGTGTTAGTTTGTGATTGGCTACATTCTGTTAGACAAAATCACTTCTATGTAATGTTGCTTTTTAATCAAGGATGATGTTGTTATTCAAAATCTACATTTCAGTTATGTGCTTCAAAAAGATTCTGTGCAGAATTCAAGACAGTGGGTCAGATCCCTTGCATCCGTTTGGATGTCCTTGTCAACCATCCGAACGCTCATCAATCAAGCAACTTCCGTCTGGACGACGTTGTTATTCCGTCCAGACTCCCATCAGTGTCCAGAAGCTTCAAACAGTTTAAGGTTTCATTCGTTCAGACATCTCAGCAACACGTTTGGACGGCATTCAGTGTTCGACAAGTAAAAAGATTTCATTTACAGACACAGATATGGGAAGACAGCTGCAACCGTCTGGACAAAAAGTCTACACCATCTGGACGCTATCCTTGATAAGGCAAGACGTAGAGCAGATTTGCAACCGTCCGGACGTTAGGGCAACACTGTCCAGACGCCAGTCCTTATTATGAAAATTGCATGCAACTAAAGTGCAACAGTCCAAACACTAGGGCAACACCGTCCAAACGCAGCTCTATTCAGGAAAGAATATCAGCGATTTTGGAAAGCCGGTTGCACAGTTGGCCGTCCGGATACTCTCAGCTACCGTCCGTACGCTGCCTAGAGAAAATAGTTTCAGACTCAATTTAGGTCTCTGGTAGCCTAGAAATAGAGGCTTCTAGGCATGAAATTTGTAAGAATTCGGTATTAAATTCCTTAGAGCTTAGAGAGTATAATTTAGGAGTTATTGTGCTGATCAGTTTGCTCTCATGCTGTTGCCGAAGTACTGTTCATGTGCTCTTGTTGAAGTCTATCTTAGGGAAAAGCCCTAAGGTAAATGATTCCATTGAAGATCCCATCAAGTAGGTGACTTGGTTAGGAGGCGTTCGCGTTGGGTTACGCGTTAGAGTTCAAGGTACGACCATTGCATCAGGGGTATGTGAGTGCTATAGCTTTGTATCTAGCTTTGTCTTCTGAATAGTGGAAATCCTGGGTTTGGCTACCCCGTAGTGGTTTTTCTCTTAATTGAGTTTCCACTTCGTTAACAAAATATCTGTCTCATTTATATTCCGCATTTTAATATTTTGTTACACGTTGCACACACACACGGTTAAATTAGAAGTCTCTTTATTTTTCAAATGGTCGCCCTAAGATCATCGGTATCTGCACTCCTACATTCTGCATCGATTCTGTATCAAGCACTATGAAATACACGGGGAAGTAAAACTTGCCAACCTTAATCAAAACATCCTCAAAAATTCCCCGTGGAATCTTAATTGATCGATTAGCCAACTAAAGTGTCATGGAGGTGGGCTTCAATCCTCCTAACCCCAATTGCAGGTAAACTGAATAGGGTAGAAGATTGACGCTAGCTCCAAGATCAAGTAAGGCATTCTCAATGCGGCTGACTCCAATCGTGCAAAAGATAGTAGGACACCCAGGGTCCTTGTACTTGATGGGCAACTTGCATTGGAGGATTGACCTGACTTGCTCGGTCAAACAAACCTGCTTGGGGACATTAGTCTTCCTCTTAACAGTAATCAAGTCCTTCAAGAACTTGGCATAGGACGGCACCTGCTGGATGGCATCTAAAAACGGGATGTTGATATGCACTTGCTTGAATACCTCTAGAATGTCCTCAAACTTCCCTCATTTCCTGGGAGCAAGGAGTCTGCCTGGGTAAGGCACCTTAGGTACAAAAGACCTAGGAGGAATCTCAACAGTGGGAGTGGTTGTAGATGGATCCACATCTCTCTCCTCTGTCCTGCCACTTCCTTGCTCTTTTTGTGCAGCAGGGTTCTCTTGAGGAAGAACCACTTTGTTGTCCACTTGCCCCTCAGACCTAAATGTGATAACGACTTGCACATGCTCCTGCCCTTGCATAGCATTTGATGAAGTTTCCCCATGGAACTGCAACTTTGGGTTGGGCACGGGCTAGCTGGGGAGCTTTCAATTCTCTCTCTCACCCAGGTGATTAGCAATCTGCCCAATCTGGGTCTCCATCTTGGCAATTGCCTGGGTGTTTACCATGGTAGCATTCTTCATGTCATTGATGGATTGGCCTGTAAGCTGAATGAAGGCCTTGAGAGTGTCTTCTAAAGTGGACTGTGAAGAAGAGGATGGGGCTTGAGCGAGTGCTTGGTAAACTAGTGTTGGCTGCGCTGGACGACCCTGATGATGAACCGGTTGATGAAATCCGGGGGGTATTGATTATGGGCTTGATGAGCCCCCCCCCCCCCCCCCCTCTCTCCTTGATTCATTGTTTGGTTCTACTTCCACGAAAAATTAGGGTGGCTAAGCCACCCAGGATTGTAAGTCTCAAAGAAAGGTCCATTGGATTGCTTCCTAAAGTCGTTGAAAGTGTTCGCTCGTTCCATTGGTGACTCGACAAAAGTCGAAAAAGATGGACAAGTCTGTGCTAAGTGCATAGGACTAGCACAGATGGAACAACAATCAACGTGGAAAGGGTTTGCAGCATTGATGGACTTTCCTTTGATGAGAGCATCGACCTTTTTAGTGAGGACATCTATCTTCATCTTCAGCTCAATATCTTCCTTCACCTCATAGATGCCTCCCCTCTTTTGGATGCGAGCAGATTTATCCCGACAGTTTGAAAATCCCATTGCTGGGAATTGTCGGACAACTTATCTAAGGTCTTATATGCTTCCTCTCCCATCAAACTTAGAAATGCGCCTCCATTCATTGACTCAATCATACTACGGTTGAATTAAGTCAATCCTTGGTAGAAGAACTGCACGAGTCTTCACTTCTCGTTTCCATGTGGAGGGCATTTAATCAACATCTCTTGAAATCTTTCCCAACTCTCAGAAAATTTCTCATCCTCCTCCTGAGTAAAATAACTTATTTCCTTCCTACACTCGTTCACTTTGGACATTGGGAAAATTTTATTGTAAAACTTGTTCATCAAGTTTTCCCAAGATGTGATAGACCCAGGCATGTTTGAATCCAACCATGCCTTCATGACTCGCTTTTGGGATTTCTTTGGGGTTATTATAAGATTTATTGTGACCCTTTGGTGATGCAAGACTCTCCGTTAGGTTTAAGTTATTTTTGGAGGTTTAGCTCTGGTTTGTAATTGAAGAAAAAAGAGAACAGAAGTTGATAGGAATAGGTAAATTAATCATTTAATCAATACTTTAACACTCCCCTTCACGTGTGGGCTTAAACTTTCTTTTAATAGGTAAGGCCCAACATGTGAAATATTTAATTGAAATTGGAGGTGAATGAAGGAGACAAGATTCAAACCCAAGACCTCTGCTTTGATACCATGAAGAAGAAAAGGAACAAAATATAATCGTGAAAGAAACTTGTATTTCTGGTCTAATTTTCTTGTATAATGAAGTGGCCTATTTATAGTTGAATGAGGCCAAAGAATAAGGAAAATACCGTAATTACAAAGTAAGGAAAATATCGTAATTACAGAATTATACAATAATCATATTTACAATAATACCAAATAGTACCATAATTGATGGGAGAATATTTTCGTAATATGCTGAGAATATTACGAAAATATGCTACCACAAGTATGGCAAGTATCATATTCTAACAATAATAATTTGTGTTTTACTTGGCGATCGATTTGAGACTGGAACTTTTGATGCTTATCTTTTATGTTTTGATACTTTATTAGTTGCTCTAGTATTGTTATTATTGTGAATATTATCACAAGCATCTCGCTCTTTGCTGCAAGAAACCATGCCTCCACTAGTTTTGTTGCAAGCCACGATGCTCCAGTAACCGTTAATTTGTGAGATTGGCATAGGTGTTGGGCTTGAATCTTCTTTCTATTAAAGATCTCGAGCCAAAATCTAAAAAGGCCCCCAACAATAGTCTTGTAAATAGGTTTTCTTTTGAAATTTGAACCGCCATGAACCTCTTGAGTTCTACTGGAAGGAGATCCAGTACCAATAAAAGCCTATTCAACACTATTGAATGCTCTTGCATCATTGCGTCTTTGTTTTGTTTCTTAATTTGTTACCATTCATCAAAAAAGAAAAGGATATTGAGAGAAATTGATCGGATCATTAAATATTTTTCTTTGATGATATAAAATTATTTCTTCAAAACCAATAATACAGTCTTACATTATTCTTCATACATGCAAAGTACTCTACCACATTCTTAGAGCACTAGCAACAACTTTCTTATAACCTCTTCACTTCTTTAAATATAGGAAAAAACTTAAAAAAAATCACAAAAATTCACCTGCAAAAGCTTCCATATGGATTCCCTAAACATTAAGAATGCTATAGTGCTACCCAATGT
This sequence comes from Alnus glutinosa, assembly GCF_958979055.1. Taxonomy (NCBI): domain Eukaryota; kingdom Viridiplantae; phylum Streptophyta; class Magnoliopsida; order Fagales; family Betulaceae; genus Alnus; species Alnus glutinosa. The sequence goes on along the minus strand of NC_084896.1, from coordinate 10,915,871 downwards.
AATGGGTAGCACTTTAACTTCCCTATACATTATTTTAACATAAAATATCTCTTTTCTCTCTCATCATTTTGCCTTTCATTAGGGATTGTGTTGAGATTTTGTAAAAAAATGTGAAGGTAAGTAGGTACAAAAATAATATTTTAATGGTATAGTGAAAGACGAGGGGAAAGATATTGTGAAGTGAATTTGGATAGGGAAGCAAAAAGTAATTTTGTTCCCTAAATTTAGGGAAAATCGAAGAGAAGCTGCTACTAGTGCTCTTAAAAAGAATAAAAAATTGAAAAATTACGAAACTGTAAATGATAGCTAAATATAGTAACCGTTGATGAACATATATCAAAGGGTGCCTAAGAGCACTAGTTGTTGTGCAAATTTTTATTAACTCGCAAGTACACGAATCGTTTGCAATAAAGGGTTTTGCAAGTGTGAGATCGATCCCACAGAGAAACGGTCAAAAATCAGTTTCTTGTTTAACTAATCTCATTTTAACCTAGTTCCAAATGTTGAGGTTCAAATATGCAAAATAACAACTAAGTTAAAGATGATAAAAACAAAATATAAAAAGAACTAATGCTTAAAAATCTGCCAAACCGAATCCAACAACACACACTCTTGTTTTCTATTTAAACACTCAAAAAAATTTAAGCTTAACTTGTCATTCAAGTTCTTAACCACATATATGAGAACCATTTAATGAATCCAACTCAAAGATAAATCACAAAAAAGTACCCATTTGAAATCAAATCATCCATTGTATCCATTCAAAAAACAAATCACAATAGATATCCTCTTTCAAACCGATAAATCGATGTATCCATCGGTTGAAACACATTAAATGTCCTACTTCTTCAATTAAACACATTCATTCCAAAATATAAAGCATTAAAGTGAATGAAAATTGAATAACATATTAATAGAACATCAAATGTACAAATAGAATAACAAGAGTGTAAGTGTTATCAACAGTGAGGTTTCATCCTCAACCTTAGTTGAGAGTTCTAGCCTCCCATGACTAAAAACACCACAAAAGCTTGAAGAAATAGCACAAACTTAAAGGAAACTTAAAAGGAAAGAGTTACAAAATGAAAATGGTTGCTGAACTAAGTTACAACAGAAGAGAAAATGCCCTAATCTACTGCCCTAATTCTTTGGTTTACAAGGAGGGGATAGCTATGGCTTTATAGAGGAGCATTAAGGTTTAATGGCTATGTAAAAAGACTCCTCTACCTCTCTTTAGGGTTCCTTTCTTGCAAGAGACAACCAAAAACACGAATGCAGCGTGACCTACTACAGAAATCAGAGAAACAGGTGCTATTGGCATGAGAAATGGTCTGATTGGAGTTCTTGTACAATTTTACATTTTTGCCAATTCTGCAGGGTCCGCTCGAGCCCAATAGGGCTGCGCTCGAGCCCACTAGGCTTGAATGTCTCTGTGGTGCATCCTGGTGCGCAGATGGCTGCTGTACTCAATGCGCTCGAGCTCAACAGGGCTGAGCTCGAGCCCATTCGCTTGAAGGGTTGTTGTAGGCATGTGTGCTCAAGTCCATTGTCTTAAAATCCGAATTTTCAACCTTTTTTTGTCTCAAAACCTCCATTTTTCACTTAATGACCTGCAAAATGCTAAAACACAAAAACTAACAAAATACATTAGAACATAACAAAGCCAAATATTTGGCACTTTTCACTAGTTCCAGCTTCATTAAAACTCATTCACTTCTCTAAATGTAGAAAAATTCCTAAAAAAAACCATTAAAACAAATTCTCTTGTTGTTTCCTAAACTAAGGGAATACTAAGGGAACCAAAAGTTGTATCATAAATCTAGGGAAGCAATAGTGGTTCCCTTAACATTATTTTAATATAAAAAAGCTTTATCTTTCCTCTCTTTCACCTAGGATTTAATTTAAATAATATTTAAATGACATACGAAAAGGATAATGGAAGCCATTGTGGAGTTTATTTGAATAAGAAAGCAAAAAGTAGTTTAGTTCCCTACATTTAAAGAAAATATAAGAGAAGCTGCTCATAGTGCTCTAATACATGGCTTATATGGTTGAAGATAATTAATTACTTAGTTTTCGATATTAATTGGATATTGTTGACCAACTAAACTCTCTTAATTGGTAAGGACTCCATAAAGTGATGTTAGAAACCATTTTTTTATCTTCCCAAAATTGATGTGGCTTTAAATATCACCATTAGATTTGAGATGGATTACTATTGAATTTTTATCCAAATATTGATTTTAAAAGTCACATCAACTTTAAGATGATAAAAAGATGGTCCCTAACATTACTCGGACACTATAAGATGTGCCAAGCTCACTAATTAATTAATCCATCCAAAAATAGGATTGAGAATACATATGAAAAAAAAAAAAAAAAAAAATTAACAAGCCACTCTCTTATGCTCAACTTTTATATATTTATTGCATAGTTTTTTAAGTATATATTACATCTATAAACGAGTAGATTGAAGATATAAATTTGTCCACAACAATTATCCTGAAGAAATTTAAACTAGTCCCTTAATTTAGTCCAGGGAGGCCCTAATATTTAACCTATCCAATGAAGATTAAAAACATTTTCTAGCAATTAGAACTAAAGGCATGTTTGGTACGTAGGAATAGTCTTAGGATTGAAATAGTTATTGAGTTATTTAGTTGCGTCACCATTACTAGAATAACTATTTATTCTCCTAAGAGCATTTCCAACAAAGTAGGCAAATTCCTCATAATAATCAATTTGACTATTCTTAGCCTTTTTTCCTCTCCAACAGAACAGCCAAAACCTAATATTTTCTTGTAATAGACTTTTCAACCTATTAATTGTTCACCCTAGAAATCCCTTTCTTTCTTTTTTTTTCTCTATCCCTCTCTCTCCTTCTCCCCCTTTGTCTTTCTCTCTTTTATTATATTTCTGGTTCTGTAATGATCGAAATATACAATACCCATGAAGAATTAGCTCTTAAATGGCAAAGAAAGAAACAATATTACGTTGTGTCAAACAGAAAAGCAAGAAAACCTCATTAAAAGTCAATAAATTAATTCTTCAAACACCACAATAAAGAAGAAACATTTTACCTTTCCTTTGCAATAGTAAGCCCAACTAAGAAGATGATGGAAGAGAAATATGTGTAACGCCTCAGATTTTAAGACATAAAATATAATGTCTTAAAATAGAAATTTAAGACCTAATAATAAGACAAAAGAATATATAAATATTTATGAGAATAAATATTTGTTATGAATATTAGTAGGATTAAATATTCTTTAATAATCGAGACACATTTATAGTTCTAATTGATTAAATAAGTCAATCGGACCTTAAACTATAGAAGGTTGGATTTAGGATCAAAACACGAGGACGACCGATCCCCATAAATGGGCGATCGATCGGCTTGACGATTGACCCCCACAAGTCGACACTCAATCGACACAGCGCTCGATCGCTAGTTCCTGTCGATTGATTGCCACTGTCCTGCAGAGAGCAGATTTACGCACCAGCTATCCCTGATATTTTCTAAAGTCATGATTTCTCTTATGACTCACCCCCTCCAGTGCAACAGTTGCTACCCACGTTGTTTCCCCAGCCATTGGATCAATTCTGATCCAACTAATCTCAACCCTCCAATTGTGAATAAATAGAGGAACAACCCCTTCGGTTCACGCACAACCCTCTTCCTTCTTCTTCTCTGTGATTTCTCTCACACTTCTCTTTCCTCTTCTTTCTCTGGACAGCAATCCATGCTGCTCTTAGAGAAACAAAACAGTAGAAAAGAAGAAGAAATTCTCTCTTCTTCTCGGTCTCAGGAAAGAAGAAAACAGAAAACAATTCTCCTCCCCTGTCACGGCCATTAGCTCTAAAAAGGAAATAAAACTCTCTGTGTTCTGGTTACATTAGAAGAGAAGTTCTCTTTCTTCTCTCTCTCACTCTTGGGTTAGTAGGAAAAGAAGAAAGTAAACTCTGTCTCTCTCTCTAACTCTCTGTTTCTCTCCCTGTGTGTGAATACCAATTGCACCTAGAACAGAAAAGAAAGAATAAGAAATAAAACAAAAAGAAACAGAGCAATATATCACTTTCTCGGCCGAACCTATAATATATGTTTTAAAAATATCTCACTTGTGATATTTTTGGTAAAGTCTTATTTCATGTATTTTATAGCTTTCATTATCATAAGTTATAAAGTATTCTCGGTCTATGAATATTTTACAATGAATATGTTATAATGCCAGAGTAAAAATGAATATTTTACAAAAGCGCCGTTATAATGCCCAAAGTTTTAAGAGGTTTTATAAAAAGCACTGTTATTCTACTCAATTTTATAAATGAATAAAATAAGAATTATTTTATACTAGGGACATTATTTCTATTAATGGAATTGTGATTGTTATATTAATAAAAAGAATATTACACTTATAAGCATATTAATGCTATTATGATGTCTGTTTTAATGTATAGATATTTAAAGCATTAATTAATAAATACTGTAATAATGTTCGTGTGACGTCCCTTTTTTTTTTTTTTTTTTTTTTTTGAAAACACACAAATGAGTCATCATAGTGGCACGACTACTTGTCGCTCAGCCAACATATGGTACATGTCCCATAACATGTACCTAATAATCAGAGTTACATCTAACAACGGAATATAATAATCAATGTGTAGTGGAACACATATCATAGCGGAAATACATCTATATAAACATAACTTTTAATCAACAATAAGAGCCATTTACAAGTCTAGCTGTTTAAGGTTTCCATAACATATTAATCTAATTACATACCCAAAAGACTAGCTCTAAAAGTACATGTGTCACGTAGGACACGAGCCTTAAACAAAAGACTATCAAAATGGGACGCCCTAGTACACACAGTTATGACACCAGCGATATGCCTCAGTCGCAGTACCCCAAGTACCGTGTTACGGGGTCATCCTCTAGATCTGCTGAACCTGCAGCCAAAAAATCAGTATCTGCACGGTTGCGGGGTTAAGCACATCCGTACAGGTGAAAGTATGACTTCACCACCTCAATAATAATTTACTAAGGTCTCAGTGGTATAAGACTCACAAAATTTTCTCATAAAATGACATTCTACTTAATCTCTTGTTTACTATAACAATTATTGTTTTGGTTATGAAAACATATCTCATGAAGTCACATCATAGCAGATAGAGTAAACACAGGCACAACATAACAATATTGTTCTTATTCCAACATGCTCACATACAAATCCATACTATATATCAATCATCAATTCATAAATATATCTCATTCAACATAACCAACGCTATGCATACTTATTTACCAGCTCAATCCACAACAATACAGTACAATGACAAAGGGAACACAAGCCCTACGGTCCTCAACAACTAAGATTGTGCCAAAGGGAACACTAGCCCATAGGTCTACAACAACACTGCCAAATGATCATTGGCCTAAAGGTTTCAACAACCTATGCCAATGGGAACTCTGGCCCAAGGGTCTTCAACAACCTATGCAACAACCTATGCCAATGGGGATTCTAGCCCAAGGGTCTTCAACCACCTATGCCAATGGGGACTCTGGCCCAAAGGTCTTCAACCACATAATGCTCTATGCACAAAACTTTATATACTTTCCAACCCTGTACTCATGCTTTTGGCACACAATATTCTCACAAAACACCAATGTTTCAACTAGTCTTTTTCACAAATCACACAATTATTATCTCAACACCAATAGACAATAAAACTCTTTTAATCAATTCAAATCACACTTTTCATTCATGCATCATTTCATAAACATCATCAATATTTCAACATAATTGAAACTACTTAAAACATCCAAAACATATTGTCGATTCGGTAATAAAATCATATAATTTTGCAATTCTATAAAATACGTAAAAGTAATGGTTTTCTCAGTGAGAGAATACTCACCTTGGCTATGCAGATAACAAGCTCAACTATAGATTCCTAGACAACCTCTTGCGATGAACCACTCAAAATAATCGGTAGATTGGAGGTCCTAACACTCAAAAATCGTTACCCAAAGCTCAAAAACAATGAAGGACTTGATTTGAAGCAAAGCCCAAGTCAAATGGTTTTAGTTGGTAGGAAAAGCCCTCAATAGTTGAAGCTTGTCAAGTCACATTCAAACCATGAGGAGAGTGCAAGACAAGAAGAGAAAATGGAGAGGGAGAACCAAGGGTTGCGTTTTGTGTGAGTTTTAGGTGAGAAAAGAAGAGAAAAATCTGAATGGGGAGAGTGAGTGGTCGTGAGCCAAGGGGAGAGGATAAGGGGTTTATGCAGAATTTTCGAAAATATCCCCCAAACTTAAGTGAGAACATGGGTATTAGTGGGCTTTAGTGAAAATTCATGGTTTAGGCCCAAAAATGCCATTCTGGTCTCCTTTCTTGGGCTACCAATTTCTAAGTCTTACAAATCCATGGTAAAATGATAAAGTCCCTTTGCTTAATCTTACCACACTAACCCATATATTTTATTTAATTATAACAAACCCATTAATAATATTCTACCTTTGTCTCTTCACTTCTCTAAATTAAATCCTCAAGTGTAATTTTACCACACTAAATGGGCTTAATGTTATTTAATTCCTAATAAATTTAGTAAATAATTTCTTGGACATTGCAGTCCTCATAAAATATGTGGTAATAAAATATAATCGACTTATTTTATATGTCGTTTTAATGTCCAAATGACATCGAGAGGTTATGTTTAGTCATTTGGAAATCAGATACGATAGTAGGAAATTATGTTTAGAAGTCAACAGTGGTAAAAGAGTTTAAATAGGTTTTAGTAAATTATGCGGATTCATTGTTGCATGTATATAACTGTGCACTTATCATTTATGTGGATCTCTCTTTGAAGCAGAAAATTGTAAGTATTAACATACTTACAGAGAGTGATGTTGGTTTCCATGATATTGTGGTTTCTACTTTATTTAATTGTATGTGATTTGTTTGGAACATTGCATATTTTACTGTTATGAGTTATAAACCTGTTAGTAAGTATTAGCATACTCACTGAGAGTGATACTGAGTTCCATAATATGGTGATTTGTGCTTTATTTAATTGTATGCAATTCGTTTGGGACCTTGCATATTTTACTATCATAAATCATGAGTCTACTAATAAATAATAAGACCGGAGATGGTTAGAGGCGCACAACATCTATAAATAATAAGACCGTATTATGAGTTATAGGCTCACGACATCTTTAAATATCAAGATTGTATTAAATGAGACTAAGCTTATGAATCTGTCATTACATCATATCGATGTATTGTGTATTGTTAATAAATCAGTATTTCATAATATTATTGAAGGCAGTTGACTCACTTTATTACAATATGGGATTGTGGTTATCACCACACCACATATATGTTTCTGCAGGACAGGAGAAAGGTCAGAACTATTAATATCTTTATGCCGAACCTATTATTTATGAATAAGACTTTTAAATATTTCTTTAATGTGTAATATTCTATATGTTGGTTTGTATTGCATGTGGTACATATGTTAATGCTTTGTGTCGTGTGCATTTATTATGTGAGAACGTCAAATTATATTTTATATAGTGAGGTAATTCAGTCAGCTCTGATGTGTTATATTCCTAAGTTGATAAGAAAAAAATATATTCCGCTGCCAAATCTCAACTTTGATGACGTCGTAATGTCATGTGGAAATCGAAATTTTCACTTATGCATTTTTGTAAAATGCAAGGCGTTACAGTATGTCACAAAGGACTCTCATAACCACTACGCCAAAACTGCAAACGACTGGGGTTTGCATGAATTTGTGATGCTCACTAGTCTATTTGATCAAGATTCTAGGTTTCTTGTTTAGGACATTTCTAGTTAATTGATTCTCAGTTGGTTGGATTGGTGATTTCAGTGGCTTGGCCGATTGTTTTGTGGTGTTTTGCTTGGTTTGGTCTGGTCTGGTCTGATTTGCTTTGGTGGTTGTTGATTTGCTGGTATAGTTTGATTTGCCAAGAGAGAGGAGAGAGCGAGGAAGAAATGGTATGATTTGTTAAATATACAAGAGAAATATATGAAAGAGAAAGAGCGGAAGAGAAAGTGTGAAAGTATTTAATGGACTACATTGTTTGAAGTAGTATATATCAATATTACATTGGTCTTTATTGATAGAGAGACAGTGAGTAGTGAGCAAGAAACCCTAAACTACATAAGGTATGGAATAAATCTCACAAGGAAAGACAATAAACATAGAGAATAATAGAATATTCTTAAGATTCCCCCCTCAAACTCAAGGTGCAAGCTTGAGCTTGGGAAAAAGAAATGGAATTTTTTTTTATTTTTTTTATTTTTTTTTATTTTTTTATTTTTTGTCGCCGAAAAGTCGCCGAAGATGGCCGGGAAAGGGTGTCGGAAAAACTGCCGGAGTATTGCAGCAGTGGCAGATGGTGGCCAGAGATTGGCGGCAGTGGAGGTTGGCTGTGGCTGGTGGAGGCAATGCCTGACCTGAAGAAACAGTTGGGCTGTGATGGCCTTGGGCCCATGTATGGGCTGGAATTCATGAACCTAGTGGACCAGGTTGAAGTTGGGCCCATGAATGGGCTGACCTGGCTGGCCTGCACAGCTGAGCCGGGTTGACTTCGGTATGGTTGGCTTGCTCGGCTGAACCGGGTCTAACCCGCTGGATTGGGTTGGTAGTGGTGGGCTGGATGGACGGGTTGGGGACTACTCTGATAATGGGCTTGATACGCATGGACAGGGTTGGACTGGTGTAAAAACCGATTTTGAACTGCAATTTATGGATCGCCCCGTTTGGTTTGTTCGGCTAAACCAAGTTAATAATTGGGTCGGGCTAACCTTTTCGGGTGAGCCTGTGAGTGAATATTGGATCGGTTCGGGTTGAGAACCCAAATGGATCAAATCGACCTAAATCCTGCTAGTTCGGGGTTTGGGTCGAATTTGTTGGGCAGGAAGGCTTGGTCAGCTGAACCGGGTCTAACTCACTGGATCGGGTTTGGGGTGCGTGCAACAGATGTGAAAGACATGTAGAGGGTGCGTGAGGACGCACTGAGAAAGTGACCTGCGTGCAACGCGTGGACACCCACTAATGCAAGGATTTGGCACGCTTGGGACAGTACCGACGCTTGGCGGCATGTGAGAGTAGATGTCGAGGGGTGAAGGATTCCCTAGCGCGTGGACACGTGGAAGAGAGACGCAGAACCTTCAAGACATGTGTGGCAACGTGTGGAGTCTCGGATGGCGGAGATCGAGGCTGGGTTGGAATCGCAAGCGTCACATCTGCCGATTGGCGCTGACACAAAGGTGATTGACTGAATTCGGCGATGGTGGATGATTGGGCAAAATGAGTAGGTGGCGAGTGAAGGTGCATGGATACTCTTATGAGGCTGGGCTCGATGGTTTTTGGACTGTGTGGCTCCTGATCTGTCGATCGGTGTTGTCACGGCGGGAATTGGCTTTGGTTAGAGGCGCGTGGCAACACATGCATAATGTTTGGGCGGCGCGTGGAGGCTCGTACGATTATCGTCAATGGCTGATCTTCTCCAAATCATAAGATCTATACCTTGTAGACTTGATTCTAAGATTATTTTTCAGATAGAGCTCGATGAAGGTGTGGAAGAGACTGACAACAATTTTAGAGGTGTGAGGTGGTGTGTGGACGACTGAAATTATGAGACAGTTGTAGAGCACGAGAAAGACGTCTGGAGACATCAAAGACGTTTATTGAAGGCCACAAGAAAGTGGCTCTAATACCATGTTAAATATATTTGAGAAATATATGAGAGCGAGAGAGCGAGAGAGAGAGAGAGAGAGAGAGCAAAACAGAAATAGCGGAAGTATATAATGGATTACATTGTATTGAAGTTGTATATATCTATATTACGTAGGGCTCTATTTATAAAGAAACAGTGAGTAGTGAGCAAAGAACCCTAAACTACATAAGGTAGGGGATAAACCCTAATAGGAAAGACAATAAACATGGAGAATAATATAATATTCTTAAATGATTAAAAAAAATATTTAAAGAGTAGATAATTGAATAGATAATCTGTTGGAGTTTTTATTAAAAAACTGGTAGCTAAAATAGATGAAAGTATATTTTGAGTAGCTAAAGTAGTTATGTTTGCTGGATTCATTTAAACGGTAAGGAATAACTATTTCCCCAAGAATGAAACAACTTTAAAAGTGATTTTTTTACCCAATAAACCTATCTTTTTTAATTTTATTATTTTGCTGGGCACCAAAATAACCATTCCATGGGTGACCGACCATCCTATGATGCATCAAGGGTGGCAGCGAGCTTTTGTTGGGGTGGTCGACCACTCCTTGGACAAATTTTATTGGAGCGTTTTGGGAAAATGTTTTGGAAAGTTAGGGTAATTTAGAAAATTTAGTTGAAATATGACCCAATGCTAGTTAGAAATTTTGATCATTTTTGTATTGTTACCAAACAAATGAATAGAAATAATAATTTCATTTTAGCTTCTTGTATTTCTATGAATACTAATTTATATTCTTAAGTAATTACTGTAATTACCATTTCATTGTACCAAATCTTAGGCCTCATTTGGTTTACCGAATGAGTATTTTCTTTAGAAAAATGAATAGTTATTACTGAGAATAAAAGGGAGTGGAATGAAATAGTTATCCTACTCTTTAGTTTGGTAATAACACATATACTTTAATTGGAATCAAACTAAAGCTACTTAAAAATCCTATATTATTTCTTTTTATTTATTTATTTTTAAAAATACTCAAATTAAAAAAAGAAAAAGAAAAAGAAAATGTGAAACTAGTAGGTGACCGACCACCCCCAAATGTACAGGGGGTGGTTGCACCACCCCAACTCCATTTGTGGCTAGCTGACCACCCTAATGGGTGGTCGGCCAACCACAGTATTGATGTAGGTATTCTGGGTTTTTATTTTTATTTTTTTGAAAACATATTCTATGGATAAAAATTTCTTGCAAACTGGTTTACAGGAAATTTCCTACAAACTAGTTTATAGGAAATTTCATACAAAACCAACTTCTAATAGTGATATGTGTCATTTGCATGTCAAAAGCACATGTTTTTTTTTTTTAATAAATAATGATTCACCACTACTCATAGATATCACTTTTCACCACCTTGCCTATGTGGCAAATTGGTTTTTTTTTTTTTTTTAATAAAAAAAAAAGTTGGTCTCTCATTACCTTTTGAGTTTTAAAAATAAAATGAGGTGGGAGACCATCCTGTCACATATGCAATGTGGTAAAAAGTGCTATCTTTGGTTGGTGGTGTATCATTACTCTTCTTTAATTGAATGTGCTTCTCACATACCATTTTAATAGCTTAAATTATATTTGTCACTTTTAAAGACTAATTTGTATGAATTTTCTAAAAATCAATTTGTAAATTTTTTTTTTGTTCCTTTCACAAATATGACAAAAATAATTTATGCCCAACGGTGTTTATGGTATTCCAAAAAAAAAAAAATAAAAAATAAAAAAAAATCAGACTTCTTAAACAACGAAGCGGCGAGGTGGCACATTCTCTCTCTCATCAACTACAAAAACTCTCCGGATAGAAAAAACAAACTACGACACACTCTCTCTCTTCTCTGTCTCTCGCTAGGTTTTCGATTTTTAAACACCTCGTTTTCTATCTTAAGACTTGGGTTTTAGCTTGAATTGATGCAAAAGTTGAAGAGCTCAGATCTTTCAGATTGGTCCGGCAGGTAAATCTGGTGCCTAGGGTTTTGCCTTTTCAATCTCTGAAGCTTTTTCATTTTCTCTAATGTTTGTATATCCCCCTATTTGGTTCCCGAGAAAATCTTGGAAAACTGGAATTGCGAGCAATGCATTTTGAGAAGTTTTGCGTTTCTAACAAAATTATAACTGCCTCACAGCTGAGCCTAATGCATGAATTACATAAGCTTAATGAAAACAGTTCCTCGTTAGCATGATTTTAAGGTTGACTAAGAGGTATGATATCGATTGCTACCATTTGGTTTGTTTTGCTCATCGATGTGAGAAACATTGTTGATGTTATTGATGCTCAATTGGTTGCTTTTAGTGACGAATCCAAGTTTCAGGTTATTGTGGTTTCTGATATTTTCTCAGCAATCAAAGTGAAAGTTAGTGATTCGTATATTAATCTTTTTTTTTTTTATTACTGCTAATTAGTGGATCATTGGAAAGTCAAAGTTTGAAATATTTTAATAATATTTCTTGTGTTTATTTTTAGCAGTGAATTGGATTGTTGCTGACTGATATGTATTAATTGGATTGTTTTAATAGGGGAAGGATTGCTGCCAATGTTCGCATTTTTAGTGTGGAGATCCATAATTACTGTAATTAGTTGATATTTTTTTCTGTCTTTTCTATGTCAACCTAGCTTTGATTTGGACAGTTGTTGATTCATATTTATATTGATTAATCATGTTATTATAGGAAAAGCATTGTTGCTGGTGTTTAATCTTGAGATTGTAAGCATAAAGTTGTGGTGGTAGGAGATGGCTCGGGATTTGTCACGGTCGAGATCACCTTCGTATAGGCGCAGGTATTCTCCATCTCCTGTGGGACATAGGTATAGCAGGAGAAGTCGAAGAGACAGAAGTCGGTCACCGTATTCATCCTATTCTTATAGCAGGTGATCCCATTTATAGTCCCACTTCCTTGCACTGGTTTTTAAATGGTTTGAACGCAATTTTAACTTGTAAGAATGATTTCGGACTCATATCTTTCATGCTGTCTGGATTTACGAAATGTGTTCGAGTAAATCTGTACGCATATTTTCCTTCCCTGCTGATTTCAGTGCTTTTTTATCTTTCTAATATGAAGTCTATTTTGTGTAGGTTAGATTTAACTTAATAAGGGGATAGTTCAGGCAATCTTGATCTTCAAAAGTTTTTAATATCAGATTTAACCATAAATTTGGCAATGGTGGTTAGATTTCATGCATGCTGAATTTGGGCTACCAATGCTTTTACCAAGAGAAAAAAGGAAAGAAAAATGAGGTACTGGTGCAGTCATAATGGTTTATGTTGGGCGAATCTTATATGGTGTAAATATGAAAACAAATAATTTTAGTGTTTTGTGGATACCTGTTGACAGAAACATGGTTATATGTGTCTCCTTAATGCATTCGCTCCCTTGGATTCACTTTGGTCAGAAATTGAATAAAAATGTTGGAGTTTCTTATTTGTTTCCATTAGATAATTTGGAAAGGTATCAAAGTTTGTGAGAAAAGGAGCATGTTTTTCCAAAATATGAAGGTTGGATTCAGTCCATCTTCGGAGTGGGTGGATAGTGAATAGGTGGACGGAGATTTCTGGGTGGGGAAGATGGAGATTTTCCTTACCCCTTGGGTGATTTTCCCCTTGCCACCCGTTTGGACTGGTCTTTGATGGGGGATCCGTGTGAGGGGATCGATGTCACCTTAGAGGTTACCCCTCAAAAGGTAAAGGGTAGAAGGGAGCTTCTAAATTTAGAATGCTCCATCAACTATGATGCTAAGGGAGCATCCTCTAGGCGGGGGAAAGGTGAGACTCATGCTTTCTAGCGTCAAGTGCCTTGGGGGGTTTTTGGGCTTTGTTGTTTTGTGGGTTTTGGGTTTGAGGGCTTGTCGGGTATGGGTTTTGTGGGTGTTCTTGCTGTATCGTTTGGGTTTCTTCTGCTCGTTTGGAACCTCTTGTGTATACTGTCCGTATACTTTGGGGCGCCTTACGCTTTTTAATAAATTATATTAGTTATAAAAAAATAAAATAAAAAATGAAGGTTGTAGTTTGACTTAAACCTCCAATGTTAAAGTTGAGTATTTGAGTTCGTTACTTTCTGTGGGCTTTTGATGGAACACGATTCTTTTTTAGTTATGCCTGCCAAGATGAAACTTTTATTCAAATTTATTTTTACATTGTAATTCCTCATTATTTTGGCTTCTTTGTTTTTACATGTAGTAGTGGAAGCGGGTGGATAGTTACATTGTCTATCTTGGTCTATGTATAACTTCTTGCTGTTCGGAGAATCTTCTGTTTTCATGAGCTCCATTGAACACCTTCATGATCTGTGCACATATGATTGATGATAGTCATGCTAATTTTGAAGTATGTTGCTCGATAATGGCCAAAAAGTTTGTTGATTTGTCACTTCGTTTGTAAGAATTGTCAGTGGGCGTATCTGGCCTTCAGGCAACTCACCTTGTGCATAGAAATCCCAAAAAAAAGAGTCAAATAAAATAATTGGAGCAAAAGATTAAAGAGTGTTGTGAGGGTGGGATACGATGCATGCTCTTCATGAGAAAATTGAAAAAAACTCTTTCTTCCCGTTGTATGGGAAGTGAGCAGGTGATGGGTGGCCATTGGTTGTCCTTTTGTTGCTCGATTGTGACATTTGCTTCTTCATGTGATAAAAGATGGAGCACACAAAGGTTATTCTTAACAGTGTATGAGGTAACTTGTACATGCTTCTGTATTTTACTGTACTAAATGGTGGACTGACTTGATACTTATATGTATAATAGCATCCAATTTCTTTAACATTTTTGTTTTGGTGTGTTGCTCAATAAATTTAATGTTCTTATACAGACGGAAAAGTCGTTCTATTTCCCCAAGACACCGCAGAAGTCGTTCACCTCCAAGACGTCATAAAAGTCGTTCTCCAACTCCAAGAAATCATAAGAGGCAAAGGAGTAGGAGTTCCTCCTTGTCTCCTATTCGTAAATCTTCAAGTTCAAGTCTTGGGTCAATAGAACGCAAAAATGCAAGTGAAAAATTGAGAATAGAAGAAGAAGAGAAGAAAAGGTATATCAATTTCATCACGTATGCTTCTGGCTTAGTTATGTCTCGTCTCCTTTCTCTAGGTTTATTTTGAGTTGCACTGCACATATTGAAAGGCCATAGATCAAGTTTACATGTGTTTCTTTTTACCTCCTATTTTGTGCTGAGAAGGTACTTGAAAATACTGTTATTATTTCTATCACATATAATATAGTAATTTGGGTTATGGGTAGGAAAATACTTGTATGGACTGTTACAGCTGTTTGCCCTAAAGGGTTTTTGTTTTATGGGAATGATGCATTAAAAAATTCACCACAGAAACTATGAATTCATACTACATCTTGGCAGTCTGGTTCCTCACAGGTCAAGGAAGATCACTTTTATCGTTTTTTTCTCCATAGCAACCTCTGGAGCCCAAGATCTTCAATTGTTTATTTGTATATATCTTTGTTAGAGGAAGATGGCGTCAGAAGAGCAAACTGGGTTTTTATTGATGTCTGAAATCTCAAGTACACATCATAAAATATCACATGTTTTTACATACATATGAGATATTTTACATTTCTCCAAGGAAAGAAATTTCAGACTGATGTCTTCATTTTACTGGAAAATAGAAAATACGGCATGCACAAGTCAAATGTGATATGATATATCTTTATTGAAAAGCAGATTTGATTGGGAACCAATTCTTAGGCCCACAATAACTTAAAATACTATAATTGAGTCTTGTACAACTATTTGATCCGTCACACTTGCAATGTAATGCTGTAACATTCAAAATGAGCAGCATACCTGGTGGCGCAAGTTTGTTACTCCTCTTGATGGGGGATTCTTTTGTCACCAAGCAACCTCCTTTGTTGCACTTTCTAGAAGTTAAATAAAGTCAACATAACAGAATACTGAGGTTGTTTTTGGAAGGTTTTAAGCACTTATCTAGTGTGGGATTCTGTCAAAATGAGTGTTTTCTTTTTCAAGTATGATATGCAAAAAATTGCTGTGCGGCACTTCAAGGTGTAGAATTGATGTCATGGGGTGATTCAACTTGTTAATGAAGGAGTCATGTTCTTAAAGTTATATATATATATATATATATATATATCCTTTTACCGTTTTCTCAATTAAATGTTCTGCCCTTTACAAAGCAGTTTTTATAATTACTTCTTGCGTTATACATAAGGCAAAAAATTAAGAAAAGAGATAGAGGCCTTTGATTTTTAAGATTCTAAGTGTGTAAAGCATTACTTTTTAGCAAGTTATTTCTGATGGAAATGGTGGATATGTGCTGATAGATGTTTTTGCCCCATAATCCTTTTAAATTTTACAAAGGACTGCAGAAAAATCTTATTTGGATGATAACATACATCCGCTCTTGCATATCAATTGTAGGCTTCATTTGAGACATATAGTTGGTTCTACAAATGTTCTTCCCCTCTTTGAGGTTCTTGTTTAGGAACATTTTTTTTCCCTTTTTTAACTATCACTACTCACAGGTATAGATAATTTTTTTGATAAGTAATCAAGATGTATATAAAAAGCGTAAGGCACTCCCAGGTATGCATGAAGTATACAAGAGAAAACACATAGTTAGAAGGGGAAAAAAGAACAAGAAGATCACAAATTAAGCACCAAAGGGGATGCAAAAGTCGTTGTCTAAAGGTATAGAAGAATAAAGATATAAGCTCATCTAGCATTCTCTCACAGTCCTCAAAACTCCTGTAGCAGTCCATCAACAAGCAAGTAAATCAGCAACTTGTTTAGGCATAACCCAAGATAACCTGAAGCGGTTGAAAAAAGCACTCCTTAAGGCGCAAGCAACCTCACAATGAAGAAGAAGATGGTCTACCACAATAATATGCCTCTCCCTTAGGTTGTCCATGGTAAGGATCTTTCTTAGAACTGCCAACTAAAAAAAAAAAGCCATCCTTGAGGGAGCCGTAGTCTGCCAAATACTCTTTCAAGGGAAAGGAGAGCCTTCATTATGACTTAGGATACTGTAGAAAGATTTAACATCGAGCAACCTTCTTTTGGAAGAAGCCCACCTTATCTTATCTTCACCTTCCTGTCTCATTCTAACTGAATACAACAAATTGTAGAACGTGGCAAAGATATCCACCTCTCAATCATGAAATGCACTAGCAAAGCTAATGTTCCATTGATTGGAGCTGCTAGAAATCTCTCAAGTGAGCCACTATGGAAGCATCCTTCCCACAAGCAATACCATAACATCAGAAAGCCTTCCTTTAGGGCCTTGTCTCCACACCATAAATCATGCCAGAAATTGACCGTAGAGCCGTGTCCCACCTCAAATCTAGTATGACTTGAGAACTTACCCAACACCTCCTTATATTCTTTCATAATCCCAACTCATGCGCTCCATATCGCTCATTAGAACACCACCCTCCAAACGAACGGCCAAATTTGGAGTCTACTACAAGTCTCCACCAAGCATCTCTTTCATGCCCATAATGCCAACTAAGAGAGCTTGATTGAACAATAACAAGTTTCGAACCCCCTAACCTCCCTCAACAATCGGAGAGCAAACCTTAGACCAACTAACCGGATGAAATTTGAATTCTTCGCTAAGCCAACCCCATAAGAAATATTGTTGGATCTTGTCAATATGGTTTGCAACACCCCAAGTGGGAGGGAATAGAGACATGTAGTACGTGGACAAGTTGGAAACTGTATTCTTAATAAGGGTAACCCTACCACCTTTTGACAAATATATTATTTTCCAACTAGCCAACCGACAAAGAAGAAACCCTACAACCTTGTATAGCTGCCAATCCCTCCACATTACCAACGCCCATAGTGACCAATTCCATCTTTAGACAAACTGATCTTTAAACTTGAAACAACTTTAAAATATAAGAAAAAACATCACAAATTTTGAAGATGATCTGGGTCAACCTTATTAAATTTTTTTTTTGATGAGTGGGTCAACTTCATTAAAAATCAAAGTATTATATGCAAACAGGAGGTAAGATACCAATCCCTCCAACAGAAAAGCTAGTCTGAAGACCCTCACTCGCTGCTGTAGAGATCATCTTAACCAAAGCCTCCATCACAATGACAAACAATAAGGGAGACAGAGGGTCCCTCTGTCTCAATTCGCGGGAGCTATTAAAAAAAAAACCGGTGGGAGTGCCGTTAACCAAAACCGAAAAACGCATTGAGGAGATACAATGAGCTATCCAAGAGCTCTATTTTCCTCCAAAACTGCACCTTCTCAACATGTACAACAAGAAGTCCCAGTCAACATGATCATATGCTTTTTCTATGTCCAACTTGTAGAGTACACCCTGCTCTCCAGATTTTAATTTACTATCAAGACATTTTAGAGGCAATACGAAAGAAAATGACAAATGGAAAAAAACCTAAATAAACATACGTATATGAAATTGAAGGGCTGCATCTAGAAAACAATCTGACCTTACATGCTTTGCAGCCACTAAATGATTTCCATGAGCTATGGTTTTTCTTGTTTTTTAGAATTTTTGTAGTACATATGAAATCTAGCCTCCGAAGACATTTGTTTTGGCTCCTTTACTGATCATAGGCAAGTTCAGCAGAGCTAAATAGCCATAATCTCTAGAAGTTGCTAATTCTTCCACAAGTTTTTGAATATAAGACCAAAATCTTAGAAACAATAGAACCGTATTCAGGATGGCTTTGTATTAACCATCATGTTCTTTTAGACAAGTTCAGTATTCAATGGACTCTGTAGTTATTATACCTCAAGGGTTTAAGAACTTAAAGATGAAGTTTAAGCTTTCACCTAAAAAACTCAAAAAAAAAAAAAAAAAAAAAAAAAAAAAAAACTAGCAGTTTTGTTCGACGAAGTCGGTAGAAAGAGAGAGGGAGAGGGAAGAAAGGCAGTTTATTAGATCATTGTTGACCCTCTTTGAGGGATATAAAAATCAACCTAGAATCCATTATTGAGTTGTAAATAGTAGGTTCGAGATTCTAATGAAGTGGCCCTATGTCTGTGGTACCTCTTGTTTTGAAGTCGAATATAGTTCTGTTCGATGAAGTTCAATTTTGTTTCCAGGAGCATTTCTTAGACTCGCATGAAATAAATCTCTACAGTATTCATGGGAAATCCAATAATGAAGTTCAAATGTATACTTCTATTTGGAATACGATTTTTAGTGATACTAAAATGCGCCCCTGTTCCTTGGATATAATGGCCAAGTTAATTGGACAAAAAAGCTAAATTTTATTTTGATGAATAATTGTGTTTTCAAAAATCTGACATTTCAGGAGTTCTCTTTTACTATTTATCCCATCTAGTTTGCTATGAACATAAATGTACCTGTAATAGCTGAACTTTTTACCCACCAGATAAATAAAATAAAATAAAAAAGAATTCT
Organism: Alnus glutinosa; assembly: GCF_958979055.1. Taxonomy (NCBI): domain Eukaryota; kingdom Viridiplantae; phylum Streptophyta; class Magnoliopsida; order Fagales; family Betulaceae; genus Alnus; species Alnus glutinosa. The sequence continues at coordinate 10,896,741 of NC_084896.1, read as the reverse complement.
ACCATGTTCTTATTATATCCTGAATGAAGAAAAGATCAGTTGGTAATATTTCCTACTTTTCTATTACTGAAATGAAATGATTCTCTGGTAATCTGTTAGTAATGTGAACTTTAATCCGAAATTCCTCTAGTATGAAGCAATGCCTGATAAGGGTACTAGGGCGTGTGACATAAGTCCTGAGCTTTTGAAACACTTGGGCAGGTTGAGCATACTCCAACGCCCAGCCCAGCTAATGGGTGGGCTTTATTTTTAGATATGGGATTGAGATTGGGCAGAGGCTGTATTTTATGAAATTACAAAATTGAAACAAGCATTCCTTCTAATGCAAAGTATCTTGCTAGAATCTATAATTACCTCTTTCCTCCAGTTTTGGTTCCCCTTCTGCAATTTCTTTCTTCGTGCTAGTTTGGTGTTCTAATTTGTTGAGCTAGGTTTTCAATGAACACCTCTAGATTTTGGGACATGCTTTCTTCCTTGTATCTCCTGAATCAGTGAGCTTGAGAATTTTCTCATCTTTGCTTTAGCCGAGCTGATGTTCATGTTGCCCCCATTATCCGGTTGAAAGATAATCCAAATTCCTTGTCTCTATTTTTTTTTCTCCCTGAGTACAGCATAACAACTATTTGTAATTCTGGTTTTCGTTTGGGATGGATCTAATGGTTTGAAATATGATTAACAGAGGTGATTTGGGTCTCATCTAGTTAGTCAAGAAATACCTTGGGGTAATTTGTTGCTATTGTAGGGCCTAAACTGCAAAGTTGACTTCGCTCAGCCTAAACCAGTCTATGCATTCTTGGGGTTATACAGGTTTAAAAAGTTAAGAGTCCGTTTGGTGAGGCTACTGCTTTTCAAAGGTTTCATGAAAACAAGAAACTTCAACTGCTCTGAGAGGCACAAGCTGCCTAAAAAGCCCAAGCCACTGTACAAAAGCAGTGAAAGGCCCATTGCCAAACTGGTTGCAGGTGTATTCTTTTTTGATAACCTGAAGCAGCATTGGGGAAGCCATGAAAATCCCCGTGATATTAGGACTTAGTTTAGTTATATTTAGGATGCAAATTTGGGGGTGGACTTCTGACCCCTTATGGCTGCAATTTGAGTTGGACTCTTATCTAACCAATTTGCTTGTGTAACAGTCGTAATACTTTGCAAGTGTGGAGCTCTAATTGTTGTCCTGTGATTGTTTTCTGAACAGCTGAATTTCTAGCTTTTGTCATTGTTTTGGTGCATTTGGCACTGGATTATTACAAAAACTTGGCTAAATATATTTCAAAACCCATAAATCTTTATCTTATAAAAAATGTTGTGTGCAAGAATTGAAGTTTGTCAGTGATCAGTTTTAAAACTGCAGCAGGTTACTTGACTTTCTTCTCCACAGGCTTTTCTGAAGGAAGATACTGCTATAGTTCAACTTGTTATATTTGATGATCAAATTGGGTGCTTCGTTTATCTACTGTTCACCAGTTTTGAAACTCATTTGTTTGGATCAGGATTCGGTTAGAGGTATGCCTTAAAAGCATAAGCATATATTTAGTGCCCTTGCTGTCATGAAGGTTAGTTTGCCATTTATTATAGCTACGTACTGAGTAGAGAGAAGGAAAAAAAAAGAAAGACGCAGATGTCATTATTGACCTCTTAGCTTTATAGTTGTCTGGATTCAAAAACCTTTGGAATCATAAGCGCAACGATTGGAATATTCAGTGCGGTGTTTCCCCCCACTGCATGAATGGTCATTTCCTGCCTAACTTTTTATCTTTACTCTCAGGCGACAACAGGAAGCAGAATTGAAATTGATAGAAGAAGAGACTACGAAAAGAGTGGAAGAAGCAATTCGTAGGGAAGTCGAAGTGAGCATGCACTCTGAGGAGATTAAGCTGGAAGTACAGAGGCGGTTGGAGGAGGGACGGAAGAGACTTCATGATGAAGTTGCAGCTCAACTTGAGAAAGAAAAGGAATCTGCTATTATTGAGGCAAGGCAAAAGGAGGTATATATTTTGGATTGCTAGCGCCCTTCCCTTTTTCTCCCCTCTGGTATGAATGACACATTATTGTTCGTATCATGATGTCCCATTTAGGTACTTGGGGGGAAATTATTTTCAGAATTCTTTCCTATAAAAATTTGCCGCCTTGTGCAATTTTCAGTAATCTGTTAGATATGGGACGAAGTTTTGTTGTATTTAAGAGGAAGAGAAATCAATCTCAAATTCAGTGGCATGGTATGTGAGATTGGGTTTTGCAAAAACTTTAAAATAAATGGGTAAAGTTACTAGTTTTCTTTCAGTTGCTAGGGAAATTGAGGGTATGTGGTAATCCCATTGTTTGGGATTTATTGGGGAGGAATGCTAGATATTACATTTTTATCCTCCAATTTTCCTACAGTGTTGAGGTGACAATCCTAATCAACTCTTGGATATTTTTTTTGGGAAAACTTTACTTATAACCCCTAATCTTTCATGACTTTAGAAAAAAGGTACCCAAACTTTAAAAAGTGTCAATTTAGGGTATATATCTTTCAATTTTTTTCAATTAAATAACCATCTGTTAAAATTTTTCGTTAAATCCTATTAAAATTTTCAAAATACCTCTGTATTTATTTTTTTTTAAAAAGGTTATAAATTTTTTCTAAGATTCAGGCATGGGTATTTTTACAAATTCTATAAAATTCTGATCAACACTTAAATCTTAGTAAGTTTTTTATTTTTTTTTTCCCCTAAAAAAAGGAGGGGTATTTTGGAAATTTTGATAAGATTTAACAGAAAAATCTAACGGAAAGTTGAAATTGAAAAAAATTAAAAGATGGATACCCTAAATTGATACTTTTTAAAGCTTGAGTACATTTTTTCAAAAGTGATGAAAGATCAGGGGTTATAAGTGAAGTTCTCCCTATTTTTTTTTTTGTTTTAACAAAGACTAATCCAATTGTTGGTTGGGATTGTTACCTCATTATTGTGGGATAATCGAAAGATAAAAATATAGTTTATAACATTATCTTATGCCAAGTTGGTGGTGTTTTGGTTTTGAAAAAGTCATTTGCTGGAGACCTGAGGAGCATCATATGGAATGCCATTCTGTTTTATCTTTATGTGGAGTTGTATTCGGAGGGAGAAGATTGCTTGGACATTTAATGGATTTGAATTATCAATGTTGATTGGATGAGAGCATATGGGGGTTTGTATTATTTAATCGTTCTTGAAATTTTTAAATCTTTGTAATGTTAAATATTAGCTATAATTTCTTGTTTATTTTTATTTTTTTTTCACTCTTTAGCATATCTTTTTATACAATTGCTGTATATTTAGTCTTGCCTTTATAGTTTTATTGTTTTAAATCAACTCCTGCTACTTATCAAAAGCATTATTACGGAAGTATTGTAGAAGTAATCTGCCAAAACCATCTTGGCGTACACTTTTTTCTGTGAGAAGGATTCTGTTGGTGGTTTTGATGGGCCTCTTCTTTTCTTCCATTTACCTCACTCCTTCCAGAATAATCGAAGCTGATTTACTTTGGTTCTCACAGGAAAGGGCTTGGAAAGAGAAAGAAGAGCTGGAAAGGATGCTGGAGGAGAACCGGAGGAGGATAGAAGAAGCCCAGAGAAGGGAAGCTCTAGAGCAGCAGCGGCGAGAGGAGGAACGGTACCGGGAGCTAGAAGAGCTGCAAAGACAAAAGGAAGAGGCTATGCGAAGAAAGAAACAGCAAGAGGAGGAAGAACGGCTAAACCAGATTAAATTGTTGGGCAAGAACAAATCCCGTCCGAAATTGTCGTTTGCATTTGGCTCCAAGTGAATATTTGTAAAAACTTGGTTTGATTGGTTTTCGAGCGTATGTGCTGGATTTAGTTCCATGTACACATTCCAAATTCGTGAAAACTATTTGTTGTTTGATAAAGTTTTTGGCCCCCCTTTCATTCTTGTTTACCTGTCCATCTTTCTTACTTGGCTTGTTTGTTTGGCCCTTTTTCTCCTTGCTTGGATACTTGAGTCTGGTTTCTCCAGTAGGGTTTAGAATCAAACATCTTCCCATCTACAAAATCAAGCCCCATCACTTTTCTTCTGCAGTTGCGACACGACCTGAACTTGACATAGGGCACTAGGATTGACACTTTTTTATACGACTCACAAATTCGATATGAAATTAAAATGATAGGGTTGAGGGATGCTCCACTACTTTTGCAACGGGATAACGTTTAGAATGGATGTCATCTCACGTAAATGTTGATAAGTTCACCAACAAATTAGGTTTCATCGACAAAGCAATCTAAATATTAAAAAGCTTTTATAGATAATTTTATTAATCAAAATAAAAAGTATCATTACATACATGAAAGTTTTTAAGAAAAAGACTCGTCTCAAAGTCTCCGTAGACCTGTTATCGGCATTTTGTCTTTCCATCACCTCTCCATCTATGAAAAAAAATATAACTTAAAAAAAGGTGTGGGTGCTTTGATCATATGTATTATAGGGACGAAGTTTTTAAGCACTTAAAAAAGACTTACGTTGTAGGAATAATTCCAAAAATTTCTCATGTGTCACTCTTGTTTCTCTAAAAATGAAGTGTCTTTTAAAATTATAATTTGATCAAAATTTAAAATAATAATTAATTGTAAGCTTAATAAAAATTTTAAAAGTCACGTAATGTTTGAAAGAACACAAAAATAACAAAAGGGAAAGCGTAAGTTTTAGCATTACTTCCTTATTGTCACTCTTGAATTTGAGTGCTGTAAATTGTAATTTGCTAATATCCCCCACTGTCTGTCACTTTTCAGTTCGCATGGCTAATTGCTTTGAAAACTGACAATTGTAATTAACTAATTTCCAACCGTCACCTTTTGAGTTCACATGGCTAATTGGTTTGACAACTCAAAAGTTCACATGTCATTTATAATGGGTGTGCCATTTCTTTGACAAGCCGTCAAAATTTTAGGGTTCACATATTTGATGGTCATTATAAATTTACACTAATGCTCCGTTTGTTTCGGTTTAAAATAATTTTTGAAAAACGATTTCAGCATTTTCCGGTGTTTGGTAAGGGCGAAAATAATGGTCAACGAAAATCATTTCCAGTTTGACCGTAAAAGCTTCTTTAATTTTCGGAAAACGATTTACGATTTTTAAAACCGTAAATCGTTTTATGAAATGAAACTCTTCGTCCTTACACACATGTTTGATATCCGATCTTCAGAATTTAACAATTATCGGTCGTCGGAATTTGGTCGGCGTCGGAGTCCAACAACATCTGGTCGCCGGAACCCTGCCGGTGCCGGAATCAGTCACCGGAATTATGCCGGCGCTGGAATCCGGCCACCGGATGACCAAATTCCGGCCGGAATTTACCGGTTTCCGGCCATTGATCCGGCCGGATCTGGCCAAAACGGCCAGGATCCGGCCGGATATGACCGGATCCGGCCATTGATCCGGCCGGATCCGGAAGATTCCGTCCAGATCTGGCCAAAATGGCTAGGATCCGGCCGGATATGACTGGATCCGGCCATTGATCTGGCTGGATCCGAAAGATTCCGGCCGGATCCGATCAAACTTTTTCGCCGGAATCCGGCGACAGCGATCGGACGTTGCCGGATTCCGGCGACATTTGCCAAACTTTGATTTTTGCATTTCGTAATTTTTTTTCGTGCAAACCAAACACCGAAAAATATTTTCAAGAAAATCATTTTTTCTGAAAATAATTTCGTCGAAATCATTTTACGTCGAAACAAACGGAGCATAAAGTAAGAGTATTTTCATAAGATTTTGTTCAAATTGATCACATCAAGGCACATGACTACTTTCCATTTATTCTAACGCCTGAGGCTGACGAAAGGGCTTTATTTATTATTTATTATTTATTATACAAAATGATAACTTGCTGTATCTAAATGTCATATTTGTTAGTTTGTATGACTAATTTGAAAACGCGCGAGTGTTAGTTTAAGGGGCCTAAATATATTTACCCCATAAATATAATACAGAAATCTCGCAGCAGAATAAATTTTTCATTTTCTTTTGATATCACAATCTCATCTCAATAAATATACGAGAGCTACTATATAAACCTCAAATTTAAACAAAATATTAACAATGTTAAGTTACAATATTAAATACATGCTCTAACATTGTTTAACAAAAAGTGTCACAGATAGTACATAAAATATATACAATATTAGACTAACAACAAAATCGAGGCTACTGTCAGCCTCATCCATAATATCCTAAACATAAATAAGAGTCCTTGTCCTCAGCTTCCTCTCCTGCATCAATTATGAAATTATAAAATTATCACAATTTTACAGGCGGATATATGAGTCCACAATCCCACTAAGTATAATAAAAACGTACCTTATGCAATAAGAGCCCCCATTTTTAGAAAATATGTTTAACTTGTGTTTATAATAGCGCATAGTTTAGAATTTTCAAAAAATAGAATTTTATTATTGAAAATTCATAGCTGATAAGATAACCACAATAGAGAAGTTTATATACTTAAATACGTAAAATTCTTTTTTTTTTTTTTTGCGCTTTCTTTATAATGTATAACTTTAGGGGCGGAGCCCGGGGGGGGGAGTCACATGCCCCCCTCAACTCCCAAAAATTCTTCTTACTCATGGTAGAACTTTTACATATGCCCCAATTGCCCACCCTCAAGGCCTCAGCAACTCATAGGGGGATAGAATTGCCCACCCTCTGCCGTGATTTTCTTCTGCTGTTACTGTTCAAGCCGTTTATGCAGTTAAAAAGTTACAAAAGTTGAAGAAGAGAGGAAGGTTGAAGATGATGCATGTGTTTTTCTTTTCTTTTCTTTTCAAAACGCATCGTTTAATTGACAAGGCCCCTAAAAAGAAAGAAAGTACGTGAAGCAAAGCACGTCAAAGCAAAATTCACAAGTCAATTTTTTTTTTCTTTTTCTTTTTTTTTTTTTAATTATTATTTGGCTTAAACTAGCAAATCCCAAGTTTCCAACCACCAAGTGCTATATATATATGTAATATCCCGTATTTTAAGATATTGAATAAAATATCTTAAAATATGATTTAAGACATAATAATAATGAAAAAGAATAAATATGAATATTTATAGAAATAAATATTCATTTAAAAGCCTTTATAGTTGTATTTTGATAAAAACTCAAACGGACCTTAAACTTTGGAATAACGAAAATAGGGCAAATGAACTCCGTTTTCATCGATTCAAAAGCCAGAACGCTCGTCTCATAGTCCTCTAGCTACCCTCCAAATTTAATAATTTTTGGACTCCATTTACTACCCAAAAACATCCATGAAAAGTTATACCTCTGAATTGGACGAAAATTCAGATATATAGATTTTGTAGGCCCATTTCTATTTCTATAAAAACTCAGCCAAGCCCATGTTAGCCCAGCCCATCTCATCCCAGCCTCCTTACACGTTGATACTGCCCAGTTACTGCCTAGTTTAATTGCAAAGAGAATCAAAGCATCTAGTTAGAAGCTAAGATTTAGTTAGGAAAAGATAAGAAAATTATGCAATCTAATGATTGAGATTCCTTTAGATGAGATGAGTCACCTAGCTATTCCCCTACCTTGATGAATCATGTGCGACTCCTTCCTCTCTTTTCCTTCTCTGATTTTTATCCTTCCCTTGAGATGAGTCACGAATGCCCAGCTCACTTCTACAAGCCCAAACTTGCTGCCCAAGTAGCATTCTTGACCATCAGATCAGATTAAAAATCAAGCGATCTTGACCGTCCAAAAATGTATAAATTGAGGTGCATCCCCCTTTTACATTTCACGCACAAGCTGCCCCATTCTTCTTCTTCTTTCTTTCTTTCTACGTTTTGCAGAATTCTCTAGCTTTCTCCCTGTCTTCCTCTATTTTACAGCAGGAAACCAGAAACTCTTCATCTTCTATGTTTCTCTTCCAACCCGCAGCAACTCTCTCCTTCCTTCTTCTTTCTTCTCTGTTCTCCTTCTTTCCCGTTCTTCCCTTTACTCTCTCTTGCCGAGAGAGACACAGGGAGACTGAACGAGAGAGTGAGAGACCGTGAGAGGGAGAGAAGAAACTGAGTAGGAGACCCAAAACCGACCCTCCCTTCTCTTTCGGTCACTGCTTAACCAAAATAAGAATAGAAAATCTGCAGCATCACTTCTTTTAAAAGCTGCAGAAATTCCCTCATCTTCCCCTCCCTTTGATTCTTTCGGCTCATGTGAGTTGCTGCAGGAGAGAATTCTCTTGTATCTCTCACGGTTCAGAATCAGAAAAAGAGAAAAAGATTCTCTTGGTAAGTCTTCTTCTCTCTCAAACTCTCTCTTCTAGTGGCCGTGGGAGTGTCTTTAGAAAGAACAAAAAATAAAAGAAATAGAAGCTCTCTTTCTCACCGACTATAATCTCTCCCAACCGGGTATCTATACAAAATATATAACCTAGTGATATATTTGGTAAGTCATTTATAAGGTTTTGTTTTAATGTTTTATAAGTGTCGTTAAAGAAATCTAACGTTATAAGTTGTGTTTTAAATAGGGCTTTTTAGGTGGCGCAAATGATTTATAAATCACGTTGTTATAATGTCCAAATAAAATATGTGTTAAAATAAATAACCTATTTTATGCCATTATAATATTTAAGCGGCATTATAAATCGGGTTAAGTGGTTTAAAAGTCGAAATGATAAAAACGTCAAAATAAGTTCTTAGTATTTTATACTAATATATTATCAAATGTATATAACTGTGCAGTCATTATTCCTGTGGATCTTTCTTTGTAGCAGAAAACGGTGAGTATTTCTTACTCACTGAGGGTGATGCTGATTTTCCATAATGTTATGATTTCTGCTTTATTTAATTGGTTGCGCATGTGGAATTTGCATATTTTGTTATTTGAATTAATGAATTTTATTATAACAAAGTTGGGAGTGACGTCTGCCAACGGATCAGGGAGTGACGTCTTCCTGAGCCAGAAATATTAATAAACAACAGAGTAGGGAGTTACGTCTGCCTACGGAACAGGGAGTAACGTCTGCCTGTGCCAAAAAGATAATAAATTGTTAGAGGAGTAACGTCTCCTTAGAACTCGCTAAACGAGAGTTACGTCTCCTATAACTCGATAAGCGGGAGTTACGTCTCCTATAACACGCAAGACAGGAATTACGTTTCCTTGAATCTATGTGTTAGAGTTATGTCTCTAAAGATTGAACGCAAGAAGATCATGATTTATTTTATAATAAGACTGTGCATATAAAACTGTCATTTTATTATGTCATTGCATTGTGATATTTATTTCTAATAAATCAGCAATTATAATATTATTAAAAACAGTGGACTCACTAGGTATTTTTGTATTATTGTTTCTATCTGTATTATATATTAATACAGGTTATGAGGATGAAGAGTATCAAGACTATCCAGACGCTTAGATGGATATGAGTAGCAGTCTTTTTAGGCTAGGTTACCTCTTGTGTTGTGGTCTCTTGGATGTGATGGACTACCCTGCCTAGTTTATCCTTTCATGTACATATGTCAAACTCTTTTTATATGTCCCTGATGTTATAATATTTTGGTATTACTGATACTTTATTTAGTGCCGCTTGTGACACGTATGTTATTATTTTAGATGTATTTATATTATCAGAACAAAGGTTATTATTTTATATATTGAGATTATTCAGTCAGCTCTGATGTGTCATTGTTAAGAAAAAAAAAAAAAAGGATATTTCGCTGCCAATTTATAATTCTGATGATGTCGTAATGTCACGTGAAAATCGAAAATTTCACTTACGCTTTTTATAAAAGGCGGGTCGTTACAATATATATATATATATATATATATATATTTATTATTATTATTACTTCAAGTCATCAAGTGTGAGACTTATGCTCCGTTTGTTTCGGCGTAAAATGATTTTTGGAAAATAATTTCGGCATTTTCCGGTGTTTGGTAAGGGCGAAAATAATAGTCAACCGAAAAATAATTTCTGTTTGACAAAAAATGCTTAGTAAATTTCAGAAAATGGTTTACGCTTTTTAAAAGCATAAATCGTTTTCCGAAGACGCCAGACGTAGTCGATCTATTTTAAAACGGCACAGTCGACCTTCATGTTCAAGCAGCCGACCACCATCGAAATATTGTCGGTATCGGAATTCGACCACATCCGGTTAATGTCGACGGAATCCGGCCACCTTCGTCGGAATCCGGTCAGCCGGATCCCGGCCCGCCCTGAACTGAGAGGCCAGTTCCCGGCCGGCCCTGGCCAGACGGATCTGGCCAGATCCGGCCACTTTCGCCAAAATTCGGCTATCCCAGATTCCGACGAAACTGTCTGGATTCCGGCCTTTATTTCGAATTTTGGCTATATTAGCCGGAATCAGGTAAAAATGATCAGAATCTTGTCGGTTAGTGACCGAATCTCGTCATTGATGATTTTTATATTATTTTACATTAATATTTTTTGTTGTGAATAAAAATTGATTTTTATAAGTTAATATGATTGAATAAAAATATAAAAAAATATTTGCGATTTTCCGTACGCGCCAAACACCGGAAAATGCTTTCGACGGAAAATGGTTTCCTGAAAAATGACTTTCCTGAAAACATTTTACGTCGAAACAAATGGAGCATTAGAAGAATTGGGATTTGCCGATTCTTCTTACAGTATTTCTTTCTAACTTTAAGCATTCAACATTTCAAATCAAGCTATCACGTTTCATCTGTTCAAATCAATTTATTTGTAATTTTGTAAAAAGTAATATATTCAGATATGTAATCAAACTTTTATATTTATAATGCTCTTTTCTTTTTTTTTTTTCTTTTCTTATTTTAATTGTATAAAATATATAATTGTAGTTATATGAGATTATAGAGAACAACAATTATTCTATTGAGCTTCAATCAAATTATAAACAAGCTCGTATTAAGGTAAATTTAGCCAATCTGCCACTAGATCCTTGCTTAAGAAAAAAAAGTTTATGATTACATTCTAGTGATAGAGACCAAATCTGAATAGTATATTTACAAAAAAGACTTTGTCAACCAGTTAACCATAATTTTTGACAAATACAATTTGGAAAAACATGGCGTTGTTTCAATCCAGCATGGCTCAAAGAATATGTGTTTTAAACAATGACTAATTCTTGCTTAATTATTTATTTATTGCATTAGTTACATTTTTAAATATTTTTAATTGATTTTTATTCAACTTATTTTTTTTTTTCATTCATCATAAAAAAAAAAAAAAAAAAAAAAAAAAAAAAAAAAAAACAAAATTAACCCTCTGAACCAAAATCCTGACTCCGCCAACGTAAAACTACTCCGCATTGTTTTAACATGCTTTGTTCAAAAGATGTGAACATTACAAATAGTGAATTGCACCTTCACCTAAAGTACTAATTTATACATACAACGAAAGTCATATGTTTAATACAAACATTAACATTACACAACTAACTAGTCTGAGTGAATCAACTGAGTGGATGTGAACAACTTCACATTACAAATGGATAAAATAACAAGACCCCATGAACATGCAAGGGCAAATCGGTGATTGAGCTTGTAGATCGACAAGCTACGAATATATATATATATATATATATATATATATATATATATAACTCTTACTCTTACTCTTTTTTTGCAATAAATAATGGCAAAGGGTGAATCTCCTTACTAAACTTTCAGGAAAGGCAGATTCTCAGATGCAACGAGCTTGACGGCTTTATCATGCAATCTATATGTGTTGATCCGTTAAATTAATGAAGGGGTAAGGATAGCATGTTGGTTTGTTCACACAGGCAGTGTGATTGGGGGCTTCGCAAGGTAGTTAGTTTGTTCATATATAAAAAATGCATGATTCAACTGCTGCAAACTAGTTAGCTTGTTCATCAAATTCATGCCGCATGGCTGTACTATACACTCTATAATAGAGGGTCTGCAAGAGAAGCCATAAGCATTTCGTGCTCTAAAAGAAAATCAAAGAACTTTTGGAGGTTGCTGAACCATGTCTATGGCTATGGCGCAAAGGCTTGTTCAACTTGGAGAAGAAATCGAACGTGTCGAGAGCCAGCTCCGCGAACATTGTTCAGGCTTGTTTGAGTTGTTTCCCCACCAATACTTAGAAAAGTTTGCCCCTTTACCAAATTTTTATTATTCAATATAAAACTGTCCCATACTTTCCGTTGGTCAATAACCAACCACAGCTCCCTATAGTTCTTCACTATTCATACAGGAAGGAGTCTCTTCTTGTCCGGAGGGAATCATTTTTTCTCAATCAACAATGCCCAACTAGATAAATTCACTTATTTTACACAATTCGATCTTCTGGTCATGCCTTTTCCTCTTTACTTTCTATATTCTTGGCATGACACTTAGGCCATGTTTGGTTCGCAAAATAAGTCCTTGAAATGGAATGACTGTTATATTGGAATAGTTATTCCTTTATTTGGTATGAACCTATTCTTTGGAATAAGTATTCCATGAGAATAACTATTTCCTTATGGAGAGGAATAGCTATTTTTGAGGGAGTAGACAACATTTTCCAAAAAAAACTTAACAAAAAAAAAAAAATTAAAATTCAAAATTAAAATTCAAAAATTTTAAAAATTTTAAAAAAAATTTAAATTAAAGAATTTTTAATTTCAATTTTTTTTTTTAAAAAAAAAAACAAAAAATTTAGATCAGATCTGTGGGTGGCCACCCACAGATCTAAGGTCCAACATTTATTTATTTATTTATTTATTTTAAGATTTGAGTTTTTTTTTTTTCAAAAATAAGAAATTATATAGGTTCTTTAGTAATTTTGGGTCAATTCCAATTGTGGAATATGTGTTGTCACCAAACTAAGGAATTAAAATAATTATTCCATTACACTCTTCTCCATTCCTAGAAATAACTATTTATTTTCTTAATGGAATACCCATTCCGCGAACCAAACGAGGCCTTAAAGACAAATGATATTTTTTATTATTCCCTAAAGAGTAACAACAATTTTATTATTCTCTAAAGGGTTAAATATCTTTTTAGTGCCTGTGGTTTGAAAACTTTATTTTTTGGTATCTCAGTTTCATTTTTCTTCACAGATGGTACTTGTGTTTTGGGAAAAAACGTTTGGTACCTCCGTTTATTTTACCGTCAAATATTTAACGATCTGTCACATGTCAACCAATGAGGGTTGACATGTGGTACAATATAAAAAAAAAAATAATAATAAATAAAATACAAACTTTAAAAATTAATTAAAAAATTAAAATTAATAAAACTTTAAAAGTAAAAATATTAAAAACTTTTAAAAAAAGGAAAAGGAAAAAGGGGTGGCCAAATCACCCTCATGGGGGTGGTTCGGCCACCCCTATGGTTTTTTATTGAAAAAATTGAAAAAAAAATATATATAGGAAAATTGGTTATGGCCCTTGGGGGTGACCAAACTACCTCCGTAGCCCATGGAGGTGGTTCGGCCACCCCCAATGGCCAAAAAGAAAAAGAAATATATATATATATATATATATATATAAAAGAGGGTTTTGGCTCTAGGGTTTGGCTGAACCACCCCCATGGGCCACAAATGTGGTTCGGTCACCCCCAATGGGCAAAACCCATTTTCCTTCTTTTTTTTTTCTTTTTTTTTTCTTTTTTTTTTTTTTTTTCAATTTTTTCCTCTAAAGGCTATAGGGGTGGCCGAACCACCCCAGGCCGACCAAGGGGCCACCCCTTTTTTCTTTTTCTTTTTTTAAAAGTTTTTAATATTTTTAATTTTAAAGTTTTATTAATTTTAATTTTTTAATTAATTTTTAAAGTTTTTTTTTTAATTTTTATATTGTGCCACGTGTCAACCCTCATTGGTTGACACATGGCAAATCGTTAAATATTAGACGGAATAATAAACGGAGGTACTAATTTCGTTTTTTTCCAAAATTCAAGTATCATCTGTGAAGAAAAATGAAACTGAGGTACAACAAAGATAAAGTTTTAAACTACAGGTACCAAAAAGACATTTAACCCCTCTCTAAAGAGTAACAATTATATAGGGGTATTTTGGGCTGTTCACTTCATCGATTTGACTTCATTTTACTTAGTATTAAAGATAGGGGCTGGGCGAGCAGTGAAGGCTCGTTTAGTAGACAGCATGCGAGCAGTAAGCTATCGCTCGCAACATTTGGAGCCTGAGCTTGGCTTCCCTTATTATTTGGTCTTTTGGTAGGTATCGCCAAAAGGCGAAGAGGAGCCTCCAGCATTTGCAGAGCTGGTTCTCGACATGTTCGATTTCTTCTCTGTTAGAACAGTTTCTGATATGGTAGTTGATGAACCAGTTGAGCCTATCTTCGCTATCCTGCAAATAAAACAAACTACGTCGGGGGGAATCCGACAATCCCACTCCGATGCCTTTGTCAGTTTTTATCTTAAGTGTATATCACTCTTATATCACAATGAGCAATCTAAATTACCTGCCCAGTAGTGAGGTATTTATACATGTCGTGTTGCAAGCGATCTGGTTCTTTCGTTGGACCACGTGTCAGGTTTGGAGTGGGATCAGGGCACACGCTTAACAATCGTGGCCAGGTTGGTTTTTTAACCGTCTGGAGATCGTGGAGAATAATGCTTCACGACCACTACTGGAATCTGTTCTCAACCGCCGACGCGATCGTGGTCCAGTCGGTCTTCAACTGCTCTTAGATCGTGGGGACACCTTCCTAAGTAGTAGCGGTCGTGTAGGTAGTGGGGTTTCCTCCCTGGCTGGTACAAGGTCGGTAATTTACCGTCCTTAGCCTTATCGTGGAAGTCGGCAAATTACCGCCTTTAAATACGCAGACTCGGCTAATTAGCCGAGTATGATTCTGATGGGCCATGAATCTGGCCCATTGGGCGAGATCGGGATTATTTCCCAACAGTTACCCCCCAATTCCTTTTGCACGACGTAGTTTCGGTAAAAGGAATTTTTCTGTACATTTTTGCCTAGTTCGAAATTTGAAGTAAGCTGGAAGCCGTTAGAAAATCGGGACATTTTGAAAGAGAAGATTTTTTTTTTTTTTTTTTTTTTTGAAATCCGAGCCATCCCAAATAATGGACTTGGTCATCATGAGATTCGAAACCTGCTGTCAAGTCGGTTCATATCCTTGAATCGCAGGGCTATGATTAGGTTGATTTGGGTTGCTATGCTGCGCGTGTCGACACTTGCTGGTTTTTTCGCCGTGACAACTGAATCACGCGCCAGATGCGCGTTGGCTTATCTTCCGAGGCCAGCTGTAGACCCGACGGTAATAAAATCTTTTATCCCGGCGCATTTAATTAGCGTCTTTTCAGCTACTCTCAGGAGGAGTATATATACCCACCCCTCATTCTCACATTTTACCATTTACTATTCCGTAAAACGTCTTTGAGTTTTCCGGCGAGAATTCTTCTTTCCGGCGAAATTTTCTACTCCCCGATTATCTTCAAGCGGCTTTCCGAGTTGCTTCAAACGTTTCATCGACTTCCTTCACACATTTCACCGACCTCCTTCAAACATTTTACCGACCTCCTTCAAACATTTTACCGACTTTCTTCAACCCCTGAGTCACGCCATGGGTTCTGATTCTGAGTCTGACGGTGCTCAAGTCGGGGGCGACCCTACTCTTGTTCCTCATGAGAACAGATATAGGTCTTTGATTCTGGCCTCTGAGGAGAGACGCCTCCGCCGGAGTTATAGTATTCCGTCTTCCGTAAGCCTTCATTTCCAGCATTCCGATCAACTGTCCATTGCCGGCGGCGATGTAACCATTACAGAGCGAATGCTGATGGCCGGATGTCGGTTTCCTCTTCCCGATATAGCTCGGGAATTATTAGTACGGCTTGGGGTGGCTCCCTCCCAAGTAAAGCCGAACGGATGGAGGTACTTGTTCGGCTCTTTTGTTCTCTGGATGACTAAGCTCCAGAAGAGGATGACCATAGACGAGTTTTTCACAATTTACCGAGCTGGTTTCCGCCGAGATGGTACGGTAGAATTTACTGTTCGCAAGAAACCGTCTATCATCCATCTAGCCTGGAGATATTCAAATAATAGAGAGTGGAAGGAGCAAACGTTTCGGGTTTCTGGCCAGTGGGAGAAGCCGGAACAGTTATTATTGCCAGAGGATCAAAGGGTTCCCCGAGAGTGGGGTCGCATGAGAGTCGGGGCGTCGGAAGCCCCTGATCTAAATGATGAGCAAGTCGACAATGTCGACACCATACTAGCCTTTGTGAAGGCTACATCAGCCGAGGATGCTAAGGTGGTGTTGGATTTCGACCACCTTGTTACGAATGAAAATATGCGGAACATGCTCGGGTACGAAATCCCAATTTCCGACCTTCCTTTTCTGAAGGAGAGGAAAGGTAAGGCCCAGAAACCGAGAGAAGATCCTGCGCCTACCATTCTCAAGGGTAAAGAGAAGGTCTCTGACGGACCGAAGAAGTCAAAGGAGCCAAAAGAGGTTCCAAAAACTGTAAAGAAGCTTCTCGCCGATGCCCAACGGATAGGGGCTGAACAGGAAGCTAAAGCCAAAAAGGCCGCAGAAAAGAAGAAAACGGCCGAGAAGAAGAAAACGGCCGAGAAGAAAGTCGTCGAGAAGCCGGCTGAAAAATCAAAGGCTTTGCAAGAAAGGCCTCAACCAGATGAAGAGGCAGAAAGAGAACCTGTTAGGAAAAGACCGAGGATCGAGGCGGCCCGGTCATACCTCAAGTCGATTGGTTCGGCGGTTAAGGGTATTTCCCTTCGCGTCGATCCTTCGACAATAGTTGCTTCCGAGGGCACACATCGGAGTACCGAGAAGGAGGGAGCGCCTCAGTGCCCATCCCTAGGCGAAGTGTTAGTACTTCGTGATGAGGCCATTCCCAACTCGGATCCAGTGGCCGCCCTGAATGCCTCTGAGTGCCCACCCCGAAGTACCGAGGAGGAGGCTGAGCCTCAACATTCAACAAGGGGGGAAGTTCCAGCTCTTCATAACGAGGACGTGGTCAGCACGGAACTCGTGAGCCAAGACGCGATCCTTCCGCTTGTGGTTAGGGAAGAGGTGTTCCAGACCGCCCTTTCTGAAACAGATTCGGCTTTACCCGAGTTGTTGAATGCACGGGTGGAAACCGATACCGAGCCTTGTCAAATATTGCAACCAAGAATGGGCGTTGAGGTTGGTGAAGACACGGGCTCTGCGCAAATAGAGGCCGAGAACACAGCCATAGAGCCAAGTGTTGGACCTATGGTTCAGTCCGTCGCGGAAAGGGCAGGGCCGAGTTCTAGCACGCCTTTCGTCGAGCCTCGACTTGGAGAAGACGGGCCAGTGACGGAACCCACTCGTGATTCCGTTGGGTTCTTTAGGCCGGCCCAGGAGTATGAATTTGACGAGGCTTCTTTGGAAGAGCGTTTAGCTGGGCCAATTATGGACGCGGTTCGGGCTTTGACTCCAGCCGACTATTTGGGGTTAAGTACCGTTGGTTGCATACCGACCGAAGATATGATCGCTTCGTTAGTCCGTCTGCAAACCATGGTAAATTGCCTTTCCCTTTTCTTTTTGTGTTTGGCTTTTGATATTCTGTTTTCTAAGTTTCTTCTTTGCTCGGCAGCAATTGGTGGATACCCTTGCTCTTTATGACCAGCATAGGGATTTCCACCGAAATCAGGTCCCGGTTATGGCCGGACTTCGACAACGGATTTCTGAGCTTGAGCTTGAATTAGCCCGGAGGTTATCCTTGGAATCCGAAGTGGCTCGGTTGAGTAAGCTTCTTGCTGAGCGGGAATCGGAGCTTGCTAGTTATGACGCGCTGATCGCTGACCCGAGCTCAGGCGAAATGTGGCCGAGGTAGCCAATCATGGTCTATCCGCCCAGCTCGATGCGCGGACTCGCGAACTGTTTGCGCTTAAGGCTCATACGGATGCTGTCGAGGCAAGATACTTGGCCACATCGTGTAGCAATACTGCGTTGCGAGCGGATCTGAGTGCTGCGAAGGCGCAGAGAAGAATCGCCGAAGATGCTCGGCGGGAAGCTGAAGAGGCTAGGAGCACTGCGGGGGAAAAGTTGGAGGCGCTTGAAGAAAAATTGAAGGAAGCCGAATCGGGCTTGCAGGCTGCTCAGGCCGACTTACAAAAAGCTAAACTGAAGTCCAGCGAGCTGCGAAAGAAGTCTAAGCACTACAAATCGAAGGCTGCTCATTATAAAGCAAAGGCCGATCGGTTTCATAGTCAGATCCTTGCTTTCACCCGAGTTCGAGATCGAACCTGGGTCAATGGGTTTAGCTGGGGTTTCGATTCCCTTAAAGAATTCGTGCTTAACCCTTCGACGCCTTCCCCAAATTTTGCCGGGCTGAATTATACCGACTTTATGGATGTCCCTGAGCAGGCTATCCTGGAGTTACGGGAAATTGGCCGAGACTTGATTCCTGATGTCCCGGACTGGGTTGGTGAAGACGTCGGAACAGCTGATGAGGTGACTGAGCCGGCAGACTTGGGTGCTTCGACTAAGGCCGCTGAAATTGAGGCTCCTAATAGCCCAGCTTCTAGGGAACCGAATACAGATAGGACTTAGCACGCCTTTTGTTTCGGCGCCTTTTGTTTCGGCGTTTTTGTTGACCTCTGCTTTTCCATATTAATAACATTCGGAAATTCTATATTAGTGTTGTATATATTTTACTCTATTTTCCAGCATACTCATACTGTCTTAGGTTTCATACTTAGACAAAATTTTCAAATTTGATTCGGATCTAAGACTTTGACCGGTTTGAATCCCCTCAACGTGATTCAAAACTCGGAGCTTGACCGACTTGAATCCCCTCAACGTGATTCAAGTCTCGGCGTTGGTCCGGTTTGAATCCCCTCAACGTGATTCAAAACTCGGAGCTTGACCGACTTGAATCCCCTCAACGTGATTCAAGTCTCGGCGTTGGTCCGGTTTGAATCCCCTCAACGTGATTCAAAACTCGGAGCTTGACCGACTTGAATCCCCTCAACGTGATTCAAAACTCGGCGTTTGACCGACTTGAATCCCCTCAACGTGATTCAAGTCTCAGCGTTAGTCCGGTTTGAATCCCCTCAACGTGATTCAAAACTCGGAGCTTGACCGACTTGAATCCCCTCAACGTGATTCAAGTCTCGGCGTTGGTCCGGTTTGAATCCCCTCAACGTGATTCAAAACTCGGCGTTTGACCGACTTGAATCCCCTCAACGTGATTCAAGTCTCGGCATTGGGAATGTTGTACTCGGATATAATATGCTGTCTGAATCTGCATTTTATTGATAAACATTAAGTCTAAAAATAAACAGATTACATATAATATAAGCGGAATTACATATAATATTTCCGGAGATGCTCGGCATTCCATGGTCTTTGCAGCTTTTTCCCGTTTGTATCTTCAAGATGGTACGCTC
Source organism: Alnus glutinosa (assembly GCF_958979055.1). Lineage (NCBI taxonomy): Eukaryota > Viridiplantae > Streptophyta > Magnoliopsida > Fagales > Betulaceae > Alnus > Alnus glutinosa. The sequence goes on along the minus strand of NC_084896.1, from coordinate 10,877,426 downwards.
CTTTTGGATTGCTTTTGATAACTCGGAATGGCCCTTCCCAGACCGGCCCCAGTTTCCCTTCCGTGGGGTCCTTAGCTGCCGCAGTGATCCTCCGTAACACCCAATCACCATTATTGAACGATCGGGGCCTCACCCTTTTATTATAATACCGAGCTGCCCTTTCTTGATATGCTGAAGTTCTGACTTTCGCATCTCCTCGTTTTTCTTCCAGAAGATCTAGGTGTAGCTTTAATCCTGTGTTGTTGAATCCGGGATTATAGTGCTGAATGCGGAAGCTTGGGGAACCAATTTCGACTGGTATTACTGCTTCGACCCCGAAGGCTAGTGAATAAGGAGTTTCGGAAGTTGCCGAGCTGACTGTCGTCCGGTATGACCACATAACCTCTGGTAGGTATTCTACCCATCCTCCCTTACGCTTCGGGAGTTTTTTCTTCAGTATCGTCACCAGAGTTTTGTTTGTTGCTTCGACCTGCCCATTTGACTGTGGATAGTATACCGACGAGAAAAAATGCCGAATCTTGAGCTCATCGCACCACTCCTGGAATGGCTTGCAGTTGAATTGTGTTCCATTGTCAGTTATTAGGGCGTAAGGTATCCCAAATCTACATATGATTGCCTTCCAGAGGAAATTTTTAATTGCCCCGGTCGTGATAGTCATTAAAGGCTCCGCTTCTGCCCATTTGGTGAAGTAATCTACTGCAACCACCAGGAACCTGCAATTCCCCTTTCCCGTGGGCATGGGCCCTACAATGTCAACCCCCCATTGGGCAAACGGCCACGGTGAAGAAACCGAGCTAAGTTCTGCTGGTGGTTTTGTTTGTAACTTGGCGAACCTTTGGCACTTGTCACACCTTCGGACCATTTCCATTGACTCTTGATTCATCGTCGGCCAATAGTAACCTGCTCGTACAGCCTTGTGTGCCAACATTCTACCCCCCGAGTGACTGCCACAGACTCCCTCATGGATTTCCTTTAACACATACCTGGCCTCAGTTGCCGAGAGGCACTTTAATAATGGGAGTGAATAGCCTCGGCGATATAGAACGTTGTCGACAAGAGTGTATCGTGCTGATTGCATCCGGATTTTCCGAGCCTCCTTCTTGTCATTTGGCAGTTGTCCGTTTTTGAGATATTCAATTACGTACCTTGCTCATTCAGGAATTATGTAGACGTCATCGATCTGCATTACCGGTCCGACATCCTCCACGGAAGGTCTGTCTAAAATGATAACCCGGTGTTTTGAAGTCGAAATTACTTCGTCTGCTGCTGATCCCAGCCGAGCCAATGCGTCGGCTCGTCCATTTTCGGCTCTTGGGATTTGTGTAACCACCACTTGCTCAAAGCTGTCCCAAAAGCCCAACACCTTGGCGAGGTACTTTATCATTTTTTCACCTTTGGCCTCAGATCCTCCTTGGATGTGGCCGACAACAACCTGTGAGTCGCTTCGTACTTCGAGGTTTTTTGCTCCTAGATGTTCTGCCAGGCTAAGGCCTGCTATTACCGCTTCGTACTCCGCCTCGTTGTTTGTGGTTGGAAAGTCTAACTTCAATGCCATTGCGATTTCCTCCTTGTCCGGTGTTATCAAGACCACCCCAGCTCCGCTTCGGGAATTCGTGGATGATCCATCCACATAGGCTATCCAGGCTTCTTTCGCAGGCACTTCGTGGCTTTCGGGGAGATTGCTGAATTCGGCTATAAAGTCTGCCAGAACTTGGGCTTTGATGGTGGTTCTTGGATAGAACTCCAGGTCAAATTCTCCGAGTTCCACGGCCCAATTTACTAACCTTCCTGAGAGGTCGGGCTTTTGCAATACTTTCTTCAAAGGATACTCTGTGAGTACCCTTATAGCATGTGCCTGGAAGTATGGTCGCAACCTTCGGGCGGAAGTAATAAGGGCAAAAGCTAATTTCTCAATCCGGGGATACCTTTCCTCGGCCCCGTGTAGCGCCCTACTTGTGAAGTATATCGGCTTTTGCAGTCCGGACTCCTCCCGGACCAAGACCGAGCTAACCGCGGATGGTGACACTGCTAAGTATAGATAGAGAATTTCCCCTTCTTCTGGTGAGCTTAGGAGCGGTGGGTTGGCTAGGTACTCTTTCAAATGTCCGAAAGCCACTTCGCATTCGTCGTTCCAAACAAACGCCTTCCGGAGTATCTTGAAGAAGGGCAAGCATTTATCTGTTGACCGAGAGATGAACCGGTTTAGGGCTGCAATTCTCCCGGTCAATTGCTGCAGTTGCTTTGTTGTACGAGGAGCTTGCATTTCAAGTATAGCTCGGACTTTTTCAGGGTTCGCCTCGATTCCTCTACTCGAGACCATGAATCCCAGAAATTTTCCGGATGAGACACCGAAAGCACATTTCGCCGGGTTTAACTTCATTTGATATCTCCTTAATGTGTCAAAGGTTTCTTCGAGGTCGGTCAGATGGTTGGTTGCTTTTCGGCTTTTTACCAACATGTCATCCACATATACTTCTACATTCCTGCCGATCTGGTCACGAAACATTCTGTTGACTAGCCGTTGATAGGTTGCACCGGCATTCTTCAAGCCGAACGGCATCATGTTATAGCAATACAGCCCTCGGTCGGTAATGAAAGAGGTTTTTTCTTTATCGAGTTTGCTCATGTGTATCTGATTATACCCTGAGAAGGCATCCATAAAGCTTAAGAGCTCATGCCCCGAGGTGGAGTCGATCAGGACATCCATCCGGGGGAGAGGGAAACTATCTTTTGGGCATGCCTTGTTGAGATCGGTGAAGTCCACGCACATTCTCCATTTTCCGTTTGACTTTCTCACCAGGACAACGTTGGCCAGCCACTGGGGGTAGTCCACCTCTCGGATAAAACCGGCCTTTAACAGCCTTTCCACTTCCTCATGTATGGCTTGGTTTCTTTCTGGAGCAAAGCATCTTCTTTTTTGCTTAACGGGTCGGTGATTAGGGTCGACATTTAGCCTATGCGAAATTACCGAAGGATCAATTCCCGGCATATCGTCATGGCCCCAGGCGAACACGTCGGTATTATTCCGAAGGAAAGCTACCAAGGATTCTTCGACTTCCGAAGATAACAGGGATCCGACCCTAACTTTTTTCCCGTTACCTCCTATTTCAAATTCTTTCATCTCCTCGGTTGGTTCCCCCTGCTGTGATTGCTATTTCTCGCCCTTCTCCCTGCAGCTCTTCTGTGAAGGGGTCCCTTTCAGCGTTATGTTGTAACACTGACGTGCCACTCCCTGCTCTCCCCTTACTTCCCCAACACCTCTCTCGGTTGGGAATTTGATCTTCAAATGTGAAGTGGAAGTGACCGCCTTCAGATCATTAAGTGCTGTTCTTCCAATGATGGCGTTGTAGGCCGAGGGTTTATCGATCAACAAAAACTTGACCATAATAGTTTTTGTGGTCGGATAATCCCCAGCAGTCACGGGGAGTTCAATGGACCCAATCGGCAAGACCTGTTCCCCAGCAAATCCTACCAGAGGGCAGGTAGCCGGGATCACCTTTTCTGGGCTGATCTCCATGTTCCGAAAGGCTGACCAATATAGGATATCAGCCGAGCTCCCATTATCAATGAACATTCGATGAATTCGGTGGTTAGCCACCTGCAGCGTGACCACGATCGCGTCGGTATGCGGAAGTGAAACTCCCGCGTAATCTTCATCTGAAAACCCCACCACCATAGATTCCCTCCTGTGGGATTTGTGGGGTCTTTCTACAGCCATCACCTCCTGATGTTTCTGATACCGAGCGTATGCCTTCCTATCCGCACTTGTTTCTCCTCCTCCGCCAAAGCCTCCGAATATAGTTCGGATGTCGGCGATGACCGGCCCATTCCGTGGCTCATGACCTTGTGCGCCTCTGCTTCTGCTTCTGTCTCGGTGAGGTTCATCCCTTCTGTCTCAGCGATCCTCATTACGTCTCTGAGGAGAATGCCCTCTATGTCTCTGAGGAGAACGCTCTCTACGTCTCTGAGGAGAACGCTCCCCACGTCCTTGCTCTCGGTCTCTACGCTCTTGAGGCCTCTGATTCTGCCGAGGCAGGCCCTGGTTGTCTGCTATGAAACGGAGTAACTTTCCGTTTTTGATAAACTTCTCGATCAGGATTCTGAGATTTCTGCATTCCTCGGTAACATGACCCCGAGCATCATGGTACGCGCAGAACTTGTGTCTATTTTCTTCCCTTACCTGCTTGTTGTGAAGGGGAAAAGGCCTCTCATAATGCGGATCCTTCTTGATTTCCATTAATACCTCGTTAATGGGAGCATTCAAAGGAGTCCACTCCTCTATAGAGAACTGGTAATACTTTGCTGGTTTGTTTTCTGTCCGCTTTTCTTCTTTCTGACTCTTTTTTCCCTTCTTTACGGAGTTGTTAGATTCCGCAACCTTCTGCCTTTGGGATTCCCTCAGAGCTGAGAGGGTTTCCTCTTGGTTTACATATTTCTCAATCACGTCTGTCAAGTCGGTCAAACTTTCAGGGTGATTGAGAGCAATTTCCGACATCAAGGGCCCTTCCACTCGTAAGCCCTGATATAAGGCAGCATAGACCATTTCGTCAGTTGGATTATCAACTGTGAGCTTTGCTTGATTGAATCGGGCCATATAGTCTTTCAGAGACTCGCCCTCCTTTTGGCGCATCGCCATCAGTTGCCCAGAAGGCTTCTTCCTTTTACACCCAGCCAGGAATTGAGTTACGAATTTCCGCCCGAGATCATCAAAACTTGTGATGGAATTTGGCGGGAGTTTTCGGAACCAATCCCGAGCCGAACCGGACAGGGTAAGTGGAAAAGCTCGGCATGCCATCTCCTGAGGGGACCCATGTAGGTCCATATGCATCTTATAGCTGTCGAGATGCTCAGTGGGATCTTCAATCCCAGTATATGCTTGAATGGCCGGAATTTTAAATTTCTCCAGGAGTTGAATTGCCAAGACATGCTCGGTAAATGGGGAAGACCTGTTCAACAGGCTATCCACCCGAGAAGTCTTTCCTTTGTGGTTTTGTTGGATTTCGAGTTGCAGTCGGTTATACTTATCTTCATATTTCTCATCAAGGGTGGCGATGGCTTCATTAAGTCTTCTTTCTTCATGTTGATGATTCACCATACCTCCACCAGGAGGGGGGTTTGCGATCCCTTCAGCTGACCGGGGTTGATCTTCTTGCTGAGTTCTTTCTGTGACCCTTCTGCTTTCCCTGTCTGCTTCGTTGTGGGTATTGCTCTCTTCTTCTTCATTTCCCTCGGCCATTTCAGGAATTCGTTCGTCCGCCAATCGCCTTAAGAGACGAAGGTTCTGTTGAGTTAGGACCTCCATGTCCCTAGACATCTGGGCCAGTCGTGCCTCCGTCTCAGTTGCATTCTGGTGAGACCCACCTCCCGTCTCGTGGCGAGGAACGTTTGCCCCTGAGGTCGTGGCTCTTGTTCATACCATTTCAGATAATTTTGTTTTTGCGTAGAAAACGACACACACGTACTAGTCGTTCCCACAGACGGCGCCAAACTGTTAGAACAGTTTCTGATATGGTAGTTGATGAACCAGTTGAGCCTATCTTCGCTATCCTGCAAATAAAACAAACTACGTCGGGGGGAATCCGACAATCCCACTCCGATGCCTTTGTCAGTTTTTATCTTAAGTGTATATCACTCTTATATCACAATGAGCAATCTAAATTACATGCCCAGTAGTGAGGTATTTATACATGTCGTGTTGCAAGCGATCTGGTTCTTTCGTTGGACCACGTGTCAGGTTTGGAGTGGGATCAGGGCACACGCTTAACAATCGTGGCCAGGTTGGTTTTTTAACCGTCTGGAGATCGTGGAGAATAATGCTTCACGACCACTACTGGAATCTGTTCTCAACCGCCGACGCGATCGTGGTCCAGTCGGTCTTCAACTGCTCTTAGATCGTGGGGACACCTTCCTAAGTAGTAGCGGTCGTGTAGGTAGTGGGGTTTCTTCCCTGGCTGGTACAAGGTCGGTAATTTACCGTCCTTAGCCTTATCGTGGAAGTCGGCAAATTACCGCCTTTAAATACGCAGACTCGGCTAATTAGCCGAGTATGATTCTGATGGGCCGTGAATCTGGCCCATTGGGCGAGATCGGGATTATTTCCCAACATTCTCCAAGTTGAGCAAGCCTTTGTGCCATAGCCATAGACATAGTTCAACAATTACCTCCAAAATTTCTTTGATTTTCTTTTAAAACACAAACCATCGTTCTGGACTTTTCAACAGATAGCTCATTTCTTCTTGACTTCGTCCAGGAAAGAGGCATACTTTAAGCAAAACCCACCATAGAGAAAGCCTTGTGCAGCTCCCGACTCTAGCGCTTTAAGCATTTTGATATTGCTTTCTATCTTTCGGGGGTCAATCCTCTTTGGTTTGGCCCTTTTAGTCAATAAGCTCCCCACCGTATTTGGAAAATTAAAAAGAAAAGGTTAGGGCCCTTTTCCTAGGACTCGAGACACAGATACACAATCTCAAGCCTTTGATGAGCATACGTTCTTGGAAGTGCTTAAGGTACCCCACTTGCTTGATCTTAATCCCAAGAAGCTTTTCAAGCTATGTGCTTAACACATGCAAGTCGAACGTTGTTTTCGGGGAGTTGTGCCAAAGGAAAAGAGGCTCCTAGCTAAAGGTAGCTTGTCTCGCCCGGCTGAAAAATGGAAGGGCGCTAGCGCAGAAAAGATAGATCTAAAAGTAAGAGGTCTCAGGCAATCCAATCTCTCTTAAAGTACATCTTACAACCGCTTTTCCGAATATATATATATATAGTTTTAATTGATAAGGTATGGTTGTATTGTACAATAGACCCAATATAAAATCATACTATTTTTTCCTTCTTTATGCAAATCATTCCTACTCTAAGAAAAGTAGATTTGAAGAGATGACAGATTAATCTTATGTTGTGTAGGGGTGGATAGAATATCCGATTGCCACCTACCGACTGCCACCAAACCATCCCCGACTACCTATTGACTTTCGGTGGTCGGTGTTCGGAATAAAAAAACAGTTTCGACGTTGGTTCAGTTAGGTGGGTGGAAGAATTCTTATTTCTTTCATTTAACCGAACTAAATTGATCACTTAACTAACTTTGACCTTCAGTTTTTTTGCATCACTTGTTTATCCTAAAAACATGCCCAATAAACACTTGTTTAGCCCAAAAAAAACCCATTTTGACCCATAAAAATAGGTTTCGTCCAATATAAAAAACCCACGACTAACCGACCAACATTTAACTGATTTCACTAAGTTAACTGAAATGGTCGAAATTTATTCTTGTCGGTTAATTGACCCACTTAACCGACTTTTTCAGTTCTGTAGGCGAAAATACCCATACTGTGACCGATTTAACCAATACCCAGCCCTAATTAATGTTGTGTAACTCATATATATGCCCTATTAGCCCCCCATTAAACAACTCTAAAAGAAAAAAAAAAAAAAACAGCCTAATTTATATTTAAAATTTAGGTGTCCCACAAATACAAGGAACGTCCAATATGCTAGATATATCGACGCACATCAATTCATGTGGTAAGAAAACAAAAATCCAATTTGAAACGTTATAAGATCAAATTACATTATTTGATAGAAATTGCCCATACCATTGTATATATCATAACAAAAAAGAATGCGTCCTCCTCCAAAAATAAAATAAAATAAGCAAAACAAATTTTAGTATAATTTTATTTAATTTGGCATGTTGGTCCCTCAATAATAGTCAATATTAAGCTTGGTACGTTGTAATTATTAAATAAAAATTTGTGTTTCATATAAATTAAGTTCCATAATCATGAATCACGTTGTAATTTAGCGACATTATTTATCATTTTATATAAAGTTTGCAATTTGGAATTTAATCCATAAAAATTAATACATGATTTGTGAATTTAAGGATATATAACTGTCATTCAGACAATATATATATATATATATATATATATATATATATATATATATATATATATATATATATATATATATATATATATATATATATATATTAAGCTCTTATTCATATTAGTACGTACTACATATAATTATTTATTGTGACTTTGCAAGACATTATCATCTAGAAGTGCCCTATTGTCGAATTATATATATATATTACATCAGTGTCATTTCCATCCATGCTATCAAATTTTCATTTGCTTCCTAGAAGCTTAGTGGCGGCATTGGTGATGTTTTTCCATCTTTATTAGAAGGAGATAAAGAATTCACTCCCTATTTATTAGATACATATTACGTACGTATAAGAGTACTAGTAGCATATGCTCTGTAAGTAGTTCTATTCCTCAAAATAAAAAAAATTTGAAAAAAAAAATGTGCAGCTTCCTCATTTTAGATGAGGATTCTTGGGAAGCTAACACATTATTTTAATAATAAAAAAAAAGTTTCTCTCTCCTCTCTCCTCTACGCATCGTCATTCTTCAACCTCAAAAAACAGCTCTCTCTCTCCTCTCTCATTCAGTCGTCCTCATTCCTCAACCTCAAAGAAGATGCAGACAAGAGAGAGAAAGAAGATGGAGAGAGAGAGAGAGAGAGAGAGAAGAGTTAATGGAAGAAAGAAAAAAAATAGATAGAAAAAATAGGAAGAAGATGGAGACGAGAGAGAGAGGGAGAGAAAGACGAAAAAAAAAAACAAAAAGAAAGAAAGAAAGAAGAGAGACAGACGAGAGGGAGGAGAAGACGAAAAAAAATAAAGAAATAAAGAAGAGAGACAGACGAGAGGGAGAAAAAGAATGAAAAAAAAAAAAAAAAATCTGAGAGAGAACCGGAGGGTGGGTTGTGCGTGGGGGGAGAGAGTTTAGGTGGAGAAGAGAGGGGGTGAGTTGGGCTGTTGGGGGATCATTAAAATGAGAAAATCTGAGAGAGAACCGGAAGAGAGAAAGAAAAAAAAGTCTCAGAGGAAAGAAGAAGAAGAAGAAGAAGAGGAAAGTCTGCAATGAAATTAAAAAGAAAAAAAAAAAGAGTAAAAGATAAAAGAAATATTATTTTAATATATAGGGAAAGATAAAAGGAAGCTGTTGTGTGTGGTGTTTTTGTATAGGGAAAAAAAAGTGGTTTGGTTCACTAAATTTTTTCAAAAATAGAAAAAATGGTTGGGAATCTGCTGCTAGTGCTCTAAGAGCATACGTGTATATATATATATAAGTAAAAAAGTGATTCACACGTGCAGAATAGTAGAGTACTGAGCATTGTCGCAAATAAGGTAGGTTTAGAGATGTCATCGAATGAGGTGTCTCTCTTTCCCTCTCAATAAAGCCATGCGACTAGTTTTTTTTTTTTTTTTTTTAAAAGGATGAAAATGTTTTTGTTTTTGGGGGAGAAACGGATCGAGTCTATCTCCATTGCTTGTTTGGAAAGCCCTCTCTCTCTCTCTCTCTCTCTCTCTCTCTCTCTCTCTCTCTCTCTCCCAAACTTTTCCAGGTGGGTAGAGATTGTGTATATGTTGGGTGGGGAGACAAATACAATGAATGTTGTCGGACTAGCTAGGTAGGCTTCGTTCTTGTTGATGAGCCATGCATGATCGAGGGGTTAAGGTTTATGGGAATGTTGTTTGGCTCGAGGGCATGTAGGGTAAGATGTTAATAAGTCTTTGAAGCTTTCTGGGATTTTTTGGGTCCCCAGAAAAAAGAATGATGTATTCATAGATTTATAGCCCCATGTGATCCCGGACCAGGCTTCATTCCCGTCAACCAACTACTCGATCTCTCTTCCTCCGATGATCATCCGCAGCTCAGATTATCAGGCCGGGGGCCTGGCCGGGTAAATCTCTCTCTCTCTGCGTTTATGAATTTGGACTTTGCATGGGATAATTTTAAGCCACTTGGCAAAAATGCTAACAAACAAGATCAGAAGATGCCATTTGACTTAATTTGTTGTTCGTAGACTCGTAGTCGTTACGTCTTTTTTGAGTTGACCATGGCTTTCTTCTCATCTCTCTCTCTCTCTCTCTCTCACCTCGCAAAAGAACCCAAGCTTTTAGTGTAATGATTTCTTTTCCAAATTAAAGTGGGCGATTGGATAACTGATCATATGATATATATATATATATATATAAATAATGGACAAGATAGAAATGTGAAACCCAATAAATTTGAAATTCTGTGTAGGCGTCTAGGTTTTGATATATGGGTTTTGTCTAGCTTGGAGGACACCCTGAAATTTGAACTTGTATCATACCAATTCCTAAGGTATAAAAAAATATTTTAAAGATCCGTTATTTCTGTATGAAATTGATATTCTTTTTAATACAAATTTTGTCAATTTTTTTTTTTTGGATAATTAAAAGCTTTATAAAATTATAATTCTACCATCAAATAAAAAAACTTACAGAACAAATTAAAATAAAAGTACATAAAAAAAGATTTAGTGGTTCGGCAATCTCCAAAGGTGGCTTGGTATTTTTTTTTTTTTTTTTTATGAAAACTCTATGAAATTATAATTATTCCATCAATTAAAAAAAAAATCACAAAACAAAATAAAAGTAAAATAAATAAATAAAGGAAAAAAAAGAGTAAGAAATATAGGAAAAATACTTTTCGTACGACAAGGATCGATTTTGTAAAAGTCCAATTAAAGTTCAGGGATCAATTCAATAATTTAGCCTCAACAAAATAAGATGAAAAGAAAAATATTAAATAAAAGATAGAGAAAGGAAATTAATGGTAATTAAGTATCACTTTTCTTTATTTTGATATCTTGATTGTCTTTTTAATATTATATATACATTTTGTAATCCTATTAAGTTATCGATCTCGCATTTATATATGCTCTCTTCTCTCTCTCTCTGGAAAGTCGATCTATGTTGAGATATCTAGTCTTTTTCATTTTATATTGTGAAACTCCTAATAAGAGGGGAGTTGGGTCTTGAAGCGAAGCTAATAAATATGATACAGTTCGGTTTAAGCAGGATATGAGCGTTTAAAAGGTACTCAAGCTGATGAGACTTGCGGATGAAATGAAACATGGAAAAATTACATTTTTCATATTTCATTTTTCCTTTTGGTCAGAAAAATGAATATTCATAATTCTTAGCTAGCCAATTGATAGGCCCCTCCTCTCCAAGCAAAAAATGAGATTTAATTAGAAAATATTTACAAAAAAAATACGAAAGGATAGAAATCGATCGTGTCGGTGAGGTCTCACTCTGATGCTTAAGTCAAATTCTTGTAGACAAAAATATGGAGAGCATAACGAACATGAATTTTGGATCCTCTTGAAACTTGGGGTGTAGGTTAATTTATTTATAAACATGGAGTTTTGCTTCACTTTGATTATTCTTATTTGAGTATGAAAATAATAAATAGACTCCAAACCAACCACAACCAAAAAATTCACTAAATATGTAAAGTAGTAAAGCAATTAACACATATATTTGGTTACGAAGTGGAAACTCTTTGAACTCAAAGATAAAAACTACTCCGGGGCAGTCAAACCCAGGAAATTAATTAATACGAAGAAACAGCGACTTGTAAGAGGTTAATACTCAAAAAACTTTTGCAGTCATCACATTCTTGAATTATAACAAGTGATCAACTTCTCTGCTTCTCTCCTAGAACCTCTGGAGAGTTCTTCTTCTTGATCTTCCTTAACTGGAACTCCAGTTGCCTTTAATTGTTCAAGGTTGATGGTTGAACTAAAAAACACTAAGAGAGATACATCATAAATCTATTTAGGTCTAAAAACACTCTCTTAGTACAATGAATTCTAGAGTAGATCGAATCCTTAATATATTGTGCATGAAAGTCTCTTTAAATAGATCTCTGAAGAAAACCCAGTTCAAGTTGGAATAGGATTTCAAAAAAATTTGCCTAAATTTTCGATCCAATATTGTGGGGCTTTTGGCTTAGTAAATGTCCGAATTAGGGAAATCCTATTTCAGAGATATTTATTTATTTATTTATTTTGTTAGATTTCCACAGCCGCTGATTTTACCGTAATCAGATACTTGAGCTGAAAGTTATGGTTAAAATACAGATACATGCTCAATCTGAAATTGACAAATCCGATTTTAACTCCACTTAATTAAATTCTAATTTGCTCATTTTCTTGATTGATTAGGCTTAACTATTTCTTCTAGGTCTTCCAATTTGAGTTGGATTCAGTCTTGGATAAGTTTCTTCATCGACTTAACCAGTAGACTAAAACTTATAACCAAATAAGTTTTGATACCGAATTTGCAAACACTAAAAATCTAACAAACTCTCCCTTTGACAATTCGGTTACATAACCCAATTAAAAAAAAAAAAAAAAAAAAAAAAAAAAGCTCAAGTTAAAAAATTAAAACGTAAAACCCAACATAAACTTATATGAAATTCTAAGTCTAACATTTTTTCTGGAACATGAACAAACCATTAAACGCATAAAGATTTGAAGTAATAAAACTCAGATTAACATAAAGATGAATAATTGAATATATATCCAATAACCACATTAGCACAACTATGTTAAACAATCACAACATGAAAAAATATTACTCTCCCTATCAAAGACATCAAAGTAAACTCAAACCTTCTCACCCTTTTTATCACGAAATAACAAAAGTTTCAAAAAAACGACCAAACACAGTGTCCAGCAATAAAAACAAACCAAAACAATTACCCATGCACGAGATGAACATTAGTGGGCAAAGCACAAAAATAATGGACCTCTCACTCTATGCCAATCTCAACCATGATCATGAGCAAATCACAGAATGCAGCATGAATGAAATGCAACACCATGAACAGTAGAACATATGATATGCAGAATTGAATATTTTGTAAAAAATATTCTCCCCCTCAAAGAATGATCAAATATCCAGATAGTACACAAAAAAAATTCAATAGCTCATGTGTTAAAGAATGAATTCCCCCCCCCCCCCCCCCCAACACACACACACACACACACACACACACAAAAAAAAAAAACCCTCAAAAGTGTGCAAAGTCGGCATGAAAATCGAAAGATGAATGGATCAAAAAAAATTTTAACATAAGCAAAGCAATATGTTCCACTCAACCCATGCTTGTGTGTTGTATGTGATAACATTCTATTGAGCAAGCTTAAAACCTTATTTCATGAGGAGATAAGCTAATTAGCAAGCAAAAGCTCATAAATCCTCATGAGGAAGGTTGAGAGGCACATCAAGTCAAAAGTCAAATCCTATCATACTAGGGCCTAGTTACACTTATCCAATACACTCTCCCTAAGACATAGCACAAACTTAAATTAACATAATCCTTTAGTGACCGTCTCTTTCTGCAAAGATTTGGTCACTGATTGTTTCTATAGGGACATGTTAAACAATAATTTGACACTGAATGTAACGCCCCGCCTTCTATAAAAAGGTATAAGTGAAAATTTTGAATTTCCTCGTGACATTATGACATCATTAGAATTGAATTTGACAACGGAATATATATATATATATATATATTAAAGACTTGGAAATATAACACATCTGAGCTGACTAAATTACCTATAAATAAATAATATAACTTGGTGTTCTTAAATAATACGTACATCTTAAAATAGTAACATATATACTACAGATGACACTGGTATAAAATATCAACCATAGTATTCTATATTAACTTATTATTAGTGGGCCATCAATCCATGCATTGGAGCTACTTGTGACGTCTCCTTGTACTTTGGACCCACGCCGCCAAGGCTGTCTGGTTATGTGATCAATGATGACTCATTATTAGCATGTATTAGCTTAACATCATCATACCTTCCCCTTCCCTTGATCGCTTCCACTCTTCTTCTTCTCAAATTTTTTCCATTTGAAAACGTCTGCTTCTCATTCTGGCGAATCCCAAAACACTTCTCGGAGTGGCAGTCCTTCTGAACGTCGAGTTGATGAGGTAGTTCAACATGTTGGGGAGGTGGCGCAAATTCCCGAGGCTCACCTGTTTGTTTCTCGCGAGGGACATTTCAAAGTGAGCTAACCCAAGGAGATGAGAATATACTTCAAAACAGCTTCGATATTCCCTCTTCTGTTACACTTCACTTTCAGGACCTTTAGTGGTGGAGATGTCTGTAGGGGTACACAAGTGGTTATTGGCTAAAACCGTTAACCACAACCACCTAAAGCAGTTATTAAATTTTAACAACCACAACCGCCTCCACCTAGAGGGCTAGTGGTTATTTTTATAACCGCTAGTTAGCGGTTATTATGTTTATGATCGGCAATTTAAAAACCATTTTTTAATTTGGGTTTTGGGCTGGTTTTTGGGGAGTTTTTAATTTTTTCAAAAAAAAAATTAGGGGTAATTACCTTTTCCCCCCATGTACTACCAAAAAAATGCACTATGCCCCTATGAACTACCAACTTGACCGAAAATGAGCATTCAACTTCCACTGTTACGCACATTACCCCCTTCCGTCAGTCTTCCTGGTTAAAATAGACAGTCAAAGATGGTCAACGGTCCCAACCCTTTTTATTCCCCGTTTTGCCCTCAGCTGCAGTGGAATGAAGGACGAAATTACCCTCCCTAAATATACCGTTCCAAATTGTAAATGATGGGGTGTTAGATTACGAATATGCCCTTACTTTATCATCCAAAAAACCTGAAATTCCCCGTGAAGAACTAAGACAAAGAGTGACCTAACTCACTGAGCGCCGCACAACCGTCTTCTACACTTAGAAACCCTAGAAATCTTCTAGAACCAAAGACTTGCACTTCGAACCTGACGCACGGCGGATTCGTACAAAAAAATTGGAACAAACCCGGATTCGCACTTAAAGGTCACCCTTGTTTCAGGTATCGGCCGACTTTCACTTTTTCATTAAAATAAGAAAGTGTGTTGTTGTTGTCGAAGTCGGAGTGAAAGCAAAATTTCACTCTGACATTCTGTGTGGTTGTTGTTGTTTTGTGCGATAAAGTCGATGGTTTTGTTGATTGTTTAACTTTTTTGTTGCTTTTTTTTAATTTTTTTTCCTATAGTGGTCTTGCACGGTTGTCGTGTTTTCCCTTTGTCAGTGGTCCCGAATGTCTTTGTAATGGGGAAAACGTTGGGAATAGGATGGTTTTGTACTAAAAAATATGTTTCGGTGGTCCAAAACTTTGTTTGTTTATATTTATCCTCTTCTCTTAGGTGGTCCCGAATGTCTTCGTAAAGGGGGGAAAAGGTCAAAATAGGATGGTCCACAATTGTCTAAAATGTGTAGATTACATTTTGTTCAACCTGATGAGTTTATTTAATTGTTTAGAACAGATTTAACAATTAATCCATTAAATAATCACAATTAGGTATTTAAAGTACTGCTTCTATAGAATCTTACAACTTGAAATTTTACTTTGTATCTAAAGTACTATCTAAAGTACTGCTTCTATAGAATCTTACAACTTGAAATTTTACTTTGTATCTAAAGTACAATACTGCTTCTATAAGCATTAACAATTAATAAACACTTTGACTGACTTTTTACTTTTCTAGAAATATATGTATACTAGACCTGGAGTTAATAAAAATACCTCTAATCTAGGGTTTGATAACATAATGATATTTTCATATATATGAAGATGATAGGTAAGCACATGTAGTAAAAATTTGCCCTAACAAAAAAAAAAAAAAAATTCTTAAAAACTTAAGTTAACATAGAAATGAATTCAAGCAACTCATACACATATTAGTAAATACTCATATTAGTTTATATTTTATATGTGTAGTGTCAAGCAGCTTGTAAAGGTCAAGAAAAATTAACAGGAATTTTGCATTTAATAATTGGTATATTTAAAAATGATAGGAACCAATAATTATATTTTAGGCGGTAGTATTTATGTTGAGAAAATAAACTAAGTCTAAGATAAAATAGTAGAATTGAATAATTGTTGTTATAGGTCCTAATTAGATAAATAATTAATCGCATTTGCAAAAGTGTAGTTAAACTTAAATGTGAGGTTAAATATTAATTATCAAAAGATAGAATTTTTAAATTAATGGGTCATACTATAATTTATATAAGCTAAATGTTCTAAAAATAAAAGTAATCTCCATCTGCCACGTGTCATAGCCTAATTGGCTATGGAAGATTTCATCATCTCTTTCCACCCACTCACAACTTGCCACATGTCTCCTTATCTTTTCTCTTTCTTTTTTTTTCCTTTTCTTCCCTTTTTCCCCTTTTGACCGAGTCTCTTCCTTCTCTCTTTCTTTTCCTTCTTTCTCCCTCTCCTCTCTGTTCCGCACAGCAACACATTCCCTCCCCCTTTCCTTTTCTTTCTTTCCTTTCCTTTCCTTTCTCTCTCTCCCTCTCCTCTCCGTCACTCACGCACGCACTGCACCCAGCCCGATTCTTCCCCTTTTCCCCTCCACCTCATCACACGCACATACTCAGCCCATGTGAGTGGTACAGCCGTGGGAGAGGTACAGAGATTATGGGCGATCTGGCCGTTTGAACTGGTGCAATCCCTTCCCCTTCCTTTTCTTTCTTTCTTCCTCTTCTCTCTGATTTCAACACACACGCACAGGGAACCCGAGAGAGAGAGAGAGCTGTCATGTGAGAGATCCGGCCGTTGAGGAAGAAGAAGGTTTCGGTCTAGTGGGATTGTGAGGTAGGATCCCTAACTTTCCTTGGTACTTTAGTTTACCCATTGAATATTAAGTATGAAATCATGTTAATTGTTTGGGGTTTGCATTGAGTATGAGTTTTGTGGGGATTTTTGGAGGTGAGCCGAGAGGGTCCTTTTGGGTTGTAAATTCTGCACTTGTGTTCCATTTTGGTGGTTTTAAAAATTGTGATTTAGGCCTTTTGAGTTGAAATTGTGGGTTTTACTTAAGATGAAAATTTAGGATTTCTTGATAATTTTGAAGGGGAAGGCCGAATGATGTTTTTCACTTGGGGGTTTCGGTTTTTAGTGTTAACAGCTTATGTTTAATGTTCTAAAGAGTTGTTGGATTTTTGATTTAGTTCCCATAGTGTAGTTTTGATGAAATCCGGATTTGGTTGTAGATTTATGAATTGGGTAAAGCTTAATACATATGGCTATGTGATTTTGCGGAGTTTTGGTTCTTTAATTTTCATGGATTGTTGATGAATTGGTGTTGGACATTGGTGAAGTTTGATTTTATTTATTGAAATTCTGATTTGGAGTAGTCCTATATTAATAAAATCTTCCTATAGATGTTGATTCCCGATTAGGAGAATGGGGAGTGCTTGGGGAACTATGGTTTAGTTGATGATTATAATTGATCCTTGTATTGTTTTGTTGAAGAATCGATTCAATGATGGAATTTTGGATATTTAGAGATTTTGATGGGTGTCTTGGTGAAATTAAAATATGGATTTGAAATTGTAAATTGAATATTGAGTTAGCCTATGATAAATGCTTTATTGTAGATTATTGATGTTTTATTGGAAATGAATTTTGAGGGATGTTCTTGGTAGAACGCAAACTTGGTGTGGATTTCCTATCTAGGTAATTATGGTTGGTTCATGTTAGATGTTGATTTTCTTTAGGATATAATTGTTGATTGACTTTGATGGTTGTATGGCATAGGGTGAGATTGTAGTGGATTTTAAATGCATGGGTGATGGCTGGATTTTGGGTTAGTTGATGATGATGGATTGGTTTAGTTGGTAGGCCGTGGTTGGTTGAAATCGGAATTCTTGATGAATACAGTTTGAGTATAGGAAGTTAGGAAAAAATGGAAGAGTTTGAAGTTAAGTGTTTAGATCATTTTTATGTAGATGACAAATACGGTGGAAATAGAGAATATGTTATTGTGGTGTCAAATTGAATAAATGAATATGGAATAGTTAAAGAAAAGAATAAGCGAAAAAGTGAAGTAAATAAATGGAACGCATAAAGATTGTAGCATAAGAGACATAGCTTATATAAGGAACTACTAAACCAACTTTACGTGTATCTTTAGATTATGTTTAAGCATTGTATGTGTATTTGTATAAATGTATATGTATACACATGCATGTATGCGGGTTAAAATATATTGGTAACTTGGTAAATAAGCAACGGGCCATAAAAAGATTAACGATGATAATACGATTTAACAATAATAAGCAGACAAATAAAATAGTAAATGCGTCTTCTAATTAATATCTAACATACAATAGGAACCATGAACTAATGGTAAACCTAATAATAGTTTAATGTACCAACTAGCCCTAGAAGCGAGTAATGCGACGCGTGAGCACGCGGGTGGTTTGTGTGTCATAGAGTATAGAGTTCCATAGCGTAGTCTAACGTTACTAATGTTTTCAGGATAGTGTCTTGATTGGAGATTTCAATTGATTCTCCAATGTAGAGTCCAAGTGACTAGAATCCGAGGGGATGTTCAAGTCAAGAGTCTAATGCAGCCAGGTGATATTTTACTCACTGAGAAACTATTATTTTTATGTTTATCAGAATAGCAAAATATATGTGTTTTATAAATTTAAACCAACTGTATGTTGATTATCTGTTTTGGTTGATTTGAGTAGTTTCAACTATGTTCAAATAATATTAATGATGTTATGAAATGATGTATGGATGAAATGTGTAGAATTTTTTTTAAAGTATTTGAATGTGAGCTGCGGTTGCGATTTAAATTATGCAAAGTAGAATGATAAAGTTTCATGTTAATTGGTTTATTGTATTTGAAGAAAGCATGATTTGTAAAGAATAAGAGAATAGAGTTTGAATTGTAACGCATAAAGCATGAGCATAAAAGGAATGAAAGGACAAAGTACAAAGAATGAAAGGAATGAAAGAACAAAGCACAAGGAATGAAAGGATTGACATAAAGAATGGAAGGACAATCATGAGCATGCATATCATTGTTAAATTGTATAATGTTTTCATGATATAGAATATTGTAGTTTTTATGCTAGACGTATTAGTATGCCTAAGAGTTTTAATGGCAAAAGAGCTTATGTATACTGTTATCGTCTAGTTGCATAATTTCAGAACATTGAGCTTGGACGAACAAGAATATTTTCATGGTTCGGTATGAGTAATACAGCGTCCTAGGAGTAGGTAGATGAATTGTCGTGGCACATCAGAAAGAAGTGCTTGGATACCCGAGTTTTACTCTAGTAACCGCATGGACAACTATGTGCTCAACATGAAGTTGTAATGCCCTAGGATTCCGTGTTAACCATGTTCGGAAAATGATAGTAAGCTTGTACTAAAGAGCGAGATGGCATGTTTTAAGCTTAGTGTGCTTGGTTATGACGCTATTGGTTGCGATATCAGTGTGGCTTAGGAGTAGGTAGATGGATTGTCGTGGCACATCAGTAAGAAGTGCTTGGATATCAGAGTCACTCTAGTAACCGCATGGACAACTATGTGCTTTGGCATGAAGTTGTAATGCCCTGAGGCACAGTGTTATCACAGTTAATAACGTTAAACCTATGTGCATTTGAGCTACCAACATAAAAGTAATATTGTAGGTGGGTTTATACGTGGTTGCTTCCATGCCAATAGAACTTCTACGTATGGGTCCAACTACATAGTATGTTTTAAATGTTTTCTGATAGTCGGTGTTTGCTATATCAGCTATGGGGGTTTTCAAACAAAATTTTATAAATTGGTAACTGTTATAGTGTACACGAGACTAAAAAGAAAAGTTGGTTCTTTGCGAAAACTCAGTTAGTTTAATATAACTGAGGCGCTGAACTCATCATTTCACCTATACGGATGTGGCAAACCCCCACAACCGTATAAATAGTGTTCCTTTGGCTGTAGGTACTCAGGTCGTAGTTGATGGGAGTGTAGACGTGCATTTGAGATATTATGACTGGAGCTCGCCACGACGGTCGTAAATGCGGGACCATGAGCGTCCTCAGTTTTATAGGTTTTGTTATGGCTTGTGACGCATGTGTCACTCGTTATTGTATAAAGCCATTTCTGTTATGTATTTATATTGAGGAAAGACTTAAACACATAGATGTTAAATGGCTCTTGTTGTTATTAATTTATGATAGATGTTTAAGATGTGATTTCCACTATTGAGTTTATGTTTTCCGCTGCATAGTAGTTAGATGTTGTACTCTGATTTACCAGGTACATATTATGGGGTATGTACCATATGTTGGCTTTGCGACACATCGTCGTGCCATTGTGAGGATCCATTGTATTTTAAGAAATTAATATTTATGAAATGTTTTGTATAAAAAAGAAAAAAAAAAAAAAAAGGGTCGTCACACAGCCTGCATATACAATGGCAAGCAATGATGTGATTTTTAGGGTTCATTATGGGGGCCGGTTTGACTGGCGACATAGGTGCACATATGTTGGTGGGAATATAGGGTTGTATGAAGAACCTTATGACCTGGATCGTCTGTCATTTTTTGAGATCGAAACTGTAGTTAAAAAATTTGGATACCATCCAGGTGACCTTGTTTACTATTGTGAGGCCGGTAAAGAATTAGAAGACGGGTTAGTTTTGTTAACCTCAGATGAGGATGTCGTGAAAATGGCTGATGTATTTTTAGGTCATAAACTTGTTGTGCTATACATTGTTGCTTTTTCAAAGTCTGCTAATAAATTAGTCCCAAATGTGAGTGAGGTTGAAGAGGGTGAGGATGATGGAGTTGAGGAAAGGAGGATGAAGGATGTAAATGACCCATACTGGAGGGCATTGATGAGTGATGATGAGAACGATGCATGGGATGTACATGACGAATCAGAAGATAATGATTCTTATTTTGATGAGGAGGGTGATTCTGAGGAGGGTGGTGATTCCGGTGAGGAGGAGGGTGGTGATGGTGGCCATGAAGAGGCAGCCCAACAAGTTAGGACTCATGTTGGTGGGTTAGGCGATCCGCCTAAATTGTTGGATGATGAGGAAGAGGATGAGGTATCCTCTAATTTGGCCAGAAATGATGTTTTGGTAAGTCCTCCTAAAAGTGACGAGGAGTTTGAGGCGACTAGTGGGGTTCGGTGTGTTACTAGGGTTTCTCAATTCGAAGATGTGGACATGGAAGACCCGCATTTGGATGTGGGCATGTCATTTGAGTCAGCAACTCAATTTAGGAAAGCTGTGAGGGAATACAATTTGTTCAGGGGAAAGGATGTTCAGTTCACAAAAATTGATGGGGACTGGATCATTGGAGTCTGTAGGAATAATGCCGAGGGTTGTCCTTGGAGAGTTTATGGTTCATTGGTACCGGGTGAGATGACTTTTATACTTAAGTCACTGAACCCTGATCACCGGTGTACAAGATGTTACAAGTCCTCAATTGTAACTTCTAGGTGGATTGCGGACAGGATGTTCCACAAATTCAAGATACAGCCAATCTATCTACTTACAGCTCTCCATGACGATGTAAAAAGGAAATGGAATGTAGATGTCAGTTTTAGGCAACTGTATAGGGCTAAGGTGAAAGCTAAAGAATTTATAGAAGGTAAGCACAAAGAGCAGTACAAGCGGCTATGGGATTATTGTGCAACGGTTAGGCAAACAAATAGAGGGAGTACAATGCTGATGAAAGTTGAACGACCTACTTTAGATGTCCCACCTACTTTTCTACGGTTGTAAATGTCTTTGGCAGCATGCAAAGACGGTTTCAGACAGGCTTGTAGGCCTGTGATAGGTGTGGATGGATGCTTTCTCAAGGGACGCTATGGGGGGCAACTGTTGGCTGCTGTTGGGAGAGATCCCAATGACAACATTTATCCCATTGCCATGGCTGTGGTTGAAGCTGAAAATAAGGACAGTTGGAGTTGGTTTCTAGAGACATTGGTGGCTGACCTTGGTCCAAATGGAAGTAATGGGTGGACATTCATCTCTGATAGGCAAAAGGTATGTTACTTTGCTTAGTTTCAATATTAAATTATTGTTGTTTCTTCATAATTTTTCACTGATTTTTATTTATTATTTATTATTTATTTGTATTATGTTGTTTTGTGCCTAGGGTTTGATTTCTAGTTTCGAGGATGTGCTGCCAACCGCCCCGCATCGCATATGTCTGAGACATTTATATGCGAACTTTAGGGGTGATGGGCATAAAGGATTGGTTTTGAAGGATAAGTTGTGGAAGGCAGCTTCGGCCTATAATATTCATGGATTTGACCGAGAAATGGCTGCGATGAAGAGGATGATTCTAGCTGCACATGCTTACTTGGAGAAGATTGACCCACATACCTGGGCTAGGGCTTATTTCGACGTAGGCCCGAAGTGCGATTTGGTAATGAACAACCTCTATGAGTGCTTCAATTCGTATATTATCAAAGCACGGGACAAGCCAATCCTTACCATGCTAGAGATGATCAGGAAGAAGTTGATGAGGTGGTACCAGAAGAAAAGGCAGGGAATTAGGGAGTATGTTGGGGAATGGTGCCCGAAGATAGTGGCGAAGTTGGAACAATGTGGAAAGGATGATGTAGAGTGCATTGCACATTATGCTGGGGATGGACTATACGAAGTTGAGTGCAGTTATTGCACATTTGTCGTCGACCTGGCGCATCGTACGTGTGGGTGCATGCAGTGGGACATGACTGGCATTCCATGCCCACATGCCATCTCAGCCATCTTACATAACTCATCCAAGCCTGAGCAGTACTTGCATCAGTATTACAGTGTCGAAAATTACAGGAAGGCATACGACCCAATGATATACCCAGTGCCAAGCGAGGACCAATGGATAAGAACCGGCCAAGATGAAGTGGACCCACCTATTGTTAGACGTACCCCAGGAAGGCCAAAGAAGATTAGGAGAAAGGGTCCAGAGGAGCCAAAAAAATCCATATTGCATGAGGAAAGGTGGTGTAATCATGAGATGCTTGAAGTGCAGAGCAGTTGGCCACAACGCCAGGACTTGCACTAGGAGGAAGATAGTGTCCACTCGTAGTAGCTCAGGAGTAAGTGTACCCACGAGTACTGCAACGGAGTTGAGCTTTGATGATGGAAGTCTGTTTTCGGTTTTATATATGCTTATAATCAAATGTCATTGCCAATCAAGTTAATGATTTTACTAACTTTAATTCTTTTGTGTTCAGATGCCTTCTCAGCCAGTTCCTGATGCTTCATAGCCTACACAGTCGTCCGCATCTGCACTACCTATTTCAAGGCCCAAAAGGAGACATGCATATACTACTGTTGGTGTAGGTATCATTAAGTTGAGTGCAGTTATTACAAATATAAGTTATTTCTAATTGTTGTATGTTGCATATGCAGCCTGCTTCTACCAAAAAGAGTAAGACAACTCCAGCTCCCTCAATGCAGCCTGCTTCTACCAAAAGGAGTAAGACAACTCCAGCTCCCTCGGTGCAGCCTGCTCCAGCTCCCTCAGTGCATACTCGGGCATCACTTAAAGGAAACCAAACAGCTGTAAGTCAATACAGATTTACACCCCTATAGGTAAACAGATTTTTAGTTTCTAATTCATCATGTGTTGCACAGGTTCGGAAGCCCACAACTGCCCACGTTGGACCTCGCAGGAGGTCTGGTAGATTGTTAGCAACATTTAAGGAGTCCAATCCAAACAAAGAGATACCAACTGTTGACCTCACAAGTGATGCTGGTCAACCAGTAACCGCACCAGCAGTGTTCAATCGACAACCGGCCAGGGCAGGCGGAGTTTTCATTCGGGAACCAGCAAGAAATGCAACAAGAGTGGTGGTACCAACAATGGAGAAGGGTATGCAACGAGTAGAAGCAAAAGACAAGGGAAAAAGACCAATATGGCAGCCTTGATGGGTTTTTGGAGACTGTCTTTGCTTGATGTATCAGTTTGTATTATTGTTGGTTGTTGGAAGTATGGAAGGAAAAGGACTATTTCTGGTTTTTTGTACAAGTTGTTGGTAATATGCAGGAACAATTTGTAGTCGTACTTGGACAAAACTTGATTATGTTGGTTTTTTGTATTGGACAAAACTTGATTATGTTGGTTTTTTGTACTTGGACAACACTTGATTATGTTGGTTTTTTGTACAAGTTATTGGTAATATGCAGGAACTGATTATGTTGATTTACGTACAAGTTATTGGTAATATGCAGGAACTGATTATGTTGGTTTTTTGTACTTGGACCAAACTTGATTATGTTGGTTTTTTGTACAAGTTATGGTAATATGCAGGTTATGTTGATTTATGTTGGTTATGTTGATTATGTTGGCTGTAGTTGTTCATATGATACTTACAGGTTGAAAATTGAGAATTACAGGTTATGTTGATTTATGTAGGCACATTTACGTAGGAACAATTTGTAGTTGTAGCTTCCCAAATTTGATTATGTTGGATTTTGAGTGGCTGTAGTTGTTCATATGATACTTACAGGTTGAAAATTGAGAATTACAGGTTATGTTGATTTATGTAGGCACTTTGATGAGTCGTGTGTTGATGCTAATACAAAATTTGCATGCTATATACTTTGACCAAATATTTGCATATTCCCCCATGAAACTACATGTAATGGTCACAATGCCACCATGAACTACATGTAATGGTCACAATGCCACCATGAACTACCTTGGATTGTGACAATGCCACCATGAACTACCTTGGATTGTGACAATACCACCATGAACTGACAATCCTAACCAAAATAAATTCAGATAGCTACCAACCGAATTAAATTCAGATAGCTACTAATAATATAATCACATGCAACAAAATGAACATCCCATTTCATAGAGCAAAAAGGCCATTACTCATTACAAAGTTTACAAATA
Source organism: Alnus glutinosa (assembly GCF_958979055.1). Classification (NCBI taxonomy): domain Eukaryota; kingdom Viridiplantae; phylum Streptophyta; class Magnoliopsida; order Fagales; family Betulaceae; genus Alnus; species Alnus glutinosa. The sequence continues at coordinate 10,852,828 of NC_084896.1, read as the reverse complement.
CTTAAGTCATTACAAAGTTCCAAAATGAACATCCCATTTCATAGAGCAAAAAGGCCATTACTCATTACAAAGTTCCAAAATGAACATCCCATTTCATAGAGCAAAAATGCCATTAGTCATTACAAAGATTACAAACACATTAGTCATCACTAGATACTGGCCCCAATGAACTACTCATTACAAAGTTCCAAAATTACAAATACACAAGCCATTTTGTTTCATGGTAGCCGTTTGTAGTACAAATGTCCTGCACCATGATACTGGCCCCAAAATACAGCTACAAAGACAACAACGAAAATCCAAGAAAATGCCAAAAGATGACTAGTTGTCTTTGAAACTTTCATTTGCATGTCATATCGAATTGCTTCAATCTCTAGCTTGGCCTTCAACTCTATAACCTCTTTGTTCAGCATCGCGTCCCTATGTTGCAAACGACCCATCACTCGTTTAGCATGGTCACACATGTCACTATCTTTCCATTGGAAGAATCCACAAGAGCGACCGGCCTATTCAAATTACAGGCCATAAAAATAAACAAGGATTAGTTTATTAGTTTATTAGTTTTGAAAAATATTCAACAAAGTCAAGAAATCCATCAACATTGCACCAATATTACATGCTATTTTCAACTGTTAGTGCACAACATTGGACCATCCATGAGGGAAAAAAAAAACAGGAACAGAAGAGAACTGAGTTGAGCTTTGATATTAGATCCAATCTCATCATACTATCAAATCAGAGGGACATAGATGTTAAAAAAAACATCTAGGGTTTTCTGGTTTAGTACAATATCTTGAAAAGTTCGTGGATGTTAAAAAAAACATCTAGGGTCTTCTAGTTTAGTACAATATCGTGAATCATCCATCTCTTTCCATAAACAGTGTTGTTACATCGACAACAAGACATAAAATATAACGAATCTAATTTGGATAATCGAAATATATAACTATATTACTCTAAAAAAAAGCTCAACTTCAGAAGCTTAAAAAATAGCTCAACTTCAGTTATCCATTGTCCAAAAAAAAGAAACAAAAAAAAAATAAAAATTAATAATAATCCAGCAACAAGAATCCAGACCTAAGATCTAAACTTTCAAACCCTTAAAAAATTACCCATTGTCTACAAATAGAAGTGAAGAACCCATCACATCCTCAAATCACGGAGGAAATTTACAGATCTATTAAAAATAATTATCACCTCAAAGTTAACACAACCATAGAACAACCGGCCGAAATTATCCTCAATGAAGGAGGTCTTCAAAGGTGCCGGAAGTCCACAACGACACCTGGGCTCCACAGAGGTTGCTTCGCTATTCATTGAACAAGACATTTTCCTTCTTCTTTCTGGAAGTCAGCTCCTCCTTCTCTCTAGGGCTGTTTGAAGTTTGGAAGAGAAATGGAAGACAAGCTTCGAAAATGAAAGAAGCTTGTCTTTTGATTCCTTTTTTATGAATTATTTTTCTTTTTTCTTGTTCTTTTTATTTTTTTTCTTCATTCCACTGCAGCTGAGGGCAAAACGGGGGATAAAAAGGGCTGGGACCGTTGACCGCCTTTGACCGTCTATTTTAACCAGGAAGACTGACGGAAGGGGGTAATGTGCGTAACAGTGGAAGTTGAATGCTCATTTTCGGTCAAGTTGGTAGTTCATGGGGGCATAGCGCATTTTTTGGTAGTACATGGGGGGAAAAGGTAATTATCCCAAAAAATTAATAATTTTTGGACCTTTTGGTAAAAAATTAAGAAATCTAAATACAAATACAAATCCAAATATCCTAACACAAACAAATCCAAAACCAAAACCTTTTAGCGGTTACTAACCGCCTCTGCCTACCCCTAAAACTGCTAACCGCCTGGCGGAGGCGGTCAGTAGTTATTTATAACTGTTTTTGAAAGCAGTTATGTGGTTAGTAGTTAGTGGTTGCGGAGTGGTTATAACCGCCCCGTTTGTACAGGCCTAGTTGTCGATCTACATTTTCAAGAGGATGTTCTTAACTGGACTTCATCTTCCCTTCCCCGACATAGATTAGGAACTGCTGAACTTCTTAAAGGTTGCACCGAGCCAAATATTGCCGAATGGGTCGAGGCATCTCTTTGCTTCATACATCCCATGGCCGACTGTTCTCGAGGGACAACATATGTCTATCCCGGAGTTCTTCAATATCTATCGTCCAACTGCCTATCATGATGGGGTGGTGGCGTTCCAAGTTCGTCAAAACCCCATCTTTATTTGGCTTCATGGCAACTACTCCAATAACAAGTACTGGAGCAAGGTACTTTTTTCAGTCTCGGGGGAGCGGGAATCTCCTACTACCGGGACCTTTTCTAATGATCAAAGGATCCTTCAGGAGTTTAGGCGTCTTAAAAACTACTGTAAGTATTCTACTTGTTCTCTTATTTTGTGTTAGGGTGGTTAACTCTCTTCTTAACCATTTAGTTTGACTGTCTAGGGAAGGAACCTCCAAAGATTACCCAAGCTGAAGAAGCCACACCGTTGAACATATCCTTAATTATTGATTTTAATTTTAGGACTACCAATTTTGGACGAAAGCAGAGGAGGATGGGTATTTTACAAGAAATTCTACTATTTTCTTTTCTTGTGTTTTCTTGGAAACAAAGCAATGTAAAATTATTTATAGCTAGTCCAGATCTTTATCAAATTATTTTATGGAAAGTCGTACCATATAGCATTTTGCATTGCTTAAGCGTTGGATCAGTACATTTATTCCCATCCAAAGCCACATATCTTGCTCAACAACCGGAGATCTCTCTCTCAAAAAATAGAGCCTCTCTCTCTTAGAAAAGTCTCTCTTCATCGTTGGTCTTTCTCGCCGGGGGAAGCCTCCCTCCCGGTTTCTGTTTTCTTCCTCTTAGCCTTGTTGGGCTAAGGGGTTTTTGTTTCCTCCCCAGTTTTTCGGTGGAGGCTAGAAGTCTCCCAACCGTTAGGGTTGCGTGGTGGTTTTGTCCCCCCGGTTTAGATCCGGTGGTGGTAGCGCCCCTTCTAGTCCTTTTGGACTTTGAAGGTTTTACTTTGTTTGTTTTTCGTTGTTTATGACAGGAAAACACTAAGGAGCTACTGAAGGAGGAGTGGTGCTCTACTAGTGCCGCCGGTGGCAGCGGTGGCCGATCTTCAACGTTTTAAGCATGTCGCGAGGCCAGATCTGTATTTCTCTGCTGTCCTCTGATCGATACGCGCCCCTCAGCTTTAGTCGACGGGGTCTTCTAGTCTTGCCGCTGTTTTTTATGGCCGGTAATAAGGTTGGTGTTCGGCGTGTAGCCCTCACGTGCCAGGTTTTATTGTCATTCTGAGACGCGCGTGAGAGTTACACCCCGTTCCTTTTGCCGTGGTTCGTGGCATCCGGTGACTTTTGGTGGTTGAAGTTTGGTGAGGTGTTTTCTGGGAGGCGGTCTTCTTCTGGTTGTAGCTTTGTTTTGGGTGTTTTTCTTGTTTGTTGTTGTGTTGATCTGAGCTTGGCTCAGTGTTGGATTTACAACTTTTTGGTGTTGTTCTGTGTACACCAGTTGATGGTGATTTGTTCATGTTGTTGAATGTTTTATGAAAGTTTAACTTTCCTACAAAAAAAAAAAAAAAAAAAAAAAAAAAAAGCCACATATCTTAATGTGATTAAGTTAACTTATTTATTTACTTAATTTTCCCTTCATAATTTGTAAAAAAAAAAAAAAAGGAGTATTTTCCATGATTTTCTTTTCAAAAATCATAGGCACCTTTTAGTAATAACTCCCATATTATCTTTCCGGAAGATCCTTTTTGTTTGTTCTTTCACATTAAATGTTTACAAAAAAAAAAAAAAAAAAAAAAAAAAAAAAAAAAAAAAAAAAAAAAAAAACCTACTATGAAACCTTGTGATCTTACCCAAAAAGGTGTTAAACTAATTCTTATACTTATTGAGACCGTCAACTCATTAATCCACTTATGTAAATATGGTAATACCAAACTTATATAGATGTTGATGCGGGTGAGGTGGTTCTACCACTCACAGATCAGCCGATCTAGGTGGCTGAACCCACCCCCAGGTCAAACAGGGGTAGCCGAGCCACCCCAAGGCTCTTAAGGGTAGTTTAACCACCCCTATTTCTTTTCTTCTTCTTTTTTTTTCAAAAGTTTTTTTCTTTTTTATTATTTTTAGTTTTTCATTTTTTTTAATTATATATATAAGGACGCGTGTTAATTTTTTAACGCATGTGATATGGACTTCGGTCAATTTTTGGAGGAAAGTTGAATGGAGACCATTTTCATCTTTAGCCATAAACAATATACCATTTACAGTACGTAATAAACCACATGAGACAAAAATACAGTCGTTAAACTACAGGGGCAAAAAATATTTAACTCATAAAAGTAAAAAAAAAATAGAAAGCCCCTTCTATACGGTAATGGCAAAAAACAGTGGGTTTTTGCCCACCAATAACCACTTGACACATCAACTAAAAGCAAAAAATGAAAATGTTGGTGAAGTAGCCAATCCTTCCCTATCTTCTGAACTCTCTTCTGATGAAGTACCCCACGATTCCAAAAAAAAAAAAAAAAAAAAACCCCATTGCCCAAATGACGTCCGCCGGTCAACCGGCCCACCGGTCGCCCCAAATCACTGCACGTCCGCTTGGACTGAACCACGCGCAGTCCATCCGTCCGTTCTCCCAAAATCCGCCTGTCCACCCCAAATCCGCCAGCCCGTCCTCCCCAAATCACCGTATGTGGAAGATCAGAAGATCTTGAACGGCCAGAAATTTCACTCAAGGTTCAATGAGTTGTGCTTGGTCCTTAATAATAGAGCCTACAATAACAGCACATTGGTTGAGGCATTTCCTCAAACACCTTGTGTGCATATTTGCATTTTTGTTTGCTTTGGATTACATAAAAATATTTTGTTTCCTTTAGATTATACAACAAATCCTCCCATAATCAGGACTGAAGAATGAATCAACAGAAGAAGAAAAAAGAAACACAAAAATCCAACTATCACCAATGGAACCCATCTTGACCATTTTCACGCTTATCAGCATTTTGTGGTAGAACAAGACAGACAGACAGAGAGGACCCCGACGTTGGCTCTGAGAATCACATGTGAGCCAATTGTGAATGTGGGGAAACTAATCAGAGAGAGACGGAGAGAACACAGACAGAGAAAGAGACAGAGTGGGCGGCGTGGGCGTGGGCAGACTTCGTGTGTTTTCTTCAGAAGTCTCGGCGTGGCGAGGGCAGCGACGTGGGTGGCGGCATGGGCGGCTACGTGGGTGGCGGCGTTTGGGCCTGAGCAGCGTTCATGTGTTTTCTTCGCCGTCCATTCAGTTTCTGGAATGACATGGTATGTGTGTGAGTTGAAGAAGATCGGGTGTTTTTATTCTATTTGGGTTTCTTGCTCGGTGCTTACGTGTCACCGTCTAATTTGCAGGCAAAATGTTGCTAGTTTCTGCCATAACCTGATAGAAGTTATTCCCAAAAAAAATATTGTTAAGTTGTATTAAGGATATATTTAGACAATTAAAATTATTTGACGTGACTCTCAAATAAAAAAAAATAAAAAATAAAAAGAGTAAAAAAATATTTGATGTGAAAAAAAAAAATGTTAAAACGACTACTACTAATCTGTAATTAATAAAGATTTCCTGAAGGGTTTAGAATGTAATGCTCTTAAAACTACACGTCGTTCCGAAGGCCCTTGGGTTCCCATTTCCTTCCCGCGCGTTTGTCTTTTGACTGGGCATTTCGGATCTAAGCTACAGGAAGCTTCCAATACTTGTTTCCCAATCACTGCGCGACGCGTGGATAAAAGACCTTCTCCTCGACTATTTGTTTGTCTTAACAACTGAACGTCTTTCTCACTCTCCTTCTTCGCTCTCTCACTCTCGCTCTCTCGCTCTCTCACAACCGATCGCCGTTTCCGATCACTGCATCACTGAGAATCGTCGCTCCCGATCTGCTCTCTCTCTCTCTCTTACTCCGGTTTTGCGTTCCATTGTCTCTGCCGCACGGCCATCAAAATACAGAGGTAAGTCCAAACCCTAACCTTCATTTATTGGTTTTTTTTTGTATTTCTTAAATAATAATCCACGGCAACGATTGGGAGCTTGAATTAGGGTTAGGGCTAGGGTTAGGGTTAGGGTTTGTGAGAGACGATCTCTCGCGCTCTGTCCCGGGAAAAGAAAACAGAGCCAAATCCTTAAATCCTAGTTTGCTGTGTCGTTTGGAGCTTTTTTTTTTTTTTTTTTTGTTTATCATCATTTCGGGTGCTAGGACCATGCGCTTCGTTTCTTTTTGGGTTAGGGTTAGGGTTTGAGAGAGACGATCTCTCTCGCTCTGTCCCGGGAAAAGAAAACAGAGCCAAGTTGTTAAATCTTAGTGTGCTGTGTGTTTGGATCATATTTTTTATCATCATTTCGGGTGCTAGGACCATGCACTTCCTTTTTTTGGCTTTTACTGTTGTGTGGGGTCTGGGTGATGGGAAAATTTGTTGGAAGAAACAGAGGCATACCTAATCAATATGAAAATTTTGGATTGGCAATCCAACAAGAACTGTAGGACCGATGGTATTGGGTTCTAGTTACGGGTGGTGGAGGGGCTTTGTTTATTTGTTTTTTTAAAAAAAAATTATCTATGCTTGGTTCCTGAGAAATGTTTGTATGTTTTGACAATTGAATAACATGTGTTTGACTGTTTGTATTTGCGGGATTTGAGTGAAGAAACATTTTCTTCCTTTCTTCCTTCATCCTGCATTCCTCGGAAACAATATACAGAGCATGCTTACAACTACCGTAATATAACTTAAATCATTTAGATTAGTGAAGCCATTGCTTACCATAATTAGGAGGTACTCATTGATGATGGTATCATAAATTGAACACTATTATCTCATATTTTCTGGTTGTATTAATTATACTATCGTATTTCATTAATTATTTATCGCTTTCTTTATTTTTATTTTTCTTCTAAACAAGACTATCAATTTCATACTCATTCCACAAATAGTTTACTGTTTTGCTTATCTGCTGAAAAATCTTTTGTCGTGCTCAACACCTGAAAATTGGCCTCGTTTAATTCTTGCAGTTTCTCATTATGGGTGCAAGTGAAACCATGGTATTCTCGAAACAACTAGAAGCCACTTGTGGTATGCAATCATGTGGGCTGTGGCACAATTCTATGACCAAAGTGTCTGATGATGGAAAGAAGGCTCTCCGTGCAGCAATCATGAAGAGCAGGTTTTCAGAAACTATTCTGAAAGCGCAAAAGAATACACTTTTTGTCCATGTAAGATAATATTTTTATTATTGAAAGAAAAGACATCGCAATGATGTAACATTTGAATACCTCTTGTGTTATGTTTTCTTAGTTGCTCTTACATGCTATCTTCTTTTTGTCTTTAGGATAATAAAGTAGATCCCTTAAAGATGCAGCAGGAAAAGAAAAGATTTGAAAGTATACAGCTTAAAGGTGAATTAAGCAACTTAATATTTGCTCCCCCTCTCTTGTAACCCCCTTTTGCTCCTTGGAATGATTTTTTTTAATTTTTTTAAGTAACTTAATATTTGCTTTACGTATGAAAAATCAAGTGCACTGTGATATATCGGTTTGTAAAGATCCCTAGGAGCAAGTGCTTTACTTTGACTTTGTAAGACAAGCTCTTTATGTATTTTATCAAGTTAGAATGATTATATGATTTGTATAATATATATTATCTTATGCTCATTGTATATATTCCTCGATTTTTAATATTATATTATCATTACATTATTGGATGTGTAATTTAGCAATTTCTTAGTTTGTTAGATATGTTAAGTTTGTCGTGGTTCTATTTGGTATATCAAGATTTAAATGATCTCTGAATCAATTAATTTACATGAGCATGATTCCAAATGAAAGCAAATTGCTCCTTTTTCTACTTAATTAGCTGATCTTGAAGCTTCATGTTCTCTCCTCCTACGAATTGAGCAACATATCATCTCCTTCTCTCAGTTCTTTAGATGCTTTAGCTCTTTTATCTGCTTCCAAACACTTCTTCCGCGAAACCGATAGACACCCCTTAAGGCCTTCAATCTCTTCTTTTATATACACGAAGATTTTGCTCTTGATCCATGATCTTCTCGTTGGCCACATCTAAGGCCAACACCAAATCTCTGTTTTTCTTTTTCCCATTTAAGGGACTTCTCATCACAATCAACTCTAAACTTATCATTTACAGCACTCACTTGTTTAATGATAGACTCTTTTTTATTCAAACTACATTTAAGTTCCTCACACATTTGCTTTGCCACAGAGATTTCTTCTGCCTTTTCATTTTAGTTCTTGAGATTGCTTCTCACTTTTCAAACATGCTTCCTAGCTTTTAATGAGCTGTTCATTGTGGGCTTTCTTCAAGTTCTTGCATAATTCTGCTTTGCTTTGCTTTTGTATTCTGCCCTAAGCTTCTCAATTTCAGCTTTAGTTTCATCAAGCTTTTCATCATAAACTTTTTTTTTTTATAAGTAAATTTAGTTTTATTGAAAAAGCTTTTCATAAACCTTGTCCATTTTCTTTCCTTCCCCAACCACAAATCAAAAATATGCCGGTTTGCAAATCTTTAAAAAGATCGGAATTAATTCACAGTAGCATTAGTGCAAGACTACATAGAAGTCAAGCTCAGCGGTCTAATTCCAATCTTCTTCTTCTTCTTCTTCTTCTTCTATTTTTCCTTTTTATTTATTTATTTTTATTTTCAAATATAGTGAAGCTGTTAGTTAAATTGAGTAATGCTACATCTGAAATATTATAATCACAGTTAGATAAAATGAGTTAATCATCCATCTCATCTCAATGTGAATTCCAATTTGTCTTTAAGATTCTAAAGCTACATTCTTCAAATGAATCAAGATATTATAATTCTCTAATCTTCGATCTCCTTTTGTTTTTTAAAACATTTTGACATTAATGGTCATAACACTGATAAAGAGGAACTATGATCGAGTTACTATGGCAGTCCTATAAGATACTATTAAATAACAGTGCTCTTTTTTCTTATGAAATTAATTTATAAACTTTTTATTATTATTTGGCTTGTTGGCAGATGCAAACGTGTTAGGACAAAGCTTAGTATGATAGTTCAATTCATTGTGCTAGAACAATGTTTAGTAGTTTTGAAACTTTTTTTACTTTTCAATCGGATTTGATTGTCCCGTAAATAGTTTGGGTCGTTTTGTTCTACTAAACTGGTCATAGCTCTACTTTTCAAAAAGAAAAAGAAAAATTAATTGATTTTTTTATTTTTTTTATACATTTGGCCTAAAAAAAAAAAGAATAGAAAGTTGTGCTATTTGCTCAACTTTTGCACGCAAGTCTAACGTAGAGTGAGGTTTTCCATCATCAAGTAGTCCTTTCTTTTAATGTTAAGATACACATTGTGTCAATATTATATTAGGTGAAAGGGTATGTACTGTTTATATTAGGGGTGTATGCACAAAATTATGTGCGATTATATTAGTAGAATTATTGCAAATTGAATAGTGCATGAAAAGATTTAGGATTTTGGTTTAGTACTCTGCTACCTGACAAAATTTCTAACATATATATATTCGTATAGCTGGTTGGCCTAGTTGTTAATTATAATTTTAGATCTTAATCGTCCCAGAAATTAGAGCTCTAAACTCTGCCCTTGCAGCAGTAAACTTGGTAGAGAGATGAGAGATCCAAGGTAGGTAGTAGCTAAATTAATAATATGGTAATTGGTAAGGTGTCATCGTTAATGGCGCACATAAGTGGCAAAGAGTGAGTGGTCTCTCATAAAAGGCAGCATTTGAGCTAATTTGTGGTCCAAGTTTATCAGCAACAGCAGCAAATTTATGCACTTTTAATTTAGAATTTTCTAGTTGTAGTAGTACGATAATTAAGGAAGATGATTAGTGAGGCAGTCTATTAACTCTTACTATTCTTTATCCGTCTTAACCCCTTCTTTCTACCACATTTGGACCCTTAGAGGATACTTTTATTCCTCATCCGTCTTAACCCCTTTTTTCTACCACATTTGAACCTTTAGAGGATACTTTTATTCTATAGACCATAAACTGCAGTGCAAGTGTTTTGAAAGTTATCTATGAGAATTTCCACGACAAAAACAACTACAATATATAAATATATAGGAAAAGAGAAATTACATCATCTAGATATCATTTGCAAAAAATTTCATTATCATGTTCTTTTCTTAAATCTGTACAGTGGTATAATCATCAATTTTGCAAGGGAAAGATGCTATCAATACCTCAATAATATGCTATCAAACCAGTTCTCTTTTCAATTTTCTAGTAGTTGGCTTATTGTGAGTTACTCATTTCTTGCTTTTGTACTCATTTTCTATAGCTCATGTATAAACTTATTATGCTAAGAAAAAAAAAAATTGTAATTGTTATTTACCTATAAGCATTATTAGTTGACTTGTATTATATTTTTGGCATCCATCTACCAATTCTCTTTTATTAACATGATTGAATGTTTATTTGCAGAAATGACAAAGATTAAAGCCCAATTGAAAGAGGCTGAAATTGACGAAGTAAAAGATAAATTGAAGCATCATATGAAAAACGCTGAAGTTGATGAGGTCGAAGCTAAATTAAAGCATCGACGAGAAATAGAAAAAGAAGCCTTTCGAGCTTCACTGCAAAAGGTTACCTTCTTCTATCTAATACTTGTTCACATTTTTAGCATATCAAATATAAATTTTTACATTGGGTTGAATTTGGTATCTGATGTTGTGCACCTCTCTGCAGATGACAAAAACAGTTGATTTTGAAGACAATATGTGGGCTCAAAAAGAATTCGACATCTTAATTGGGTCTTCTTGTTCCTATTATTGGCCTCGTGCTGCACATTAAACATACATTCTAGTATTGTTTGTAAGATGATATATAGATGAAATTTTGTTCTCCAATGTAAAATCTATTTTTTATCTGCCAATAGTAGTATTGTTGTAAATGGTAAAGTTAGCTATTCGTAAACAGAGAGAAATCAATAATGTAATCTTTAACTGCTGAGTCAGGTTCTTGTAAACATGAGGTTACATAAATATACGTTTCTTTTGACCAAAACCAGTTGTACGTGGACATCCACATGCTGGTTCTTTTGAATAGTGGTCAAGTCAATTACTTGATATTTCCAAACAACCTACATCTATTACAAACAATCATATACCAAACAACCTATAAGATCTATTACATTCAATTAATTCCATTTACATTTCATAAAAGTCCAAAATCAGAAAAATCTATTACACCTTGTACCATATTAATTCCTCCACACAGAACCAACGTTGATGCCACCTAATCCATCCAATAGACACCAACGTTGGCAGATTCTCTAGGAAGTGTGAAGGCAGAATGAATAAGGTAAAATCAGGGTTTTCCATGCACTATCCAACTATCCCCAGAAAGCCCAACCAAATTTCTCTACCACATAACAAACTCAAGAATCCAGAATGCTCTAATATATCGTTCCTAAGGCTAAGAGAAAGCTATGAATCCAAATAAACACACTGCTTTCCTTCAACCAAACAAATTAAGTATAAAGCAAACCACCCTCTATCTCTATCCTAAGCCAGAAAATTTCATGAAAATTCCGAGTCCTCCTGACATCTCAGCGAGCGACCACAAGCACAAGTAAAATCACAGATCCGCATATGTTCGTTTACTTCAAATTAAAACCACCCTATCTCTAACTCTAAGCAAAGGAGCTGTCTTTTTCCTTATTTCAGTTTTGCACCTTAAAAGAATAAATATTCGAAGATCCTCGTAGATCTATCTCCCAAAGAAGGCCTAAATGGGTACTCTCGGCATGCAGCAAAGATCCCAGAACAAAGGGAGCAAAAACCAAATATTTCAGTCTCTCAGCATTCAAACAAATGAATACAACCCACTAACCCAGAAGAAAAAAAGAAAAAAGAAAAAAGAAAGAGACTTCACCTCCAGAAGTCTTCCGAAGGCACAGATCTGCCTAACAGACCTACCCCAAGCTGCCTGCTTGGACTTGACAGAAGGGCTGTCGAACCAGCCAGAAGGTCTGTCCAGAGGATGGGGGTCGTTGACCACTGGCGTGGTCTATTGCGTCTAGATTCTAGTCGTCGTCTCCCCCTCCCTCATCTGACATCCCCAGCTCCGCCAGACAGAGGGTTGGTTGGGGCGCTGGTTGGTGTGTATGTATTTAACTATTTATAGTAGGAAGGTGGCAAGCAAATGGACTGGCACTCAACGACCCGTGGAATTAATACGTTGGGGCTGATGGGCTTTTTTGTTTTATTTAAGAAATAAGAATGTTTCATTTTTCACAGCAAATGCCCAACACAACATGCTCCATCTCCGAAACCACAGCCCATTTAAGTTAACTTAGCTAGGGCCTAGGAGTTTCTGATTCCTTTTCCAAAAGCTGCTGAGTTCTCTGGGCGAGTTGACTCGCATGGGTCGGACGAAATTACCAAAATTTGCTCGGAATCTCAAACTCGCTCTTCCAAAGGCTTCTCAAAGTGTTTGAAATATTGAGAGGTGGCGGAGGGTGGGTTACTGATCAGGGACTGCCTTGAATGACTTGAAGGGACATATTGCTTCAGATTTTCAAAGACATGGCTTTACAATTCTAGTATTCTACTCCACCTCCGGTACTGATTATCGGCGTGATGATCTGTGACACTCTATGGCTTTGCACACACACGGATACTTCTTTCTTTATTTTATTAGTAGAATGTGGAAAAATAAGCTAACCATTTGTAATCTCTCTCTCACACACACACACATATATAGACTCACAAAATATTTTTAGTTAATTATTTTTCCAATGCATGTTATTTTTTGGGTCGTTGGACCAAATTGAAAAGAAAATAATTGTTGGTATAGCTTCTAGTATGGCATAAACTCGACACGCTTCTTTTTGTTCTTCAAGAGCTCTACAAAACAAATAAAACCAAAGAGACTATTTCGGTGGTTTTGCTCCGATGCTTAAATCAGTAAATGAGAAAATAATATATTATTCTTAATCAAAAGATTCAGTCTTCTTTCATATCTAAGGTATGAAATCCGCTTTTCTTAAGAAGAATAAGATTATGAATTCATAGCAGCCCCAACAAATTTACTTGTCAAAATAGTTAAAAATAAATAGATAAATTATATTTCATTATTTTAGATATCTATTTTTTCAATGCCTATACATTAGGCTCGACATTTTAGTTTATGCAGTTTTACTATTTGAGTTAAATATTGTTTTTTTAAACATTTCTTTATTCTTTTTCCATCAAACAATCATATCTTTAAAGATTTTTTTTTTTTTTTCCTAACGGTCATATTTTTAAAAATATGATATTTTTCATAATGGTCATATTTTATAAAATTTATATTTTCTTACCGATCATTTATTATTATTATTATTCAAATTCATTATCCCGCAATAGCCCCAAATATTCAGGTTAGTATCCAAATGAAAAAAAATAAAAAAGAGAGGAGAGAGAATGTTCAGAATATTTTAATGCTTTTTTTTAAAAAAAAAAAAAAAAAAAAATTATTTCTTTCTTATTTGGTGAGTGAACAGTGCTCACAAAATGCGTTGAGCACTAGTGCACTACTCACGATTAGTAGTTTTTTCAACAATTTAATGAGGCTGATGAAGAGACTTTTACAATCCTTTTCGCATTTTGGCGACCCAAAATAAATAAAAAGCTATTTTGGCTATGTTGCTGTGAATACTCTAATAAAGGATAGATTCAAATTGCTCTGGACGTGGATTCCCTGCAATTAAGGATCTTTATTATTATTCTCTCTTTTTTTTTTTCTTTTTTTTTTTCTTTTTTTTGGGCAGGATAATGTGAAAGGAGAATCTTGCTCGAGTGTGAGAGCCTTGCTCAAGAAGGGGCTCATTGGGCCTGGCGAGCCCTAATTGGAGAAGCCCTTGCTCACAACCCCTCGTTATTATTCTTATTTGGATAAGGGATTCGAATCCAATTGCACATAGCTTATTTATTTATTTATTAAAAAAAAAAAAAAAAAAAAAAAGTAATAATGTTATATATTACACAAATATTCCACCAATATCTCACAAAGCTAAAGTGGCAGTATCTAATAGTCATTGTTAAAAGAAAATTCAATGACTACTAAACTTTGCTACATCAACTTTATGAGATATTCGTGAGATGTTTGTATGATTTATAACATTACTTAAAAAAAAAAAAAAAAAAAAAAAAAAAAAAAAAAAAAGGAAAAAGAACTTGCACAACAAAAAAAATCAACTTACGAAGATTGTTTGTGTGATATTAGAGATTCGATATCAAATTCCCTTTTCAAAAAGAATAAAGATTTAAAAAACAGAAGAGAATTATATTTTGTTGCATAATCCATAATTTTTTTTTAATTTTTTTTTTTGATCAAATTCCTTCATATTATAAAACCACCAGCAATAACTGAGATCAAAACATAGGGACAACAAGTTCCCTAATTACAATATCATAGATCTGGGGAGGAATTTCTTCCATCCAGATTGAGTCTACAATATGGGTGACAGCCGCTCGGGCTAATCCGTGAGCTGCAGAATTGGCCTCACGTTTGACATGAACTATGTTCGCCGACCTAAAAGACTACAAACCTGATTTTATACCGTCCAAAATATGGCCATATCTGCTCATGTTGGCCAAATCTGTCGAACATTCTTTAACAACCTGCAGAGAGTCTCCTTCAAAACAAATATAAAAAAAAAAACCCAACTCCTTACAAAAAAGGATTGCTTGAAGAGCCGCCCATGCTTCAGCCATTGTGGGATCTATTGCAAGAAAGAAAGTGGTACTGCGGGCAGCCAAAACACATCCCTCACAATCTCGAACAATAATGCCCACTCCAACTTGTCCCTCTTGTGCCTTCACAGCCGCATCCCAGTCTGCTTTTAAAAAACCACTAGGTGGTGGCTTCCAAATAGGTAGTGATAGATTTTCTTGCAGTACAATACCCCCATTTTCTTTGTCATTAAACCTGTGAAACTCCTCCACACTCACCTTTGCTTCCTTGAATAATTGAACAGGATGAGTAAAAAAAACCCCATAAACTACAGAATTCCTCCGCAGCCAGATTTTACGAGTTAGCACAGCCCCCAATTCTATCTCCTCACTATCACATCTGTCCATTAACTCCTCAACTAAGTTCAGAAAACTGAGTTGATTAGTAGATAATTTTTGTAATTTTGCCGGTCCACAACCCCAAGCATCTTGAGCCCCTGGACAGGCCCACAGAGCATGGAGAACTGTTTCCTCATCCCTTTCACAAATTGGGCATGTTGTATGGTCCACCACTCTTCTCTTGAAAAAGTTGTCCTTAGTTGGGAGAATATTATTACAAGCTTTCCAGATGAACATTTTAACAGAGTTCTGAACAGCTAAAGACCGAATCGTCTTCCAAAATTTTTCCATAGAGCTGGTTCCTGAACTTTCCCCTCTACTTTGTCCTTGTTTCTCAACTGCCAAATAGTACGCACTCCTAACTGTGAACTTACCATTTTTAGTTCCTCTCCAAATTAATTGATCCTTTGGCTGAAGAGGACTTAAGGGAATGGTGGAAATAATCTTAGCTTCATCCTCCTGAAAAACTGCTCGGATGAGTGTCAAATTCCAACTCTTGGTAATTGGATCAATGGGTTCAACAACCCGAGCTTGTTCCACCATAAATCTCCTTGGAGTCTGAACTGCAAAAGTTGTTGGAATTGGAAGCCATTTTTCCCCCCAAATATTAATATCTCTACCATTTCTCACCCGCCATACAAGCCCATTTTTAATCACCGGTTGGGCTGAGGATATACTCCTCCATGCAAATGAAGGTTTCCTCCCCAAAGGAGCCTCCATTACCGGACACCGGGGATGATATTTAGCTTTCATAATACGAGCTACTAAAGAATAAGGGTCTTCTATCAACCGCCAAATTTGCTTGGCTAAAAGGGCTTGGTTGAACAAAACCAAATCTCTGAACCCCATTCCCCCCTGATTCTTTGAAAAACCCATACGCTCCCAACTCATCCAATGAATCTTTGAAGAATTTTGCTGATGCCCCCACCAGAACTTCTGCATCATCTGATTGATCTCTTTACATAGAGTGATAGGCAGCTGGAAGACACTCATGATGTATGTTGGGATAGCCTGAATCACTGCTTTTAAAAGAATCTCTTTTCCAGCTTGGGAGAGAAACTTGTTCTTCCAATTTTGAAGACGCTGCCAGACTCTATCTTTTATGCTTTGGAAAGCCTTCATTCTAGATTTCCCAACCAAGGCTGGTAAGCCTAAGTATTTGTCATACCTGTCAGTGGCCTGCAACCCAGATAAAAGGGTAATTTCCTGCCTCTTCAACGTGCTAGTGTTGCGACTGAAAAAAATAGAGGTTTTACTTGAATTTAATTTCTGGCTCGAGGCTACTTCATATTTTTCCAGAATCTTCATTAACCGCCGCCACTCCACTGAGTTTGCCTTGCAAAATAATAGACTATCATCTGCAAAAAAAAGGTGACTGATCCGTGGACCATTTTTGGCTGGAGGGACCCCTGTGAGACTTCCAGACCGTTCAGCTTGAAGTAATAAGCCACTCAGTGCCTCCGCACAAATAATAAAGAGATATGGGGATAAAGGATCTCCTTGACGAATACCCCGCTTTGGTTGAATATTTCCCACCGCCTGACTGTTGACCACCACTGCATAAGAGACTGTTCGGACACAAACCATAACTAGAGAAATCCATCTTTGAGAAAACCCCAGTTTCTCCATAACTACTTCTAAAAATTTCCACTCCACACGATCATAAGCCTTGCTCATATCAAGCTTAATGCCCATGAATCCCACCTTACTTCACATGTTAGTATGCATTGTATGCAGAGTCTCATAAGCTGCTAAAACATTATCCGTGATTAATCTTCCAGGGATGAAAGCACTTTGGTTAGAAGAGATTACAGAAGGTAAAACCTCCTTTAACCTATTGGCAAGAACTTTAGAAACCATCTTATAAAGCACATTACAGAAGCTTATGGGTCTAAAAGGCTGAAACGAATCTCAAAAATAAATAAATAAATAAATAACTGAGTTAAAAAAGCATGGCCACATTGTCCAGCATGAACCAGATGAGCAAAGAAAAATAGAATAAGTTGGGCCCCAGCCGCCAACAACGCAAACTTGCAGAGTTTCTTAAGGCATTGAAAATGACACGGCCATGCACAAAGAAGGTGATCATAAATATTAAATAGATCATGTGGTCGTGATGAAGCGAGAAACTTTTACTAAGAGTTTGTTTGATATTGCGATGAAAAATAGAGTTTGTAAAGTAAAAAAGAAAAAAAAAAAAAAGAAAAAAAAAAAAAAAGAAAAAAAAAAAAAAAAAAAAAAAAAAAAAAAAAAACCTATTGAGAAAAAGCTTTATTTTCAAGTTCTTTATTAAATCTGTGTTTTTATCTTTTTAGAACCAAAAAGTCAAAAAGTTTTTTTTTTTTTAACAAACAGACTTATTTTGCTTTGCACAATTTTCTATGTACTAAAAGTACTTTTTAAACTTATTAATACAATCTCAAACCGACCGTAGTATATATGGGCTGGCGATCCCTTTGAGCTTATTCAACTTTATTTTGAAAGGTGATTCGCTTATAATTATTCTAGTTCTTCAACTGCCCGCTATTACTCAAGATTAGAGAATTGTTTCCACTATTTCCGTATTAGCTGGACAGCTCGTAAGGTTAATCGAAGTGTAAACTTCTGTACCCACCATGTAGCAATTTGGGCATTCTAGTTGCTGACTGTATTCTCATCATTTCCCTTTTATTTAAAAACAAATCCCTGCCTTTGTTTTAAGTTAACCAAAACAAATCTTCTCAAATTCTTTCAACTAATACCTACATCCCTACATCTTTCATATACCTCTCCCACATCTCATCTTACGTGGCGTTTTTTTTTTTTTTTTTTAATCATTTTAAATCTTTGTCTCTGTCACTAAAAGTTGGTTGATGAAAAAAAAAAGTTGAAAATAAAGACTACATTGGATGAGGTGTGAGAGAAGTGTATGAAAGATGTAGGAGAATCATTTCTCAATACTATAAGAGGAAGATCAAGATTTCCTCCAAACTGAGTTGGAGGAAGTTCTTTCACCTAATTTTAAAAAAGGACGTGTCCATTTTTTTGTTTTTGGGAGGAAGTTCCTTCACATGCTGCTTTTTCAATAAAATTCTTTCCAACTTTGTCCCTGCTATTATAAAAGTATGTGTTTTTTCACACTCAAAAGACAAATGTCAGTTTTATAAACTTTGTTGAAGAAACTTCCTCCAACCCATTTTGGAGGAAAACTCTGTCTATAATAGAAAAAGCAAAAATATACATAAAAATTTGTATCTTTGAGTGAGTACAGCTGTATAGTGGTTAGGCCTATTTATAGTGGAATGCAAGCATAATAAGAAAAAGGGAATTTGGCAAATTAATACATAACAATTAAGGCACTAAGGTGCATTTGGCATTGCGATTCGCCGACAAAAATTGAGATTTTAAATCAAACCATAGAAAATGAATCTTTTGAGATTACATTTTTCAATAAATCTGCTTTTCAATTAAACCAAATTATAGAAAATGAATCATTTGAAAACGAATAAATCTGTTTTTCAAATCGCAGGTAATGAAGTGTTTTTTGTTTTTTTAAAACGCACAATTTTAAAGTCAACTACAATTTTAAAATGCTCATCTGCGATTTTGTCAAATGTTTAACTACGTTTTTAAAAATCACGTTTTCAAATCACACATTTTAAAATTGCATTTTTTGAAAATTGTAAATCCAAACGGGCCCTTAATTAGGGTGCGTTTGGTATTGTGATTTCGTAAACAAAAAATGCGATTTTAAATCAAATCATAAAAAATAGATCGTTTAGGATTACGTATTTTAAAAATTGCGATTTGAAAAAACAGAAAACCTGGGTTTTCAAATCACAAGTGGATGCTTTTTTTAAAATGATCAATTTTAAAGGTTGAATTGTGATTTTGCCAAACGCCTAACTCGCACATTTTAAAATTATATATTTTGAAATCACAAACCCAATAGAACCCTTGGAGTACCTTTGGTATTGCAATTTCCTATAAAAAATTGCGATTTTAAATCTAATTGTAAAAAAATGTATCATTTTAAAGTGCGTTATTTTGAAAAATTGTTATTTGAAAACATAAAAATACATTTTAAAATCGCAAGTAAGGAGTTGCTTTTCTAAAACCGTATGATTTTACAGGCTTAATTGCGATTTTAAAAGGCAAACTGCAATTTTAAAAATTGGGTTTTCAAATTATACTTTTGCTAAACTGGGATTTTAAAAATCATGTTTTCAAATCATACTTTCTAAAATTACAAACCAAAATGGACCCTAAGTAAATAAGACAAGATATCCTCGTAGGATTCTAACACATGGAGGAGAGAAAAAGGAGTGCCAGACCTGCATCAAATAATTGTATTTTAAGTAGTTTTCAACATTCTTCTTGTCCTTTCATAACCATTCAAGTTAAATTATAGGGAGGGCTATTTTGGAAAGCAATTTCCAGTGGATTTACTTTGTGGAGTTATTCTAAACCTACTTTTGTTTAAAGCAATTTCCATTGGAAAAAAAAAGTAATGGGATTATTTATTAAGTGAATGGGATTATTTATTAAGTGATATTATACTTTACAATGAATTGACTGTCAAAGAATTACATGTTAGCACGCAAAGAAACAATGCTTTTTCCTATATATATATATATAAAAGAAAAAGAAAATTACATGAAGGTGGTCTTCTAATGGGTTTTTCAGGGCCTTTCTGGAAAAACCTTCTTCAAGAAATGGAAAAAACGGTTGGCATACAGCTTGGGTTCAACGACTGATATTGTATAGTAAGGGGGTCAAATTTGAATGATTTGTATGCATGCTCCAGTTTCTTTTTCACATTGTATTCCAGCAACATATCGATTATGCCCATGTAAAGAACAACGTCATAAACCTCAAAAAGTCCAATTTCAAAATCATCCTCTCGATCCCGCTGAAGCTTGCGAATAGCCTGAGCCGGCATGTTAACTCCTAACTGCACTCGTAACCTGAGAGTAAACATGCAATTAGCACTCATCTCAGCTAAGATGCTAATATATATATATATATATATATGTGTGTGTGTGTGTGTGTGTGTGTGTGTGTGTGTGTGTGTAACAAAATATCATGAGGGCTGTCATTCCATGAACATTAAGAGAAACTGTGAGGGGCTGAATGTATAATTACTAAGAGGGAGAAAATGCAGTAAGTTAGCAACAGAATCAAAATGATAGGAGCTCGAGCTACGTACCTTGCAGTACCAGGTAGTAAGAGATCAACTTCCTTGTCACCTAAAGAGTATGCTCTCAATGTATTTCCTCTGATGTGAGGACCTGGTGCCGTGTTGACAAAGCTGGGTTCATGAGTTACAAGTAGCAGGCCCTTGGAAGAAATCATGGGTTCTCCTTGCAAAATTGCACCTAGTGGAAGCAGAACATAAGCTAAAAAGTGAAAGCTACTTAATAATACCTAAGAGTTTTAAAGAGGAAACTGAGGCCAGAGAATACTAAAGAAAGTCCAAGGAAGATTAAGTGTCCTCAGAAACATGCAGACGCACAAATCTACCAAGTTAATTTGCTAGAGTATACAAATGGTTTCAATAACTACTGAATGACAACAGATTATCCCCCTCTTCTCATCCATTGTTTTTTTCTCCCATGATCACTCTCAGGTTTTCGCTCTAAAAAGTATAACAATTCATTCTTCCAAAATTAGACAAATATGATAGCCCCATATCCTGAAGTTGTTGGCGTGTTTTATTCAGCGGGAAATAAAACCAACATAAATAATGTGTGCAAAACATACCAAACACAAATTTCTAGCAGTGTTTACCAGTTGTAAAGCCTCTTGGTGTATCAAATTTTATAGTCTAAATATAAGAAAACAGGTCAGTCAAATGATGCAATTTCAATAACAAATTTTGATTGGTGAGTAACTCTCGCGTCCCACAGGATTCTAGGTGTGATTTCATCCACGACAACATTCTTATGGGAGTGTAGGTGCCAGTTGACCCAAAGGCCATTGGCTTCAGTTGTAATTGTTACCTGGTATATTTAAAATTTACGAATTCAATAATGATAAATGGATTCTCCAGACATCCCCGTTGTCAAAAAGAACAAAAAAATTATAGATAGATTAAGATGCACACCTTAAGTAGATTGAGACTGTTTATATGTGAGTAATAGTATGTATATGTATATCGTTTATAGGTGTGTCTAAAAGGTAATGCAGATTCATTTATCTTCCTGACCTGCAAGGGAAGACAAAAAAAAAAAAAAAACAAAAACAAAAAGAAGAAGAAGAAGAAGAAAGCCACATGCATGGACGAATCCAATAAAATTTCAACAGCTTTTTACTCTTTGAGTGACCGGAAGTTTAAAAACCATTTTTTAATTTGGGTTTTGGGCCTGTTTTTGGGGAGGTTTTAATTTTTTCAAAAATAAAAAAAAAAATTATTAATTTTTGGACCTTTTGGTAAAAAATTAAGAAATTTAAATACAAATCCAAAACACTACAAATCCAAATATCCAAACACAAACAAATCCAAAACCAAAACATATATATATATATATATATATAAGGGTAGGTGGTTAGCGATTACTAACCGCTTCCGCCTACCCCTAAAACTGCTAACTGCTTGGCGGAGACGGTTAGTAGTTATTTATAACAGCTTTTGAAAGCAGTTATGCAGTTAGTGGTTGCAGAGCGGTTATAACCGTCCCGTTTGTACAGGCTTAGATGCCTACGTTTTCAATAGGATGTGCTTAGCTGGACTTCATCTTCCTTTCCCCAACATAGATTAGGAACTGCTGAACTTCTTAAAGGTTGCACCGTGCGAGCCAAATATTGCCGAATGGGTGGAGGCATCTCTTTGCTTCATACATCCTATGGCCGACTATTCTCGAGGGACAACATATGACTATCCCCGAGTTCTTCAATATCTATCGTCCAACTGCCTATCGTGATGGGATGGTGGCTTTCCAAGTTCGCCAAAATCCCATCTTTATTTGGCTTCATGGCAACTACTCCAATAACAAGTACTGGAGCAAAGTACTTTTTTAAGTCTCGGGGGAGCGGGAATCTCCTACTATCGGGACCTTTTCTAATGATCAAAGGATCATTCAAGAGTTGAGGCGTCTTAAAAACTACTGTAAGTATTCTACTTGTTCTCTTATTTTGTGTTAGGGTGGTTAACTCTCTTCTTAACCATTTAGTTTGACTGTCTAGGGAAGGAACCTCCAAAGATTACCCGAGCTGAAGAAGCCACACCGTTGAACATATCCTTAATTATTGATTTTAATTTTAGGACTACCAATTTTGGACGAAAGCAAAGGAGGATGGGTATTTTACAAGAAATCCTACTATTTTCTTTTCTTGTGTTTTCTTGGAAACAAAGCAATGTAAAATTATTTATAGATAGTCAAGATCTTTATCAAATTATTTTATGGAAAGTCGTACCATATAGCATTTTGCATTGCTTAAGTGTTGGATCAGTACATTTATTCCCATCCAAAGCCACATATCTTAATGTGATTAAGTTAACTTATTTATTTACTCAATTTTCCCTTCATAATTTGTAAAAAAAAAAAAAAAAAGGAGTATTTTCCATGATTTTCTTTTCAAAAATCATAGGCACCTTTTAGTAATAACTCCCATATTATCTTTCCTTAAATGAAAAATAGGATGATTTTAATTTCATTATTCTACTAAGTACTATGAGGTATTTAACACATTTTTTAAATTAATGTTGTCCTTCAAAAAATATTGTGGATAACGGAAGATCCTTTCTGTTTGTTCTTTCATATTAAATGTTCACAGAAAAAAACCTACTATGAAACCTTGTGATCTTACCCAAAAAGGTGTTAAACTAAATTAAAACTCATTCAACTGGGAAAATGATAATAAAAAAAAAAAAAAAAAGGAAAAAAAAGGTCAAACTTCCAAAAGTCCCATAATTAAACATCACTTTGAATAAAATTAATGCAAGAATAAATCAATTCTTGAACTAAATTATATATATTTATCCCAAGTGTTTCTAATAATTGAATTGCATATAAAGGCCTATGCAGGAAAACAAATTAAAATATGTATTTAACATAGAGTAATGTTTCTTACATAACTATTACACAACTTTTGCACAATTCTAATACCTTTTTTTTAAGATCAACCATTGAATATTTATGGCCCACATGTAGAAAAAAAAAATCCAATGGTTGATCATAAAAAATAAAAATAAAAAGTAGTTAGAGTTGTGCAAAAGTTGTATAAAAGTTGTTCAAGAAACATTCACTTTGACATATATTAAAATGACATCAAATATTTATTTAACATATAAAGATAATTAATATATAATTTTAAAGAAAAAAGAAAAAACCATAGAGGCTAGGACGAAGAGACTAACCGTACGAGTGGACGATGTCGGTGGTCTTTGGCAATCGTAGGTGGTCGTCGGAGCTGGGGGGAGCTGGGCGGAGCTGGGAGAGAGAGAGTGTCAGTGAGAGAGAGCTAAAGAGAGAGTGAGAGAGCTAGAGAGCTAGAGAGAGAGAGAGAGAGAGAAGACATGCATACTGTATGATGGTCTCAACGGAGGGGCGGCCGGCATGGATATAAATTTATACATACATATATATACTCTCTTTATTTATGTATAAATTTAAACCCTAATCCTATATATATATATATATACTATATATAGCACTAATATATATATATATATAGTATAAATTTATACTATATATATAAAGTTGATAAACATGTACATAAACATATAAGATATGACGCATCATACATTATGTTATATTATTACTATTGTATTATATATATATATATATATATATATATATAACATGTGGTTGCTTATAGTACGTTTATACTATACAATTAATGTGCATGCACGCTCACTTATTAATAACACAATGTGCATGCTTACTTACAATATTATCATGCTTTTATATATATATATATATATATATATATATATATATATATATATATATATATATTATTATACAATATCAATTATTCTATATTTATATTTATAAATTAATAACACATGGTTACTTATAGTTGTATAATATATTATCTACTGTATATTATAGTTGCAAGTATATTAACTATATATCACTACAAAAATACAAGCATTTTGACGCGTGTCTACAGTACCCGTTACTGTAGACACGCGTCCAATTTGACACGTGTCTTTGGAGACACGTGTCTAATTGTACAGCCGTCACAATTTGACACGTGTATTTAATACACGTGTCAAACTGTTATTTTTTCCAAATATAATTTTTTTTAATTAAATAGAATTTCAACAATTGGACAGGCGTATTAAATACACGTGTCAAACTGTTATTTTTTTTTCCAAATATAATTTTTTTTTAATTAAATAGAATTTCAACAATTGGACACGTGTATTAAATACACGCGTCCAATTTGACACGTGTATTTAATACACGTGTCCAATTGGACACATGTATTAAATACACGTGTCAAACTGTTATTTTTTTCTAAATATAATTTTTTTTTAATTAAATAGAATTTCAACAATTGGACACGTGTATTAAATACATGTGTCAAACTGTTATTTTTTTCGAATATAATTTTTTTTCAATTAAATAGAATTTCAACAATTAGACACGCGTGTCAAATTGTTATTTTTTTTCAAATATAATTTTTTTTATTAAATAGAATTTTAACAATTGGGGACGTGTATTTAAATACACGTCCCGGATTGGGACAGTTGCGCGGGAAAAATGCTGGCTTATGTATGTGTATATATATATATATATATAATTTTTAAAATTCAAATAATATAATAATATAATAATAGATTAAATATATATATATATATATATATATATATATATATATATATATATATATATATATATCGGAAATGGGTAGCAGGAAGCTACCCATTTCCGATCTGGTTTCTCTCTCTCTCACCCCCTCTCTCTCTCTCTCTCTCTCTCTCTCTCTCTCTCTCACTCTCTCTCTCACTCTCCGTCACAGCCGCACCGGCTAGCTTCCTGCCACCGCACATCAGCCCTCTCTCCACCTCTCTCTGCTCGGTTCTCGGTCTCTCTCTCTCTCTCTCTCTCTCTCTCTCTCTCTCTCTCTCTCTCTCTCGCTCTTCGTCACTGCCGCACCGGACAGCTTCCGGCCACTGCACATCCGCCCTTCCCGACGGTGAGACGCCCTCTCTCCACCTCTCTCTGCTCGGTTCTCGGTCTCTCTCTCTCTCTACCTTTCTCTCTCTATCTCTCTCTTCCTCTCTATCTTTTTCTCTCTCTCTCTCTCTACCTTTCTCTCTCTTCCTCTCTATCTTTTTCTCTCTCTCTCTCTCTCTCTCTCTCTCTTTCCCTCTCTGTGTATCCCTCTCTGTATCTCTATGTCTCTCTCTCTCTCTCTCTCTCTCTCTTGCTCTCTCCCTATCTCTCTCTTCCGCTCTCTGTATCTCCGTCTGGCAAGCTTGCTCATTTTCCCCACAATGCTCGACTAACACTCGAAATAAACAATAACAATAAATTTAAATAAACAATAAATTTAAATAAACAATAACAGAATTAAATTGGGAAAAAAATTCTAAATTGAAGTTTTTATTTAATTAAATTTTTTATTTATTAACCCAAATAAATTTAAATAAACAATAATAGAATTAAACTGAAAAAAAAATTCTAAATTGAAGTTTTTATTTAATTAAAATTTTTATTTAATTATTTAATTGTATTTTTAAATTATTTTAAAAATACAATTAAATAATTAAATAAAAAAATTATTTAAATGAAAATTTCAATTTGAAATTTTTTTTTAAAAAAAAAATCGGTTTGGCGCGTGTATTTTAATACACGTGTCAAACTGTGCAGTTAGTGACTTGCACATCTGACACGCGTGAGACGCGTGTCAAAATGCACGTGTCAAACTGTTTGACACGTGTACAACACTGTACACGTGTCAAAATGCACGTGGCAATTTGTAATTTTTTTTGTAGTGTTAATATATTAATACTTAAACCAAAATATATGACAACATTTAAAGCCCTAAAAATTTAATTTAATTTCTCTACATTAAGTTATTTATTTCTAATTAAAATAATCATTATGTATCGAGAAAAAAAAAAAAAAAAAACCCCTAGACTACACTGATATAATTATGTGCAATAAATATAGGGTATACCAATTAAATTTTGTTACTTAATATTTTTATGAAAAAAAAATATATTATTACTAAATTAAATAGTGACGTGTCAGTATGAAACGTCACAATTTAGTGGCGTGTCATATTGACATATCACAATTCAGTGACGTGTGAATTCGACACGCCACTAAATTGTGACGTGTCACATTGACACGTAAGAATTAAATGACATGTCAGTCTGACACGTTAGAATTAAGTGACGTGTCAGTCTGACACTCCACAAATTTATGGTGTGTCAAATTGATTTGTCACTAATGTGATGATGTGTCAGATTTAACACACTACTAATTATTTTTGTGACGTATCAAAGTACATTACTGTTGACACGTCACTAATTGCAAACTTTTTTGTAGTAGAATGATTTTAAAAGAGACATGTTATTGCATATTGTTGATTAATGAGAATAAAAAAAAAAAAAATTAACTAGGAAGCCAAAAGTTCTTCCTTAGTTAAATATAAAGCCAGAAGGTTGTCTTATGTTAACTGTTGAAGCCGAAGGTGTCTTCCAGGTTAAATAAGAAGGCAAAAGGTCTTTCTAAAGTTGAGTGTAAGCCAAAAGGTTTTCCTATATTAATTGTGAAAGCCGAAAGTATCTTCCAGGTTAAATAAGAAGTTAGAATGTCTTCATGTAAAGCTAGAGGGTGTTCTTATGCTAATTGTGGAAGTCGAAGGTGCCTTCCAGATTAAATAAGAAACCGAAAAGTTTTTAATGAAGAATGTTTAAACGAGGAGCTGAAGAAGTCTCTTATAGTTGTTAACCGAGGAGCCAAAGGTATCTCTTGATATCTGTAAATGAAAGGTTCAAATCCTTTAGAAAGCCGGATGAGCCAAAAGAGTCTCCTAGAGGAAAATGAGAGAAGATTGCATTGTATCTAATGAATAATGTGATTTATATGTTTTGTGATTTATGAATTGTTTCATTGCTTTATATTATATACATATACAATTTATGAGATGCAAGTAACATCTATATTGATATATGTATAAAGCTATACGTATTAAAGAAATGTTACTGAAAAGATAAATGGATTTTACTATGTATTATTAAACAACTCTACAATGCTTATCTTATCAGCTATGAATTACATAAAATAATTCAATCTCTTTGGTAAACCTATCATACCTGTTATTATAATTACCATGTTAGGGATATTTTCGAAAAAGATGCTTGATATTTGGAAATGTTCAGTAATTTTTATACTTATTGAGATTGTGAACTCATTAATCCGCTTATATAAATGTGGTAATACCAAACTTATATAGATGTTGATGCGGGTGAGGTGGTTCGACCACCTACAGATCAGCCAATCTAGGTGGATTAACCCACCCCCAGGCCAAACAGGGGTGGCCGAGCCATCCCAAGGCTCTTGAGGGTAGTTTAACCACCCCTATTTCTTTTTCTTTTTTTTCGAAAAGTTTTTTTTATTATTATTATTTTTAGTTTTTCATTTTTTTTAATTAAATATATAATGTTAATTTTTTAACACATGTGACATGAACTTCGGTCAATTTTTGGAAGGAAGTTGAACATAGACCATTTCTATCTTTAGCCATAAACAATATACCATTTATGGTATGTAATAAACCACATGAGACAAAAATACAGTCGTTAAACTAGGGGGGGCAAAAAATATTTAACTCATAAAAGTAAAAAAAAATATTGCTAAGTTGTATTAATGATATATTTAGACAATTAAAATTATTTGACGTGACTCTCAAATAATAAAATAAAAAGAGTAAAACAATATTTGATGTGAAAAAAAAAAATTGTTAAAACGACTACTATTCTGTAATTAATAAAGATTTCCTGAAGGGTTTAGAATGTAATGCTCTTAAAACTACACGTCGTTCCGAAGGCCCTTGGGTTCCCATTTCCTTCCCGCGCGTTTGTCTTTTGACTGGGCATTTCGGATCTAAGCTACAGGAAGCTTCCAATACTTGTTTCCCAATCACTGCGCGACGCGTGGATAAAAGACCTTCTCCTCGACTATTTGTTTGGCTTAACAACTGAACGTCTTTCTCACTCTCCTTCTTCGCTCTCTCACTCTCTCTGTCTCACAACCGATTGCCGTTTCCGAACACTGCATCACTGAGAATCGTCGCTCCCGATCCGCTCTCTCTCTCTCACTTCCGTTTTGCGTTCCTTTGTCTCTGCCGCACGGCCATCAAAATACAGAGGTAAGTCCAAACCCTAACCTTCATTTATTGGTTTTTTTTTTTGTATTTCTTAAATAATAATCCACGGCAACGATTGGGAGCTTGAATTAGGGTTACGGCTAGGGTTAGGGTTAGGGTTTGAGTGAGACGATCTCTCGCACTCTGTCCCGGGAAAAGAAAACAGAGCCAAATCCTTATATCCTAGTTTGCTGTGTCGTTTGGAGCTTTTTTTTTTTTTTTTTTTTTTTTTTTTTTTTTTTTATCATCATTACGGTTGCTAGGACCATGCGCTTCGTTTCTTTTTGGGTTAGGGTTAGGGTTTGAGAGAGACGATCTCTCGCGCTCTGTCCCGGGAAAAGAAAACAGAGCCAAATTTTTAAATCTTAGTGTGCTGTGTGTTTGGATCATTTTTTTTATCATCATTTCGGGTGCTAGGACCATGCGCTTCCTTTTTTTGGCTTTTACTGTTGTGTGGGGTCTGGGTGATGGGAAAATTTGTTGGAAGAAACAGAGGCATACCTAATCAATATGAAAATTTTGGATTGGCAATCCAACAAGAACTGTAGGACCGATGGTATTGGGTTCAAGTTACGGGTGGTGGAGGGGCTTTGTTTGTTTGTTTGTATTTTTTTAAAAAAATTATCTATGCTTGGTTCCTGAGAAATGTTTGTACGTTTTGACAATTGAATAACATGTGTTTGACTGTTTGTATTTGCGGGATTTAAGTGAAGAAACATTTTCTTCCTTTCTTCCTTCATCCTGCATTCCTCGGAAACAATATACAGAGCATGCTTACAACTACCGTAATATAACTTAAATCATTTAGATTAGTGAAGCCATTGCTTACCATAATTAGGAGGTACTCATTGATGATGGTATCATAAATTGAACACTATTATCTCATATTTTCTGGTTGTATTAATTA
Organism: Alnus glutinosa; assembly: GCF_958979055.1. Classification (NCBI taxonomy): domain Eukaryota; kingdom Viridiplantae; phylum Streptophyta; class Magnoliopsida; order Fagales; family Betulaceae; genus Alnus; species Alnus glutinosa. The sequence continues at coordinate 10,823,492 of NC_084896.1, read as the reverse complement.
TACTATCGTATTTCATTAATTATTTATCTCTTTCTTTATTTTTATTTTTCTTCTAAACAAGACTATCAATTTCATACTCATTCCACAAATAGTTTACTGTTTTGCTTATCTGCTGAAAAATCTTTTGTCGTGCTCAACACCTGAAAATTGGCCTTGTTTAATTCTTGCAGTTTCTCATTATGGGTGCAAGTGAAACCATGGTATTTTCGAAACAACTAGAAGCCACTTGTGGTATGCAATCATGTGGGCTGTGGCACAATTCTATGACCAAAGTGTCTGATGATGGAAAGAAGGCTCTCCGTGCAGCAATCATGAAGAGCAGGTTTTCAGAAACTATTCTGAAAGCGCAAAAGAATATACTTTTTGTCCATGTAAGATAATATTTTTATTATTGAAAGAAAAGACATCACCATGATGTAACATTTGAATACCTCTTGTGCTATGTTTTCTTAGTTGCTCTTACATGCTATCTTCTTTTTGTCTTTAGGATAATAAAGTAGATCCCTTGAAGATGCAGCAGGAAAAGAAAAGATTTGAAAATATACAGCTTAAAGGTGAATTAAGCAATTTAATATTTGCTCCCCCCTCTCTTGTAACCCCCTTTTGCTCCTTGGAATGATTTTTTTTTTTTTTTTAAGTAACTTAATATTTGCTTTATGTATGAAAAATCAAGTGCACTATGATATATCGGTTTGTAAGGATCCCTAGGAGCAAGTGCTTTACTTCGACTTTGCAAGACAAGCTCTTTATGTATTTTATCAAGTTAGAATGATTATATGATTTGTATAATATATATATATATATATATATATATATATATATATATATATATATATTATCTTATGCTCATTGTATATATTCCTCGATTTTTAATATTATATTATCATTACATTATTGGATGTGCAATTTAGCAATTTCTTAGTTTGTTAGACATGTTAAGTTTGTCGTGGTTCTATTTGGTATATCAAGATTTAGATGATCTTTGAATCAATTAATTCACATGAGCATGATTCCAAATGAAAGCAAATTGCTCCTTTTTCCACTTAATTAGCTGATCTTGAAGCTTCATGTTCTCTCCTCCTACGAATTGAGCAACACATCATCTCTTTCTCTCAGTTTTTTAGATGCTTTAGCTCTTTTATCTGCTTCCAAACACTTCTTCCATGAAACCGATAGACATCCCTTGAGGCCGTCAATCTCTTCTTTATATACACGAAGATTTTGCTCTTGATCCATGATCTTCTCATTCGCCTCATCTAAGGCCAACACCAAATCTCTGTTTTTCTTTTTCCCATTTAAGGGACTTCTCATCACAATCAACTCTAAACTTATCATTTACAGCACTCACTTGTTTAATGATAGACTCTTTTTTATTCAAACTACATTTAAGTTCCTCACACATTTGCTTTGCCACAGAGATTTTCTTCTGCCTTTTCATTTTAGTTCTTGAGATTGCTTCTCACTTTTCAAACATGCTTCCTAGCTTTTAATGAGCTGTTCATTGTGGGCTTTCTTCAAGTTCTTGCATAATTCTGCTTTGCTTTGCTTTTGTATTCTGCCCTAAGCTTCTCAATTTCAGCTTTAGTTTCATCAAGCTTTTCATCATAAACTTTTTTTTTTTATAAGTAAATTTAGTTTTATTGAAAAAGCTTTTCATAAACCTTGTCCATTTTCTTTCCCTCCCCAACCACAAATCAAAAATATGCCGGTTTGCAAATCTTTAAAAAGATCGGAATTAATTCAAAGTAGCATTAGTGCAAGACTACATAGAAGTCAAGCTCAGCGGTCTAATTCCAATCTTCTTCTTCTTCTTCTTCTTCTTCTATTTTTCCTTTTTATTTATTTATTTTTATTTTCAAATATAGTGAAGCTGTTAGTTAAATTGAGTAATGCTACATCTGAAATATTATAATCACAGTTAGATAAAATGAGTTAATCATCCATCTCATCTCAATGTGAATTCCAATTTGTCTTTAAGATTCTAAAGCTACATTCTTCAAATGAATCAAGATATTATAATTCTCTAATCTTCGATCTCCTTTTGTTTTTTAAAACATTTTGACATTAATGGTCATAACACTGATAAAGAGGAACTATGATCGAGTTACTATGGCAGTCCTATAAGATACTATTAAATAACAGTGCTCTTTTTTCTTATGAAATTAATTTATAAACTTTTTATTATTATTTGGCTTGTTGGCAGATGCAAACGTGTTAGGACAAAGCTTAGTATGATAGTTCAATTCATTGTGCTAGAACAATGTTTAGTAGTTTTGAAACTTTTTTTACTTTTCAATCGGATTTGATTGTCCCGTAAATAGTTTGGGTCGTTTTGTTCTACTAAACTGGTCATAGCTCTACTTTTCAAAAAGAAAAAGAAAAATTAATTGATTTTTTTATTTTTTTATACATTTGGCCTAAAAAAAAAAAGAATAGAAAGTTGTGCTATTTGCTCAACTTTTGCACGCAAGTCTAACGTAGAGTGAGGTTTTCCATCATCAAGTAGTCCTTTCTTTTAATGTTAAGATACACATTGTGTCAATATTATATTAGGTGAAAGGGTATGTACTGTTTATATTAGGGGTGTATGCACAAAATTATGTGCGATTATATTAGTAGAATTATTGCAAATTGAATAGTGCATGAAAAGATTTAGGATTTTGGTTTAGTACTCTGCTACCTGACAAAATTTCTAACATATATATATTCGTATAGCTGGTTGGCCTAGTTGTTAATTATAATTTTAGATCTTAATCGTCCCAAAAATTAGAGCTCTAAACTCTGCCCTTGCAGCAGTAAACTTGGTAGAGAGATGAGAGATCCAAGGTAGGTAGTAGCTAAATTAATAATATGGTAATTGGTAAGGTGTCATCGTTAATGGCGCACATAAGTGGCAAAGAGTGAGTGGTCTCTCATAAAAGGCAGCATTTGAGCTAATTTGTGGTCCAAGTTTATCAGCAACAGCAGCAAATTTATGCACTTTTAATTTAGAATTTTCTAGTTGTAGTAGTACGATAATTAAGGAAGATGATTAGTGAGGCAGTCTATTAACTCTTACTATTCTTTATCCGTCTTAACCCCTTCTTTCTACCACATTTGGACCCTTAGAGGATACTTTTATTCCTCATCCGTCTTAACCCCTTTTTTCTACCACATTTGAACCTTTAGAGGATACTTTTATTCTATAGACCATAAACTGCAGTGCAAGTGTTTTGAAAGTTATCTATGAGAATTTCCACGACAAAAACAACTACAATATATAAATATATAGGAAAAGAGAAATTACATCATCTAGATATCATTTGCAAAAAATTTCATTATCATGTTCTTTTCTTAAATCTGTACAGTGGTATAATCATCAATTTTGCAAGGGAAAAATGCTATCAATACCTCAATAATATGCTATCAAACCAGTTCTCTTTTCAATTTTCTAGTAGTTGGCTTATTGTGAGTTACTCATTTCTTGCTTTTGTACTCATTTTCTATAGCTCATGTATAAACTTATTATGCTAAGAAAAAAAAAAATTGTAATTGTTATTTACCTATAAGCATTATTAGTTGACTTGTATTATATTTTTGGCATCCATCTACCAATTCTCTTTTATTAACATGATTGAATGTTTATTTGCAGAAATGACAAAGATTAAAGCCCAATTGAAAGAGGCTGAAATTGACGAAGTAAAAGATAAATTGAAGCATCATATGAAAAACGCTGAAGTTGATGAGGTCGAAGCTAAATTGAAGCATCGACGAGAAATAGAAAAAGAAGCCTTTCGAGCTTCACTGCAAAAGGTTACCTTCTTCTATCTAATACTTGTTCACATTTTTAGCATATCAAATATAAATTTTTACATTGGGTTGAATTTGGTATCTGATGTTGTGCACCTCTCTGCAGATGACAAAAACAGTTGATTTTGAAGACAATATGTGGGCTCAAAAAGAATTCGACATCTTAATTGGGTCTTCTTGTTCCTATTATTGGCCTCGTGCTGCACATTAAACATACATTCTAGTATTGTTTGTAAGATGATATATAGATGAAATTTTGTTCTCCAATGTAAAATCTATTTTTTATCTGCCAATAGTAGTATTGTTGTAAATGGTAAAGTTAGCTATTCGTAAACAGAGAGAAATCAATAATGTAATCTTTAACTGCTGAGTCAGGTTCTTGTAAACATGAGGTTACATAAATATACGTTTCTTTTGACCAAAACCAGTTGTACGTGGACATCCACATGCTGGTTCTTTTGAATAGTGGTCAAGTCAATTACTTGATATTTCCAAACAACCTACATCTATTACAAACAATCATATACCAAACAACCTATAAGATCTATTACATTCAATTAATTCCATTTACATTTCATAAAAGTCCAAAATCAGAAAAATCTATTACACCTTGTACCATATTAATTCCTCCACACAGAACCAACGTTGATGCCACCTAATCCATCCAATAGACACCAACGTTGGCAGATTCTCTAGGAAGTGTGAAGGCAGAATGAATAAGGTAAAATCAGGGTTTTCCATGCACTATCCAACTATCCCCAGAAAGCCCAACCAAATTTCTCTACCACATAACAAACTCAAGAATCCAGAATGCTCTAATATATCGTTCCTAAGGCTAAGAGAAAGCTATGAATCCAAATAAACACACTGCTTTCCTTCAACCAAACAAATTAAGTATAAAGCAAACCACCCTCTATCTCTATCCTAAGCCAGAAAATTTCATGAAAATTCCGAGTCCTCCTGACATCTCAGCGAGCGACCACAAGCACAAGTAAAATCACAGATCCGCATATGTTCGTTTACTTCAAATTAAAACCACCCTATCTCTAACTCTAAGCAAAGGAGCTGTCTTTTTCCTTATTTCAGTTTTGCACCTTAAAAGAATAAATATTCGAAGATCCTCGTAGATCTATCTCCCAAAGAAGGCCTAAATGGGTACTCTCGGCATGCAGCAAAGATCCCAGAACAAAGGGAGCAAAAACCAAATATTTCAGTCTCTCAGCATTCAAACAAATGAATACAACCCACTAACCCAGAAGAAAAAAAGAAAAAAGAAAAAAGAAAGAGACTTCACCTCCAGAAGTCTTCCGAAGGCACAGATCTGCCTAACAGACCTACCCCAAGCTGCCTGCTTGGACTTGACAGAAGGGCTGTCGAACCAGCCAGAAGGTCTGTCCAGAGGATGGGGGTCGTTGACCACTGGCGTGGTCTATTGCGTCTAGATTCTAGTCGTCGTCTCCCCCTCCCTCATCTGACATCCCCAGCTCCGCCAGACAGAGGGTTGGTTGGGGCGCTGGTTGGTGTGTATGTATTTAACTATTTATAGTAGGAAGGTGGCAAGCAAATGGACTGGCACTCAACGACCCGTGGAATTAATACGTTGGGGCTGATGGGCTTTTTTGTTTTATTTAAGAAATAAGAATGTTTCATTTTTCACAGCAAATGCCCAACACAACATGCTCCATCTCCGAAACCACAGCCCATTTAAGTTAACTTAGCTAGGGCCTAGGAGTTTCTGATTCCTTTTCCAAAAGCTGCTGAGTTCTCTGGGCGAGTTGACTCGCATGGGTCGGACGAAATTACCAAAATTTGCTCGGAATCTCAAACTCGCTCTTCCAAAGGCTTCTCAAAGTGTTTGAAATATTGAGAGGTGGCGGAGGGTGGGTTACTGATCAGGGACTGCCTTGAATGACTTGAAGGGACATATTGCTTCAGATTTTCAAAGACTTGGCTTTACTATTCTAGTATTCTACTCCACCCCCGGCACTGATTATCGGCGTGATGATCTGTGACACTCCATGGCCTTGCACACACACGGATACTTCTTTCTTTATTTCATTAGTAGAATGTGGAAAAATAGGCCGGCTAAACATTTGTAATCACATAAAAAAGAAAAATATACTCACAAAATATTTTTAGTTAATTCTTTTTTCAATGTATGTTATTTTTTCGAAAAGAAAGTAATTGTTGGTATAGTTTTCGGTATGTCGTGAACTTGACATACTTTTTTGTGTTCTTCAAGAGCTTTGCAAAACAATTAAAATTAAAGAGATCATTTCGGTGGTCTCGCTCCGATGCTTAAATCAGTATATGAGAAAATAATATATTCTTCTTAATCAAAAAATTCAGTCTTCTTTCATATCTAGAGTATGAAATCCGCTATTCTTAAGAAAAATAAGATTATGAATTCATAACATCCTCAACAAATTTACTTGTCAAAATAGTTAAAAATAAATAAATAAATTATATTTCATTATTTTAGATATCTATTTTTTTCAAAGCCTATACAATAGGCTCGGCATTTTAGTTTATGCAGTTTTACTATTTGCGTTAAATATTGTTTTTTAAAAATTTATTTATTCTTTTTCCATCCAACAATCATATCTTTAAAGATTTTTTATTTTTTTTCCTAACAGTCATATTTTTAAAAATATGATATTTTTCATAATGGTCATATTTTATAAAATTATATTTTCTTATCGATAATTTATTATTATTATTATTATTATTATTATTATTCAAATTCATTATCCTGCACCAGCCCCAAATATTCAGGTTGGTATCCAAATGAAAAAATAATAATAATAAAAAAAAAATGAAGAGTGCAATGAGAAAATAAAATGAAATGAAAAAAATGAACGGCCTAGATATTCAGGTTCTTATACCAAGAAGAGAGTGGAAAAAAAAAAAAGAGGGGAGAGAATGTTCAAAATATTTTAATGTTTTTTTTTTAATTAATTTATTTCTTATTTGGTGAATAAACAGTGCTCACAAAATGCGTTGAGCACTAGTGCACTACTCACAATCAGTAGTTTTTTTAGCAATTTAATGGGGTTGATGAAGAGGCTTTTAGATTCCTTTTTGCATTTTGACAAGCCAAATAACTAAAAAGCTATTTTGGCTAGGCTGCTCTGAATGCTCTAATAAATGATAGATTCAAATTGCTCCTGGACATGGATTCTCTATAATTAATGATCTTTATTATTATTCACATTTCTTTTTCTTTTATTTTTTCGGATGGAGAATGTGAGATGAGACTCTCTTGCTCGAGTATGAAAGCCTTGCTCAAGAAGGGGCTCATTGGAGCAGGCGAGCCCAAATTGGACAGGCCCATGCTCATAACTCCTTGTTATTATTCTTATTTGGACAAGAGATTCGAATCCAATTACACATAGCTTATTTATATTATTTTTTTAAAAAGAAAAAGAAAATAGTAATGTTATATATTACACAAATATCCTACTAATATCTCACAAAGCTAATGTGACAATATCTAATAGCTATTAGATCAGCCATTGTTAAAAGAAAATTCAATTACTACTAAACTTTGTTACATCAATATCGCGAGATATTCCTGAGATGTTTGTATGATATATAACATTACGAGAAAAAAAAGAAAAAAAAAAAGAAAAAAAAAAAGGAAAAGGAACTTGCACAACAAAAGAAATCAACTTATGAAGAATGTTTCTGTCATGAATCCCAGATAAAAAATAAATAAATAAAAAATGAGCTAAAGAAGCATGGCCACATTGGCCAGCATGAACCAAATGAGCAAAGAAAAATAGAATAATTTGGGCCCCAGCTGCCAACAATGCAAACTTGCAGAGTTTCTTAAGACACTGAAAATGACACGGCCATCCACAAAGATGGAAATCATAAATATTAAATAGATCACGTGGTCCTTGATGAAGTGAGAAAATTTTACTATGGGCATGTTTGGTGTTGTGTTGAAATATAAAGTTTTTTTTTTTTAAAGACTTATTTTGCTTTGCACAATTTTCTATATACTAAACATACTTTTTAAACTAATTAATACAATCTCAAACCAGTCGTAAGTATATGTGGGCTGACGGTTTCTTTGGGCTTATTTAACTATGTTTTGGAAGATAATTCACTTATAGTTATTCTAGCTCTTCAACTGCTCGCTATTACTCAAAACTGAAGAATTGCTTGCACTATTTCCGTATTAGCTGAACAACTTGTAAGGTTAATCGAAGTGCAAACTTCTGTACCTATCATGTGGCAATTTGGGCATTCTAGTTGTTGGTAGTATTCTCATCATTTCCCCTTTATCTAAGAACAAATCTCTGCCTTTGTTTTAAGTTAACCAAAACAAATCTTCTCAAATTCTTTCAACTAATACCTACATCTTTCATATACCTTTCCCACATCTCATCCTACGTGGCGTTTTTTTCTTCTATTTTTTTTTTTTTCCATTTTAAATCTCTGTCACTAAAAGTTGGTTGATGACAAAAAAAAAAAAAAAATGAAAATGAAAAAAAGACTACGTAGGATGAGGTGTGAGAAAAATGTATGAAAGATGTAGGAGAATCATTTCTCAATATTATAAGAGAAAGATAATGATTTCCTCCAAACTGAGTTAGACGAAATTCTTTCACCTAATTTTTAAAAAGGACATGTCCATTTTTTAATAGCATGTAAGATGCACAACTGCTTTTTCAATAAAAAATTTTCTAACTTTATCCCTATTGTTATAAAAGTATGTGTTTTTTCACATTCAAAAGACATGTCATTTTTATAAACTACGTTGAAGAAACTTTCTCTAACTCAGTTTAGAGGAAAACTTTATCTATAATAAAAAAAGCAAAAACATACAAAAGAATTTCTTTGAGTGAGTACAACTGTATAATGGTTAGGCCTATTTATAGTGGAATGTAAGCATAATAAGAAAAAGAGAATTTGGCAAATTAATACATAACAATTAAGGCACTAATATCCGCAAGATGTCAACATGTAATGCAAAGGTGCATTTGACATTGCGATTTCGCCGACAAAAAGTGAGATTTTAAGTTAAATCATAGAAAATGATTCATTTGAGATTACTGCGATTTTAAATTAAATTGTAAAAAAATGTATCGTTTTGAAGTGCATTATTTTGAAAAATTGTTATTTGAAAATATAAAATAAAAAAAAAAAAAAAAATTGCATTTTCAAATTGAAAGTAAAGAGTTGCTTTTCTTAAAATGTATGATTTTACAGGCTAAACTGCAATTTTAAAAATTACGTTTCTAAATCATACTTATTAAAATTGCAAACCAAAATGGACATGAGTAAATAAGATAAGATATCCTCATAGGATTCTAACACATGGAGGAGAGAAAAAAGAGTGCCAGACCTGCATCATATAATTGTATTTTAAGTAGTTTTCAACATTCTTCTTGTCCTTTCATAACCATTCAAGTTAAATTATAGGGAGGGCTATTTTGGAAAGCAATTTCCAGTGGATTTACTTTGTGGAGTTATTCTAAACCTATTTTTGTTTAAAGCAATTTCCATTGGAAAAAAAAGTAATGGGATTATTTATTAAGTGAATGGGATTATTTATTAAGTGATATTATACTTTACAATGAATTGACTGTCAAAGAATTACATGTTAGCACGCAAAGAAACGATGCTTTTTCCAATATATATATATAAAAGAAAAAAGAAAATTACATGAAGGTGGTCTTCTTCTTCTTCTTCAGGGCCTTTCTGGAAAAACCTTCTTCAAGAAATGGAAAAAACGGTTGGCATACAGCTTGGGTTCAACTACTGATATTGTAAGGGGGTCAAATTTGAATGATTTGTATGAATGTTCCAGTTTCTTTTTCACATTGTATTCCTGCAATATATCGATTATGCCCATGTAAAGAACAACGTCATAAACCTCAAAAAGTCCAATTTCAGAATCATCCTCTCGATCCCGCTGAAGCTTGCGAATAGCCTGAGCCGGCATGTTAACTCCTAACTGCACTCGTAACCTGAGAGTAAACATGCAATTAGCACTCATCTGTGTAAATAGATCACTATATATTCCTGAAAGTTGATCAAGTAGAGTAGAAATTATAACGTTGGGAGTGGCAAGTAGGGCTAGCTAGCAATTTTTAATTTTCGACACGATCTGCAAACCTGACATAAACCCAACACGAAATTATCGGATTAGGGTAGAAATGTTTGACCCGTTTAATTAAATGAGTCAGGTTATGGTTGACCTTCATAGTTTTATACATATGTCTTGACACGTGACATAAGAGCTGGCAATTTTTTACATGACTCACGTATAAATATATATATGTGTGTGTGCGCACATATGTGTATGCGTGCATAACGATCGATATGTAACAATTGATGAGTAGGTGCAGGAGATCATAATATCATGAGGGCTGTCATTCCATGAACATTAAGAGAAACTGTGAGGGGCTGAATGTATAATTACTAAGAGGGAGAAAATGCAGTAAGTTAGCAACAGAAATCAAAATGATAGGAGCTACGTACCTTGCAGTACCAGGTAGTAAGAGATCAACTTCCTTGTCACCTAAAGAGTATGCTCTCAATGTATTTCCTCGGATGTGAGGACCTGGTGCCGTGTTGACAAAGCTGGGCTCATGAGTTACAAGTAGCAGGCCCTTAGAAGAAATCATGGGTTCTCCTTGCAAAATTGCACCTAGTGGAAGCAGAACATAAGCTAAAAAGTGAAAGCTACTTAATATAATACCTAAGAGTTTTAAAGAGGAAACTGAGGCCAGAGAATACTAAAGAAAGTCCAAGGAAGATAATTAAGTGTCCTCAGAAACATGCAGACGCACAAATCTACCAAGTTAATTTGCTAGAGTATACAAATGGTTTCAATAAACTACTGAATGACAACAGATTATCCCCCTCTTCTCATGCATTGTTTTTTTCTCCCATGATCACTCTCAGGTTTTCGCTCTAAAAAGTATAACAATTCATTCTTCCAAAATTAGACAAATATGATAGCCCCATATCCTGAAATTGTTGGCGTGTTTTATTCAGCGGGAAATAAAACCAACATAAATAATGTGTGCAAAACATACCAAACACAAATTTCTAGCAGTGTTTACCAGTTGTAAAGCCTCTTGGTGTATCAAATTTTATAGTCTAAATATAAGAAAACAGGTCAGTCAAATGATGCAATTTCAATAACAAATTTTGATTGGTGAGTAACTCTCGCGTCCCACAGGATTCTAGGTGTGATTTCATCCACGACAACATTCCTATGGGAGTGTAGGTGCCAGTTGACCCAAAGGCCATTGGCTTCAGTTGTAATTGTTACCTGGTATATTTAAAATTTACGAATTCAATAATGATAAATGGATTCTCCAGACATCCCCGTTGTCAAAAAGAACAAAAAAATTATAGATAGATTAAGATGCACACCTTAAGTAGATTGAGACTGTTTATATGTGAGTAATAGTATGTATATGTATATCGTTTATAGGTGTGTCTAAAAGGTAATGCAGATTCATTTATCTTCCTGACCTGCAAGGGAAGACAAAAAAAAAAAAAAAACAAAAACAAAAAGAAGAAGAAGAAGAAGAAGAAAGCCACATGCATGGATGAATCCAATAAAATTTCAACAGCTTTTAACGCTTTGAGTGAGTGATTGCCTTCTCCAAAGAAGTGTGATTGCTTAGGAAACCAGGCATGATTCCATGCACTTGTCTTCTTCTTCTTCTTCTTCCACCAATTTTTTTTTTTTTTTTTTTTTTTTTTTTTTTTTTTTTTTTTTTTTTTTTTTTTTTTTTTTTTATAAGTAACAAAATTCAATAAAAAGCGCAGAAGGGCGCAACTCTAGTACACAAGAAGTATACAAAAATGCCCATAATCAGAGGAAACAAAAGAACATGAATGTAAAAACTCAACAAACATAATACGATTCGGGCTATGCGCCGAAACCAAATATATAACATATTAAGCACATTTCGACACAAGTCCACAACCGGTAAATCTACATCTTCAAAAAGCCTTGGATTCTTCTCACACCAAAGACCCCACATAACACACAAGGGAACCTACTTCTAAAGACACATAACATGACCACTACCCAGCGAAGTGCCCCAACCACTCAACAAATCCAGCACTCTTCTTGGGATAACCCACTCCACCCCAAACAAACTATAGAAAGAGCTCCAAACAACCTGTGTCACATCACAATGAAGTAGAAGGTGATCAATGGATTCCCCATTCTTCTTACACGTACAACACCACTCTACCACCACTATATGACGCCTACGCAAGTTGTCATGTGTCAAAACCTTTCCTAATGCCACTGTCCACACAACAAAGGCCACCCGCTTCGGAGCCTTAACACGCCAAATACCCTTCCAAGGAAAAGAGACCACATCTTGACAAGCTAAGGCTCTATAGAAAGTCTTCACTTCAAAACTCCTCTTAGAAAGATTCCACACCAACCTATCAACCTCTCCATACCGAATCCGAGTAGAATATAACTGCTCATAAAAGGAAAGAACCATTTCCACCTCCCAATCCTAAACATAACGCGTAAAGACAACATTTCAATAAGCAACTCCATCTACCACAGACAAATTATCAACCACCCAAGCATCTGGAAAACGAGCAAGAGTGTACAAAACTGAATAACATAGCTTGAGAGGCCTATCTCCACACCACAAATCATGCCAAAAATGACAATAACAAGTGACTAAAGCGTCACCAGCCATAAACAAAACCTATAAAATAGTGGACAACTGTGGTCCAACCATTACGACCGTCGCGGCGAGCTTCGGTCATATTATCCCAAGTGCACATCTACAACACTCTCCCCTATGACCGGAGTACCTGCAGCCAAAGGAACATCTATACGGTTGTGGGGGTTTGCCACATCCGTATAGGTGGAATTATGAGCCCACCATCTTAGTATAAATAAATACACTAAGACCTCAGAGGTATACTATTCACTGAGTTTTCGTAAAGAACCAACTTTTCTTTTTTTTAGTCTCGCGTACACTATAACAGCCACCAATTTTATAAACTTTTGTTTGAAAACCCCCATAGCTGATATAGCACACACCGGCTAATAGAAAACATTTGAACATACTTGGCAGCTAAGATTACACGTAGAAGTTCTGTTGTAGAAACGACTACGTACGACCTCACCTACGATAATACTTTAAGATTTATTTGATTAGGTTTACATAACACTTATGTTAGAAATCAATGACATTTAAATCATGCAACCATTCGATAGAAATATACATAAGTTCTTTCTCCCACCTCTAATCGCACATACTTAGCAAAAGTATCCCACCCTCTTCAAATATACTTCCATACACTCACACCATAAGACCCCGCCTCTGGTAAAGAACACCATCCTCCCCTCACACTCCCATACTTCACATCTATCACCGATTTCCACAAAGCCTCGTGCTCTTGAACAAACCTCCACATCCACTTCCCCAATAAAGGTTGATTAAATTTAATAACATTTCATACTCCCAAGCCACCTGCTTTAATTGGAGTACAAACTCTATGCCAATTTACTAAGTGAAATTTAGCCTCATCCCCCATGCCACTCCACAAAAAATCCAGTTGAAGTCGCTCCAGTCTCTTAGCTACACTCATAGGAATGGGGAACAAATATATATAATAAGTAGGAATGCTAGAAAGAGTACTATGAATCAACGTCACCCTACCACCCTTGGATAAATAAAGTTTCTACCAACTAGCCAACCTTCGTTCCACTTTCTCGAGAACTCCATTCCAAATAGAAATAGATTAAAAAGAAGCCCCCAGCGGTAAACCCAAATAAGTCAGGCAACGACCCAAGTCTACACCCCAGAACATGTGCCAAAAAATCAACATCTTCCACCTTGCCTATGGGAACAATTTCGGATTTACCTAAATTGATCATCAACCCTGATGCTACCTCAAAACATAAGAAAGTACACCTCAAATTGCGAACATGTTATGCCTGTGCACCACAAAAAATTAAAGTATCATCCGCTAACAACAAATAATTCACCACTAATTCCTCATTATCCCTAGTTCCCACAGAGAAGCCTGTCAACAAACCTTGGAGCATAGACGCATTCAACATTTGGCTTAGCGATTCCATAACCACCACAAACAACCAATGAGAAAGCGGATCACCTTGCCTAATCCCCCGAGAACTCTGAAAGAAGCCAGACGGGGTACCATTCACCAAGATGGAAAATTTTACCGTAGAAATGCAAAAGTTTATCCAATCCCTCCACCTCTACCCAAATCCACACCTCTTAAGCATGTAGAGCGAAAAATCCCAATTAACATGATCATACGCTTTCTCCAAATCCAGTTTACACAATAACCCAGCCTCCCCCGACCGCATTCAACTATCTAGGCATTCATTAGCTATGAGAACTGAATCCAATATTTGCCGTCCACCAATGAAAGCATTCTGAGAGCAAGAAATAATTTTCCCCAACATTGATTTGAACCTGTTAGCAAGGACCTTAGAAATGAGTTTATAGACCCCTCCCACCAAGCTAATAGGCCTAAAATCCTTTACATCCACAGCGTCTGCCTTCTTAGGAATTAGGGAAATAAATGCTGCATTAAAACTCTTCTCAAATTGGCGTCTATTATGGAATTTTGAAAACACAGCCATAATATCTTGTTTCAAAACCACCCAACACTTCTGAAAAAATGCCATAGTGAACCCATCTAGACTCGGCGCCTTATCACCATTCAGATCCCGCACCACCTCCCACACCTCAAAATCACATTCTAACCAGAGACATTCCTCCACATCAATGGATCAGAAAGAGAGCCCATCCACCCTAGGCCGCCACATGCTCTGCTCGGTGTACAATTTGTCATAGTATTTTACAATATTTTCCTTGATTTCCACCGGATCACTAGACATAGCTCCATTTATCCTCAATGCTCCCACATGATTGTATCTACGATGTGAGTTGGCCACCCTATGGAAAAATTTAGTATTATTGTCCCCTTCCTTCAACCACAAAGCCCGAGATTTCTGTCTCCAATTTACCTCCTCAAAGAGGAGCATTTTTTCCAGCTCCCTAATCATGTTTGTTTTCCGCACCCGCTCCTCCTCCACTAACCCCTAATCTTCATCAATACATTCCAATTCTCGAATACCTTTCACCATTTTAATACCAAAAAGCCATCAAATTTAATCAAGATTCAGTCTTTTACAAACCTAAGCATCCCATAAATTTTTTTGACATCAAATCAGTTGAGAGAAGGGGAGAAAGACAAGAAATTTGGTACGAAGGAAAATATATTTTATTTCACTCTATAGTTCCATAACTTTACATGGCTTTAAATAGGAGAGATACATACTATTATGGAAAGAAATTATTAGGAGATTACAATAAGAATAATAGAAATAAATAAGGAAATAAAATCATAGCATATCGGTAGTTTCCATCCTCAACTCCCCCTCAAGCTGAGGCATGGATGTCTCACATGCCCAACTTGCATAAGGCTGAATGAAGAACATTACTAGATACTCCATTCGTCAAGATATCCACAAGTTGTTCTCCTGTCTTTACATATGGTATGCGGATGATACTTGCTTGGAGTTTTTTTCAATAAGTGTCAGTTAATTTCAACACGCTTGCTTCGATAATGTTGGATTGGATTGTGAGCAATATTAATTGCAAGATTGAAGTCACAATATAGTCTCATAGAATCCTTGGAATCAAACCAAGCTCTCTTAAGAGTATCTTCAACCATAACATTTCACACACTCCATGAGCGATGGCTCTAAATTCTACTTCTGCATTGGATCTGACAACCACTTATTGTTTTTTGCAACGCCATGTAACCAAGTTATCTCCCACAAATGTACAATAACCTAACGTGGATCGTCAATCCCTAATCAATCCAGCTCAATCTGCATATGTATAGGCTTTTATTTTCAAATGATCATGTCGAGAAAACAATAGCCCCTTATCTGGTAAGAATTTTAAGTAGCAAAGGATCCGATAAACCGCTTCCATATGAGGCTCTCGTGGAGAATGCATAAATTGACTTACAACACTAACAACATATGCAATATCTAGGCGGTGTTAGACAAATAAATCAACCAGACAACCAATCGCTGATATCTACCTTTATCCACCAAAGGACTCTCACTACTTTCTCCCAACTTAACATTCACCTCCACTGGATTATCAATGCCTTAACATCTGAGCATTTCTATTTCCTTGAGAAGATCTGAGCATTCTTGTTTCCTTGAGAAGATCAAGATTATATATTCGTTGGGAGATAAATATACCATGTTTCGACCTTGCTACTTCAATGCCTAGAAAATATTTCAAACCGCCCAAGTCATTTATTTCAAACTCGTTGGCAACAGAGCTATTTGAGTTATGTATCTCCTAATCATCATTTCCTGTTACTACAATATCATCAACATACACAATCAAAGTTATTACTTTTACTTGAGTGGAATGCTTGATAAAAAGTGTATGTTCAACTTGACTTTGCTTGTAACCAAATCTCTACATAGCCCGGGAAAATCGCTCAAATCATGCTCTTGGAGATTGTTTTACGCTATACAATGCCTTCTTTAGTTTGCACACTATTCTTGTGACGTCCCACATCACCTAGGCATTGGAATGAGGATGTGCTTATATGTATATTCACATCATTCTTGACGCAACGTGTTTTAAAGCTGTGATGGCCATAAACTTATCAAAACTCCGCAGTTAAGCGTGCTAATGCAAGAATAGTACCAGGATATGTGACCTCTTGGGAAGTTTGGTTTGGGGAAGCCAAAAGTAAATAATATTGTGTCATTGGGGGTGGGTCGTTACAAATGGTATCAGAGCCATTGTTCAACCTGAGATGGGAGGAGTCTGCATAAGCCTATGAGGGCCATTAGCGGGCACTCCTTAGGACGCCAAGAATGGGGTGATTCCATGAGAGTCGCCAGCGGGAACACTACGTCCCAAAGGGGGTGATTGTGACGTTCCCCATCGACTGAGTCGAATGGGGATGTGCTGATATGTATATTTACACCCTTCTTGACACAACGAGTTTTAAAACTGTGATGGTCATGAACCTATCAGAACTACACAATTAAACGTGCTTATGCGAGAGTAGTACTAAGATGAGTGACCTCTTGGGAAGTTTGGTTCGGGAATGCTAAAAGCGGACAATATTGTATTGTTGGGGGTAAGTCGTTACAATTCTCATAGAGGATGAATCTTCCAAGTCCAAGAGGAACTTCCATATAAACACCTTTTAGATGAACATTCAGGAATATATTTTTCACATCCAATTGGTACAAAGGCCAATCAAAATTTGTTGTTACAGAAAGTAGAACTCTAATTGAGTTCATCTTTGCTACCAGAGCAAATGTTTCCTCATAGTCAATATACCTAAAACGATGCATCGTTTTTCTTCCCGATCACAACTCCACGTGCAGCCTCTTGAGATCATACCGCCACCACGAAAATACGGTAGTGGTCCTCAAGAACTCCAAAAAAACACCCAGAAGCCTCCGAGGAACCAAATGAGACAATCTTCCATGATTGATTTGTCAAAAAATACAATGCACCATGCAACCACGCTTGCATTCGCCAATCACCAAATCTCCACCATTATCTAATGGTGTGACTCAGATTAAGCCAAATAGAAAAACCTCTGTGTGCCGCTCGCCATGTTGGGTTCATCAAATGCACACCCACATATACATGGGTTTATGCCGACGTTAGCATTTGCAGGGATGGCGTCAGCCGTCATGCGTACAGTGAAGACGTGAAACCAACCCAGAGAAAAAACAAGAAACCACTTTGATACCAAGTTGAGAGAAGGGGAGAAAGAAGAGAAATTTGGTAGGAAGGAAAAATTGTTTATTTCACTGTATAGTTCCATACATATACATGGGTTTGAATAGGAGAGAGTTGAAATGTAAAGTTTACAGGGGAGAGGGACGAAAAGAGAAGGAAGAGAGAATGTTTAGAAAAGGTTTAGGACTGTATTTCCTAGTCCCTTCATCATAGCACATATTTATGTTAGGGTAAATATAACATGAATACATGAATACCCTTAAGCTATAAGAATAACAAGTTAATATCACCCAGTCCATCGTCAGAGTGAATATAAGGAATGACTATCTGTTTCTGCATCAATAAATCCTAAATAAAATGGCAGTCAACCTACATATGTTTGGTATGCACATGGAAAACAAAATTGTTAGCAATAAAAATAGTGGCCTGGTTTTCACAATGCATCTGCATAGGAGTAGCAACATCAAGACCCAAGTCACAAAGAGAGCAAACCCATAACATCTTGGAAGCAATATGAGTCATAGGTCTACGCCAGGTAACAAGATTACCACTAAAAAAGGTAAAGTAGCTAGAAGTGGACCCTCTATTAGAGCGACTTGCAGCCCAATCAACATCACTAAAACTAGTGACAAACAAATTAGCACCAGGCTTGTATATACTAACCAGAGGCACCCTTAAAAATTACGCAAGATACGAAAAAAAACATCAAAGTGAGGTTGACACGGAGCATGCATATACTAACCCCTCCAACAACATAAGTAATATCAGGGCGAGTCAAAGTAAGACAAATTCACTTCCCAACATCAAAGTGAGGTTGATACGGAGCATGCATATACTAACCCCTCCAACAACATAAATAATATCAGGGCGAGTCAAAGTAAGATAAATTCACTTCCCAACTAGTTGGCGGTATAAATCAATATCAGTAAGCAAAGCACCTTGCTCACCATCAAGTTTAATAGTAGAGTCCATAGGAGTATCAGTAGGTCAAATGCCCAAGAGACCAATCTCAAACTAAAGATCAAAAACATATTTTTGCTGAGATAAAGAAATGCCCTGAGAAAAACGAGAAACTTCAATCCCAAGAAAAGAGCGAAGAGCACCCCAAGTCCTTAGTATGAAATTGCTGACCCAAATATCTTTTCAAATCAGCAATACATGTTGAGTCGCTTCTACAGATGATAATGTCGTCCACATAAACAATCAAGACAATGGTGCTGGTGGAAGAGTGACGAACAAAGATAGAATGTTCAAAACTAGAGCTCTGGAACCCATACCCAAGTACAACGACATTGAATCTATCAAACCAAGCATGAGGAGACTGCTTCAAACCATATAAGGCCTTTCACAATCAAAATATCAGGTGTTCATTAGCAACAACATAGCCAAGGGGCTGATTCATGTATACTTCCTCATAAAGGTCTCCATGAAGGAATGCATTATTTATATCAAGTTGGTATAAAGGCCAAGAACGACTAACAGAAACATAAAGCAAATTCCGAACAAAATTGAGACGGGCCAAATGAGAGAACGTCTCTAGATAATCATCACCATATGTTTGTGTGTACCCTTTAGCAACCAATTGCGCCTTAAGGTGCTCAACAGAACCATTAGGAAGATACTTAACAATGTAAACTCAGATCTGGTTCTTGTGTAGTGCACTTATTTCCTCATATATAGCATGCTTCCATCTAGATGAAGCTGAAGCCTAATTACAAGAGGAAGGAATAGAGATAGAGGATAGGGCACATCCAACTGAATGCAAGCAAGCAGAAATACGATCATAGGAAACAAATGAGCAATAGGGTGTTGAGTACAATTATGCTTACCTTGTCGTAAGGCAATAGGTAAATCATCAGTACTCGAAGGAGGGGAGGATCGAGCGGGGAGTGGGGACCTCAGACGGAGAACATATAGTGTCGTGGCTATAATAAACAACGCGCCTATCTCGAGATCGTTGATAAACCTGTAATGGAGGATTAGGAGGGGAAGCCGAGGGTACTGGAGGAATAGGAGAGGAAGTTAAAGGTAGCGGAAGAGTAGGAGAAGATAATGAAGACTCCCTCTCAGTACTAGAGATATGGTCAGAAGACAAGCTTTGACCAGGTGAGGAGGAGGTTGACTCAAGAAGGTAACATCAACACTCACAAAGTGTCTACTAGACTCCGGACTGTAACAACGATAGCCCTTTTGAGTACGAGAGTACCCAAGGAAAATACACTTAGGAGCCCGGGAGGATAACTTATCTTGGTGAGAATCAAGGACGTGAACAAAGGCAACCCAACCAAACACACGAATAATAAGATGGCAGGCAGTGAGAACAAGGTCACCCTAAAGATGTTTTACCTTCATATCAAACAACAATGTGCGAGCAACATCCAACAAATGACAATGCTTTCGCTCAGCAACACTATTTTGTTGAGAAGTGTGAGTACAACTAGTCAGATGAATAATACCATGATCACCACAAAAAGATCTCATAACAAACTGGGTATATTCTAATGCATTATTAGAGCAAAGAACCTTAATACACTTCTTAAATTGAACAAGAATTTCATTATAGGATTTAGAAAAAATATAAGGCAACTCAAATCTCTCTTTCATTAAAAACAACCATGTTATCCGAGAGTAATCAGCGACAAAAATAACAAAATAATGAAATTCATTCAAAGTAGAATTCCGGGAGGACCCCATATGTCCATATGGACTACATCAAAAGACTACGACTGACGACTATGACTACTACTCGAGAAGGATCGAAGATGTTTCCCTAACTGATATGTTTCACAATCTAAATTAGGCACATGGCTCAATACAAGAATCATTGACTTGAGTTTGGCCAAGGACGAGTGACCTAAACAAAAATGCCCTTAGAGAGGAGAGACAACAGCACTCAAGATTGAGGAAATGAGAGAAAAAGAGCCATCAAGATCCGAATAGTACAGATTGTCCTACTCATGCCCCGAACCAATCATCTTCTTGGTCTTGAGGTCTTGAAAGATGCAAGAAGTAGGAAAAAAACAAATTTCACATTGTAAGGCTTTAGTTAATTGACTAACATAAAGCAAATTAAAAGGAAAATCTAGAACATAGAGACTAGACGGTAAGGATACAAAATTGGTATGATTAACAACACATTTTACAAGAACAGGCCAAGAAGAACCATCAGCTAAAAACAATTTGGTGTCAACAGGAATCAAATCAGAAAAGAGAGATAATATACCAGATAGATGTTTGTTAGCACCAGAGTCCATGACCCAAGTCAATGACCCAAGCAGCTGAATTAGCTAATGTAGTAGTGGAAGAAGAAAGTGCAGTGCGCAAGCGCTGAACAAGCTCGCTAAGCTAAGTGGTGAGTGCATCGCAGGAATAAGAACCAAAAAATATCTGTCTAGAAGAAGTAGAAGTAGGCTGTGACTGAGTAGTTCGATCAATGACCTGATGCACATTATCTGGCTTGCCATATTTCACCCAACGATAAGGTTTAGTATGATTAGTACCATTACAATGATCACACTTCTTACCACCAGCCCTACCAGTATGACCACCATTACTCAAAACTTAAGCAGAAGATTCTAAGGAAGTGACAGTGGAATGTTGACCCAAGGATGAGCACAATAATCAAGAATAAGCATTAGTAGCGGCAGGTAAGGTCTCACTAGCAAGAATCTAATCTTTGAACCCACGTAGACCAAAGTCTAAACTAGATAGCAAGGAAAAAATTATAAATTCCTCCCAATGTCGCTTCTGTTGCTCCAGACTGCCTAGTAGTGAAAATTGTCTCACATATGTCTCATATTCCTGAGAGACATTACTCAAATGGGAAAAAGATTCTGCAATAGATTCTAAAATATTTTTAGAAGAATCACAAAATTCAACCGTAGTAGCAATGTGGGTTCCATACAATGCTATAGCCATCCCATAACACAATCCTCACTCATCCAATCTTCATAAATTGGATTTCCCTTATCAGGTGGATTATCTGTTAAATATTTCAATTTTTGTTTCCCACGAAGAAAGATTTTTGCCGAATGTGCCCAAGCTAGATAATTTAGACCGTTCAATTTTTTCAAGGTAATTGATTTAGGCATATCATCATCATGGAGTAGTGGTGGTTTCCCTCAGCCATAACAATTAATTTTTCTTCAGTAATACCAAACACAACTAAGCCAAACTTGAACTATAACCAAATTCAACCACCCAACAGCAAATTAACAAGAACCGAGTCAACCAAAACCACAAAAGGAATTCCACAAACAAACCCAAAAAAGCAAAAATAACCTTGCACCAAACTTTCGAAAAACCCAGCCCCCATGAGTGAAAAGCCGAGAGTACCAAACAATAGAAAAATCCAAAACAAACCAACACGTTAACAAACCAGCAGCAAATCAGACTTTCTACACTCTATTCAACCCCAATGGAAAGAGAACCATGCAGCAAAAACTCCCAAACAGCCCCAGATTTACAGATCGAAAAAAAAGGTTTGAAATTCCAGAAAAATAGAAAACTCACATCAGAGATCCTGAGTTCGAACCTTGACTCCAGTTACCTTCCATTTTAATTAAATATTCGACGTGTTGAACCTCACTAAGGAGGAGTTTGAGCCCATATATGAGGGAGAGTGTTAAAGTATTGATTAAATGATTAAATTTACTCTTTCTTATTAGTTTAAGCTTTTGGAATAAGTGGTGATTTAACAAATATAGCATAAAGATGATACAGATACAATGGCATTTTGAATAATGTTAGAAGATGGTGAATCAGTGCACCCCTATCTTCCATCTTTGCTTTCTCTCATTTTTCAAAACACATAATGAAGTCATATTTCCATGTCATACACTCGGGTAGAATGATTTGATGGTCCTCAACTTAATAGATATAAGCTGAGTTTCCTACTGTTAGTCAGATACAGATATTAGCCATAATTAGTCTCTCTAGTTATGGCATGTTTTTATATTATTGCTGTAAATATCCTGTAATTAGTAGGTTGATTGTAGTTGCCTTATTTGGTTTCCTAGATTGCTGTAATTACTGAGATTCAGACTTGTAATTACCAGTCCAATTGACATGGTATCAGAGCCAAAATCATCCATATTAGGGTTGTTCTAGGTTTTCAATTATCTGGGCTCTTGTTTCTTTTGGCGGTCGGTAACTTCAGGGGAAGTTGTCGATAATTCTGGTGGGTTCTAAACTGCTATTCAGCAGTTTCTATTGAGGGTAGCGTCAGTTTCTGCTGGCTTGGTGCTGTCAGTGATTTCCAGTGGGTTCTAAACTGCTATTCGGCAACTTTTGTTGAGGGTAGCGGCAGTTTACGGTGACTTGGTGCTGTCAGTGATCTGTGGTGGCTGTCGGCGTTCTGGTGTTTTCTGGTGATTTGGTGGCTGTTGGCCTTCTGGTGCTGTTATTTTTTTCCGGTGATCATCGGCGTTCTGGCCTGTTACCCATTCTGGTGATCTAGGTCTGGTGGCTGTCGGCATTCTGGTGCAGTTATTCTGGTGCTTTTATTTTTTTTCGGTGATTTGGTGCAGGTTGTCGGCAGGTTCTGTGCAGTCTTGGAGTGTTTCTTGCAGTGTTTCCGGCGGTCTGTGGTGGCTGTCGATAGGCTCTAGAGGAGCGTTTTTGGTGAATCATATACTTTCTGATTCAATTTTTCTTGGTTTCATAATGTCTTCTAGCGACTCTTTTTGGGTTCTATTTACTGGAAAAAATTACTCTGCTTGGGAATTTCAGTTTCGATTGTTTGTTACGGGAAAAGAGTTGTGGAGCCAGATTGATGGTAGTGATCCAGCTCCTACGGAGCCTAAGGAGTTGGCTACGCGGAAGGTCAAAGATGCACGTGTGATATCCTAGATATTAGGGTCTTTTGATCCTCTTATTGTGTTCAATTTAAGGGCCTATAAGACTGCGAAGACTATGTGGGAATACTTGCTGAAGGTTTATCACCAGGATAATACCGCACGTCGATTTCTGTTGGAATATGAGATTGCTAGTTACACTCAAGGCAATCTCTCCATTTAGGAGTATTTCTCTGGTTTTCAGAATTTGTGGGGAGAATTTTCTAATGTGGTTTATGCGAAAGTACCTACTGCATCTCTCTCAGCCTGAACCTGTTCATGAGCACAACAAGAGAGATCAATTTCTGATGATATTGCACCCGGAATTTGGGGCTACTCGCTCAAATTTAATGAACCGGGATCCTTCACCATCTTTGGATGTTTGTTTTGGAGAATTCCTTCGCGAGGAGAAGCGTCTTCTCACACAGGCTACGTTCCAGCAAGATTCCAACCCGAATCTCGTCGCCTATGCAGCCTACGAGAGAGGGAATGGTAAGGATATGCGCAAGGTCCAATGTTTCAGCTGCAAGGAAAATGGTCATATTGCCGCCAACTGTGCAAAGAAAGTTTGCAATTACTGTAAGAAACAAGGTCACCTTATCAAAGAATGTCCCACTCGACCTCCAAATCGTCAAGCTACCGCCTATCAGGCTACAGTGAACACTTCTTTTGCTCCAGGGATGTCCTCAGCTTCTTCGTCTGCAACCGGATCCTCTAGTCTTACTCTTGAAATGGTCCAGCAGATGATTATGTCAACCTTTTCCGCCTTAGGGCTTCAAGGTAATGATACTACTTCGCATAAATCTTGGCTTATTGATTCTGCTGCACCCAATCATATGACCAGATCATCTGATACTCTGTGCAATGTTCGTCCATATCACGGTTCATCCCAAATTCAGGTAGCTAATGGGAGTCATTTAGCTATTAATGAAATATGAGATATCAATCATTCATTTAAAGATGTTTATGTATCTCCTGGACTATCTAATAATCTTATTTTGGTTGGCCAATTAGTTGAGAAAAACTGTGATCCCCATTTTTCTCGTGATGGTCGTCTTGTGCAGGATCAGGTGTCGGGGAAGATACTCGCGAAGGGGCCTAAAGTTGGAAGACTCTTTCCACTGCAATTTTCAGTTCCTAGTTGTTTGTCTGTGGCTTGTATGATAGTTAATACTCCGAGTGAAGTATGGCACAAATGTTTGGGTCATTTAAACTCTGTTATTCTGTCTCGTATGTTAAATTCTTGTTTGTTAGGCAATAAAGAACATATTTCTAAACACTTGTCATTTGACTGTTCTGTATACAAATTTGGTAAGAGTAAGACTCTTTCATTTCCTTCTCATGGTAGTCGTGCTGCAAAATGCTTTGATATTGTGCAAAGTGATGTATGGGGCATTTCTCCTGTAATTTCTCATGCTCGATATAAATATTTTGTGACATTCATATATGATTTCAGTTGGTATACTTGGGTCTATTTTCTTCGGGTCAAATCTGAGGTCCTATATGTGTTTCAAACCTTTGTCGCATATATTGAGAACCAATTTTCTACAGGTATTAAGATGTTGAGGTCTGATTCTGGTGGGGAATATATATCACACGAGTTTCATGATTTCTTACACCATAAAGGAATCGTCTCTCACCGCTCTTGTCCTTATACTCTTCAGCAAAATGGGGTGGCAGAACGAAAGAACCGACATCTCTTGGATGTTGTTTGCACCTTATTGCTTGAATCATCCGTTCCTTCTAAATTCTAGGTTGAGGCATTATCTACAGAAGTTTACTTAATTAATAGACTGTCCTCTCAGGTCTTGAATTTTGATTCTCCTTATTATCGTTTGTACCATCAGCATCTTAGCTATCTCAATCTGCATACTTTTGGATGTGTTTGTTTTGTTCATTTACCTCCTCATGAACGTCACAAACTCTCTGTTCAGTTTGTTAAATGTGTCTTTATGGGTAATAGTATTTCACACAAAGGTTATGTTTGCTATGATTCTTGTGCTAACAAATTTTGTATATCATGTAATGTTATTTTCTTTGAGAATCAATGTTTCTTTTCTAAACATGTTGAGTCATTGCTTGAGATTAGTATTCTACCTTGTTTTGATGAATTGACTCCTTTCCCTGAACGGTTCATACCTGGAATTGTGTATACTCGACGTCGACCAATTTTGCCCCTTCCCGAGACTGACCCTTCATCTGAAACTGTTTCGACAACTTCTCTTGAGATTGACATGTCATCTGAGACAGATCCGATCAGTTCTCTCATGCCCCCTGAGCCTGGTCCTCGACAATTTACCCAAGTATCACGTCCTCCTGATCGGTATGGTGATTACCACACTTCTTTTAACATTACTTTGTCCTCTATTTCCATTCCTACATGCTTTTCAGAGGCTGTTAAACATGAATGTTGGCGAAAAGCGACGGATAAGGAACTTCAAGCTCTCTAGGACAATCATACATGGGATATGATTCCTTGCCCCTTTATTGTTAAAGCCATCGGTTGGAAATGGGTTTTCTCGATTAAGCTCCGCTCCGATGGAACTCTGGATTGGTATAAGGCACGGTTAGTTGCCCTTGGGAACATGCAAGAATATGGGGTGGACTATAAGGAAATATTTGCTACGATGGCGAAGATGACTACAGTGCGTACAGTTATTTCTATTGCCGCCTCCCAAGGCTGGCTACTTCACCAAATGGACGTAAAAAAGGCTTTCCTTCATGGTGATCTCATAAAAGATATTTCCATGACGACTCCTCTGGGTTTGTTTTCTTCTTCGTCTTCGGCTGTGTGTAAGTTAAACCGGTCTCTCTATGGCTTAAAACAGGCTCCCCGAGTGTGGTTTGAAAAATTCAAGTCTACTTTGCGTCGCATCTCCTTTGTTCAAAGTCAATATGACTCCTCATTGTTTTTGTGCAAGACTCCAACTGGTCTAGTTCTTTAACTTGTGTATGTGGATGATATTGTTATTACTAGGACTGACTCCAACTTGATTGCCCACCTCAAGCAGAATCTTCAGGCTTCTTTTCATATGAAAGACCTTGGTCCTTTTATATATTTTTTGGGTTTGGAAGTGCACATGGATTCTTCAGGTATATTCTTGAATCAACACAAATATACCCAGGATTTGATTAGTCTGGCTGGTCTTCAGGATTCGCCTTTGGTGGATACTCCTATGGAGGTAAATGTGAAATATCGAGGTGAGGAGGGTGATCTTCTTTCTAATCCTACTGTGTTCCGACAATTGGTAGGGAGCTTTAACTATTTGACTATTACTCGGCCTGATATTTCCTTCGCTGTCCAGCAGGTTAGCCAGTTTATGCAAACTCCACGCCATCTTCATTTAGTTGTTGTTCGCCGTATTATTTGATATCTTCGGGGGTCACCTGGAAATGGGTTGTTCTTTCCAATTGGCTCTCTCCTATTCACCTTGTTGCTTACAGTGATGCGGATTAGGCCAGATTTCCTGATACTCGATGGTCTGTGACGGGTTGGTGCATGTTTCTTGGTGATTCTTTGATCTCTTGGAAAAGTAAGAACCAAGCTCGCGTTTCTAAATCCTTTACTAAATCCGAATACCGGGCAATGTCTGCTGCTTGTTCTGAGATTGTCTGGCTTCGTGGGCTTCTGGTTGAGCTTGGTTTTTCTCAATCTTATTCTACTCCTCTTCATGCTGATAATATTAGTGCCATTCAAATAGCTGCTAATCCTGTTTACCATGAGCGTACGAAGCATATTGAAGTAGACTGTCATTCTATTCAGGAAGCCTTGGACACTCGTGTTATATCTCTTCCTCATGTTTCAACTAATCTCCAGATAGCTGACGTCTTCACGAAGGCCATGACACAACAGCGCCATCAATTCCTTGTGGGCAAATTGATGCTTCTTGATCGACCAGCATCAATTTGAGGGGTGATGTTAGTCAGATACAACATATATTAGCCATAATTAGTCTCTCTAGTTATGGCATGTTTTTATATTATTGCTGTAAATATCCTGTAATTAGTAGGTTGATTGTAGTTGCCTTATTTGGTTTCCTAGATTGCTATAATTGCTGAGATTAAGACTTGTAATTAACGTTTCAATCTCTATATAATACGATAACCCTCACAAAGAGAGGTATTCAGTCCAATTGACACCTACATGCAACATAGAATATCAGTGCGCCATTTTGACAGTATCACGTGGAGCCATTTACTAATCATTATCTACTTCGATACAATATTCACGAATATTCTACTCAGATGATGCAATATTCCAGAATATTCTATTCAGATAACTCATCCCTCAACAATTTCTATGTTGGAATGCCCTCCATCTTCACAATGAAATTTAAAAATACTATCCTCGTCCACTCCAGAAAAGAAAAAAAAAGGAGGAAAAAACAGTAGTCAATGCCTTCAATAGCTTAAATGGTGGAACCTACCAAAAAGTAATATCTCATATACTACCAGAAGAGAGCAACCACTTTTATGAAACACTTTCTTATGTATCACCAAGACAGAGATCTTTGCTGGCAACTAAACGGTTAAATGACATCGAGAAAGCAAAAAGATGTTAACCAAAATGTAATCAAGAGCATAAGGAAAACAAGTCTAAGTTTATAAGACAAGATGTTCATATCAGAAAGAAATATCTACCATCACCAGAAGGTAAACTCTCATGATTGTGCATAGCACTGGCATTTTCTAAGAGAGCCTTCAGATGCTCAGGAGCTCTAAAGTGTAACCCCAAGAGAAGGCTATAATCAATAATCTGCTGAGATTCTAAGAACGTACAGTCCAGATAAATTTGTCTGCAGAACAGGAAAAAAGAATTCTACCAACATTAGAAGGTGGATTTACTAACCCATACAAACATTTTTTAAAAAAAGAAAAGAATACCTAACATATACAGTCAATGATAAGTATCATACAGTTCTTATGTCTTTTTTAGACGCATACTCTGTATATTTTCTTTTAGATGCATACTTAAGCAGTTAAGATACTAGCGACAAGTCAACACTATCAGAAGTGAATATATTATGTACTATTGCAGGCAATCATATGACAAATCTCGAAAAGAGAACAAAACAAGTAGTGATAATAGGTAATATATCCATTCAATCTGAAATCCATGTTTGCCATCATATATCTTTCTCTGCAATAAGGGATAATCAATCTATTGTAACCTGTGTCAAAATCTAAATTTTTGGAACATTTAAGACAAACGAGCAGCATTCGATTCAATGGTTACATCATATTTTTAAATTCTCATTGAAACTGGGATCTCAAGATTCAGGATGTCAACTACATGTGCACTTTCCCTCTCACTCTGTTTTTTGCTAAATAAAAAAGGCAACCATAAGATTGATTTTAACTCATTAAGTATTAAAGTCATGCATGCAAATCAACTTTAAAAGTGATTTCTAGGTATTCTAATGGCCATTCAGATTTAGGGTTGCAGTAGGGATCACTCTCTTCCACCTATTTGTTTTTGCTCCAGGCACAGTATGCAATATTGTACAATTTATGGTCCATATGTTGAGAGGTGTGGAAAAAAATAGTGAAATGGATGTCTGGAGATCCGTCAATGAAGGTGCTGACACCCTATTATTATTCTAATCCAATATGAAATTGGATAGGCAATTAGGAGATTTAAGGGAGCCTGTAGGGAGCTCAAGAGGAATGAGTTCCATTCTTATGTCATAAGTTCAATGTCTGATCTGTACAAACTCTGGGGGTTTTGAGCAACAGAGTAATGAGAGCTTGAACTGAATTCTCCACTACAAACAGCTTTGGAGACTTGTAGGAGCAAGAGCAATTTCGGAGCATGATTATTTGGGTACTCTGCACAAGTTTGTTTGCTGTAAGAGCAAGTTTAATACCCAGTAATTTGTTTAATCATTATCAGTGAAAGAAAAAATCTTAAACCAGCCAGTGTTACAAGACTATTTCATTAGTAACTAACACACGCATTTACTGGGTATTCGACCCACAACCTCACTCTTGATCCACCTTATTCTTACAAGAGGAGAGAGTTCATTTAAGCTAAAGCGCATTGGCTATTATAAGGAATTTTTTATTTTTTAACAACGAAAGAGTTTTAACAAGGCATTTTTTAATAGAATTTTTAATGCTACTAAAAAATCATGTGTTTCTCACATGCTAATGGACACATGAAAATTGTATAGAGTGGGTATCTGGAGGAAATCTCTATCCTTTTAACAATTCAAGAAGCCTCAGAAAGCCACATAATAAAAATATATAAATAAAAAGAATAGAACCAACGGGAAATTATTCAAGCTAACACTAAATTATTATAACAAGCAACAATAGACAAGAACAAATAAATCAATTTTGGGGGTTGAGCTTGTAGTAGACCTTTCAATGTTCACTTAAGGTGTCACATTGCTATCTGTTAGAAGAGTTTGTCAAGGTTTGATGTACATGGGTAATTTGGCCATTGTAATATTTTTCAAACCTATATGGTTGGAGGTGAGCCATGGATATGGAAATGGAGGCCTTGCATCAGAATGGGACTTGGGAGCTTGTTGCCTTCTTCTTGGTAAAAAGACTGTTGGTTGCAAATGGGTCTATACGGTCAAGTTTAATCTTGATGGATCAATTGAAAGATTGAAACTCGTTTGGTTACTAAGGGTTATAGCCAAACGTATGATATTGATTACGATGAGACATTTTCTCCAGTTGCCAAAATTTCTTCTGTTCGTATGCTTATTTCATTGGCTGCTAATCTAGATTGACCCTTATTTCAATTGGATATGTCAAACATGCTTTTTTACATGAGGAGGTTTATATGGAGCAAAGACATGGGTTTGTTGCTTAGGAGTGTCAGGGCAGTATCTGTAAGTTAAAAAATGCTTTGTATTGTCTCAAGCAATCACCGAGGGCATGGTTTGAAAGATTCTCTCAGGTAGTATTGAAGTTTGGTCTCCAAAGACGTCAGACAAGCCATTCAATATTTCGCCCATATGCTAGTGCAGGTCATATTCTCCTTGTGGTACGTGTAGATGATATTTTGATTATCGGAAATGATTCAAGAGGCATTGCCCAATTGAAATAGTTTTGCAGCAAAGGTTTCATAGAAAAGGATTTGGGCAAACTTTGATATTTTCTAAGTATTAAAGTTGCTAGATCTCGAACAGGTATCAATTTATCTCAGAAAAAGTATGTACTTGATTTGTTAGAAGAGACAGATCATTGAGGTTCCAATGAACCTGAATAAAAAATCACTAAAAGATGAAGGGGAATTATTTGAAGATCCTGGTAAGTATCTTCATCCAGTTGGAAAGTTAAATTATCTCAATATCACTAGAAAAGAAAGGATTTGGGCAAAATTCGATATTTTCTAAGTATTAAAGTTGCTAGATCTCGGACAGGAATCAATTTATCTCAAAATGTGTATGCACTTGATTTGTTAGCATAGTCGGGTCCTATGAGTGTTCATCGTATTGAGGTTCCAATGGATCTGAATCAAAAATCACAAAAAGATGAAGGGGAATTATTTGAAGATCCTGGTAGGTATCGTCGTCTAGTTGGAAAGTTAAATTATCTTACTATCATCAGGCCAAACATCTCATGAACTAGAGGTTACTAGTTCGAGTTTCACCTTCCCCCTCTCCTTGGGGACAAAAAAATACTTGAAACAAAAAAAAAAAACCAAAAGTTCTTGGAGGCTGCTCCTCGGGGTTTCACATTGGGAAGCTATTACTCGTATTATCCAATATTTGAAGAGAGCCTCTGGTCTTGGGATACTGTATAGACTGAATGAACATCTCAAGGTAAAAGGTTTTGCTGATGCATATTGGGTAGGTTCTCCCTAGGATAGACGGTCTACTACAGGATATTGTACATTCTTAGGCGGTAATCTGGTAACTTCGAAGAATAAGAAACTAACGGTGGTGGCACGATCTAGTGTTGAAGCAGCAAACTGGGCAATGACTCTCTACTACTAGTGAGTTGACGTGGCTGCAACATTTTTCTCCAGGAGATTGGGTTCTCAACTCCGACTCCTATCCCATTGTTTTGTGATAACTAGATAGCTTTACATATTGCATCTAACCCAGCTTTTTCATAAAAGGACTAAACATATTAAGGTTGATTGTCATTTTATCCGAGATAAGATACTCAGTGGAGATATATATCTACACCATTCGTGAAGTTTGGAGACCAGTTAGCTGACATGTTCACAAAATCTTTGTGTCATAACCAATTAGAGTTTATTTGTTCCAAGCTAGGTTTATATGATATATATGCTCCAGCTTGAGGGGAGTTTTAGAAGACTTCGTTAAGGTTTGATGTATATGAGTATTTTGGTCATTGTAATACTTTTCAAACCTATATAATAAAACATGTGAGGTAGGCTATGTAAGAACAAATGACCTCCTCTTTCTCTCTAAAGTTTTCATGCACAATCTACAACACTATCAAATCCATTACTTATTATGAAACGGATCACCGATACGCTATAAAATCAAAATTTCCATCACATTTTTCAAAACAAGGGAACTTACTTGAAAAGGGATTCTCGCAATAATTTATCCATGCGAAATTCATATGATAGATCGAGATCTTTCAATGTGGTAATCTCGCCAATTTTGTCTTTATCTGTAAATCTTCCATGAGATGACCCTTTTAGATCATAACGATCGTGAATTTGTAGTTCTGTGCAAAACATATTCCCCATGACCACAAAGCGTACCTAAAAACAAAGTGACCAAAAAAACCAAAACTAATCATAAGTGACCAGCACAACAGACAGGAAACCAGGGCCATATGACGGGATGGCACATACCTTTTTTCCACCTTTTAATGTTATCCTGTGGAGCCCAAAAAATTTGGTTATGAGAGTGTTCTCATGTTCTCCTACGTGACGGTAATAGTTAGGTAGCATCTTGAGGAGAACCTACATAAAACAGGAAAAAAAAAAAAAAAAGTATTGCTTTATACATTTATATTTAAGGCTAACATCCTTCCTTAACAAGAGGTACAATCAAAGAAAGCTGATAATTCCTCAACTTACACTCGCAATGAAATGTATATTACGAAGGAAAAAGGCTAAATTAACAAATAGACACGTC
This sequence comes from Alnus glutinosa, assembly GCF_958979055.1. NCBI lineage: Eukaryota > Viridiplantae > Streptophyta > Magnoliopsida > Fagales > Betulaceae > Alnus > Alnus glutinosa. Next base: position 10,791,002 of record NC_084896.1, on the reverse strand, counting down.
ACCTAAAGTCTAAAGCAAATCACACAATATCATTATTGAACCCACCAAATTAATTGTATTGCGATCAACATCTTGATCTTTGTTTACCTTTACCTAAGTCTCTCTCACTAGATCGACCTCTAGAATTAGAAGAATTATCCGAACGACCCATAACAAATAAAACCTCAGTTTAATCATCACTATCTTTTCCATTCAATCTTGTCCTTAACTCCACAGATTTCAAAGCAGACTTAATGTCTATTTAGGAGATGGTATTTCTACCATACAATCAGTGGCGGAGCCACGTGAAGACCAGTGGGGGCCATGGCCCCCACAAAGTTTGTAAAAAGAATTTAGATGAATATGTTAGTAGGGGAGAGTTGCATATGTTGTTATGGGAGAGTTGCTTTGGCAATATTGTTGATCAATTCCATAATGAGTATTGTTTTACCAAACAAGCAACGGATTGAGCTTTAGATAGCCGTTGCGCATTAGTAACAGACGAGCGCACTAGCGAACAAGCGACAGACGAGCACGCTAGCGCGAATGCCGTTAGCGAGCTCGTCCATTGTGCTAACGAACAAGCAATGGACAAGTGCACTAGCGTGAAAGCCGTTGCGCGTTAGCGCATCCATTTTCTTGCTAGATGAACACAGATAGAACAAATCTATCTCAGCTTAGTGAGTAAAATAATTTGATGCTGCCTTTCTTTCTTGATTGATTGCTTTATTGATTGATGTCTTTCTTTCTTTATGGGGGAACGTCTAATCCTTTTACCGCCGTAAGGCTGGCTAATCGTACGCAGCAAGCTGGAAGACCCCTGGTTCTGGAAGGCACATGAGTCCGAACGCTATGTTGAATGTGTGACCGACACTACACTACGTAGGTACTTTGTGCAGGTGAGGCGTTGGTCAGCCAATTTTCAACAGCCATCCCCCCCCCCAAAAAAAAAAGAGACACGCTTTGATACCAATTTGTTATGACAAATTAATATTTTAGATCACAAAGAAGCAAAACGAACAAAATAAAATAAGTCAATCACAGAGAAAACCAAAATTTACGTGGTTCAACTTAACAAGCCTACATCTACAGGAAGATACGACCATGAGAAAACTCCACTATCAAAAGAGGGAGTACAAATAGTAGTGAAGAGAAAACCCCTCAAAATCCAAAGGCAATACACCCAAACCTAATTCTCACACAAAAGAGATTTTTCTCTAGCAATCACTGCCGTGCGGCACCACAAAAATTGTGAAGAGTTTCTGTGCTGCTTGAGGCTCTCTCCGTTCTGTATGAAAGACCGAATGCGTTTTAATAGGAGTAAGAAGCGGCTGCAAAATAGTGCATTTAATGCAATTAAATTCATGCACTTGAAGGAAAATAAACCTTGTTTTATGTTGGCCAAAAACAACTCCTAATCCAACTAGGATAAATAAGCGTGTCAGCCGAAACCCAACAGCCAATCCAAAAAGCCCAACTTCAACATTAGGTCCAACATGACTTGATTGAAGTCAAGTCACATCACAACAACTCTTTTTTATCAAATCCACCAGAACTGCAGCTCAGGTGGCCTTATGGAAGGGGGTAAATCTGGGATAGATATTAGGTCGCCTAATGTTCTTAAAAGGTCTCTTTGATCATCTACATATGCATGTGCAAACTCTTTCAAGTCACCCTAACCTTTGTAGATTCATCTATCTAGACTAAGCATGATCCAATTGCTCACTTTCTATGTCATATTTGGTGCACTAGCAAGATTTATTTTCAATATTCTGAAATTTCTTTAGTGAGAAAGTCATGATGTTCTCTCTTACACTGAATGCTAATTTTCCCCCTAACTTTTATTTTTTTTGGGGGGGGTAAAGAAAAACCAATCTTTGTGGTCACATTGATTTGCGGTCACATTGATTTCCAATAAGCTCTTAGGGTTTAAAAAGTGGATAAAACCTCCCCATGGTAAGCATAAATGGATTTCTCCACCCCGAACTTTTGTTTGAAATTTTGACGGAAACTGTTAAAGTGTCACATCAACACCAATAATAATAACAACACGTGTCCCCTATAAAAAAAATATATATATATAAATATATATATATATATATATATATATATATATATATATATATATATATATATATATATATATATATATATCATGGAGGTGGCGAACCACCCCCCAAGCCTTGGGAGTGGTTTGGTCACCTCATCTGGCCGAATCTGGGGGTGGTTCAGCCACCCATCTACCCGGCTTGGGGTCAAACCACCCCAATAGAATTTTATTTTTTTTCTTTTTGTTTTCATTTTTTTTTATATATTTTTCAATTTTACTTTTTTTTTTTTTTATATATTTTTTTATTATAGGGGACACATGTCGAATTATTATCAATGTTGATATCGTACTTTGACGATTTCCGTCAAAATTTCAAATGGAAGTTCAAGGTGAGGAATTATTTGTCATTTATGTCTATCACGTTTTTTTTCTTTTTCTTTTTTTCAGACATGATTAGTGACTACAATTACAAGTGTTCCTTTGTCCAACTGGATTTGCATTGCTAAAATGTGTTGAAATGGTCAAGGTTCTGACATGGTGGTACATAGCATACAATGACAACAAAAAAGAAATGGTCAAATATGCAGGTCTTCTAAATCACGCAATCCAGAAGACATCAAATGTATTGCAGTGTATTAATGTTAATGTTAACTTGATTAGCCTCAATAGTCTTATACTGGACTCCCTCTCTCTCTCTCTCTCTCTCAAGCAACAATCTTTTTCTGGTTTGGCCTGGTTGTGTCGTCAGTTGTTCTCTCGGTAGCTTGTGACACCGTAGCTAGCAGCCATGAGAGTCGTCACGTGGTGGTGTAGTTGTCGAGTTGCCCTTCGGGGGTTGCCATGTGAGGTTGGGGATTGAGAGACGTTTCTTTGTGGAGGCTAAATCCCTCATCTTCTTGGTGGTGAATGGGTCAGAGGAGCTGAGGGTGGTGGAAAACAGGAAAGGATTTTCTAGGTTTGTTCTATTGGGCTCGCTATGCGCTGCTTGGTTGGTTTCCATGGGGGAAGAGGTGTTGCGTAATACTGTTATGAGGATTTCGTTAAATCATATGGGGAGGGTTGAAGGTCACAATCATTCGGAGAGGTGGGAATAGATTCAACCGGTTTTTGGGGGTGGCGGTCTACACCGTGGGCAATCGGAGAGCGATGACCCTGTTTCCTGAAGGCAGTGATGGTCCAGTTGGCAGAGGTAGCTTGGTGCAAGGTGGAGAAGATTCTTCTGCTGGGCCTGGAGCAGGTGATGGTCCGGCAGGCAGTGGATTGTTTCGCTTTGGAGAGGACTCTTTCTGGTCCTTTGGGTAAAGACCGTCATGCTGATGGCTCCAAGATCGAAGTTGCAGAGGGTGTTGGAAGGCGGCTCGAAGAGTAAGGTTATAGAGGGTGACATCGAGTGTGAATGTGACGCTTCGGGGCAAGAGGAGAATGGGATCTTCAGGAAACTTCTTGAAATCTTTGGTGACTGGCTGGATTGGGTGCACGGGCGTTCAACGAACTTGGGCAAGACCTCTTCTTTTCGGCTGAAACGGAAACTGGACTGTATGGATTTGGGCCGGGTGTAAAAGTGTGTTATTTATGTGATTAGAGGGGTCTGTTTACGGGCTGGATCCAGAAGGATGGGCTTTATGCCCAACATAGAAGGCCAAAAAGATGGTTTTTGTTCCAGATTATGGATCCAACGCATTCTCAGGGGGTTTGGGTTCTAAACATTCGGGTCAGGAGGTGTCTTCATCTTCAGTGGACATCGAAGGTTCTTCTCCGGCACCGGAAGCTTTGGGCTTCTCAGTTGTTACTATTCTAGCGCATTTAGAACATTCCTCTTTTGTTCCATCAAAGGTTTTTGTCCCAAAGACTTTCTTGGAGAAGTCTTCTATCGCTGATATTCTTTTTCCTTCGTAGTAAGTCGTGGGTGGCTTTCCAGTTGTTAATCCGTTTTTCTTAGTGCACGCCAAAGGTGGTGGGTTGTTTACTCCAACCAATTTAGAGGAGCATGTAGACGCCAAAGCTGCAATCGTGTCGTCGACGGCCATTGCTCTTTTCTCATCTGTTTCTAGGGGTTTTGCAGGTCCGGCAATCAAGTCTAGGTCGTTCTAGGCAGGGTTTGGGCAGGTTGTTTCAATAGGGGCTTCTCCTTTGACTTCATTCTCCGATGACATTCATAGGCTTGGAAGGCAGGCAATGGGTTAGCTTTTTCAGGTGACCTTTCAGGGGCGGCAGCGCTAGGTGATAGGCTCCGCCTCCCGTGTCCCGTGATGTTGGAGGATGGGGCGCCTCTGTTTTCGTTGGATTCCAAGCCGGTGTTGAGGTATTCTCGGAAGATGAAGGATGCGAAGTTGATGGGATTGATTGCTGAGTCCGTGGAGGCAACCACTCTCTCCTCCGACGAAAGGGTTTCTTCGGTGGGGGTTTCTTGGTCAGAGTCCCGCAATGCAAGTTATCTCTACCATCGCAGAAGGGTGATCTGGATGGGGATGGTGTTGGAGAGGAGGTAGAGGTGGGGGTTTTAGGGTACCCTGAGGTTGCGCAGGATGCAAAAGTGCGCTATCCCACAATGGGGATTTCTTTCAAGGGTGATGAGAAGGGTTTTTTGGATTTTTTGACTTTAATTGTTGAGGGTCAGTGTCAACAAGATCCTGCTTTTGTTCCTAAGCCTAAAGGGACTAGAGAGGTTAAGAATTTAAAATGTTCAATTAACTTTGATAGCTAGGGGTGTTTGTTCTAACCAGGGTAAAGGCAAAATGACTATTGATGTAATGTAGTCTTAGGTGTTTTGGCGGGTTAAGGGTTTGGGCTGTGGGTCTTGGTGTCTCGGTTGTTTGTAGGGTTTTGCGGGTTTTCTCTTTTGTTTTATTTGCTTGCTCGTGTTTGGTTTCTTTTGACTTCTTGTATGCTTAGAGACGCCTTACACTTTTTTCTATATATTTCTTTGAACCTATAAAAAAAACTTGATTTGCCTACACATTTGTGTTAAATCAACACTTATCCTAAAGCTTAAGCTGATAGGAAAAGATAAATTTAATTATTTAATCAATACTTTAACACTGCCCCTCACATGTGGGTTCAAACTCCCTTTTAATAGGTGAGGCCCAACACGTAGAGTATTTAATTGAAATTGTAGCCTAAATGACATGTCATTTTATGGCAGTTGGAAAACGACATGCCGTTCAACAGTGGGTCATAATCTGTCATTTTCTCTAGGGTAGGACGACGGATTCTGACCCACTGCTGAACGAATACGACATGTAGGGCCTAAACAACCTATAGTATAGCAAAAAAATAATAATCAATCAATTTGATTACAAATTAATCAGTGTTGATGAGTTGGTATTATGGTTGATTTTTAGTAATTTTCATTTTCTTTTTTCTTTTTTTAGCCCACTGCTTGTGTTGGAGCAATTTATTTGGTTGGAAGTCTGATTTAAAAATGTTGGAGACAAATCAGATGAAAGGGTAGAGAGTCAGGTGACCACTCATAGCGAAAATCCAACTCTCCAAATCACAATTGTCAAATTGGATGGGCTCAATTATCTTGCTTAGTCACAATCTACTCTTTTGTCTATTAAGAGCAGAAGGAAGATGGGACACTTGAATGGTAGAATTCAAGAACCAAAGCCCAATGGGCCTACTTATGATAAATAGGAAGCAGAAAATTCTCTCGTTATATCATGGTTGTTGCATTTAATGCAACCAGAAATCAGTCAAGGATACTTTTTTCTTCGTACGACAAAAGAGGTTTGGGATGCAGCTGCTTAGATGTATTCCAAAGTGGGAAGCGTTGCACTGAAATATGACTTGAAGCAACGGATCCATGGACTAACCCAAGGTGACTGGTTAGTAGCCACTTATTTTCATAAGCTCCATAGTTTATGGCAGGAGTTAGATCATTATCAAAACTTGCAACCTGAGTGTGCAACTGATGCTATAAAAATTAAGCAGCTAATTGAAGAGGAATGCATTTATGAGTTCTTGGGTGGATTGAATTCAGAGTATGATCATGTGCGGGTTCAAATTTTTGGAAAGGAACCTCTTCCGTCACTACAAGAGGTTTTATCATACATTCAAAATGAGAGTCGTCGTAGCACCATGCTTCATCCCAATTCACAAATCCAATTTGCCCTCGTTGGTGCATCGCAACATGCTTCAAGAGGTGATTTTAGAGTTCATTATGACAAACACAAATTATTCTGTGACCATTGTAATAGGTCGCGACATACTTGGGGCCATCCTCCTACCCGAAGTCATGGGGGTCGCACAGGTGGGCAAATCAGACCTCGGGCCAATCATACTTCCATAGTTGAGATGGTCATTCCCACACCCGAGACATATCCTTCTGCCACTGATATAGTGGACCTGAGTAAAGACAAGGTAGAAACACTCCGTCAACTTATGTCTGATTGGACACATCTACTACTACATCCTTTTCCTTCGCTCTTATAGGTAATTTAGCCACTGCTCTGAATGCATCTGCTACTCTCTCTGATGATCCTTGGGTCATTGACTCTGGTGCCTCTGATCATATGACTGGTATGTATCATTTATTCTCGTCATATAATCCTTATTCAAGCAGAGACAGTTAGAATAGCTAATGGTTCTCTGTCGCCAGTGTCGGGTGAAGGATCTGTTTCTATCACCCCTTCTATGACCTTGTCCTCTATCCTCTGTCCCTTGTCCTTCACGTTCTTGATCTTGTTGCTAATCTATTATCGATTGCATGTATTACCCTCGAGTTGAATTGTCGAGTAATTTTTTACTCTTACTATTGCTTCTTTCAGTACCTAGTCATGGGGAAGATGATTAGCAGTGGTAGCTTGAAGGATGGCTTATACTATCTAGACTCTCAGCCCAACTCACAAGGTTAGCTCACACAGGCTTATCATACGGTTCGGGCGGATGACTCTGCAACTAGAATCTGGCTCCGACATTAGCAATTAGGGCATCCTTCCTTTTTCATTTTGCAACGCATGTTTCCTACGTTATTTTTGCATAATAATGTTTCTAAGTTTCAATGTGAAACTTGTGAACTTTCAAAACACCATGTCTTTTTCCCCTAGTATCAATAAAAGTGATGCAGCTTTTGTTCTTGTTCATATTGATGTGTGTGGGCCCTCAAGAGTGGTCTCTTTATCTGGTTATCTGTGGTTTGTCTTTTTTATTGATGATTTTTCTCAGACCACATGGATCTACTTGTTAAAGGACAAAATTGATGTGTTTTGTGTTTCAGATGTTTCACAAGATGGTTCAGACTCAGTTTAATACCAAGATTAAAATTGTTCGTTCTAACAATGGAGGTGAATATATGTTAGGTGATCTTGGGACGTATTCTCAAGAGCAAGGCATTATACACCAAAACACGTGTGTTGTACTCCGTAGCAGAATGGTGTTGCTAAATGGAAAAATCGGCATCTTTTATAGGTAACTCGTTCCCTAATGCTTGACATGAATGTTCCCAAATCTTATTGGGGGGACACCTTACTCACAGCTACCTATCTCATCAATAGGGTGCCTTCTCAAGTATTAGATTTCAAAACACACCTTGAGGTGTTGTCCCCACCTTTCTCTACTTCAAAAGGTGTCACTGCGAAAGTTTTTGGTTGTGTTTGCTTTGTCCATGTTCATGGTCCTGCTCGGGGTAAGTTAGACCCTCAAGCCCTCACATGTGTCTTTGGGCTATTCCCCTATTCAAAAGCGGTACAAATGTTATCAACCCCCATGAAGAAAACACTGTCTCCATGGATGCCACTTTCTTTGAAACACAATCTTACTTCTCTACATCCCAAACTCCTCTTCAGGGAAAGAGTAAGATTGAAGAGGATTTTCTAACTCCGTTACTTATCCCTACTTATGCCTGAGTAGGAGCAACAACAGCTTACTAATGAGTCTTCTACTGAACCTACAGATAAGCCATTTACGCCGCCTGTGGAAGAGTTGAGAGTTTAATCCAGATGCCAGAAAAATAAGACGATTTTGGATGCTACATGCCAAACATATGATCCTGACTCAGGTAATATTACTTCTACTTCTTATATGAATTTTGTAATACCTGTTGTCAATAATACAAGTCTACCCATTGCACAACGCAAAGGAGTTAGGTCATGTACACCATCCCGTTTCAGATTTTGTTTCTTATCAACATTTTTCTTCATCATATTGTTCCTTTGTGTCCAAATTGTCTATTGTGTCTGTCCCTAGAAATCTACAGGAGGCACTTAGTGATCCAGTGGAGGACAGCAATGCAAGAAGAGATGAAAGCTCTTCACAAAAACAAGACTTGGGATCTAGTTAAATTACCTAATGAAAAGAAGTTTGTTGGATGAAAGCGGATGTTCACTATCAAGCATAAGGCCAATGGTTCTGTGGAACGATACAAGGCCAGACTTGTTGCAAAAGGCTATACACAGACCTATGGGATTGATTATGAGGAAACATGTGCTCCAGTAGCAAAGATGAACTCAATTAGGATTTTACTTTCTATAGCAACGAACTTGGATTGGCCTCTACATCAATTTGATGTTAAAAATGCATTTCTTCACGGAGACCTAGAAGAAGTATACAATGAAAATTCCACCTAGATTGGAAGATTCATCCTCAGTGGGAAAAGTGTGCAAACTAAAGAAGGCTTTGTATGGCCTAAAACAATCTCAAAGAGCATGGTTCGAGCAATTTTCCCCGGCTATGAAGAGATTTGGCCAGACGGGAGCTATCACGGAACTCAAGCTGATCAATAGTTCGTTAGAAGAGGTCAAGGGGGGAGGCAACACAGAAGAAGTCATTTTAGTGGGGAAGCAAGTGGGCAGCTTTTTCCGGGAGAGCAGTGGTGGTAAAAGGGAGATTGGGTCTACATCCAAGGGTGTGGTTGGAGAGGAGGAGGGAGTTTTGTATCAGTATTCTTTGGACTTGCAGGAGTATCTACCTAAAGACCTTTTGTTACAGTATGAAGAAGATGATAGAAAGGGGGATTTGGAGGGGTGTGATCCGTTGTTACTCACACCCCTGGCAGTGGTGTCGAAGATGGCCATCATCCTAGGGTGTCACCTAGGTGGGTGTTGAAAAGAGTTTAAGGATTTTATAGAGTGGTGGGGTTATCTTGTGAAGGTTGTGAGGATAAACTATTGGCATTATTTGAGGAGATTGAAGCTGCCCGAGATCAATCAATGGAAAAATATAAGAATACTTATCCGTCTACACCAGGGGCAAAAGGTCAACGGGAATTAAATAGGCTGGCTTGGTCCATTAATTATGAGAAGGGGGTACAATCTGTTAGAGGCTGTCATAGGGGAAGGGGATCATCTTGCTTTTTATGAAGCCTAAAATCTTAATGTGGAACATCAAAGGGCTAAATGAGATTAATAAAAGGTTGGAGATTAGAGGGCTACTAAGAGATTGGAAGGCGGATGTTGTATGTTTGGTGGAGATGAAGATGGCAATTATCTCAAGAGAGGTGGTGCGGAGTCTATGGGGCTGCCATTATGTGGATTGGTAATATATGGGAGTAAGTGGAGCGCCAGGCGGGATTTTGTTAATGTGGGATAGACGGGTGGTGGAGAAGGTGGAGGAGTGTGTGGGAAGATATACAGTTGCTTGTTCTCTGCACAATACTGGTGATAATGTTAAATGGGCATTTGAGGGGGTTTATGGCCCGAATGATAACAAGGATAGGAGGGAACTGTGGGATGAGTTAGCTAGATTGATGAGTTGGTGGGAGATGCATGGTGTATTGGGGGAGACTTTAATGTGGTTCGATTTCCATGTGAGAGGTTAGGTGTTGCCGGCTTTTCTAGAGCAATTGAAGAGTTTTCAAACTTCATATTCATTCAGAATTTAGTGGATCTACCGCTTGAAGGTGGCCAATATACCTGGTCAAATAATTAGGAAGCTCAAATTTGGTCTAGAATTGATAGATTCTTAATTTCTCTGTAGTGGGAAGAACGTTTTCCAGAAGTGATATAGAGGAGATTGCCAAGACTTCTATCCGTTCACTTTCCTTTGTTGTTGGATTGTGGGGTGCCAAGAGGGAGCAGGTATTTTAAATTTGAAAACATGTGGTTGAAATCGGATGGTTTTATTGATCAGGATAAAACTTGGTGGATGGCCTATGAGTTTTCTAGATTACCAAGTTACATTTTGGCTAATAAGTTGAAAGCTTTGAAGACAGATTTGAAGAAATGGAATGAGGAAGTGTTTGGTGATGTAGGGAAGAAAAATAATGAATTATTAGAGGGTATTCGAGAGCTGGACTTAGTTGAAGAGAGTCGTTGCTTAGAGGAGGACGAAAGGGTTCGAAAGATAGATATGTCGAGAGAGTTGGAGAAAACTCTCCTTTTTGAGGAAATGAATAGGAGACAAAAATCACGAGCTTTGGGGCTGAAGGAGGGGGACAAGAACACAAAAAAATTCTCACCGGGTGACCAACTCACATCGTAAATTCAATCAAGTGGACTCTTTGAATATAAATGGTGCAAAGTCCAAGAATCCTGTGGAGATACAGGAGCACATGGTACATTATTACAACAAATTGTATTTTGAGCAATGTTCTTGGAGGCCAAGGGTGGATGATCTATCTTTCCTATCCATTGATGCGGATGAGAGTTTTGGTAAGAAAGAGAATTTGAGGAGGAGTTGTGGGAAGTGGTCAGGGATATGAATTGAGATAAGGTACAAGGTCCAAACGGCTTCACAATGGCTTTCTTTCAAAAGTGTTGGGAAATTTTAAAAAATGATCTTATGGCTCTATTTGCAAAATTCCATAATTGAGGTCAATTTGAAAAGAGTCTTAATGCTACTTTTGTTTGTCTAATTCCAAAGAAGACTTGTGCTTTGGATGTATAAGATTATTTTCAAGGTTCTCGCGAATAGGTTAAAGTCAGTATTGGGCAAGATTATCTCCAACACACAGAATGCTTTTATTGGCAGTCAACAAATTTTAGATTCAGTGCTTATTGCTAATGAATGCTTGGATAGTCAAATTTGATCAGGAGAATCTGGGCTGCTGTGTAAGTTGGATTTGGAAAAGGCATATGATCATGTTAATAGGGACTTCTTGCTCTATTTGCTACAGCGTTGTGGTTTTGGGGAGAAATTGAGGGCTTGGATATGATTTTGTATTTCTATGGTGAGATTTTCTATTCTTGTGAATGGAACTCTGTCAGATTTTTTTTAATAGCACTCATGGGTTGCAACAAGGGGATCCACTTTCACCTTTAATGTTTGTGGTGGTTATGGAGGCTTTGAGCCAGATGTTGATTGCGGCAATGGATTAAGGTAACTTGACAAGGTTTTCAGTGAGACCCATGAATTTTGATGCTTTATTTGTGAATCATTTATTGTTTGCTGATGACACGCTTATTTTTTGTGGTGCGCAAGCAAAACAAATTCGACATTTGTGCTATATCTTCTTATACTTGGAGGCAACTTCCGGATTAAGGATTAATTTAGGAAAATCAGAAATTGTTCCTATCGGTGAGGTGGCGAATGTAGAGGGGTTGGCTCAACTCCTTGGATGTCGGGTTGCATCTTTGCCTATGACATACTTGGGTTTGCTGTTGGGGCTTCTTATAAGGTCATGTCTATTTGGAATGGTGTCATTGAGAAAATGGAACGACGGTTGGTTGAATGGAAGCGAATATATTTGTCGAAGGGTGGTCGGCTGACTCTTCTTACAAGTACTCTTTCCAACCTTCCTATGTATAACTTGTCATTGTTCCCTATTCCAATGGGCGTGGCTAACCGACTTGATAAACTTCAAAGGGATTTTTTATAGGGTGGCATTGGAGATGAGGCAAAATTCATTTAGTGTATTGGAACAGGATCTGTACTCCATTGCATTCAAGTGGGTTTGGGAGTTCACAATTTCATTTAGTTTAATCAAGCTCTTTTGGAGAAATGGTTGTAGAGGTATGGTAGGGAGAGAGGCTTTATGGCGATTGGTGATTGATGTCAAATTTGAAAGTCTAAGGGGTGGGTGGTGTTCTAAAGAGGTGTTGGGTACTTTTGGAGTGGGCGTGTGGAAACATATTAGGAGGGGGTGGGATAAGTTCTATAACTTTGTTCGTTTTGAGGTTGGGGTTGGGTCACATGTAAGTTTCTGACATGATTGGTGGTGTGGGGATAAATCTTTGAAGCAATGTTTTCCAATTTTGTTTAGTATTGTGAGGAATAAAGATATGATAGTGGTAGATAACTTGGTTGTTCAAAATAGAGTTATTCAGTGGAATGTTATTTTTACGTGTCCAGTCTAGGATTGGGAGATGGAGATGGTACTTTCTTTCTTCGCTCAGCTTTATTCTATTTCGGTTTGACATGGAGAGAATAACAGGTTAGTTTGGAGCCTCTCCAAAAGGGGTCTATTTGAAGTGAAGTCCTATTATGAAGTGCTAAATAGGAAAGATGGCCCTTCATTTCCTTGAAAGAGTATCGAGCGTGTTAAGGATCCGGCGAGGGTGGTTTTCTTTGTATGGACAACAGCTTTACGTAAAATTTTGATGCATGACAATCTACAAAAGAGGAATGTCATGTTGATTGAATGGTGCTGTATGTGTAAAAAGAGTGGGGAGTCAATTGAACATCTGCTACTTCATTGCGAAGTTGCTCGCGATCTATTTAGTTACATTCTTATTATATTTGGGTTATGCCACGAAGAGTGCTAGAATTGTTGACTAGTTGAGGCGCATCATTTGGGTATGGTCCAGCTAAGGAAGTTTGGCAATTAGACTAGTTGTGTTTAACGTGGTGTATTTGGCAGGAGCGGAATGTGTGACATTTTGAAGATGTCAAGACATAGATGGTGGAGCTACGGAAGCGTTTACTTAACATGTTATATATTTGGATAACGTCTCATCATAGCATGAGTGTTTTTACTTGTGCAGATTTTTTTAATTTATTTTTTGTTCGTTCCTATTAGGAGCACTCTTGTATACTTCATGTGTATTACGGTTGCGCCCCTATGCGCTCTATTAATGAATTGATCGTACTTATCAACAACAACAACAACAACAACAACAAAATGATTTGGTTACATGGCAGAGCAAGAAACAGTGTGTGGTTACCAGATCCAGTGCAGTGGCAGAATTTAGAGCTATGGCTCAAGGAGTGTGTGAAATATTATGGTTGAAAATACTCTTGAAAGAGCTTGGGTTTGACTCCAAGGACTTGATGCAATTGTATTGTGATAATAAAGCGGCAATCAGTATTGCTCATAATCCAGTCCAACATGACCGAACCAAGCATGTTGAAATTGATAGACACTTTATCAAAGAAAAACTCCGAGAAGGTATCATCTATACTCCATATGTGAAGACAGGAGAACTGTAGATATCTTGACAAATGGAGTATCTAGTGGTGTTCATATAGTCTTATGCAACTGGGGCATGCAAGACATTTATGCCCCATCTTGAGGGGAAGTGTTGAAGATTTGCTGAATATTTGATTCACCGTGATCAATGTTTATTTATGTTGATTTGACCATGTTGTAATACTTTCCATATTAGGGTCTAGGTTTTTTCTAGAAAAAATTTCACTTATAACCCTGGATCTTTCATCAATTTTGAAAAAAGTTACCCAAAGTTTAAAAAGTGTCAATTTATGGTATCCATCTTTCATTCTTTTTCGATTTCAACCCTCCGTTAGAATTTTCTGTTAAATCCTATCAAAAGACCCTTGTGTTTATTTTATTTTAAAAAAAATTTTAAAAAAAAAAAAATTCAAAGATTCAAGCATGGGTATTTTTGCAAATTCCATTAAATTCTAACCAACACCTAAATCCTAGCAATATTTTTCTTTTTTTTCCCTAAAAAAAAGAGCAATATTTTGAAAATTTTGACAGAATTTAACAAAAAATTCTAACGGATGGTTGAAACTGAAAAAAAAAATAAAAAAAAATAAAATTGAAAGATGGATACCCTAAATTGACACTTTTTAAAGTTTTGGTACCTTTTGTCAAAAGTGATGAAAGATCAGAGATTATAAGTGAAATTCTTCATTTTTTCTATCTAACCAATGTAGTCGTATGGAACACTGTGACCAATAAGAATAATTCTCTTCTTTTCTAAAAAAAAAAAATGTTAAATCACCACTTATCTCAAAAGCTTAAGCTGCTAGGAAAAGATAAATTTAATTACTTAATCAATACTTTAACAATTTGGTCTTCTAAAATGTGTCGCAAAGTGCTTTCCTTAGAGGTTGGCAAATCCTTGATCCTGTCCTTATTGCCAATGAATGCCTTAATAGTAGATTAAGATATAGTGTGCTAGGTGTTATTTGCAAAATGGATCTTGAAAAAGTTTATGATCATGTGAATTGGAACTTTCTATTGTATATGCTGAGGAGGTGTGGCTTTGGGGAGAAGTGGTGTTCTTGGATAGCTCATTGTATATCCTCTGTGCGATTCTCGATTTTGGTTAATGGCACTCCTACAAATTTTTTCGGTAGTTACCATGGTTTGAGATAAGGGGATTCCTTATCCCCCTTGTTGTTTGTTTTTGTGATGGAGGCTTTGGGTAAAATGATTTCTGCTGCAATTAGTGGGGGGCTATTGGATGGTTTTTCAGTGGGCAACGTTGTTATCTCTCATATTTTCTTTGTTGATGATACCTTGAGTTTCTGTGGTGCTTTTCCCGCACATTTGCGCCTTTTGCGGAGCCTATTCCTTTGTTTTGAAGCTACATCAGGCTTAAATGTTAACTTGGCCAAGTCTGAGTTGGTTCCTGTGGGGAATGTTGATCAGGTGGAAAGGTTGGTGGGACTGCTAGGTTGTGGGGTTTCCACTTTTCTGGTGAAGTATCTTGGTTTGCCATCGATTGGCTAGTTGGAAAATGATGTATTTGTCGAAGGTTGACAAGGTTACCCTTATTAAGAGTACCCTTGCCAATTTGCCTACGAACTTTATGTGACTATGTCCCTCTTTCCTCTCTCGGCGAGTGTTGCTAAACGCATTGAGAAGCTCCAACTAATAGACTTTGAATTTCAATGATTTGTATTGATATGTAGTAACGTATATATAGAGAGAGTAAATACATGATCTTCGGATCAGTTAGGTAAACCTATCTAACATTTGAATAATCTTATCTAGAGTTTGAACAGAAATAGAGTTTGAACTGAATTCAAACTCTCTAATTTAAACATACAGAATCTTATCTTATCTAGTAGCTATCCTATCTAGTAGTTAGGAATGATTAGAGTTCTGCACAAGAGAGGAATCTTCACACGGATCTGGACGAGATGCTTCAGATTTATCTAGACATGCTGAGGTGGAGATGATACGGTTTACACCAACGTGATTTCTTGTGGGGTGGGTTAGGTGTAGAGTTCAAATACCACTTAGTGAGTTGATCCGAGATTTGTTCACCAATTCTGAGGGAGGGTTGGGAATTAAGAATTTGATAGTATTCAATCAAGCTCTCTAAGGCAAATGGTTGTGGCATTATGGGCTTGAGAGAGAGGCTTGGTGGAGATTTGCGATGGACTCTAAATTTGGAAGTTTATGGGGTGGGTGGTGTTCTCTTGAGCCTGCTGGAGCATTTGGGGTGGGGTTATGGAAGAATATCAGGAAAGAATGGGAGAATTTCTTGTGTCATTCCAATTTTGTGGTGGGAGATGGATCTCGAATTAGTTTTTGGCAAGATAAGTGGTGCGGGGATGTGGCTCTTAAGGCAGCTTTTCTAACTTCATTTGGTATTGCTCATGTAAAGGATGCCTCTATTGTGGATCACTTGTAGTTTTTTGGTGGCTCTAACCAATGGAATGTGAGGTTTGCCAAAGCGGCGCAAGATTGGGAGGGGGATATCTTTGTCTCTTTCTTCCAGGTGTTGCACGCTGTTAGAGTGAATAGAGGAAGTTAAGATAAGCTGTAGTGAATCCCATCCAAAAGAGGGTTGTTTTAGGTCAAATTATTCTATAGCACCTTGGCATGTTCTGAAGGGAGCCCTTTTCCTTGGAAAAGTGTATAGCGGACTCAAGTTCCTTTGAGGGCAACCTTTTTCGCGTGGTTGGCAGCTCTAAGTAAAATCCTAACCATAGATAATCTCAGGAAGCGGCACATCATTGTGATGGACAGATGTTGCATGTTACCACCTTCTTCTTCATTGTGACGTGGCCTATGCCATTTAGATTGCCTTTTTCAGTTGTTTTGGGTTGTCGTGGGTTATGCCTATACATGTTGTCAATCTACATGCTGGTGGACCTCTGCCAGTTCGCAAAGTGTTGCAATGTAAAAGATGGTGCCTACGTGCATTTTATGGTGTTTATGAAGAGAAAGGAGTGACAGAAGTTTTGAGAACCGACAAAGGATGATGGAAGAGAGACTTATCTCTATTCTTTAGAACTTTGAATCTGTGGACAATTGATTAGTTATAATGGTTTCCTTACTCTTTTTGGTTCTTTTAGTTAGGTGTTTCTTTTTATATACTCACAATTTACTTAGGGGCGCCTTACGCTTTTTAATGATATAGTCAATTACTTATCAAAAAAAAAAAAAAAAACTATCACTACCATTACTTCATCTAACAAGTTACTTAGAAATGCATAATATTCCTCACCAACAAAATGTTATCATGAACAGTATCATATATTAGAGGAAAATCATTGTTTGACAGAGAGAATGACAAATAAGAGCAGAATACTGTTGTTTTTTCATGCACATTCCTTAATCCTAATCCCTTGTTTTTTATATTTTCATATTTAAAAAAAAAAAAAACAGTTGTTAGCTCAAGGTTCTACAATTAGACTGGCCCGCTAATTACAGGAGCCATAATCTTACTAGAAAGGCCATGTTGAATCAAAGGGGATCTCTGTAACAATTCCATTTGCCACATGGTTTGTATTTGTATAGTTAATCTAAGCACGCAACAAGGAAGCAACTTTAAGTTCATATTATAAACATAATTATTTTAAGAGGACAAAGTTAAAAAAGCACAATCAAACTGAAACTAAATCCTCCGGAATCAGAAGCAGATATAATTGAATCTGCTTATAAAGTTGCCAATTGAAATGGAAGATCTTCATAGCAATCAGCGAACAGGTAAGTTCACTACACAACAAGTAGATTGGTTGACATGCTACGGATTTGGAACACAGAATAGACAAGATATAATATATGTAAGTTTGTCATCAAACCTTCAATTCCGGGCTTGTTAATGTCTTAATAACAAATCTGTCATCATGAGAAAGATAGAAGATACTGCCACTTTTCCCGGGAGAAGGAAGCTCCCTTAGACCATCATCACCACACATGGACATCATGTACTCAGCCGCATCGAGCTTGAACATCTCCCTCAAATTCCTGATAATGTGGTTCCATTAATATGTGCAAATTTATCTAAAATTTACAGTCATATACTTCGTAACTAAGGAAATTGCAGCAAGACATACATGAGAGCTTATGCCTGTGTATATGATTAAAGCACATGCAATAAATATAAAGCAAGGATACACCTTTCGTGAAGCAAGTAAATACTTAGAAAACTGTAATCAGTATGTTCCCTGGAGCAAAACTGCTATGAGAGAATGCAAAGGAAATAAAATCTTGTCTGCTAATAAAAGAGTACATATCCACTAGATTTATAGCATTGATGGGAAGAATCGACAAAACAATTGTTAACTGGAGGTGGTAAAATTACTCACGGTAAAATCTCTGAGCTCGTTTGAACGTCTTGCTTAATTGGAGTCATGCAAGTGCTAGAAGAGAACAATGTGAAGCTCTCTTTTCCCTTCACTGTTTGGAAATACAAATTGTTGCTATGTTAAACACATATTGAACCTAGACAATATTAATCCCCAAGCGAAGTTCTCTTTTCCCTTCAATAATTTGAAAAAATACAAATTTTTGCTAGATTAAACACATATTGAACCTAGACAATATTAACCCTGAGCAATTGATATTACCTGATCCTAGAAAAGGTGGCACTGCCTAAATCTCCAGAAAGGGACAAAAAATTCAGAACTATATAAAATGAAACACTCATTAAATAAATTGACACTAAACAATTAGGGCTCCATACTTTCTTAATGACTGAGTTAATAGAATAGGCTTAAGCTTAGGCCTAGTGGCTATTTGGGACTATATGAAATATAAAATATCTGAGTCTGCATCAAAAACTCTCCCTTAAGTTTGGGTTTATACATTAACCATGAATATTGTGATATTAATGAATTTAATCTCCTTCCTCACACATTATTTGTAATGCCCCTAAATTCTAATCCCCAATTGAATAGCCGGGAGTGCTACTATCTATGTTAATCTGTTACTACGCAGCGGAAAACATAACAATAAACATTTCCAGAAAGCCAAAGCAGCAGAAAATTTAAAACTTTTTCCATGTCTCAAATACACCAAAGCTCTAAATTCTCATAAAATAATAAACATTTCATAAACAACCCAATTTACATATAACATAGAATTGTCTAAAACATTACATACAACTTGCACTTTTAATCTGTTGCCGCCTCTATCCTGTTGTTAGGGGCCATTCATCATTTTCTCTGTAATTAAGACGTGCTGTTGCTGGAGCTAGAGAGGCGTGGCAGATAGTGTTCTTGAAGAGCTGTTTTCTTTCTTCCTCTAGTGGCAGCGCGTGAATGCTCGTCCCACTAGGATTCCATTTCATTCTGCTCTGTAGAGGATGGCTATGAAGAGGTGGTTCTGCAGAATGGAGGAGAGAAGGAAAGGCTTCTTAGGGATTGTGCTGGGTTGTCGCAGCGGTGAA
Organism: Alnus glutinosa; assembly: GCF_958979055.1. Lineage (NCBI taxonomy): Eukaryota > Viridiplantae > Streptophyta > Magnoliopsida > Fagales > Betulaceae > Alnus > Alnus glutinosa. The sequence continues at coordinate 10,772,282 of NC_084896.1, read as the reverse complement.
GGATGCTTTGCAGTCTCAGGGGGTCAAGGATTTTGTCAAATCCTTTCGAGGATTCGAAGGCTTCGATTGTTCAGAAAGGCTGTAATAAGGCTGGTCGCTTCTTGGAGTTGGTGATCTATGCAATGGATGGCTGGAGTGGGTTCATCTTGTTCCCAGAGGGACAAGGAGGGCAGAGCCGGAATAGAGTGGTTGGTGAGTTGTGTAAGGTGATGGTTTTCCTGGAAACCACGTTTGGGTCTTCTCCCAATGGTGTGTTGTCTCCAGTGGAGAAGAAGGATTTGAGTTTGAAGGTTTCCTCTTTAGGGGCCTAGGTGAGGCTTGGCCCATTGTGGGTGGTGCTCTACCGTCATTCGCGGAGGTGGTGAGGTAGAGGCTAGTCGTCCTGTCAAGTTACAAGTTCCGCTAGTTGAGATGCGTGAACTTGATCTTCTCCCGGTGGTGAGACCAGCAAACTCGGAGGTGGCGAGATGGCCCTGGACTACTCTGTGATGGAGAAGAAACCACTGGTTAAGGACTTGCTCCTAAATCCGCTGGGCAAGGAACATCCAGCACGTATTCTCTCTGCCCAAGGCACACCAGGATCAGCGAGGAACATATTCCCTCGTTTGAATCTGTGTACGTGGAGGAATCTTCTAGCAAGGATAATGGGTTGGGTCGTTGGGTCATTGCTGAGTCATTCGTTTGCTTTCGGGATGGGTCTAAAACCCACTTTCAATTTTAAAGCTTTCCATCTGGGCTGGGTTATGGCTTCTTCTTCCCCTTCTGCGATAGTCTCCTCTGCCTCTGCTCTACTTTCTCCACCACCAAAAGCAGTGAGTTTCCCCTTCGGGTACTCGGCGTCTTCTTCCCCTTCTGCGATAGTCTCCTCTGCCTCTGCTCTACTTTCTCCACCGCCAAAAGCAGTGAGTTTCCCCTTCGGGTGCTCATCAGGAGCTGGTCAGAATGTGGTTGTGACAGTTAAGGTAAACTCGAATACTAATGGGTTTTCTTCGGCACCAGCTTTCTCTGAAGTTGGGTCTGATTCCTTCGGTGCCTCTTCTTTCGGGGCACCTCCGTTGGGTGAAAGGTTCCGCTTTTCTCTTCTGGTAATGTCGAAGTGTGGGGCTCCCATCTACCCGTCGGAGTCCAAATAGGTGTTGAGATATCACCGGAGATCGAAGGTAGGCAAAGGTGCTCAGATGGATGCTTCTCTGTTTGATGAAGCTGTAACGGCGATTAGTGCTCCGACGGCGCCGTCTTTGGGTGCTTTTTCAAGCCCTTGGCGGGACCGTGGTCTAGTCCTCGCTAAAGCCAAGTGGGGGAAGTGGTCGAAAAGTCTCCTCCGTCTAGCCTTCTTCGGCGAGGCTTTCTTCTCCCAGGCTTTCCTAAGGTAGCTCCTCATTCTCGCCTAAAGATGGGGCGAAAAGGGCTCCCTCCCTTTTGGGTGGTTGCATTACTCCAATCGCTATAAAGGGTGAGGATTTCAAGTTGGACGGTTTGATCCAATATCAGAAGTAGCCGGTAGGTTTTGACCCGTCTGGGGAGATTGTTGTATGGATCAAGGCGATGAGGTTTGGGATGGGGAGGATGTAGACTCCCCTCACCCTTTGGGTGCCTGTCCTCCCAACATGCCCTTGGATTGAGGGATGGTGATGAGGATGAAGAGTCATCACTTGGATTGAGGGATGCTGATGAGGATGAAGAGCCGTCCTTCGTGATTTTGGATGCCATTGAAGAGGATTTTCATCGGGTAACAAAGGTTGCCCGTCTTAAAACCAAAGGTTTACAGATGGAAGGGTGAGTCCACGGCTCAGTAAGCAAGGTAAGCTGATGCTAGTTTGTGACTAGGTGAACATTTCATTGACAGAGTAACAGTATCATTGAACAATTATAATCATATGACATAAATACGAAAATAAACTTTGCAATAACCATTTTATTTTATTTTTTTTATAAGTAAGAAAAGTTTTATAAAAAAGCGTAAGGCACCCCTAAGTATACAGGAAGTATACATAGAAACAACCAAAATATCCCACAAAAAGAAATCCAAACAAACCCACAGGACCTAAGCCCTTAAACTCAAAACCCACAAGAAGCACTCAAAGCAACAAAACAAAAAAATCTAAACAAACCCACAAGGACCTAGCCCGTAAACATTTTATCATTTTACTAAAAACATTTTATTACCTTGCGGTAAGCACTTATCCATTTACTGTGAACAGCTCTTTACTATACCGTAAACATTTCTTCATCTCTTTGTTTAACCCCCAGAGACAAGGTTGTGTGTCCTATACATCCCCTTTCGGCATAGGACTGGTCTCATACATTCCCTCTCTTCAAAACCCTATAATTGCCTAGCCATGCTACGGCTAGTGTATGCATCCACCAGATGAGGCCACACCTTCACGTAAACGTTCTTCAGTGTGTTGTACAATATCCCTTAGTTCGGTACCAACTAACTTTATTCTTTTACATTAACCTAATCATTTCACTTACACATTTTACTTAGTCATACATACGATAACATTTTCTGTAAATAACATAGTAAAACAGTTGATTGCAACATAGCATGCATCATTTTGAAATAAGCAACTGTGAAGTCAATTCACATCACACTTTCTATGAGTAAAACAATTTTGTACATTTCATATGGTCAATGCTAAAAAGTAACTTGGGGTTTTCCTTTAAAATATTGCATAATTTTGTGTACTTCAACATCCATAAAAATGCTAGCACAAACGTAACTTGCTTACTTCAAGCACTTGCATTCCTTTTAGTACTTACACCCTGGGGTTTCATTCCACCAATTACAATCAATTTCTTTTAAATGCTTTATCAAAGTCATAACTCAAAACCTATTGTCACATGACATAATTTCCTTAGACCATAATTACCTTTACTCTCTTTAACTAAATTTCTCCATTGTCAAAACCCTACCCGACATCAACCCAATGTCTGAATAACTAACAACTGAACAACCCTATTAATCCATCATTCTCATTTCCATTCTCATGCAGCATTTCTCATCTTTCTCAAAACTAGGGTTAAACTCCCAAAAATTAACCTTGTCCTTCTTTACTTATTTCCTTCGGCCTTAAAACATCTCTTTACACCACTAGGATTAAATCTAATTCTCCAAACCTTTAAAATACTTAACCTCTTTACACGACTAGGATTAAATCTAATTCTCCAAACCTTTAAAATACTTAACCTCTTTTGCATTTCAAATTATTGCACCAAAACCTTAATTTATATACCATTCACTAAATACGATTAAAAGCCTATTTAAATTATTTTATAACATCAAGTACCTATAATCCTTATTTTCTAGTGCCTTAGGACTATTTTGGGCCATATATTAAAATCCCTTAAGTCCATCATTTTTAGTTGAACACCATAGGCACGATCGATCAAACATCTATCAAGGGATCAATCCAATCGTTTTGTATCAAGTTTGATCGAACCATTCTAAATCTGGTTTGAACGATCGGACGACGATCAAAGGAGCAATCAAACCGTTTTATTTTTGGTTCGATCAATCGAACCAGACCTGAACCACTTTTAACTCTCATTCGCACGATTATCTCCCCTCTCACACCACTTTCGTTCCTTTCTCCTCTTCCCCACAACCAAAACTCACTTAAACATCCAAAGCCCAAAGTTATCACAACTAAAAACAACTACCCAAACATCATTTCAAAATTAAAATCTCACCCTTCAACCCAAAACTTCAACAATTATTTCTCACATTTCTTTTCTCCATTTCTCATGCACAACAACACACACACACACCATATTAGATCGACCCATTCACTAGACAACCCATCTCCAAACCAACTACAAAAGCCATGCTCATAAGAATCCAACACAAGATCAAACTTCAAACACAATGAGCATCTCAAAAAATCTTTGACAAGAGTTCAAAAGAGATTTTTACCTTCCTTGAGTTCTAGGCTTGGCCGACTACTCCTTGTGAGCTCTCGATCCTTCTCCCATTCTCTCCCCACTCTCTCTTTCTCTCTCTAAAAAGGGGGTATGACCGAGATGAACAAAGGCTCCCCTCTTAGATATTTTTCTTTTTGTAACCCTAAGGAGTTGGCTCAAGTGATAAGGGTCTTGGTCTTTGTGGTATCCCCATCAGGTCTAAGGTTCGAATCCCCTTGAGTACAAACAATTCCTTGTGACTACTCCCGCCGGCGAAGTCTGAGTCTTACTCAATCTGTGCGGAATGGGCACTTTGCACGGATCCAAATTTTGCCTGACAGGGGCGGGGTACATGAAGTGTCCCTACTTTGGAAGGGTTCCTTGTCATAAAAAAAAAAAAATATATATATATATATATCTTTTTGTGCTTCTCTTTCACGATTCTCCTTCGATTCAATCGATCTAAGTCTGTCAGATCACACTATTAAATGCCTATCTTTTCTCGCCCAGTGACGTCACACCACTTCGATCATCGTAGGTTCGATCAATCGAAGTCAGCCCCTTTTTTCTTTTATTTATTTTCATTATTCATCTTATCTCTTAATTATCTAATACCCAAAACAGACTTTCGAAAATCCCCATTAGTCCAAACAAAATTCTTTAACACTTCTAAACCTTTCTCAATAAAATTCGAAGCCTAGAATAAAGTCCTCAATCAATTGTTCCAAATAATCCCATAATTTGATCACGAATCCTGAACAAGTAGAATTAAAGCCTATAAAATAGCGTACACTCAAATAAAAATTAGCACAGTAATATCAAATATTTGTTTTTTCCGGAGGGAAATGTGAAGGGCTTTTTAGACTTTATGGCTCAAATTGATGCGGAGCAGCGTCAAGGGTCTCCAGTCTCCACTTCTAAGTTTAAAGGGAGTCGTGAAGTTGAGAACTTAGAGTGCACGATTAATTATGAGGCCAAGGGTTTTGGTTCTAGCCAGGGCAAGGCAAGAGGGCCACTAATGTGATGTAATAGTCTAAGGGTTTGTGGGCAAGTTTTGTTGGGATGTTTGGATTTCTTCTTGTTTTTGGGTTTTGCGGGTGTTTTTCCTCTCTTCCCTCTTTTTTCTATTTTGGTGTCATTTTTGTAAACTTCATGTATGCTTAGGGACACCTTTACATTTTTTATGAACTTCTTTGCTTACTTATCAAAAAAAATATTTGTTTTTTCCAAAATATTATAAATTCCACTTGCCTTGATAATAAATCATTCATCGGACTTTTCCGAAAATAATTCCAAAAGGATAATTTACCAAAATTAATATTTTATTTATAAAATGTCAAACGTCCTCCTTATCCTTGAATTTAAAATGCCTAAATCTCAAAGAGTAAAAATCCTGGGTGTTACATTATTGAAGGTGACCCTTGCTCTATAAATCTCAAATACAATTTTCTTGTTCATTAGCATGTGTTGTAAAGTAACCAGGCATAACATATCCTTTTCCTCATAATGTAACTGTTTTTCAAGAAACGTAATACTTAGACCTTAAAAAAGAAAGGAACAACCCAAAAGAAGAAAAACTATTTACAACATCCCACAAAGCACACAATAATTTAACTTTGGTAAGATTGCTTTTTAAATCCAAATTTCACTCTAAGAACACTAGCAACAGCTTCCCTATAACCTATTCCCTTCCTTAAATATAGGGAAAAACTCAAAAACAAAACCACAAAAAGTCATCTGCAACAGCTTCTCTATTGCACCCCTAAACATTGAGAATGCTACAGTGCTACCCAATACAATGGGTAGCACTTTAGCTTCCCTATACATTAGTTTAACACAAATATCTCTCTCCTCTCTCCTCTCTCCTCTCTCATCTTTTTGCCTTTCATTGGGTATTGTGTTGGGACTTTGTAAAAAATGTGAGGATAGATAGGGAACTTGTATCTTGTAAATAAATAATATTTTAATAGTATAGAGAAAGATAAGGAAAACTATTGTGAGGTGTAATTTGGATAGGGAAGCAAAAAGTAATTTTGTTCCCTAAATTTAGAGAAAATCAAAGGAAAGTTGTTAATGCTCTAATGGATAATTCTTCTATGAATAATTCCTCAAACATTATCCTCAGTTGCGTATAAGTGCATAAAAAATAGCAATCTCATCACAAATTTCCCATGCTACTGACGCACTCATATTAACTAAATCATTTTCAAACCAAATTTCCTATAAGAAAAAGACCTTGCTTATTAATAAATAAAACCACACCCTTGCCCAAACTAAATTCGCCAGTTGTCAGGAGTATTATTTTCGATAAGTAGTTGTCAAGAGTATTCTTATTGCTCACAAAATACAAAATAATTTCATACAGACAAAAAGGACGGGCAGTGGACAATCCAGGCACCAAAATGGCGTACAACTAACAAAGTCAGCTTGTGAAACTAGTAATAAAATGGAATTTAAAGAAACTCAAACAACCTCAATCATGGGGGGCAGTGAATATGTGTGACCTTTCAAGTTATTATTTGAACATTCCTATAGTTGAAATCTATCCTTTTCAGTCTCCCCACATTGTACGCAAAATAATTAGTTTTAGGGGTAATTACATTTTCCCCCCATGAACTATCGGCCATTGTCAACATGCCACCACAAATTGACACCTCGATCAAAAGAAAGCATACAACTACCATTAAAAAGACTCAAATACCCTAACTCAAGTTTCAAATTTACATATAATACCTTAAAATTAAACAATTAAAAAAAATAAAAAAGGAAAAGAGAGGTGGTGGTAGCCACCCCCTTAGGGGAGGGGGTGGCCTACGAGCCACGCCCAAAGGTGGCGCCAGCAACCTCTGGGGGTGGCGGCGATCTGGGAGTGGCCGCGAGCTACCCCAAATCCAAGCCGAGGGTGGCTCGCAGCCACTCCTAGCCAATGGGGTGGCCGCGTGCCCACCCCGATGCAAGCCGGGGTGACCGCGAGCCACCCCTAGAGGTGGCTAGCGGCCACCCCCTCTATTTTTCCTTTTTTTTTTCTTTTTTTTATATAAAAAATAATAATAATAATAATAATAATAGTAATAATGATTAAATTAATGTTACCTATCAAAAAAATAATAATAATGATTAAATTACTGTTTGAGGGTATTTCTGTCTTTAAACAAAATTTAACGTTTAAAAATCGAATGTTCCGTCTAATTTAACGAGATTCCCTAACGGAATGGGGGTAAAGGTACAAAAATGGTAGTTGCATGTTCTCTTTTGGTCGAAGTATCAATTCGCGGTGGTATATTGACAATGGCCAATAGTTCATAGGAGAAAAAGGTAATTACCCCTTAGTTTTACTACTTAAATAACATTTGTAACATTATGTGCATTCTATAACTCAAGCAGCAGCCATCTTAGTTTGACAATGGCCATCTTAGTTTGAGTGCTTTTACTTATGTAGAATTTTTAAATTTATTCTCTGTTCGTCCCTGTTAGGGGTTCTCTTGTATACTTCCCGTGTATAAGGGTTGCGCCCCTTTGCGTTTTTTTATATAATTGCAATTACTTATCAAAAAAAAATAATAATAACTCAAGCAGCAGCCAACATCATAAATTAAGTCAAAGCATCTACTTCTTTTGACCATATCAAGAATTATCTTCCACCTAGTTGCGATTCACTTTCAGATACTAGGAGCTTTCCCGCTTTGGACTACTCGGCAGAATTTCTACGAAAGTGGGAAGTCAGATTGGTATCAAAGAACTCTTTCTTGTCCCTCATCTCCTTCCTTCTATACATTTCACCAAATTGTGATTAGTGCTCCATCCATCTACCCAAGGGTGATCAATGGTGTATTGTCACCATACTTAAAACAGCATTCTTAAATGTAGAATCTAAGTCATTCCAATTATTAGAAATGCACCAATAGTGGTTTCAATTTCTTGTTAACTTAGTAAAGGTCATAAAACACTCAACAATTATAAAAGTAAGATAATAATTTCCACAGTTTGCAGCCCTTTTGGGATCTAAACAACAAGATGCATATTTAAGTACCCCTTAACCAAAAGATTCAATTAAGCAACAACTATGCATAAGATTGATGGATACCTGAAGACCATTGGGCAATAGTCTTTCCAATAGAAATCAATAGAATGGTGTGGAGGTGTAAACTGGGAACCCTTGCTGGGAAAATACATCCTTATTCTAGCTTGACGACCAAAATCAGAAGATCGCACTTCACGCATGGGCACTGGTGTAATCTTGCCAACAGTGTATCTGTGAACAAAATTAACCAAAATTAAATATTGAACAACTGTGATAGGCAAGAATATAAGAATCAATTAACAGAAAAAAAAAAAAAAAAAAAAAAAAAAAAAAAAAACCAGTAAATGCCAGCAAAAACATACAATGGAAAAACCAAAAAAGAGAAGAACAATATGTTAAATCATTAATTATTCTAAAAACTTAAACTAATAGAAAATGATGAACTTAATCATTTAATTAATATTCTAACATTCCTCTTCACATATGAGCTCAAACTCGTCATCAATAAGTGAGGCCTAACACGTGGAATATTTAATGAAATGGGAGGTGAACTATAGAATAAGGGTTCAAAGTCATAACCTCTGGTCTGATATCAAGTTAAATCACCAATTAATCCAAAAACTTAAGTTAATAGAAAATTATGAACTCAATCATTCAATCAATATTCTAACACAATATATCAAGCAATCATACCAAAAGACCAGCTTGGTAAGAGTGCAAACTAATATAGAATGATCATTCATATATCTTGAAACTTATAATGATTGACAAGAATTCTAACTTCAAATTTACAATTTGCATACACAGTAGTAACGTACACACTTCATAATATACACTTTTTTTCAAATAATAAAAGATTCATTGACAGATAAAAGATAGAACTTAGATTTCTAAGTGCAGGGTCTCAATTGGTTTACCTTATACCAAGTTGCAGATTAAGCATTAAATAATAGCTCTGATTTCCTTTGAAAAAATCCAGACATGAGCTCCTTGTTGTTTCTTTCACATTAAACTTTTTATGCTGTTTAGTTTTGCGAGATGACTCTGTATATTTCCTAATTCTCTCTTTGGTTAAAACTCCTTGCATGTATTCCCGTTCATAAAATAGAGTGCTGTTATCTTGTGCCTCATGTTGATCTTCATCAAAGATGTAGGATGACATGCCTGAAGATTCATGACATCTAAAGTGCCTGGCAGGATCACAGAGACTCCAATTTTCTTCTAACAATGACGCCTTATGTGAAATTCGACCTGTATTTCTTAAAGTTCCATCAACAAGAATCTTCTCAGAAAGACTGCGCTTGACACTTGGTCTTGGACCACTACCTTCCTCTGAGTTCAATGACGAACTATTAGACAAAAAACATTTTCCGTCATCATCTCTGAGAGAGTCACACCACTTATTTAGAGTTGGATGTTTACATCCAGCAGGATAGAATGTTCCTTTTCCATCTTTTAGGCCCCTACTCCACTTTCCAACATAATATCCCCCACCAGAAAACCTATAAATTCCAGACCCATGTCTAACCCCATTTAACCAAAATCCGTCATAAAGATCACCATTTACCCATTTCATAACCCCTCTACCACACATTTTACCACCTTTCCAATTCCCGATATATGTGTCTCCACCATTCCAGCAATACCTGCCACAACCTTCAGGTACTCCTTCCTTCCATGAACCTTCATATGTATCAGAATTAAAATACTGCTTTCTTCCAATTCCATGCTGAACATTCATTCTCCACGCTCCACTGTAAACAGTGCCATCAGGTTGAGTAAAGGTGCCAAAACCATGAAGGTGACCCCCAGAGAAATCACCCTCATATTTTGCCCTTGATGTCCAAATGATCTGTCCTTTCCCTGTCATTTTTCCAAGTTCCCAATCACCTTCGTAAATTGTTTCATCTGACCATGTATATCTACCCTTGCCATTGGGCAGTACTCCCTTAAAATTACCACTATAGATGTCTCCATTTGGAAAGGCCTTGTCACTAAGTCTTAACAAATAAAAAATACAAACACATTTAAACCAAAACTCCATCAGCTCTAAAAATCAAAAATTGTACATAAGAAGCATGATTTCATTTATTCACAGCCAGACATTCTTACTTTGGAAAAGTGAGAGAGGCACAAAGGGAGAGAGAGGGATGGAGAGAACAAGATCTATCAAGGAGAAATTATTACCTTTCAGTGTACTCCATGACCAGGGTATGATAAGTGATTTAGCTGATCTGGATGCCTTTCACAGGCCTAACCTCAGATACATTTCTCAACTTTAAATGTCATTTGAGCACTGTGAGAAGGAAATTCGTCTTTCAGCTTCACTGCCTAATTAAGGCCATCATGTCTAGTTAGGGACGCTGAACAAACAAGGCAGTTCTGGCTTAGTATTAGTCAAGCAGGCACATCAAAGAACAACATGGCAATTAAGACAATAAAGCTTCCATTCTCCCATGTTGCAAAAGAAAAAATTCACTGCTATACAGTTCTATTATTGTCAGTTTTTCTTTTTTTTTCTTTTCAAAAATTTGGTTGCTTCAAAGACCTCAAGAACTAAAATTCATGGTCCAATCATGCATTTTGATCATAATAGTTGGCAATCATGTTGATTCTGTTTCCATACCATTATATTGCTTCTTAGGTGCATTCTTTAGCATAAAAAGAAAACAAAGTGCAGTTTGTATAATGCTTGTTTTTATGCATCCCAACCTTCACCTAAAACAAGTATGGACAAACATTTCTAGTCTAAACAAGTAAAGAAAGGATAGGCACGCCACATAAAGTCGTCACCTACCACAGTATCTAAAATTTAACAGTTAGCAGGTCCCACCGTAGCAGATAGTTTTGCCAGGTGAGAACCAAGATGACAACTGCATAAGTTTATAGAGAGCCTCTACAAACTAAACAGCCAGTCAAATCTTTCAAACCAAAAGGTTTTAATGGCACGAATCATATTCACCGGCAGCTAAGCACACTCTCTTTCATGATTAGTTTGAGCCATGGAAATAGAAAGGTCCTTCTGAGTAATGTTAATAAGCAGAATCTCCTGCATCTTCTTAATTTCAAATCCAAAATTCCACTTATAGCAAATTAGGATTTTAGTGAAACTATCAACCACCCCTCCAAAATTCTCTGCCTAAAGCATAATGCACCATCTAATTGGAGCCATTGTAGGCCACCTACGCTTTTAATACATTTCATCTTAAATGTTGATTAACAAATTAACCTATGATTGACTACGACCACATCTTATCATTCATTCAACAGTCTTTCTCGCACAAACAATATCAAAAGTCCTCTCCACAATAATACAACACCTAATGCTTGTATTCACTCAATCCCTCCAAAACACATACAAACGTATGTTATAAGACAAATTGATGACTTTATCCACCTCAACTAGCAAAAACTATCCAAATAATTTTTTTAAGAACAAAAAAAATGAAGCTCTTGTAATCAGCATCATCAGAATTTTATTAGAATAATTGTCCATTCCCAATTTGGCACAACAAATAAATAAATAAATAAAATCTGTATATAGAAATTTCAGTGACCTCATATAGAGTGATGAATTCACAGTTGCACTTGATAAGGAGAATCAACTTGATCAAGAAAGTACACACTTGAACCAAAACAATAAAATACAATGATTTTAAATGAGAAAACATAAAGCTCGCCTGAGGTAGATCTCCAAAGCTAAGCTCAAACGAAAGAAGAATCTCTGAGATGAGCTAAACTTCAAGTGAAATAAGGAGAAACCCACTTAATAATTCAGACCGAAAGAGCCAGAAACCCATAGATGATTCGCTTTATCAAAATTCCAAGCCCACCTCTGCTCCAATCAGAAAAATCAAAAACTATAAAATGAAAAATAGAAAGTAGCATTAAATTCAAGCCGACCATGTCCCACCAGATCCTGTATGCTCGAAGTGACACTGCACCCCTCTCTCTCTCTCTCTCTCTCCAACTTTTTCTAGTTCTAAATTTTGGGTTTTGTTTAGTTGCTCATGGTGTCATGCATGAATGTTCTGTTTCGATCCTTCACGCTCCTGGGGAGAACGACAACGACTACACATCTACTGTACATAATGACAGAATCTCGACACGTTTCAGACACACCCATGAGGCCCTCCGTGGGACCCATGTGGTGGAGTAGAGAAAACCTCTGTACTTGAGCTGTACCTGATTCAGTCTGGCTGAACTATTCGCCACGAAAGGCATAACCGCATAAAGGCGTGGTGGGAGGCTCACGCCTGCAGCCAGCGGCAGGGATGGCAGTCATGGCACTGTGAATTAGAATAAAAATCGGTCCCTCCGCGAATTTTTTGTTCACTTTTTATAACTTCCACAGTCTTCCACTAACATCAACCTTTTCACCGGATAATATTAAAATATTATTTTTTTTATTGTATTTTTAAAAAACTTGAAATTTTATTATTTTTCTAAAAACAAATGAAAATATCAAAATAGGAGTTTGGCCGGGAGTGGCACGCGGCCAACCCAAGGCCTGGGCTAGCTTTCGAGACATCCTGAAAGGGAGATAAGGGTGGCCCGAAAGCCACTCCCAAGGGCAAAGGGGTGGCACACATCTAAGGGTAGCTGTGTGCCACCCTCCTCCCCAAGGAGAGCTGGTAGCCACTCCAAACCCCAATTTTCATTTTTTTAAATAAAAAATAATTAAATTTCAAGTTTTTAAATAATAAAATAAAAAATAGTATTTTTAGATGATGTAGTGAAAAGGCTAACGTGACATTAACAAAAGTTACAAAAATAGACGAAAAATTCTTGGAGGGACCAATTTCAAATCTACAAAAAACTTAAGTAGAAAAAATTAATTTTTAAAAAATGAGTAAATGATTTCAAATCGCGCGTTTACCTAATGATATAACATAGATTTTTCGTATATTTAATGCTACCATAAATAATTATGACAGCTTATTATTAATTTTTATTTTTATCGTTATATCATATTAATTGTATGATAATCATATAACATTCTATTAAATAACATTGTACGTAATATTATTTAGTTAACTCAAGTACAATTGTCATATAATTTGACAATGCGATAATAAAAATTAAAGAAATGATATATATACATTTTCTACACATTTCCATACAGGTAAGTTTCAAATTCACTGTTAAATGTATGTGTCTTATAAATTAATAGTGAATTTGAAAATAAAATGTGTAAAAAATATATTTATATCATTTCTTTTTTTCTTTTTTTTTTTGAACACCGAATAACATTCCATTAACTGAAGAACCAATACAGCATAGAGACCAAATAGTCTCTAAGAGAAGCAGTGGAAATAAAAAAAAGGCAGATCTTCAACCCAACAAAAGAATAGACATTTTGAGGAAGCCTTTCTAGCTAAAATATGGGTAGCTTCATCAGCTTCTCTACAACAATAAGCCCACTTACAAACAGAAAAACAAGAAGCTTTTTATCTAATTACTAGCAAAAAAATGCCCAATTCGGTCTTGATGACTCTCTGGAACACTCAGCCCCTTAATGATCTGCAAAGAATCCCCTCCACTTACAATTTTAGCAAGGCCCATATCAAGACAAAAATCTAATGTAAGGAGAGCAGCCATGGCCTCTGCCAATAACGAATCGGCCTGAGCTTTACAAACACAACATTTAGCCCCCATAACAAAACCCTCCTCATTCCTTATAACATAGCCCAAACCAATCACACCAGCATTTACATTTACAAAAGCATCCCAATTTACCTTCAAAAAACCAACATCAGGAAGTTTCCAAACTTTACATCCAATTAAACTTTGAACAACAGGAGCCCTTAACAAAGACTCCTTCCAGTTGAAATTTCTAAAGTCTTCAATCAATTTAGAAGCTTCTTTGAATACCATCATTGGGAAAAAAAAAACTGCTCCTCAAAAATCAGCTTGTTCCTTCTCAACCAAATTCTATAAAAGACAGCCACTGTTAAACTCAACAAATCATCATTTAGTCTATTATATAAGTAAGAAACAAGTTCTACCATACCAGAAAAAATGGAAGGGCACTTCTGAATCAAAATAGGACCACAACCCTAACACATCTTGAGCCCCAAGGCAATTTCATAAAGTATGGACAATATGTAATATATTATTCCTTTTTGGTTGTGGCATTTATATCACATTTACGGTATTTACTATGTTTATTATTTTTTCAATAAACATATACGGCATTATGGATATTTCCATTAATTTAGATTACCGTAAATATGGAATCGGTATTATGGTTATTTCTATTAATTTAGATTACCGTAAATATGGAATCGGTTAATTGATTTTAAAATCAATTAACGATATTGTTTCCTTGATGGAAGGAAACAAATACGGTGTTTACCATTTTGAGGGTCCCTAACCTAGCCTATAAATAGAGTGCCTGTGTACACCATCAGTACAGCCATCAAGCAATAGGCATAAGTTAGAAGATCCCTCAAATAATCTTTCTTGTTCTTCAGATGGATCGTGGAGACGCTTGAGCAAACATGGCTAGAGGTAAGCCTGAATCCTGTTTATTCGTTTTCCGCTGCGCATGTTAGATTAAATAATATGTTGATTATTTCTAACATGTGGTATCAGAGCCAGCCTCTATGCTATTTTGCTTAGCATATAATTTTACTATGTGTTATCAATATTGAATCAAGTATTTTTTATTTGTTATCAATATTGAATCAAGTATATTCTATTTGGTATTGTTCACTTCTGTTTGTCAATATTGTTTGAGTAATATTTCGTCTTTTGTGACATGATAGAAACGCATTAGCGATTATTTTGTGAATATTTGTTGTTCACGTACTGTTTGTGAAAACCCATAAATTTGATAAAACTATTTTTTGTTTTATCACTATTCTGTGTATTATGATATACTGCCTAATTTTGAGTTGTTGTAATTTTGATATGGGTATTTTCATAAAGGGGTGGCGGCGCAGGGTTCTTATTTTTCCGGGTCATAAAGCGGGTTAATGGGTTAGGGTTTGTTTGATTTCGGGTCTTGGGGTTTTTCGGGCTGGGACTTAATTTCAGGGCCTGGGCCACCGGGTATGATTTCGACCTGTAAAGGAATAAGGTCCGAGTCGGGTATTGAATATATGGCTTGGGTTTAAACCCATTTGCCCACCCGGTTTTTAAGTGGGTTGACCCATTCGGGTCAGCCCAATCCAGAAACCCAATAGGCCCTATCCGGTTATTAAAAAAAAAAAAAAGGGCCCATTTAAGTGGGTTTGACCCAGCCCTATAAAGAGATCCACTAGCCCATTGCAACAACCCATCAAGTTTTTTTTTAAAAGGGGAACTTAGGCCTTATGGTGTTTAAAACTTGGGTTCACCAAGTGTAAATGGCCTTGGCCACCTACTAAACCATTGGGTCATGTTTTTTATTATATCCTCATATTGCAGTTTTATTCCACTTATTATTTACAGTGTTGTATTTTAAGATTATTGTTTCTTTAATACATATATTGAGGAATATATATTTTAAATTTATATTGTTTAAATATAAATTGCTTGATGCCTAGACCTAAGAATAATTAACAATACCATATATACTGGTGTGTTTACAGTAATATCTAAGAATGCAATGTCGGGGAAAGTTCTGGCAAGGAAAGTCTTGGGATTTAAGTGTGTCCGGTGTGACCCCCCTCACTTTCCTGGGAGCTCATCTGCTTGCACCTTGGAAAATGCTGTTTACCCCATTTAGGTATTGGTTTGTTATATTCCTGGGGCTATTAAGGGGGCATCTATAAAGTTGTTAGATGTTAATGAAGTCGCAATTATCATAATGATTTTGGGGAGCCACAGCATCCCAAATTTGGATGATAATTGCATCAAGATTACACACACGTAATTAACGTTATAATTTTTGGGGAGCCACAGCATCTCGTTTTTTAAAGATAATTACATCAGGATTATACATAAGAACATCATAAAGAATTTTGTTAGATGTTCATAAATTACAGAGTGATTATTATGATTTTGAGAGAGCCACAGCATCTCGATTTTATAATAATTGCATAAGGATCGTACACATGAACTTCATATAGAAAAATTAACATCGTCTTGTAATTAATTCATAAATTTAATTACTTATCCCCACAGGGAAGTTTTTATTTTTATGACTTAATTAGAATAAGATAACAAATTTAGTATTAAAAGTAAAATTTCTTTCGGTTGCCCAAAGGTACGAAGAATTTTATTTATTAATATTTAAATTTGCTTTAGTCTTATTAATAAAGAGTAAATTTCATGCGTGATGCAACCTTTGCCCACAGGTAGGTTGAAATTTACTATTTAAATTGGCATTGGCTAATTTAAAATAAAGTTAATTCATAGCATTAAAGTATTTATTTTAATTTTGGGTTATTGCAGCTATTCCTGTTACTCTACCTTTTGGTGGTTTTATATTCCAATACATTATGATAATATTTTTCTGACTGGAAAAATGATTGATATGCTTTTTCATTTGGGGTGTTAAAAATTTTGGTGCTCCGTGTGGACAAACCACCTACTCCCGCGGAATTAAGTACGCCACGTGAGATTATTAAGCATGAACGGTGGGAGTGATTTAATCACTTAAGTTAGAAATCTCATGTCACTAAAGTCATCAGGGATTTATTCCTGAATGTTTTAAAGCCAAAGTTTTATAAAGGTTGTTTATGAACATTTAGTAAGTTCAAACAAAACTTGGCCAGCACCCTAATAGAAAAAGCTTTAAAGACAAACCTTTTACAGTTTCTGAAGTGTTTATAATCCCATTATGGGAATGAAGGATATTATAGATTAGCTTAAGTCCCTAAAGATTGAGATTTTTTGAGTCATTGTTGGTCTATTTCATTTTTTGAATTCTCTCTTCTAAGTGTAGAATTTTATCTTGTAACACACATAAGGATAAATGATTAGTAAATAAACTTCTAACCATGTGTGTTCAAGGGTATGAGAGAATTTATAAAGTGTTCACATGATTACTCATGTCAAGGGAAGGACCAATAAATGCAATCATGTCCAACACTTAAAGCATGAGAATAAGGTGCCAATAAAGTATTATGGCAATCAAGATATCTATTTCTCATGAAATAAGGAAAATTGAGGGCATATAAAGAAAGATTGCATGAAGTATAAGAAATGACCTAAAATAAAGATAATCTCATATATCTAGTATGTCGTGAATCTCCTTTAGTGACTCATTCAAATATATTGTGGATTGATTATGGTTTATCAATCCACGTTGTCAACACAAATGCAGAGTCTTTTTAAAATGAATAACACGTGTTTATAATTTGAGCTTGTTGGGATCTATAGGTTAATTTTAAAATTCAGTCATAATTTTGACCTCAAAAATGATTTATATTCCATAATTTTTTTAGAAATTTATTTTCTAGTTTGGCTTGTTGAAAATTTCAATTTTATTTTAAACTTGAAGTTTTTCTTATCTTTGGTGGAATATTGGTTGAGGTTTATTTAAAGTCTATTTAAAATTGATCTACGTCCCAAATTTTGAAACAAAATTATTTGTTTATTTCTGCATAGTGATGTTGACGTAAAGTAGAGTCTTTGAGAATTTAAAATGCTCTGGTTATGGCTTTGGAGATTGAAATATATCTCCATACAATAAATAAAAGTCGGTAATTTACTGACTTTGGTTCTTGTGTGGGCTGCATAAGGGAAAGCATACCAACAAGACCACTAGAGGTGCCAAAGAGAGCATTTTGAGATTCTTGAGATCATGTACATTGAAAGGTGTTGACCTTTTCATACTCATTGCCTAAATGGTCAGAGATATTTTTTATCTCTTTTAGTGATGACCATATAAAGTTTATGTATCTCTATCTTCTAAATATTAAAGCTGGGGTATTGAATGCTTTCAACCTATAAGGAAGAAGAAGAGAAACAATATGAAGATCATAAGATCTAATATAGGCATAGAGTATTAAGGTAGGTACACACAAAGGAGAAATGATCAGTAATACTAATCTGCTATTGCCCTTATAAAGTAAAGCTTTGAAGACCATTGTGTATATGTTAAACAGGATTCCATCTAAGGTTGTCTTTAAGACACCTTTTAAAGTATGAAATAAATGGAAGCCAAGTTTAAATTATTTACACATATAAGGTTGCCTTGCTAAAGAGAGGATTTATAATCCTCGCCTTAGGAAATTAGATTCAAGGACAACCAGTAGATCTTTTATAAGCTATTTAGTAAACTTTAAAGGGTTTTAATGTTTTATTATCCTTCATATAATCCTAGGATTGTTGATTATAAAATTTCTAGAGGATGCAGAACCTAGTGGGAGTGCTCATTCACATAAATTGGAATTTGAGGAAGCACTAGAGTTGGCCAAATCTCCTCCTCATAGAGGATGATTGATTGTATTCAGGGAAAATCATATTGATTATCCTGAGCCACAATCATTTCTAGAACAACCAACTCATACAGAACAGGTTCAAAAGTCTATTCTCCCATTGCAAAAACGCAGAGGAAGTAGAATTAAGAAAATCCTATAGAATAAGGAGATCAACAATTCTTAGTGATCATGTTGTATATCTCCCAGAGTCTGATGTTGACATTGGACATAAAGATGATCCAAATTTGTTTTCACATGCTATGAGTGGAGAAAACTCCACATTGAGATTCAGTGCCATGAAGTAAGAGATAAGTCCATTGCTAAAAGGTCAAGCTAAACTCGTAGCCAATGGTTTTACTCATAAAGGAAGGCATTGATTATCGTGAAACATTCTCTCCAGTGTCTAAGAATGGTTAATCAAGATAATCATAGCATTAGTAGCTCATTTTTATCTAGAGCTACATCAAGTGGATGCGAAAACAACTTTTCTAAATGAGGATCTTAAAGATGAGGTTTACATGAAACAATTAAAAGGTTTTATAAATAACAGTCAGAAAAGCTTGCAAAATTAAAGAATTCTATTTATGGGCTGTGATAGATCTCTCAATGGTAAGATACTTCTTACAAGGTTATTGTTTATAGAAAACCTTGTTGATTAGTATATATACCTTAAGGTCAGTGGGAGTACAGTAATCTTTATAGTCCTATATTTGCAAGTGATGATTTAGGTTTGCTACATAAAGTTCACAAAAACTTTGAAATGAAGGATTTGGGTGAAACCTCTTATGTCTTTTGACATAGAGATTCACAGAGACATAAAGAATATTAACATTGTCTCGGAAGGCCTACATTGAAAAAAGTTTTAGAAAAAATTTAGAATGAAGGATTTGCACCTTCAGTAGCAATTAAGAGGGACTAATTAAATACAGATTAATGTCCTAAAAGGTATTGGAATAAGGGCAGATGAAAAGTTTTAAGCGTCTGCATTATACATAACCATATGACTGACAATAAGTATATTGAGTCAATAAAGTGCTGCAAATAAAGCCTTGCGGTATATGCAAGGAACCAAGAAGAACAACTTAACCTAAGGATACACTTTCCATTTGAAGGTGGTTAGTTGTTCAGATTTGAGTTTGTTGATTGTGTAGATAGTAGAAAGTCTACTCTAAGGTATATATCTTTTTATTGAAGGATATATCCTAGAGATGCAGTTTGCAGACTATAGTTGCTACGTCTACCAAGAAAGCTAAAAGTCTAGCGTGCTATGAATTTGGTACACAGGCATGATGGTTGAGACATTTGTTGAAAATCTCAATCTTGTCGATTTTACAGTTAGACCATAAAGATACTTTGCGGTAATTCTACTATAATCTTCTTTTATAAGAATAAAGAGTAGAAGCAGAAATAAATCGACATTAAGTATCTCAGTACGAGAGATAACATTAAGAGACATAAAGGGTCTATTGAGCATATAAGTACTGAATTAATGATTGCGGATCCCATGACTTAAAGTTTACCGGTAAAGAAAGAATAAAGTCATGCGGAATATATGAGACTCATTAATTCATTTTCGCTTGGTTTGTCTCTTTTTGGTCTATAGACATAAAGTTATTGTAATAAAGATTTTTTGTGCACATTTGTTATTTTATCCATGAGGATAAATAAAGTTGGACCCGAATGACTTATAGGAAGTTCATTCATAAAGCTTGATTATCCATAAGGTACTCATGTAAGGAGTGTTTTACATCGTGATACATGGAAGGGACGACCTAATTTTATAATGGTTTTACCGCCATGATTCGTGTGAAACATTTCTTAACTGAGTTGGAGGATTCCATAAAAGATTGGCCAAAACTAAAGAACCTAATACCATATGGTCATGTGTTATAAAGTCCAAGTGGGAGAATGTAATATATTATTCCTTTTTGGTTGTGGCATTTATATCACATTTACGGTATTTACTATGTTTATTATTTTTTCAATAAACATATACGGCATTATGGATATTTCCATTAATTTAGATTACCGTAAATATGGAATCGGTATTATGGTTATTTCTATTAATTTAGATTACCGTAAATATGGAATCGGTTAATTGATTTTAAAATCAATTAACGATATTGTTTCCTTGATGGAAGGAAACAAATACGGTGTTTACCATTTTGTATTTGTTTCCTTCCATCAAGGGGTCCCTAACCTAGCCTATAAATAGAGTGCCTGTGTACACCATCAGTACAGCCATCAAGCAATAGGCATAGGTTAGAAGATCCCTCAAATAATCTTTCTTGTTCTTCAGATGGATCGTGGAGATGCTTGAGCAAACATGGCTAGAGGTAAGCCTGAATCCTGTTTATTTGTTTTCCGCTGCGCATGTTAGATTAAATAATATGTTGATTATTTCTAACACAATAGACTCTTCTACTAAATTACAGGAAGGGCAGAGAGCATTATCTACTACACTTTTTCTCAGTAAATTTTGCTTAGAAGGCAACAAGTTTTGACAAGCTTTAAAAATTAGAACCGTTAAAAAGTATCAAATGTTAATTTATAAAATAATTTTTAATATCACGCCCTTCAATTATAGCATAGTAGTTATACATAAGTTTACTAAAATTACTCAATAAATAAATCATGCACAGGTCATCTAACGTGGCGTTGATTCCTTCGTCCGTGGTCACCATCCCACCCACGTGGGGAATTATACATTTTGATATTACTTTAATTCTCTTGTTTTTTTGTGGTTTTTTTTTTTTCGTTGTCACGGGAGTACACAATATTCATTTAAAAAAAAATTACTTTTTTTTTTTTTTCAACAAATTACACACTTTTTGTACGCTTTGTCTACAGCAAGAATTACTCGTCCAGACTCCAGATAAGCATCACCTGAATCTCCACCAATTTATTTATTTTTTTTTAAGCATATAGAATGTCGACGTGGGATAGGCTCAATGAGGGGCCGAATTAATATATAAAAAAATAAAAAATTATTCACAACAAAATAAATAAGGATTAAAAATAGACGTCCTAGAACTTTGTCTCACATACAAAAAAAAAAATAAAAAAAAAAAAAAGGAGGAGGAAAAAGAAAGATAATTTTATCTTCCATACGGTGTTTTTTTTTGGACCCCTCAAATTCTGAGATTCTCAAATGTCTTAATCCTAACCCTCCATTAGATCTAAAGGATGACAATTTGCCACAGTTTTAAAATTTTAAATTCAAATTTTACCCATCCGACAAAACATACAAAACATACCCATCCAAACCAAAACAAAAGATTCAAAAAAAGAAGATAAAAGTAAGTTTTCTTTTCTCAAGCGCCAGAATGGGTCTCCGGCCGGACCAGAGACTTTAACCGGCGCCTGGGATTTTCCCGCCGGACCACATCCGCCCACGCCACACCCAGGTGGAAGCCGACCTCGGGCCGCCCGCACGCGCCGCACGGGCACGAGCCCTGAGCATCTTCCTCTCCCGGGACCCCTGGGCTGCGCCGTCCAGGATAGGTCCGGACCAAATCCATCGAATCCGGCAGGGGTTCCGCGAGCGGCGGCAAGGGGATCTCATTGAGATCGATTCCGAGCCCATGGGTTCGGGTTCGGGTTTGGTTTCTGATTTTTGAATTTTTGATGTTGGACTCTGTTTGGTTGCCGGGGTCTCTGTTTTGTTAATATTGAGGTTTTTTTGTTTGTTTGTTTGTTTGTTTTGGTTGTATATGGTTGTTCCTTTGATTGCTGTTACAATACTTCGTTAAGTGAAACTTTTATTTTTCTTCTTCTGTTTGTTAATGGTTTAGAGGTTTTTGAATACATGATTCATGATTCTTATGAGTATGTGTTGGGTTCGATGCAGAAAGTGGATGAAAGAAGTGATTGAGAAATTTCATTTCGTAGACAGTTAATTGGTCATTTGCAGTATTTTTGCTGTTTGTTCTTGATATATCCATTTGGTCCTGTATGTTTCTTGTACAAACTCAATAGTTTCTTGAATGTTTGGCGTATCTCGAAATGGGAGTTCATAAATCCAATACAAAAGCCGACCTTTTGAAGTTTGAACAAATCCAATACAAAAGAATCTGATTATTTATTATTAATTTTTTTTTTCTAATGAAACCTGCCCTGTGCTTTGGAAGACAGGTTATGCTTTGGAAAGACTGCTTCGTGGTTTTTTTGTTGTTGAGTGTGATGCAGAAGAACATGTTGCAGCAGCCGAGAATTATGGAGGTCTAAGATAAAATAAACGCCTTCTGAAATGGATGCCTGATAAAATGCCTTTAGTTTTTTTGATATCATAATTTGTAGCAGTAGAACTCTTGCAAGTGTAATTTATATATACTGATGATTTGTGACTGACTATTTATATTGCAAGCCAACTAAATAGTCAGTCACAAATCATCAGTATATAAAAATAAAAATGAAAAACTCTGTTGGGAAGCCAACTATCAATGGCTGGGACCCCTTCAGACAGCGTATCCAGAAATCAACAGGCTTAGAAAGTTCACCACAATGATCTGATAAAGAAAATGGCAGTAATGTTATACAGATTTAATGCAATCAAGAAACAAACCTTCATTGATAACAAATCAATAATATTATACAGTAGTAGCATTGTATTTTCGGGCACCATAGAGCACGGGTCGTCTGCAGAGCAATGACATGAATAGAAATGCTCAACCATAGATTTAGGGCAGCATTTATATCTGGGACTATTTGTTCTACATATCAACAGTGAACTTATATTAACAATAGGCACAATCATATGTGCAAACCGTCGTAACATATCAGAAAAATAGCTCCAAAAATATGAATAAACTAAGCTTGAAAATCTGGAATACCAACTCTCCTCCATAAATCCATGAGTACTAGTAACTTTACCAAAATTCTATACATAATTCAATAGACATTTTTAAGACATAGACAAAGAAGTTCTTCTTACTACATTTTCATACAAAAGTAGCATAACTCCAACATAAAAATGTTATACATAGAACGCCAACTCACCAAAACAACAAAAATTTACAATTCTTAACCACCGTTTAAACTTGCGCCACCACACCAACTTGATTAATTTTTCCAAGTGACGATAAAGAAATCAATGTCCTGTACATATTTCAAAATCAAAGTTAACTTTTAAAATTAACTCAATAAGAATATGCTGAAGAAAAAATTCCCTCTGATCACAAGTTTGTTACTTACAAAAAAAATTTATGAAGTTCACATTTGCATTTGTGCTATCAACAAGGGATGTTGGTGTAAGATTTAACTCATTAGTTCCCTTTAAAAAAAAAAAAATTATCATTCAATAAGGCTCCCGTAACGATTCCGGTATTCTGTTAGAGAGATTTATGTAATTTTAGCAGTCATGGACAATTACTTTTTCTGAAGAGAACAAAATTTTAAATTTCTGTAATTTCTCAAAATATTGATCTTTGAATAATTAAATGACAAACAAAAAATCTAGAAGCAACATTTACGAAATTTTAACTACAGTCTCACAATTTAATATTTTTCCCAAATCTATGAAGATACAATATTTGTTTTAAAAAGATATTTTCGGGCAATTACGAAATTTTACCCATTATTATTATTTTACTTTCGGTATATTAAAATACCCGCTTTTATAATACCTGTTTTTACATTTAATACCCCATTTTTAGTCTTTAACCCTAGTAGCCACCTTCTAGTAAAACCCTAGCTTTAAATAACTATATATTTGCCCTCACCTTCTCCTCACTTCAAATATTCTTCAAGCCGTCACCGTTTTATTGTGCGAACAAGAATTTGTCTGCTTCTTCCACTTCTACCTCTCACGGTAGATTTCAGGTAGATATCTTCATGTCTCTTTTTCTTCTTCTTTTCGTCTCCCTTCTTGGTTCAGCTTTGTGGTTTTTTTTTTGTTGTCTCCACTGTAACTGTTGTATTTTCATGTACTGTTAGTACAACCTAAGGCTATTTTATATTTCTCCTTTCTGAACATAGCAGTTGTAGCAGTATGGTCATTAGGTTGCTTTTTGTGTGGTTCTTTTATTTATTATTTATTATTTTATTTTATTTTATTTATTATTATTATTATTTTCTTTTCTTCTAACTACCGTAGCCTACCTTGGCATGTTATAGCTTGCTTTTTATTTATTTTATTTTTTTTGGTGTAGTACAAACCATCCCATGACTTATCCCTTCACCTCTTATCCTTTTATTTTATTTTATTTTTCTATTCTTTCTGTTGCCGGTAATTCATGGCAGGACTGTCGTCAATACATAAATTTTTCTTCTTCCTTTACGGGCAGTGGACGTCCATACCCCTAATTCACTTGGTTTAATTTTCTCACCTTTCTTTACTCTGGCCCGTAGCCTGATATTGTTTCTTAAAAATCTTTTCTTTATCCTTTACCTGTTCTGGCGTAAACAGCAGGGGCAGGGGTAGTCTCAAAATAATTTTCTTGTTGATGACTGTAGCAGGCCACAGGGTGGTTGGATAAATTTTGTTATTCTTCTTTTTTTTCTTTTTTCTTTTTTATTCCTCTTTCTTCCTGTCTTTTTTGTATGTAACTGATAAATCTTATTATATATTTTTATTGTACTATTTTAACATACAATGATATTTTAGTATCTTAATTATAATTTTTTATTTTATTTTCTTGATCTTGACTTAAACAAACAATATTCTTTTAAAAAGCATTTTTCATAATGAACTAATACTATATTTTAAGAATGTGATATTTTTCTTGAAAACCAAAACATAAACCCATACATTCTTTAATAATTGCCTAACAACAATATAACACCTAAAATCGTAATGTCAGTAGAGATCGGAAAGCCGGGATGCGTTGGATCTGATTCTAGTTAGGATTTGCATTCTAGTTTAGAGCTAATATAGTAAAGTTTTATCAATTCAGGTATATGTTATTTCAAAGCAGTTTTTTTAGTAGCAGTATCGAGGTAAGGGATCCTCTACTCCTTCTAGAATTGTTTTTATGCATTATTATTTTACCCATTTATTCTAGCATATTTGTGAATAATTATTCTCGCCATGTATTTAAATTATATTGTTGCACAAAGATTGTTTTAAAATAGTCTTGATGTGATAGTTATTACTGGAAATGATATTCTTGAAATCAACTATTTTGAGGGAAAAAAAAAAAACCTTAGTTGTAAAAGACTTTCTAATTATAGAAAATTACTTATATTATTCACGAGATGGGAAGTCACTACTTTTTGATAGCAAAGAAAAGAGAAGTGTAAAAACCCTTCCACATGTTGCCTCGAGAGTTACCAAGCATAGAGAAAACAGTAAAAATAGTTATGAAAATGAGAAAGATTTTTTTATAAATGAGGAACGTGTGTGGATGAGACTATTATTTTGGCCCCAGAGACATTCACGGATATTAACAGAAGATTAAGCTCAGTACCGTTGCTTGAGATGGAAGCGCACCCACTGAAGAACGTTGAGAAGGCGGTAATTCGTCTCCAGGTCATGCTAAGTGCACTTTGATTAATTAGCTGACGAGGCAGGTCTGCAGCCACAGTTACCTGCCATGGTCACAGCAAAGACCGCGCAACCCTAAGTACACAAGGCATAATAGTGTACATGGGCCCTAAATATGAGAAGTTTTACTTATCAACCAGTAATTTTATACTTTAAGCAAAAATGCCGATCATATATTTGTATTCTGAAAATTTAGATTTCAAGTGTGTTTTAATAATTGTTTTGAAGAAAATGAATTTAACTCAACCGTTTTATAGTTGAGGGTTACCTTACTGAGCATTTCTTGCTGACCTCTTATTTTGTTTTTGTTTTCAGGTTATGAGCAGACCTAGGCGGCCGGAATGGGATCTAGGCTAGCATTAGGACATTGCATCTCAGTGCGCTTGCACGATAAATTTAGTTTTTCTTTAGATTTTTAGTTATTGAATCAAACATAATTGCCCTTTTTGAAATACTTGTTTCTGCATTTATTGAAGCTCTAAGTTTGAAAAAAAAATTCAAAATTTATTTAATTCAGCATATCAGTTAGGTTATCTGGCAGACCTTATGAATCTTTGCGGTTTTGTATAAGAAAATAGATGAACCTAATCCTTAGCGGTTTGGGGCGTTACAGTTTTGGTATCAGAACAAAGGTTATAAGGTTTTGTAGACTCTAGGAGCCAGATCATTAAGATAGACTTAGTGGGGTAAGGGGAAATCACATTCCGGCCGAGTAGAGTCAGTCTTTTACTTAAGTTAGATTGTTATGGATTTAATCCCTTAGTTTTGATACATGTGGTTCCAATTTAGATGGCACCAATTACGCGCAACAAGGCCGATAAGGATGTCATTGAGAATGTTGTCAACAATGAAGCTGGAACTGCAAGGAATCAAGATCCAAACCTAGAGGCTTTGTTAGCATTAGCAACCTAAATAGTAAACATACTGAAGGACCTCATCAATAGAATATCAGTGATTGAAGGAATGCCGAAGACTAGCATGACGTACTTTACCCCAGGGAAGGAGAGTTGTACCCCTAAATGACAAACAAGGAGAGAGAACAAAATCATCTCAAAGGAGAAGCCAAATAATCAGAGCTATGACTGGAGCTCG
The DNA here is from genome assembly GCF_958979055.1 of Alnus glutinosa. NCBI lineage: Eukaryota > Viridiplantae > Streptophyta > Magnoliopsida > Fagales > Betulaceae > Alnus > Alnus glutinosa. The sequence goes on along the minus strand of NC_084896.1, from coordinate 10,745,428 downwards.
GCCTCGTAACGCCAACCAGAAGCCTTAATAGATGAACGTCGTCCAACGAGCCAAAGATGTGGAAGGATACACCTTGGGAAATGTTTGCACAAACAAACAGTTTGCTATAGATGCAAAGGATCGGGCCACATTGTCAGAGATTGTAGAGCACTCGTTAATCACTAATCTTGACAAATTTGATACGGCAAACGAAAAACATCCTACCAGCTCAAGTTGCACGTTAAACTCGACCGACGCTAATGCCTCCAGTGAGAGGACACAAGTATGCTTCCGACTTATCTAAGGAGTTTTGTTTGAGTAGATAAAAGTGCTACTTTGGTTGTCATCATTTTCTTCTAAAAGACTGCGATCTAGGGTTAGAATTTCTAGAGTTAGAATTTTGTAGTAGCCTCAGGAGGAGAACGATTTGGAACAAGTCATTTGGAGGAAGATGTCCACTCGAGTAAAGAAAACGCCATGCCGTAGATACCAAGTAGTTGGGCTTTTAAGAATTTCCTTTGAAGAGCTCATTATGTTCCCTTCAAGTAAAGAAGTCGAACTCATCATTGACCCCTTGTTAGGAGTGGTGCATATCTCGTAGACATCGCATCAGATTGGCGCAGCGGAAGCGTGGTAAGCCGATAACTCACAAATATCGTGATCAACATTTACCTAACCAGGTTGAAGTACTAAGAGTCGTTAGTGGTGTAGGATTTTTTTGTCCTTCAAATACCAAGACATATCCTACCTTGAGACAGTAAAAGTTTCATTCTAAACTCCTTTCCATAATTTCTTTCATTCCACTGGTGTTGACGAAAATCTTTTGGTTTCAAAACTCCAAAGCTCACATTCTATTGTTATAATATTACAAATAATATTTATTATTCCTTATTGTTTTATCATCGTCTAACATTAAGTCAAATTCATGAGTTTTATGAAAACATATCTTACGATTTGATTGAGCCTTAAAGAATGGAAAACGTTTGACCATTGATTTTATTTTGACTGTTGGAATTTTAATAAGTTTTGTAAAGTATGGTCTGGTGTCCACTCTTGTTTTTACATTTTGTAATAATAATAAATAAATAAATAAAAACAATTGCTTTACGTTTTGTTTTTACGGTTGGTGATATTTAGATTAATATAGTCCAGTATCAACAATAATATTTTTCAACCAATTATCTGTTTAAAATTTATTTATTTAATTGTTAATTTTCAAATTTACTTTATTTTATTTCTACAAGAATTTTGTGCACCATCCAAAAAAAAAAAAAAAAATCGTTTCCAACAACTTATATGACACCTTGGCTCATTCGATTTGAAAAAAAGAAACCCTATCTAGAATAAAACCTCTACCATATATAGTGGTTTAATTTCAATTCTCACATACATTGGTTAGTAAGTACCTCTCATTCATTTTCTTCCTTCTTTCCATGGCAAAATTTTATGAAAGAGACGAAGCCCTAAAGCTTTGGATAGCCTTCCTTTAGCGCCATTCTCTTTTTCTCGTCTCTTTCACCTCCCACCAAGCATACAAACCTTGCTCTTGGAAGAGTAATTGTTGGCATGTATTTCCCTAGTACCATCTCCCTCTCTCCCTTGCAATATTTCAATTCTCCTCATCTCTTCTCTTCATCATGTATACTTTTTCCTTACATTGTCTCTTCTTGATATTTCTTCACACAACTCGGTTAGGAGGTTGTGGTATTCCATTCTTTTTGTCTTTTGTTGTAGTTCAATATGGTCATCTTTTGTGTTTGGAGTCCGTATAATTAGATATAATTAGGCAGTATTACCCGATAGAAAATGCAGTTAGACCGTCATTGAGGCGAAGTCCAAGATTCGTGGAGATTGAAGTACCGGTCAACGGCGAGATGTTGCTATATGGAGCCTTATACTAAAGGAAGTGTAGGCCGCCGCAGTATTGGGACGAAGTCGACGGAAATTACTAGAGCCAGAAACTACTGGGAAACATACGAGAAGATGTCAGTAAACGAACAAGAATTGACAATGACTCAGAGTCGTCAGAGGAGCTATGCCAATGTGAGATGACCAGAATTAAAGTTCGAAGTTGGCACACAATTTTCTCAAGATCGCTCATAGTAAAGGAATTACGCGCGTTTTATCCTAGATTTGTTAAACCATTTGAGATCCTCGAGAAAGCTGGAGCGACAACATACCGATTAGCGCTACCATCGAACCTTTCCAGAAATTCTCAACCTGTTTCTTATACCAACGTGGAAGAAGCATATCATGGATTCGACTCATGTCTTGATTTCTTGAGAAACAAGAGCATTCTGTTGGTGAAGGTCTTATGGAATAATCACTCCATAGAAGAATTTTTACGACACCAAACTCGAGACGTTGTCCTCTATGCCCCGCTTGCCTGGAAGGGTGAGAGTGGAGTCGAAAACCATCCAAAACACGAGCGAGAAGATAACAATGATCAAACAACGATCGGCAACAGCGCTGCGTCGTCAGGAAAAAAAAAATCGATGTGAGACGACGAGAATTGAAGTTCGAAGTCGACACACTTCTTACCCATTAAAAACAACTTATGATATGAGTTGTTTGGCAAAGGAGTTCGTGGAGGAGATTGTACGGTTGCACAGTGTACCAGTGTCGATCATCTCAGATCGTGACCTACATGTTACCTCTCGATTTTGGCATTGTCTGTAGGACGCAATAGGGACGAAGTTAAAATTTAGTACAGCATTCCACCCTCAGACTGACGGACAATCGGAAAGAACAATCCAAACATTTGAAGACGTGATAAGAGCATGTGCTATGGACTTTAAGGGTAGCTGGATTCAATATATTCCTTGATAGAATTTGCCTACAACAATAATTGCCATGCAAGCATCAAGATGACACCGTACGAATCCCTGTATGGAAGGAAGTGTCAATCACCACTCTATTGGGATGAAGTTGGAGGGCGAAAACTGACCGAACCAGAATTATTTCAAGAAACTTCGGAGAAGATCACGCTAATTCGACAAGGACTCACCGAGGCTCAAAACCGACAGAAGGGCTACGCATATCACAGACGCAGAGATTTGGAGTTTACAAAAGGAGATAAAGTTTTTCTGAAAGTTGCACTGATGAAGGGAGTGACCTATTTCGAGAAAGGAGGTAAATTGAACCCTCGATACATTGGGCCTTAAGAAATCTTGGAGCGAGCTGGTTCATTAGCATATCGCATAGCACTATCGCCACATCTATACGGAATCCACAATGTCTTCCACATGTTAGCATTACGAAAGTATGTCGCAGACCTATCACACGTGTTGGAGGTTGCTCCTATTCCATTGCGCAAAATTTGTCATACGAAGAGATACCTGTATGAATTGTTGATAGGAAGGAGAACGAATTACGCTGGAGACGAATTCCAATGACTCAAGTACTGTGGAGCAATCATCAATCATCGACTAAAGCTTCATGGGAATTAGAGGAGGACTGCGACCAAAGCACCCCCTCCTTTTGAATGATGAGGTTTTAATAATTGTAGCAAGATTGTTTAGTAAATAAATGCATGCATTGTTTTGCGCATATAGCATATTTATTAGCGTCCTTTTCCTATATACATCCTCGAGACTTGTATGGCAGATAGGAATGATCTATGCGATGCTCAAGACCCTAGCGGGCGATTGCTCAAACTGGTACGTTGAGCGAGTCGTAAGAGATACGAGATCCTTCGATTGCGCTCTTTTTGGGTGAAGGCTCCCAGTGATAATCACAGAAGAGGACGTTTGTTCAGATCCCAGATAGGGCTCCATAGAGGATAACCACTTCTGAAAGAGTGAACGAATCTAGGACGAGGACACCGTGAGATCACCGTCGAGTACTAACATTGCCAGAAGATGTTGAGTTCTTGTAGAGGATTGAGTTGGGTTGCCCATGGGAGATTTCTACATCTTCACCCGAGGCTCCAACCCTTGCGGACGATCGTATTGGTTATGTTAGTATGGGTTATATAACTCTGCATTTCTGCAGTTTGTGTCTAAGGTTGGTTTTTCGAAGATTTTAGCAATTCCGAGGACGAAATTCTTTTAAGGGGGAAGGATTGTAACGATCTCGGTATTCTTTTAGGGAGATTTGTGTAATTTTAACAGTCATGGACAATTACTTTTTTTGAAGAAAACAAAATTTTAAATTTCCTTAATTTCTTAAAATATTGATCGTTGAATAATTAAATGACAAAGGAAAATTCTAGAAGCAGCATTTACGAAATTTTAATTACAGTCTTTATAACGCCCTGCTTTTTACAAAAAGGCGTAAGTGAAAATTTTTCAATTTCCACGTGACATTACTACAATATCATCAGAGTTAAGATTTGGCAGCGAAATATAATATATCCAACAAACTTGAAATTAAATAACACAACAGAGCTTCTAACAAAAATACTTCAAAATATATAGAAAGAGTGTAATTGAATAATTACACATTAAAAATATTATTTGTGCCATGTATGGAACAAATAATTTACAATCAAATCACTCAGAGTATCATTATTACAAATCAATAAATATATAAATATCGTTTTTCAAATATAATAATAATAATGGACTAGACATAGTAGTCCATAAAAAAGTGGGAGGCATCCTAGCCTCAGACATTGCTATCAAGATCACCTAAAGATATGGACAATCTTGATACTTCTCTTCCTCATATCCTGTAATAATATGTAATATAAAAAGGAAAACAACAATACAAAATACCTAAGTGAGTCCACTGTTTCCAATAATATAATGAATGCTGATTTATTTAATAAATGCATCATAATACAGATATGGCTTTATAATCATGTGTATATGCAATATATGATCCATGGTAGCTAATCACAGTCATAGATTGAATATATACATAACCATAAAAACATTAATATGACAGTTTTATATGCAAGGTTTAATTATTATCTTTTGCACTCCTCTCGTGATGGAACCAACGGTCCGTATTAGCGTGTTGTGGGAACCTACGGTCCCAGCTGGCAATGCCTTCAACCCCCGTTGTATTAGCCAACTCTCACTTAAAGCTTATTTTATCTAGGACTAGGAACTTAAGGTCCCAGCTGGCCTGTAAACCTACGGTTACAGCATTTGATTATTATGATTTTTACGGGAACCTACGGTCCCACTGGTAATACCTTCGCCCCCCGCTGCATTCACCAGCTTTGTTATTAATCAGTTTAATTAAAATATAAAACATGCAAATTCACATACACAAACAAATTAAATAAACAGTAAACACAATATTATGAAAAAATCCACCAGCTTCGTCCTCAGTAAGTATAGAGATACTTACATTCCTTAGTGTAGTTCCTTAGCCTTCTTTTTTGCATATAAATCCCATCCATATATATATATATATATATATATATATATATATATATATATATATATATATATATATATATATATATATATATATATATATATATATATATATATATATATATATATCAATTATCTAACAAACAAATCATTGTTTATAGACCCTCATTTCTTCATATTTGTTATTATCCATCACTTCATTATGTTTGAGACGATCACTTATAACAATCTTAAAACCTTGGTTCATGATTTGATAACGATGCTATATGATCAATACCACCAAATATGAACTTGAAGGAATAAAACATATCATAAGGACAATAAGAGTAAATACGATCAACTCATGAAGTCATGAGGACATGAAATATAAAAGTAGTTTATATTACTTTCTTTTTATCTCTGAAGCTTATTGGGTCTTTAAACACTCATAAAACAAGTAATGAAATCAAAACCTAAACCATAAAATTAATGAAACTAATGATTGGAAGCTTACCAAAATACTTCCTAGCACACACTTCAAGTCTTGAACCACACAAAACTACACAAATCTCACAATTTTCTCTCTTGGTCGTAGGTGTGTGTGTGTGTGAAACTTGATGGGTATTGCATCCTTCCACCTTGGTTCTATTTATAAGAAAATGAATTGTCAGGATTAAGTAGACACATTTTGATCCAATGGATGAGAATTGGTGCATCTTAGACTTATCTCCAAGGCACATGGGTTTCATCATTACTAAGGTGGTGCATTCTAGATGTGGGATGTGGGCAACACTTGTGGTGATGAGTGCACAAATTAGAGGAAGTGGGTGATGAGTTGTCCAATCAAAGGAAGTATTAAGTAATGCTATATATGAATTTTAGTCCAAATAGAGGCTAGTTTGCTCTGAGCAACGTTTCGATGGTCAAACCTACTCTGATTGATGTGAAATTTTGAGGGTAGATGATGACTTCAAGAAAAACAATTTCTCTTTTTGGTTCAACTCAATCTGAGTTCGTTAGGACTTAGTTTTTGTCAATCAAAGTTTTTGGTTTACTTTGACAAGTTAAACCCAAATATCTTTAGACTACTTTCTTTTCATGATTACTCTTGATTCTATTCTAGACATCTTTTATTCTTTCATCATAAGAGGGGGAGGGAATAAATGTAGTGGAAGGTTGCACTAGGTGTTGAATCATCATATCTTCCATTATCATATTTAATCATTTAACTAGGATGATTAAGCACACATTAATTAATAGTATTCTTAAGGCATAACATAGGTCTTTCACATGTTGAGTTGGGTGATGACTCATGTAGTAATCATGATCATAGGAAGATAACATGTGGTAGATGGGTTGGGTTTGTGGATAGCAATTGGAACGAGTTGGGTTGAGTTCAAAGATATGCCTATTAATGATCAATGTGAATTTTCGTCCATAACTAGGGTAGTATTTTTCACGGGTGTTTTTGTGGCCTTAACAACGTCCAAAAATTATTAAATTTTTAGGGTAGCTAGAGGACTTCAATACGAGCATTTTGGCTTTTGAATCAACCAAAATGGAGTTCGTTTGTCCCTATTTCCGTTATTCCAAAGTTTAAGGTCCGTTTATTGAATTGAAACTATAAACATTTTTTTTTTAATAATTAATGAATATTTATTTTCATAAATATTTGTATTTATTCTTTTGTCTTACTAAAAATCTTTTAAATCTAATTTAAGCCATTATAAATTATGTCTTAAATTCTGGGGCGCTACATTCCTTCCCCCTTAACAAAATTTTGTCCTCGAAATTCGTAAACTATGCTTCGCATAAAGTTTACATTAAGGGAAGATTTAGATTCCTAAATCTTAAGTCTAGTGACACAGAATTTAAGTGAAGCATCAAATTATTAAACATGAAAAATAAACAAGCATACGGCACAGTATGACAAATTATCATTTGTGAAGATGCTTTCTGATAATTCGAATGGAAAGCTTGTCAAATGGAAACATGGAAACTCGGAAGGAGATGAAGGCGAGGCAAGCAATCAGAAAGGATATGATTGCGGTACTCATATCGTGGTGCTCTCTCTCTTCTGTCACAGATCGCCATCACCGGATTGAGAGTAGATGCCAGAAAAGTTCATGATGACGAGGAGGATGAGAGAGACAATTCATCTTAGAAGCATGATCAAGAATAATCTTGCTTCTAGATGACAAGATCAAGAATAGTCTTGCTTCGTTGTTTGTGAATCGGGTTGTGATGCTGCATATATCTTGCCTTTAGACTTTGATGATACTACATCTTTCTTCTCAAGATATGATGATAGACTCAAACTATAAGAAGAATTGGCTTTCAGAGTATGTAGGATTGAGAACTAAAATGGGTGTTTTGTAAGGGAGAAGATGAGTGAATTTATAGAGAAGATTCGAGAGGGAAATGGTGCGAGTGGTGCCGACAATGGATCATGATTTCTCCATACCTTTCTCAGAATGCTCCTCCACGTTTGCAAAGTGCGAGAAGTGCGACGAGAAATCCGAAAAGGTCGTTGAGTGAATTCGGAATTCAAGAAGGTGAAAAGGTGAAAATTGAGAAAGAGAGGGAACTCGCCAACCGAGGGCTGTCTGTCGGTGGCTGTGCCCGAAGTGATGTCAATTAGACCGCATTTTGTATGCTGATTAAGTTCTCTTTCATTTCGCTTTCAGGTATTTCGAAGAACAGCTTCGTTTCTATCCTTTCTCATTCAGGTTCTTTGAAGAACAGCTTCGTCTCTTTCATTTTCCCAAAATGGCTTCTTCTTCTGCTTCGCAAAACAATATTGATCTGAATGTTGTGTCTGATGTACAACCAGAGATCTAGCGCCCATCGTTCCCATTTCCAAGAGGTCATCTCATGACTACTGACTCTGTGATGCTAGATGATGCAACTACTGTATCGGTTGCTAGAGGCATCATTACTCCACGTGATGGAAAGTTATTGGCGAATCGGTCTGATGTTGAAGCCATTAATGACTCTATGGCATTCAGTATTTAGGGTGCTGCTTCTGTTTCAAATATGGCTCAACGTCTGCAGGTTTGACGGAATGAGATTCAATCGCTACGAAATCAAGTTTTGGTCTTGCATCGACTATTTATGGATTTTAGGCGAAGGAACAGAGTTCTTCAGCAAGAAAATAAAGAGCTCAAAAAACTTGTAGATTCATATGCGAATGACTTGGGGAAGAGATATACCGAAATGGAGCATAACATAGACCGTCTTCGAGAACAACATGGGAATCTCTTGATTGAAGTCCAAAATCTTAGGGTTTTCCGCTCAGAAACTTAAATTAGGTATTTTATTCGGTTTAGCAATTTATCTACAAAAAAATTTATGACTTAGTTTTTTTCAATCAAAGTTTCTGGTTTACTTTGACAAGTTAAACCCAAATATCTTTAGACTACTTTCTTTTCATGATTACTCTTAATTCTATTCTAGACATCTTTTATTCTTTCATCATAAGAGGGGGAGGGAATAAATGTAGTGGAAGGTTGCACTAGGTGTTGAATCATCATATCTTCCACTATCATATTTAATCATCTAACTAGGATGATTAAGCACACATTAATTAATGGTATTCTTAAGGCATAACATAGGTCTTTCACATGTTGAGTTGGGTGATGACTCATGTAGTAATCATGATCATAGGAAGATAACATGTGGTAGATGGGTTGGGTTTGTGGATAGCAATTGGAACGAGTTGGGTTGAGTTCAAAGATATGCCTATTAATGATCAATGCGAATTTTCGTCCATAACCAGGGTAGTATTTTTCATGGTTTTTTTTGTGGCCTTAACAACGTCCAAAAATTATTAAATTTTTAGGGTAGCTAGAGGACTTCAATACGAGGATTTTTGGATCGATCAAAATGGAGTTCGTTTGTCCCTATTTCCGTTATTCCAAAGTTTAAGGTCCATTTATTGAATTGAAACTATAAACGTTTTTTTTTTTTTTAATAATCAATGAATATTTATTTTCATAAATATTCGTATTTATTCTTTTGTCTTACTAAAAATGTTTTAAATCTAATTTAAGCCAATATAAATTATGTCTTAAATTCTGGGGCGCTACATTCTTCCCCCCTTAACAAAATTTTGTCCTCGAAATTCGTAAATTATGCTTCGTATAAAGTTTACATTAAGGAAAGATTTAGATTCCTAAATCTTAAGTCTAGTGATACAGAATTTAACTGAAGCATCAAATTATTAAACAAGAAAAATAAACAAGCATACGGCACAGTATGACAAATTATCATTTGTGAAGATGCTTTCTGATAATCCGAAAGGAAAGCTTGTCAAATGGAAACATGGAAACCCGGAAGGAGATGAAGGCGAGGCAAGCAATCAGGAAAGGATAGGAGTGCGGTACTCATATCGTGGTGCTCTATCTCTTCTGTCACAGATCGCCATCACCGGATTGAGAGTAGATGCCAGAAAAGTTCATGATGACGAGGAGAATGAGAGAGACACTTCATCTTAGAAGCATGATCAAGAATAATCTTGCTTCTAGATGACAAGATCAAGAATAGTCTTACTTCGTTGTTTGTGAATCGGTTGTTGATGCTGCATTTATCTTGCCTTTAGACTTTGATGATACTACATCTTTCTTTTCAAGATATGATGATAGACTCAAACTATAAAAAGAATTGGCTTTCAGAGTATGTAGGATTGAGAACTAAAATGGGTGCTTTGTAAGGGAGAAGATGAGTGAATTTATAGAGAAGATTCGAGAGGGAAATGGTGCGAGTGGTGCCGACAATGGATCATGATTTCTCCATACCTTTCTCAGAATGCTCCTCCACGTCTGTAAAGTGCAAGAAGCGCGGCGAGAAATCCGGAAAGGTCGTTGAGTGAATTCGGAATTTGAGAAGGTGAAAAGGTGAAAATTGAGAAAGAGAGGGAACTCGCAAACCGAGGGCTGTCTGTCGGTGGCTGTACCCGAAGAGACGTCAATTAGACCGCGTTTTGTCTACTGATTAAGTTCTCTTTCATTTCGCTTTCAGGTATTTCGAAGAACAGCTTCGTTTCTATCCTTTCTCCTTCAGGTTCTTTGAAGAACAGCTTCGTCTCTTTCATTTTCCCAAAATGGCTTCTTCTTCTGCTTCGCAAAACAATATTGATCTGAATGCTGTGCCTGATGTACAACAAGAGATCTGGTGCCAATCGTTCCCATCTCCAAGAGGTCATCTCATGACTACTGACTCTGTGATGCTAGATGATGCAACTGCTGCATCGGTTGCTAGAGGCATCATTACTCCACGTGATGGAAAGTCATTGGCGGATCGGTTTGATGCTGAAGCCATTAATGACTCTATGGCATTCAGTATTCAGGGTGCTGCTTCTGTTTCAAATATGGCTCAACGTCTGCAGGTTTGACGGAATGAGATTCAATGGCTACGAAATCAAGTTTTGGTCTTGCAGCAATTGTTCATGGATTTTAGGCGAAGGAACAGAGTTCTTCAGCAAGAAAATAAAGAGCTCAAGAAACTTGTAGATTCATATGCGAATGACTTGGGGAAGAGATATACTGAAATGGAGCAAAACACAGACCGTCTTTGAGAACAACACGGGAATCTCTTGATTGAAGTCCAAAATCTTAGGGTTTTCCGCCCAGAAACTTAAACCAGGTATTTTATTCGGTTTAGCAATTTATTTATAAAAAAATTTAGGACTTAGTTTTTGTCAATCAAAGTTTCTGGTTTACTTTGACAAGTTAAACCAAAATATCTTTAGACTACTTTCTTTTCGTGATTACTCTTGATTCTATTCTAGACATCTTTTATTCTTTCATCACAAGAGGGGGAAGGAATAAATGTAGTGGAAGGTTGCACTAGGTGTTGAATCATCATATTTTCCACTATCCTATTTAATCATCTAACTTGGATGATTAAACACACATTAATTAATGACATTCTTAAGGCATAAAATAGGTCTTTCACATGTTGAGTTCGGTGATGACTCATGTAGTAAACATGACCATAGGAAGATAACATGTGGGAGGTAGGTTAGGTTTGTGGATAGCAATTGGAATGAGCTGGGTTTTGTTCAAAGATATGCCTATTAATGATCAATGTGAATTTCCGTCCACAACAAGGGAAGTATTTTTCACGGGTGTTTTTGTGGCCTTAACATCGTCCAAAAATTATTAAATTTTTAGGGTAGCTAGAAGACTTCAATATGAGCATTTTGACTTTTGAATCGACCAAAATGGAGTTCGTTTGTCCCTATTTCCGTTATTCCAAATTTTAAGGTCCGTTTATTAAATTGAAACTATAAACGTTTTTTTTATTTATTTTATTTTATAATCAATGAATATTTATTTTCATAAATATTTGTCTTTATTTTTTTTGTCTTATTAAAAATGTTTTAAATCTAATTTAAGCCATTATAAATTATGTCTTAAATTCTGGAGCGCTACATTCCTTCCCCCATAATAAAATTTTTTCCCTGAAATTCGTAAAATCTGCTTCGCATAAAGTTTACATTAAGGGAAGATTTAGATTCCTAAATCTTAAGTCTAGTGACACAGAATTTAAGTGAAGCATCAAATTATTAAACTTGAAAAACAAACAAGCATATGGCACAGTATGACAAATTATCATTTGTGAAGATGCTTTCTGATAATCCGAATGGAAAGCTTGTCAAATGGAAACATGGAAACCCGGAAGGACATGAAGGCGAGGCAAGCAATCAGGAAATGATATGATTGCGGTACTCATATCGTGGTGCTCTCTCTCTTCTGTCACAGATCGCCATCACCGGATTGAGAGTAGATGCCAGAAAAGTTCATGATGACGAGGAGGATGAGAGAAACACTTCATCTTAGAAGCATGATCAAGAATAATCTTGCTTCTAGATGACAAGATCAAGAATAGTCTTGCTTCGTTGTTTGAGAATCTGGTTGTGATGCTGCATTTATCTTGCCTTTAGACTTTGATGATACTACATCTTTCTTCTCAAGATATGATGATAGACTCAAACTATAAGAAGAATTGGCTTTTAGAGTTTGTAGGATTGAGAACTAAAATGGGTGCTTTGTAAGGGGGAAGATGAGTGAATTTATAGGGAAGATTCGAGAGGGAAATGGTGCGAGTGGTGCCGACAATGGATCATGATTTCTCCATACCTTTCTCAGAATGCTCTTCCATGTCTGCAAAGTGCGAGAAGTGCGGCGAGAAATCCGGAAAGGTCGTTGAGTGAATTCGGAATTCGAGAATGTGAAAAGGTGAAAATTGAGAAAGAGAGGGAACTCGCAAACCGTTGGCTATCCGTCGGTGGCTGTGCCCGAAGTGATGTCAATTAGACCGCGTCTTGTCTACTGATTTAGTTCTCTTTCATTTCGCTCTCAGGTATTTCGAAGAACAGCTTCGTTTCTATCCTTTCTCCTTCAGGTTCTTTGAAGAACAGCTTCGTCTCTTTCATTTTCCCAAAATGGCTTCTTCTTCTACTTCGCAAAATAATATTGATCTGAATGCTGTCCCTGATGTACAACCAGAGATCTGGCGCCCATCGTTCTCATCTCCAAGAGATCATCTCATGACTACTGACTCTGTGATGCTTGATGATGCAACTGCTGCATCGGTAGCTAGAGGCATCATTACTCCATGAGATGTAAAGTTATTGGTGGATCGGTATGATGTTGAAGCCATTAATGACTCTATGGCATTCAGTATTCAGGGTGCTGCTACTGTTTCAAATATAGCTGAATGTCTGCAGGTTTGACGGAATGAGATTCAATCGCTACGAAATCAAGTTTTGGTCTTGCAGCGATTGTTCATGGATTTTAGGCGAAGGAACAGAGTTCTTCAGCAAGAAAATAAAGAGCTCAAGAAACTTGTAGATTCATATGCGAATGACATGGGGAAGAGATATACCAAATTGGAGCAGAACACAGACCGTCTTCGAGAACAACATGGGAATCTCTTGATTGAAGTCCAAAATCTTAGGGTTTTCAGCCCAAAAACATAAACCAGGTATTTTATTCGGTTTACCAATTTATTTACAAAAAAATTTATGACTTAATTTTTGTCAATCAAAGTTTCTGGTTTACTTTGACAAGTTAAACCCAAATATCTTTAGACTACTTTCTTTTCGTGATTACTCTTGATTTCATTCTAGACATCTTTTATTCTTTCATCACAAGAAGGGGAGGGAATAAATGTAGTGGAAGGTTGCACTAGGTTTTGAATCATCATATTTTCCACTATCCTATTTAATCATCTAACTAGGATGATTTAGCACACATTAATTAATGACATTCTTAAGGCATAAAATAGGTCTTTCACATGTTGAGTTGGGTGATGACTCATGTAGTAATCATGATCATAGGAAGATAACATGTGGTAGGTGGGTTGGATTTGTGGATAGCAATTGGAATGAGTTGGGTTGAGTTCAAAGATATGCCTATTAATGATCAATGTGAATTTCCGTCCACAAAAAGGGTAGTATTTTTCACTGGTGTTTTTGTGGCCTTAACAACGTCCAAAAATTATTAAATTTGTAGGGTAGCTAGAAGACTTCAATACGAGCATTTTGGCATTTGAATCGACCAAAATGGATTTCGTTTGTCCTTATTTCCGTTATTCCGAATTTTAAGGTCCGTTTATTGAATTGAAACTATAAACGTTTTTTTTTTTTAATAATCAATGAATATTTATTTTCATAAATATTCGTCTTTATTTTTTTTGTCTTATAAAAAATGTTTTAAATCTAATTTAAGCCATTATAAATTATGTCTTAAATTCTGGGGCGCTACATTCCTTCCCACTTAATAAAATTTTTTCCCCGAAATTCGTAAACTATGCTTCACATAAAGTTTACATTAAGGGAAGATTTAGATTCCTAAATCTTAAGTCTAGTGACACAGAATTTAAGTGAAGCATCAAATTATTAAACATGAAAAATAAACAAGCATATGGCATAGTATGACAAATTATCATTTGTGAAGATGCTTTCTGATAATCCGAATGGAAAGCTTGTCAAATGGAAACATGGAAACCCGGAAGGAGAATAAGGCGAGGCAAGCAATCAGGAAATGATATGATTGCGGTACTCATATCTTGGTGCTCTCTCTCTTCTGTCACAGATCGCCATCACCGGATTGAGAGTAGATGCCAGAAAAGTTCATGATGACGAGGAGGATGAGAGAAACACTTCATCTTAGAAGCATGATCAAGAATAATCTTGCTTCTAGATGACAAGATCAAGAATAGTCTTGCTTCGTTGTTTGAGAATCTGGTTGTGATGCTGCATTTATCTTGCCTTTAGACTTTGATGATACTACATCTTTCTTCTCAAGATATGATGATAGACTCAAACTATAAGAAGAATTGGCTTTCAGAGTTTGTAGGATTGAGAACTAAAATGGGTGCTTTGTAAGGGGGAAGATGAGTGAATTTATAGGGAAGATTCGAGAGGGAAATGGTGCGAGTGGTGCCGACAATGGATCATGATTTCTCCATACCTTTCTCAGAATGCTCTTCCACGTCTGCAAAGTGCGAGAAGTGCGGCGAGAAATCCGGAAAGGTCGTTGAGTGAATTCGGAATTCGAGAATGTGAAAAGGTGAAAATTGAGAAAGAGAGGGAACTCGCAAACAGTGGGCTATCTGTCGGTGGCTGTGCCCGAAGTGATGTCAATTAGACCGCGTCTTGTCTACTGATTTAGTTCTCTTTCATTTCGTTCTCAGGTATTTCGAAGAACAGCTTCGTTTCTATCCTTTCTCCTTCAGGTTCTTTGAAGAACAGCTTCGTCTCTTTCATTTTCCCAAAATGGCTTCTTCTTCTACTTCGCAAAATAATATTGATCTGAATGCTGTCCCTGATGTACAACCAGAGATCTGGCGCCCATCGTTCTCATCTCCAAGAGATCATCTCATGACTACTGACTCTGTGATGCTTGATGATGCAACTGCTGCATCGGTAGCTAGAGGCATCATTACTCCATGAGATGTAAAGTTATTGGTGGATCGGTATGATGTTGAAGCCATTAATGACTCTATGGCATTCAGTATTCAGGGTGCTGCTACTGTTTCAAATATAGCTGAACGTCTGCAGGTTTGACGGAATGAGATTCAATCGCTACGAAATCAAGTTTTGGTCTTGCAGCGATTGTTCATGGATTTTAGGCGAAGGAACAGAGTTCTTCAGCAAGAAAATAAAGAGCTCAAGAAACTTGTAGATTCATATGCGAATGACATGGGGAAGAGATATACCAAATTGGAGCAGAACACAGACCGTCTTCGAGAACAACATGGGAATCTCTTGATTGAAGTCCAAAATCTTAGGGTTTTCAGCCCAAAAACATAAACCAGGTATTTTATTCGGTTTACCAATTTATTTACAAAAAAATTTATGACTTAATTTTTGTCAATCAAAGTTTCTGGTTTACTTTGACAAGTTAAACCCAAATATCTTTAGACTACTTTCTTTTCGTGATTACTTTTGATTTCATTCTAGACATCTTTTATTCTTTCATCACAAGAAGGGGAGGGAATAAATGTAGTGGAAGGTTGTACTAGGTGTTGAATCATCATATTTTCCACTATCCTATTTAATCATCTAACTAGGATGATTTAGCACACATTAATTAATGACATTCTTAAGGCATAAAATAGGTTTTTCACATGTTGAGTTGGGTGATGACTCATGTAGTAATCATGATCATAGGAAGATAACATGTGGTAGGTGGGTTGGATTTGTGGATAGCAATTGGAATGAGTTGGGTTGAGTTCAAAGATATGCCTATTAATGATCAATGTGAATTTCCGTCCATAAAAAGGGTAGTATTTTTCACTGGTGTTTTTGTGGCCTTAACAACGTCCAAAAATTATTAAATTTGTAGGGTAGCTAGAAGACTTCAATACGAGCATTTTGGCATTTGAATCGACCAAAATGGATTTCGTTTGTCCCTATTTCCGTTATTCCGAATTTTAAGGTCCGTTTATTGAATTGAAACTATAAACGTTTTTTTTTTTTTAATAATCAATGAATATTTATTTTCATAAATATTCGTCTTTATTTTTTTTGTCTTATGAAAAATGTTTTAAATCTAATTTAAACCATTATAAATTATGTCTTAAATTCTGGGGCGCTACATTCCTTCCCACTTAATAAAATTTTTTCCCCGAAATTCGTAAACTATGCTTCGCATAAAGTGTACATTAAGGGAAGATTTAGATTCCTAAATCTTAAGTCTAGTGACACAGAATTTAAGTGAAGCATCAAATTATTAAACATGAAAAATAAACAAGCATATGGCATAGTATGACAAATTATCATTTGTGAAGATGCTTTCTGATAATTCGAATGGAAAGCTTGTCAAATGGAAACATGGAAACCCGGAAGGAGAATAAGGCGAGGCAAGCAATCAGGAAATGATATGATTGCGGTACTCATATCTTGGTGCTCTCTCTCTTCTGTCACAGATCGCCATCACCGGATTGAGAGTAGATGCCAGAAAAGTTCATGATGACGAGGAGGATGAGAGAAACACTTCATCTTAGAAGCATGATCAAGAATAATCTTGCTTCTAGATGACAAGATCAAGAATAGTCTTGCTTTGTTGTTTGAGAATCGGGTTGTGATGCTGCATTTATCTTGCCTTTAGACTTTGATGATATTACATCTTTCTTCTCAAGATATGATGATAGACTCAAACTATAAAAAGAATTGGCTTTCAGAGTATGTAGGATTGAGAAATAAAATGGGTGCTTTGTAAGGGAGAAGATGAGTGAATTTATCGAGAAGATTCGAGAGGGAAATGGTGCGAGTGGTGCCGACAATGGATCATGATTTCTCCATACCATTCTCAGAATGTTCCTCCACGTCTGCAAAGTGCGAGAAGTGCGGCGAGAAATCCGGAAAGGTCGTTGAGTGAATTCGGAATTCGAGAAGGTGAAAAGGTGAAAATTGAGAAAGAGAGGGAACTCGCCAACCGAGGGCTATCTGTCGGTGGCTGTGCCCGAAGTGATGTTAATTAGACCGCGTATTGTCTTCTGATTAAGTTCTCTTTCATTTCGCTTTTAGGTATTTCGAAGAACAGCTTCGTTTCTATCCTTTCTCCTTCAGGTTCTTTGAAGAACAACTTTGTCTCTTTCATTTTCCCAAAATGGCTTCTTCTTCTGCTTCGCAAAACAATATTGATCTGAATGCTGTGCCTGATGTACAACCAGAGATCTGGCGCCCATCGTTCCCATCTCCAAGAGGTCATCTCATGACTTTTGACTCTGTGATGTTGGATGATGCAACTGCTGCATCGGTTGCTAGAGGCATCATTACTCCACGAGATGGAAAGTTATTGGCGGATCGGTCTGATGTTGAAGCCATTAATGACTCTGTGGCATTCTGTATTCAGCGTGCTGCTTCTATTTCAACTATGGCTCAACGTCTGCTGGTTTGACGGAATGAGATTCAATCGCTATGAAATCAAGTTTTGGTCTTGCATCGATTGTTCATGGATTTTAGGCGAAGGAACAGAGTTCTTCAGCAAGAAAATAAAGAGCTCAAGAAACTTGTAGATTCATATGCGAATGACTTGGGGAAGAGATATACCGAATTGGAGCAGAACACAGACCATCTTCGAGAACAACACGGGAATATCTTGATTGAAGTCCAAAATCTTAAGGTTTTCAGCCCAGAAACTTAAACCAGGTATTTTATTCAGTTTAACAATTTATTTACAAAAAATTTTATGACTTAGTTTTTGTCAATCAAAGTTTCTGGTTTACTTTGACAAGTTAAACCCAAATATCTTTAGACTACTTTCTTCGTGATTACTCTTGTTCTATTCTAGACATCTTTTATTCTTTCATCACAAGAGGGGGAGGGAATAAATGTAGTGGAAGGTTGCACTAGGTGTTGAATCATCATATTTTCCACTATCCTATTTAATCATCTAACTAGGATGATTAAGCACACATTAATTAATGACATTCTTAAGGCATAAAATAAGTATTTCATATGTTGAGTTGGGTGATGACTCATGTAGTAATCATGACCTTAGGAAGATAACATGTGGTAGGTGGGTTGGGTTTGTGGATAGCAATTGGAATGAGTTGGGTTGAGTTGAAAGATATGCCTATTAATGATCAATGTGAATTTCCGTCCAAAACATGGGTAGTATTTTTCACGGGTGTTTTTGTGGCCTTAACAACGTCCAAAAATTATTAAATTTTTAGGGTAGGTAGAGGACTTCAATACTAGCATTTTGGCTTTTGAATCGACCAAAATGGAGTTCGTTTGTCCCTATTTCCGTTATTCCAAATTTTAAGGTCCGTTTATTGAATTGAAGCTATAAACGTTTTTTTTTTTAATAATCAATGAATATTTATTTTCATAAATATTCGTATTTATTTTTTTTGTCTTATTAAAAATGTTTTGAATCTAATTTAAGCCATTATAAATTATGTCTTAAATTCTAGGGCGCTACATTCCTCTCCCCATAACTAAATTTTGTCCCCGAAATTCGTAAACTATGCTTCGCATAGTGTTTACATTAAGGGAAGATTTAGATTCCTAAATCTTAATTCTAGTGATACAGAATTTAAGTGAAGCATCTAATTATCAAACATGGAAAATAAACAAGCATACGGCACAGTATGGCAAATTATCATTTGTGAAGATGCTTTCTGATAATCCGAATGGAAAGCTTGTCAAATGGAAACATGGAAACCCAGAAGGAGATGAAGGCGAGGCAATCAATCAGGAAAGGATATGAGTGCGGTACTCATATCGTGGTGCTCTCTCTCTTCTGTCACAGATCGCCATCACCGGATTGAGAGTAGATGCCAGAAAAGTTCTTGATGACGAGGAGGATGAGAGAGACACTTCATCTTAGAAGCGCGATCAAGAATAATCTTGCTTCTAGATGACAAGATCAAGAATAGTCTTGCTTCGTTGTTTGTGAATCGGGTTGTGATGCTGCATTTATCTTGCCTTTAGACTTTGATGATACTACATCTTTCTTTTCAAGATATGATGATAGACTCAAACTATAAGAAGAATTGGCTTTCAGAGTTTGTAGGATTGAGAACTAAAATGGGTGCTTTGTAAGGGAGAAGATGAGTGAATTTATAGAGAAGATTCGAGAGGGAAATGGTGCGAGTGGTGCCGACAATGGATCATGATTTCTCCATACCTTTCTAAGAATGCTCCTCCACGTCTGCAAAGTGCGAGAAGTGAGGCGAGAAATCCGGAAAGGTCGTTGAGTGAATTCGGAATTCGAGAAGGTGAAAAGGTGAAAATTGAGAAAGAGAGGGAACTCGCAAACTGAGGGCTATCTGTCGGTGGCTGTGCCCGATGTGACGTCAATTAGACCGCGTCTTGTCTACTGATTAAGTTCTCTTTCATTTCGCTTTCAGGTATTTCGAAGAACAGCTTCGTTTCTATCCTTTCTCCTTCAGGTTCTTTGAAGATCAGCTTCGTCTCTTTCATTTTCCCAAAATGGCTTCTTCTTCTGCTTCGCAAAACAATATTGATCTGAATGCTGTGCCTGATGTACAACTAGAGATCTGGAGCCCATCGATCCTATCTCCAAGAGGTCATCTCATGACTTTTGACTCTGTGATGCTGGATGATGCAACTGCTGCATCGGTTGCTAAAGGCATCATTACTCCATGAGATGCAAAGTTATTGGCGGATCGGTATGATGTTGAAGCCATTAATGACTCTATGGCATTCAGTATTCAGGGTGCTGCTTCTGTTTCAAATATGGCTCAACGTCTACAGGTTTGGTGGAATGAGATTCAATGGCTACGAAATCAAGTTTTGGTCTTGCAGCGATTGTTCATGGATTTTAGGCGAAGGAACAGAGTTCTTCAGCAAGAAAATAAAGAGCTCAAGAAACTTGTAGATTCATATGCGAATGACTTGGGGAAGAGATATACCGAATTGGAGCAGAACACAGACCGTCTTCGAGAACAACATGGGAATCTCTTGATTGAAGTCCACAATCTTAGGGTTTTCCGCTCAGAAACTTAAACCAGGTATTTTATTCGGTTTAGCAATTTATTTACAAAAAAATTTATGACTTAATTTTTGTCAATCAAAGTTTCTGGTTTACTTTGACAAGTTACACCCAAATATCTTTAGACTACTTTCTTTTCATGATTACTTTTGATTCTATTCTAGACATCTTTTATTCTTTCATCACAACAGGGGGAGGTAATAAATGTTGTGGAAGGTTGCACTAGGTGTTGAATCATCATATTTTTCATTATCCTATTTAATCATCTAACTTGGATGATTAAACACACATTAATTAATGACATTCTTAAGGCATAAAATAGGTCTTTCACTTGTTGAGTTGGGTGATGACTCATGTAGTAATCATGACCATAGGAAGATAACATGTGGTAGGTGGGTTGGGTTTGTGGATCGCAATTGGAATGAGTTGGGTTGAGTTCAAAGATATGCCTATTAATGATCAATGTGAATTTCCGTCCATGACAAGGGTAGTATTTTTCACGGGTGTTTTTGTGGCCTTAATAATGTCCAAAAATTATGAAATTTGTTGGGTATCTAGAAGACTTCAATACGAGCCTTTTGGCTTTTGAATCGACCAAAATGGAGTTCGTTTGACCCTGTTTCCGTTATTCCAAAGTTTAAGGTCTGTTTATTGAATTGAAACTATAAACGTTTTTTTTTTTTTAATAATCAATGAATATTTATTTTTGTATTTATTCTTTTGCCTTTTTAAAAATGTTTTAAATTTAATTTAAGCCATTATAAATTATGTCTTAAAATCTGGGGCACTACAGTCTCACAATTTAATATTTTTCCCAAATCTATGAAGATACAATATTTGTTTTAAAAAGATATTTTCAGGCAATTACGAAATTTTACCCATTATTATTATTTTACTTTCGGTATATTAAAATACCAACTTTTATAATACCTGTTTTTACATTTAATACCCTATTTTTAGTCTTTAACCCTAGCAGCCACCCAATAGTAAAACCCTAGCTTTAAATATCTATATATTTGCCCTCACCTTCTCCTCACTTCAAATATTCTTCAAGCCGTCATTGTTTTATTGTGCGAACAAGAATTTGGTTGCTTCTTCCATTTGTACCTCTCACGGTAGATTTCAGGTATATCTTCATGTCGCTTTTTCTTTTTTTTTTTTCGTCTCCCTTCTTGGTTCAGCTTTGTGGTTTTCTTTCTGTTGTCTCCACTGTAACCGTTGTATTTTCTTGTACTGTTAGTACAACCTAAGGCTATTTTATGTTTCTCCTTTCTAAAAATAGCAGTCGTAGCAATATGGTCATTAGGTTGCTTTTTGTGTGTTTCTTTTATTTATTATTATTATTATTTTCTTTTCTTCTCATTCTCTCCTGTACCTATGTAACCTACATTGTCTTTATTCTATTTATTTTCTTTTCTTTTAACTACCGTAGCCTACGTTGGCATGTTATAGCTTGCTTTTTATTTTTTTGTTTTATTTTTTTTGGTGTAGTACAAATCATCCCATGACTTGTCCCTTTACCTCTTGTCCTTTTATTTTATTTTATTTTTTTGTTCTTTTTGTTGCCGATAATTCATGGCAGGACTGTCGTCAATACATAAATTTTTCTTCTTCCTTTCCAGGCAGTGGATGTCCATACCCCTAATTCACTTGGTTTAATTTTCTCAACTTTCTTTACACTGGCCCGTAGCCTGATATTGTTTCTTAAAAATCTTTTCTTTATCCTTTACCCGTTCTAGCGTAAACGGCAGGGGTAGGGGTAGTCTCAAAATATTTTTCTTGTTGATGACCGTAGCAGGCCACAGGGTGGATAGATAAATTTTGTTATTCTTTTTTTTTTTTGTTATTTTTTTTGTTATTCCTCTTTCTTGTCTTTTTTGTATGTAACTGATAATTCCTATTATATATTTTTATTGTACTATTTTAACATCCAATGATATTTTAGTATCTTAATTGTAATTTTTTTTTTCTTGATCTTGACTTAAACTAACAATATTCTTTTAAAAAGCATTTTTCATAATGAACTAATACTATATTTTAAGAATGTGATATTTTTCTTGAAAACCAAACCACAAACCCATATATTCTTAAATAATTGCCTAACAACAATAAAACACCTAAAATCGTAATGTCAGAAGAGATCGGAAAGCCGGATGCGTTGGATCCAATTTTAGTTAGGATTTGCATTCTAACTTAGAGCTGATATTGTTAAGTTTTATCCATTCAGGTATATGTTATTTCAGAGCAGTCTTTTTAGTAGCAGTATCGAGGTAAAGGATCCTCTACCCCTTATAGAATTGTTTTTATGCATTATTATTTTACCCATTTATTCTAGCATATTTGTGAATAATTATTCTCGCCATGTATTTAAATTATATTGTTGCACAAAGATTGTTTTAAAATAGTGTTGATGTGAAAGTTATTACTGGAAATGATATTCTTGAAATCAACGATTTTGAGAAAAAACCTTAGTTGTAAAAGACTTTCCAATTATAGAAAATTACTTATATTATTCTCGAGATGGGAAGTCACTAATTTTTGATAGCAAAGAAAAGAGAAGTGTAAAAACCCTCTCACAAGTTGCCTCGAGAGTTACCAAGCATAGAGAAAAGAGTAAGAATAGTTATGAAAATGAGAAAGATTTTTTATAAATGTGGAACGTGTGTAGAGGAGATTATTATTTTGGCCCCACAGACATTCACAGAAGACGTTGAGAAGGCGGTAATCCGTCTCCAGGTTATGCTAAGTGCACTTTGATTAATTAGCTGACGAGGCAGGCCTGCGGCCACAGTTACCTGCCATGGTCACAGCAAAGACATCGCAACCGTAAGTACACAGGCCGTAATAGTGTACATGGGCCCTAAATATGAGAAGTTTTACTTATCGACCAGTAATTTTATACTTTAAGCAAAAATGCCGATCGTATATTTGTATTCTGAAAATTTAGATTTCAAGTGTGTTTTAATAATCGTTTTGAAGAAAATGAATTTAACTCAACCGTTTTATGGTTGAGGGTTACCTTACTGAGCATTTCTCGCTCACCCCTTATTTTGTTTTTGTTTTCAAGTTATGAGCAGAGAGACTTAGGCGGCTGGGATGAGATCTAGGCTAGCATTAGGACATTGCATCTCAGTGCGCGTGCACAATAAATTTAGTTTTTCTTTAGATTTTTAGTTATTGAATCAAACATAATTGCTCTTTTTGAAATACTCGTTTCTACATTTATTGAAGCTTTGAGTTTGAATTTTTTTTTTAGAAATTTATTTAATTCAGCATATTAGTTAGATTATCTGACAGACCTCATAAATCTTTGCGGTTTTCTATAAGAAAATGGATGAACCTAACCCTTAGCGGCAGGCCTCCCCAAGCCTCGAGGTTCTCCCCAAAAAATAAAAAAATAAAAAAATAAAAATTTTGCCCCAAATTTTATTATTTTTTTTCTAATTTTGGCCCCTCCAAAACTTTTTTTTTTTCAATTTGGCCCCGCCCAACTTGGGGGAGCTGGCTCCGCCCCTACTTAGCGGTTTGGGGCGTTACAGCTCCTATGAGATGCATTATTGTTTTCAAAGCATTAATAAAATGTATATTTTTACCTAACTAATATATGCATTATTTGATACTTGAAAAGATAAGGGCAATGAACTTTTATCAAATGGTCCCTACATAATTATCACAAAAATCACATAAGAATGATAAAAATTGTCTCTATATAATCACAATAATCACATTTTAATTTGTTGGAAGAGTGAAAATGGCGAAGTGTACCGGTAGAAATTCATTGAGACTAATTTCGCATCTATGTTGAAACGATTCTTCAAATGTTGTCCTTGGTACTGAATAAGGCACTTGATCAATTTGCTATATTATAAAACAAAAATAAAATCTCATTAACAAAAGCCACAAATAGAGAATGGATTTGGACATATCATAATTTGTAAAATGATTTTAGGCTATTTCTTCTTCTTCTTCTTCCTTTTTTTTTTTTTTTTTTTTTTTTTTTCCTAAGTAGGCTATTTCACTATAAACTCAAATAATGCTTACTTGATGAGAATGAATTTCTACATGCAAGTTAGAGTTGCCATCCCGAATGTTAAAAGAGCAATTAAGTTCTTGTGAAGAAAAAGAAAATGTAATTAATCGAATAATGAAACTCAAACTTAATAGACGAATACGAATTTATAAAGCTAGAATGTTACTTGAGATGAATCTTTTCAAATATTACTCTTTGCTGTAATTTTTTCATTCTTCTTTGGTTGTTTCTCAACCCAACCTTTGAATCGTTTCTTACTCTTTCGACCTTCCTTCTTCTTGATCCCTTTGACCATTTCAAGTAATTTCTCAATGGATGGGGTGTGATTTGCATTTTCATTGCCATCTGACAATGACAATTGAGCTCCATTATCAAGAGTGGCACTAAAACCCTTTTTAATATCTTGAACTTGCTTTCGCATTTCTTTTACCAACTTCTTTACAAAAACATATGCATCTTCATTGTCAGCTGCTTCGATGGCTAATTCCACTAGCATTGGACATAATCTTCTATATCGTTGTGCAACATTTAAATTCACATCATCTTCCACATTCTTCGTCATAGTATTTAAGATGTATTCACTCTTCGCTTCTCTTGTCCACCTCTTCAAAATGTATGTACTAGGAATTATCTTTATATCAAGCCAGCCAAATTTTTTGAAAGCATGGCAACACAAAATTCCAAATGTTTCGAACTTCCTACAACTACATGAAATTATCTGATTCGCAAGCTCGCAAACTACTTTATATTCTCTACTTTCATCAAAAATCCCAGCAATATATTCATGAACTAACTGACTATCATTACGATGTTTTATGATTGCTGCTAATGCATAGTTATATTCATCATGGAATTTTTTAAATATCATAGGAGTATATGTTTGTGCTACCTGCTTCAACAAAGGGAAATTCTTCAATCCTAATGTAGACAATTTTTCTCGAGCATTAAATTCAACCTCTAATTCCTTATGTCGCTTTTGCTCTACAACCCGTTCAAAATGTTGAAAAAAATTCAACCATACTCAAATCTGATTTCAAGTAACCTTTCAAGTCAACATTCAAGCTTTCATTGAGTTGAGTACTTCTCACTCCCAAAGTAAAGGCATTCTTTGTGTGGCACCTGGCCCATTTTGTCTTTAATTTGTATATACTGTTCAACCAACTAATTGAGCCGACATTATAGTTTTACTCCCAAGCATTTTCAAATTCAACCGAATCATCATACTCAAACATACAAGATTTAAAGTCTCGTAGAGAATGAGAATCATCTTTCATAAAATTCCCCATATGCTTGATGCCATTCTGCATGATGTGTCAAGTACATAATCCATGCCAGGTTTCATGCATCACCTCACCTAATGCCTTTGCCATTACAGCATCTTGATCTGTAAAGATCGATCGAGGCTTTTTACCCGCATGTGCATCTAAGAAACTTCCAAAAAGCCATTTAAATGACTCCACTGTTTCATCATATAGAAGTGCAGCCCCAAAAATCACAACCCCTCTATGGTGATTAAAACCAGTAAAGACAGCTAGGAGTCTCAATTCTTTATTAGTGCCGAATGTAGTATCAAAGGTCATCATGTTACCAAAATAGACATAGTCAGCAATCATTCTTGCATCAGCCCAAAAAATGTTGGTAATTTTTTCTTCATTAGCTAATTGGACTGCATAATGAAATGCTGGATTTTTATTAATTTGTTCTTGAAAGTACTTCAATAGGCTTGCTGCTTCACCATACATCAGGTTCCTTTACCGTTTTGTTTGAAGATAGTTTTTTTGATCAAGTTCAGTATATTCAAGATTTTCCCTACCACCAGCCTATCTAATCATTAGCGCATGGGTTGCCTTAGGAGAGATTCCAGAAGCATAAGCCAAATCAATTTCAAATGCTTGAACTTCTAACATTTTACGATGCGACCTCATCATATAAATGGTTACTTCAAGATGCAGAAAATGATTATGTTCGGCTACAAAATCATAAACCTTATACTTTCCAGTCTCTTATACTAATGAAACATGTAACTGTACAGCACAATCAGTCCTTACTTCGTCTCGATGATAAGTGTAAAGATGATTTTGCTTGTCTACTCTTCGAACACCTTCCTTAGAACAAGTAAATCTCATTGATGTTATTTTTCCATCTAACTTACTTTTATTTAGAAAACCTTTCCTCACACCAAAACACATTTGCTTTCCATAATTTCCCCAATGCTTCTATGCATCTTCTATAATATTAAATTCAATACCAATGTGAGGTGTCCAATCTGTTTGGGTATTCAAATTGGGAGAGGAATCACCCACAATGCCATCCATCCTTCTTCTTTTTTTGGTTCTTTTTCTTTTTGGTGTAAAAGTAGATTTCTGTCATTTGAAAAAAATCAAAATCAAAATTAAAATATGCCAAATAAAAATCAGCTCCTATTTATTCTTTCATTCTTTCTTCACATATATATTTCCCGTATATTTCAAGTTTTTTGTTTTGTAAGTACATTCTAGATATATATATATATATATATATATATATATATTTGACCAGTTTGAGAAATGAGAGGACTATGTTAAGACTATAGAAGGTCCACATTGCGGACCATTATTTTACTATACGGAAATGGTCCACGAATTTCAGACCATTAGTAGAGAAAATGTCAAAAACAATGGTTTGAGTTTGTTTCCCTGAGCTACCAAAAACAAAAAGACAAAGAGAGAGAAAGTCATCTATGTGAAATATATATATATATATATAAGAGCCATGATTTTACTATACGGAAATGGTCCACAAATGTCAGACCATCAGTGGAGAAAATCTCCAAAACAATGGTTTGGGATTCCTTTCCCTGAGTTACCAAAAACAAAAAGACGAAAAAGAGAAAAAGTCCTCTCTGTGAAAAAAAATATATATAAGAGAAAAAGACATGAGATTAGGAGAGTACTTATAGAGAAATTTTTTTGCTTGAGGAAGGACTGAAGAACCGAAGAAGATGCTCCTACAAATTCTGAGGTTTGGGTTCTTTGAAGAATCAAAGCAGATTTTTTTGTCACCTTCACGTGCTTGAGGAAAAAGTGGCTTCTACAACAAAAGCTACTCTCTTTTCTCAGGTTTGCTTGAGGAAGACCTACACAATTGAAGCTAGAAGAAGGACGTACAGTCTTTCTTTTTCTTTTTTCTTTTTTGCCTTTATATTTTATTTATGTATTTATTTGTTTTGGAGGGAAACAAGCTTGAGGAAGACTTGCACGACTGAAGCTGGGAAGGACGTATAGTCTTTCTTTCTTTTCCCTTTATTTATTTTTTGTTTTGGAGGGAAACAAATTTTCCTTGGGAAGCTGCAAAATTGTGGCAAATTTTCGTTCTTTGGATCAAATGGAGGGCCAAGATTAAAACATTTGAGAATCTCAAATTCTTTTAGAATTTGAAGGGATCTCAGTCCCTTTTTTTAACCATTTTTTTTTTTTTCTTTTTCTTCTTTGTTATATTTTTGTAAATTGTTCAACTCCCACGAACCATACGTTTCAACACATAAATGAATGAGTAATAACTACTCTTTACACTCATTTTATATCGTTGACATAATGTGTATTAAGTAAATTTCTATTATTTTTTAAGTAACTGACATAAAAAGTTACTTAAAATACGTCACGTATAAAATGAGTGTGATAAATTAATGTGAAGAGTAGCATTACTCTAAAGGAAAATAGTAGTACTACATCTAACTAGGGGTGAAAATGAGGGTGGATGATAACTGCTCGCATCAGCTATCTACATCTAACCGTTATCCACATATGAGGATGCGGTTACTGAAACCTATTATCTACACATGCGCCTGAGGATAGCGATTTTAGAGTTGCAGATGCGGTTATTACCGCATTTGTATTCCTTTTATATATATAACATATATTTAATATAAATGTAATTAAATTCACCAAAACAATGTCGTTTTGGATTTGGTAAGTTTAGGACCTTAGTTTATGCTAGGTTTTTTTTCACTATCTTCTCAAAATCATACATCACTACATTTACTTTTTCTTTTCTTTCTTTGGGTATTCCAAATCCCGATCACTCTATGAAACAATGACTCTTTATGACCGACAATCATGAATAGTGTAACAAGTGAAATCTTAATTTATTTAAACTTGCATATAGATTTGGATAGTCATCCAAAACGATCATTACCTCATATGCGGATAGCGGATAATAACCGCATTTAATAACAGCGTGAATGCAGATAGTAAGCGTATGATGTTGATGCGGATACAGATATGGATATGGATATCTAATTGTGATAATTGCATTTTGCGAATGTGGATTTGAATATTGCTAATAACTGCATTCGTATTTTCACTCCTAACCTAAAGGTCCTAAACTACCAAATTCAAAACGATATCATTTTAGTGGATTTAATTTTATATATATAAAGGGAATGCAGATCCAATTAATAACCGCATCCGCATACTTTAAAATCGCTATTCGTGGGCGCATATGTAGATAATAGGTTTCGATAACTGCTATCCGCATATGCAGATAGTGGATGTGGACTGTTATTATTTGCTTGTATTTTAACCTCTACTTTAGATTATGTTAGGTTTATTTCACTATCATCTCAAAGTCATAACTCACTATATTTTCACCCCTACATCTAACATCTCACTTTATTGTTATAGACACAAATAACATCGTTAGACATGTATAAATGAAATTTAGGCAAAAAAATATATTAAAAAAAAAAAAAAAAAAGCCTTATGAACTAACAACCGTTTTTCAAAATAACCTCATGAAGTGACAAATATCTTAAAGTGATACATCAAACTTCCAATGTGTGTCAAAAATGCCACTTTCTTGATTATATTCCTATAATATCCTTACTCTCTAAACAACTAAAATAAAATAAAAAACCAAACTAAACTATTTAAAAAAAAAACAAAAACAAAAAAAAAAACAAAAACAAAACCCAAGGGAGTTGATTTAATACAACTATTTTTTTTTTTTGGATAAATACAAAATCAATCAATGTAAAAAATAATTTAGAGGTTATCGGAATAGTGGCTCGTGCGCCACCCCCAACCACCCCTAAAGTAGGCTAGGGGTGGTGCGCGAGCCACCCTCTTTCCTTTTTTTTTTTTAATTATTTTTTTAAGTTTTTAATTTTATATTTTTTTTTTATTAAAAGTGACAAATGTCATCATTATATTGGTGTTGACATGGCACACTAACAAAATTAATCCAACTGCATTGGCAATATAACTCAAAATGAAATAAATATCTTTGAAATGATATTTTTCTAATTCCAACGTTTACTATCTCAAAATTACACTGCAATCTAAGCCTGAAAATCTGCTCAAATTTTGCTGAAATCCTATTGCAGTTAGAACTAGGTTTTCTTGAAGTCTATTTAAAAAGACTTATAGGCACAAATTTATTAAGAATTTTACTTTAGAATCCAATACGCTAAAAGAGTGTTTTAGACCTAGAGTGTTAATGTTGTATCTTGGTTATTGTTTAACTATCAATCTTGAAACTCTCCAGAGGTCACTTGTTGTAATTCAGGGAGAGAAGCAAATAAGTTGGTCACTTCTTGTAATTCAAGAGTGTGATGATTGCAAAAGTTTTATCAGTATTAACATTTTGTAATTCGTGTATTCTTCATTATTGAATTGATTTCATGGGTTTAGCTGCCTTAAAGTAGTTTTATTTTTAAAGAGTTCTTCAAAAGGTTTTCACTTCATCACCAAAATTACATGTGTTAATTTCTTTACAGATTTCCTTATTTTTTGTGAATGTTTAGTTGGTTGGTTAATTTTTAAATAACGTTTTATATTGGTCTACACCTATTCAACATTCTCTTCTGGGTGTTGCTTGGAGTTTGCTTTATATTTTCACTTTTAAAATCACTATTAAATTTGGGATGGATCACTATTGAATTTTAATTCAATGATAATTTTAAAAATCACATCAACTTAGAATAAAAAAGCTGATCCCTAACATTACTCATTGAAACTGTTTCTAAGAGGTGATAATCGTTGAGAAGTAAATAAATTAAAGAGAGATTTTCCAAATGGTTGAAAAGATATATTAACAGTTCCATCCTTTTTTCTTTTTTTTTTTGTTATATACTTTAGATCATCAATTGCATTTTTTTCTCAATTTTAGGAAGGGCAACAAGAATTTCTAGAGTCCATTGGTTATGTAATTTTATTTCACTCCAATATATCGGTTTTGTTCTTTGGATACTCGAATTTTTTTTGTACTAGTTTGTAATAAATGTGTTTGCCCTTTAGGACTTTTAACAAAGCTTGAGGTTCTAAAGTAGTCAAAGGTTGTGAACCTTTGATGATCACGTTATATCCTTCTGTTTTAACATTCTGTTCTAAAGCATGGAATAAATTCGGCTCAAATCTTTATAAAGGGAACTTGACTTAACTCTTTGAATTTTAATCACATTTCTAATTATTCTATAGACTTAAAAAACTGTCAATTTAAATTGATTAATTGTTCTATAGAAGCTTCTGCTGCCTTAAGAGCATTGGAGTTTTGTAGAAGCAGAGGTTATTTTTTTTTTTTTTTTTTATTATTATTATTTTTTATTTTTAGAACATGTAGTATGTGTTATTATATATTGCTGAAGTAGAGGTTATTTGAGTATCATGTTGGAAGGTGACTCTTTAGAAGTGGTTAAATCTATTAATAATTCGGGCCAAAATTGGACCCGAAATGGGCCAATTGTGTTTGATATAAAAGAAGTTCTGAGATCTTTTCCGAACTGTCAGGTTGGACATATTAAAAGAGAAGGTAATGTTGTTGCTCATACGCTTGCTAAGCTCGGGATACAGCATGGTTTTGATATAATTTGGTTAGATTTCCTACCCGATTGTATTATGAAGGTGGTACTCTCAGAGTTTTCAACTCTGTCTATGTAGAACTTTGTTGCTCTTGTTGGTTTTTTCTTGTTATTGAATGAAATCAAATCTTTTGAATATAAATAAATAAATAAAAAAACTATTAATTTAGTGTATCCATCTTTTAATTTTTTCAATCTCACTCATCTGTTAGGATTTTCCATTTAATCCTAATTTAGGGGTGTCAAAATTTTCAAAATACCAATTTTTTAAGGAAAAAGAAAAAAAGAAAAATAATTGCAATGATTTAGGCTTTGGTAAGGATTTAATGGAATTTGCAAAAATACCAACGATTGAATTTTTGAATTTTTGAATTTTTTTTTTTTAAGAAAAACAGGAATATTTTAAAATTTTTGACAGAATTTAACAAAAAACCATAACAGATGGGTGAAATTGAGAAAAATTAAAAATTGGTTACACTAAATTGAGAGTTTTTGAAAAAGACAATTCATAAGGGTTAAGTGAAGTTTTTCCAATAACTAATAATTCGTGCTTCGTATAGACTAGATTGAATCATTCGAATAGGAAACACATTTTCCTGGCTTTGATTATAAACAAACGCCAGGAAAGTTTCATCGAACTTCCTGGCATGTAATTCTAACACCAGATTTACACGCTAAGAACGTTGTGAATTATTTTATTTATTTATTTATTTGATTTTTATTTTTAATTTATTTATTTATTTATTATTATTATTATTATTTTTCATGTTGTTGTAGTGATTAAAGCACCGATCCCTCCTCTAGAATAAAGGCAATATTGAAGGCAGTAAAAAGGAAAATTCTGCCTCTGATTTTTAATTGAAGTATTGATTCTTTTCTCTCTCTTCTCTCCCTCCAATAGACTATTATATTATATTATATTATATAGTCCTATTTCAGGAATCTGATTCGTGAATGACAATGAAGCTATTTTTTTTAAGAAAGTGATAAAAAGACATGTAATGGATAACGTTGCAATTCTACTTTTATTTATCAATGAATAAATTTGTAGCTTTATTTTCCGAGAAAATTGTATATAAGGTTTAATGCATTATCAATAGAGGATTTTGTGAAAAGTTCATGGGTCTCGAGAGAGAGGAGGGGACATCATAGTTTATAAAGTGTCGAGGTAAAGAAAATCTTAACGATGTGGAACACTTTAGCAGATTTAAGTATTTTACTCTTTGTTGGAATAAAACAAAAAATCATTAATGAGCATAATTTGATGGCAATTGAGAAGGTAACTTTTTCAACTTGATGAACCATAAGTGCGACAGAGATATGCTACGACTTAAAAACACAAAACTCATTACAATTTACAACTTTTTTTTTTTTTTTTATTCCAAATAATTATCAAGAAAACTACAAAATTCTAATCAGGTCCTTTAATCTTTCGTACGTAGATAATACCTAGAAACAGGCAACCCGAGACTTGCTCGAGTAAGTAGGCCCTATAAGCGGTCATATCCTCTTCCAATAGCACGTCCCGAAATGTAGAAGAGCGGCAGAAAATAATTTACAAAGATAACAATCATAAACCATTTTACGTCTCATAAATATTATTTTAAAAATAAGAAAAAAAAAATTCATAAAATATTTTACGTTAAGACAAACAAAATATTAATACATCCCCGGGCCATTTAGGGTTACCAGGGACGATAAGGTTGAATGTTGAGAAACGGTTATACCCTTAGAAACACCTAAATCCAAATCCAATATATTACTGCTAAAAGCTCAATAGCATAGAACTCCTAAATGCCCCAAAGGAAAAGCCCATTGGTAAAGTTGAACCTACCATAACTACCGTAAGGAGCTCTTCTGGAGATTACAGAGGAGTATGGCGAGTGGCTGGTACGTGGCGCAAAGAGAAGAAGCTGAGCTGGAAAGAGTTTGACACCTGGCCAGTCAACCTTTACTTGTATCTAGAAGTATTGAGTTACTCTTACATATTGTAATACGTCGTCGTATTATGGTTATTCATCGTAACTGAGTAACTGTATTGTAACTGATTCAGTTCAAAGCGAGTTCACCTTAATAAATTTTATATTTAAATAATTTTAATTTTAAATCATTCTTTTGACCTTTTCCCTTTCCTTTTTTTTTTTTTTTTTTTTTTTTTTTTTTTTTAAAAAAAAAAAAAACGACTTACAAAATTAATCTTTGTTATGAGATATTTAATTTCAACAAATGTTATATTTTGTGTTGAGTTACATATAATTATTTTTATGTAGAATTTAATTTGCGTAAAAAAAAATTAAATTTATTTTAAAAATTTATTTCAATAAACAAACTTAGTCAATATTTTGGTTTTAAGTTAACATGAAATTATGAGTTAGTAACTGTTTCAAGTGTGCAATTAATGTAACTTTTCTTTTTCTTTTTTTCTTTTTTATTTTCCTCAATAATATCTTGGAATTCAATTATCTGTATTTTTTTTTTCGTAAGGTTGAAATGATCCTATTCTCTCTCATATATTCACAGAAGAATATGTCATAAGCCTGCTTAAAAAATTCACATTTTATACAACATTTGTGGCCAGTGGCGGAACTACATACATGAGTCGTCCCCTCAAAATTTTTAAAATTCATCTTAAAATTTTGTAAATTTATACAATTGTCCCCCCAAATTAATTTTTTGTCTCCCTAAAAATTTTTCTTACCAAAAATAGCCATTGTTTCTATAAATTTGTCCCCCCAAAATAATTTTTTTTGTTCCCTTAAAGATTTCTCTTACCAAAAGTAGCCATTGTTTCTACCGTTTCTTCTAAAATATCCCAACTTTTTTGTCGCCTTGTCACTATCCTCACTTTACTCTTCATTTGGCACTGCCAATTCTTATCCGTTTTTATCCTTGAAACAGAGAGAGCTCAGAGCGAGTGTGAGAGATCAGAGATGGCGTCCTTGTGCGTCTCGTCGTCAGTCACATTCTCCTCGTTTGCTTCTTCTTCTCACAAGAATGAAAAAAGCATTATCAAAAACTCATTTTTTGAGTTTTCCTATAGATTATCAAAGCCCTCTATTCAAACCTGGACCTCTCTCTCGTGACTGCGGACGACCATCTCTGTATTAATACTATCCTCATATTTAGGTACTGGTTCTGTGCTGTGAAAGTGGAGGAAATTTTGGAGTTTTGACAAAGATTGTGTTGTGTATTTTTGAATTAAGGGTTCTTTCATTTTATCTTTCGTCATTTGGCACCCAAGTAAGCAAAAATACTCCCTCATCAATCTCTCTCTCTCTCTCTAACTAGCACTTTTTGTTTGCTTGGAAAATGTGGGAGTTGAAAAGAAATTTACATTTTAAGTCCTATTATGGACCCATACGGCCATACGATACAAGCAAGAAATCTTAACTTGAAAGAGCTCTATGGATTTTATTTTGTGGAAACCAAAACAATAACTATACCGTGGTTTTAGTATGAATTATGGACCATGTGCTTTCTAAGAGTAGCCATTTTCTATGGACCATGTGATTTCTCAATTTATCTTTTATATATTTGGTCAAATATGTTTTGACTTTTAAATGGATTTATCATTTAGGCTTTGTACGTTGCAATATTGTTATGATTTGACTCTCATTATTGTTGTTGTTGGGAGTTTTGGGGATCTTATTAAGAGAAAGAGTCTACGCTCAAAGATATCATTTTCTTTGAACCTTATAAATTGTGCTTAGTTTATTTTATTAGTCGTTTATACTATTGTGTGTTTGCGATATCATGAAAATTTGAAATTATAATTTCGAATTGAATGAGTATTTTGATGTAAAAGAATTATACAAGTTTGTTCCCCCTCATCAGAAATCCTGGTTCGCCCCTGTTTGTGGCATCTTTAACGTACGTTTGGCAAGAAGGAAAAGCAAAATGATCCTTTTTGTAAAAGACCAATAAAATTCATTTGGGATGCTGAAAAGACTGGAGATACAATTAGTATGGACTTCTGGGAAACATAATATCTTGTTTATTTATATTTGCTTCAATAAAAAGTAAATGAAAAATCAAATATATCATAGTACTACATATGAGGAGACACACAAGAAGGTTACAGAAAAGGATCAAAGAAAACATTCAATCCAACAAACACTACTTACTTCATAATTTATGAACAAAAGTGTCAAAAAATTCGTCGATTTGATCTGCGTTCGCTGGCCCTGAATCTGTTCGATGCATTTAAGCTTTGTCGTGGAGGAAAATCATCTTTCTCAATGGGAAAAGAGTCAGGGTGCTTCTGATCCGGGTAGTGCAGAGGCAGAGGCTTGATTCCAACCAATTCAGGGTCGGCCAAAAACTTGTATGGCAGTTTGCTCTCATCCATTTTCCTGAAAGTTATGGAAATCCTACAAAATAAAAATAGCAAAAAGAATGATTCTGGATATATATATATATAAACATTGATTTCTCTTTTGCTTGTGGCAGGAGGCAAATGAAAGGATTAAGCATACCTTTTTGCTGGGACTCCTGGAACACAGTGTTTAGAAATATCAGCTCCATTACCTTTTAGAACCAACACCGATCTGAAAATTGGAAAAATGACAGTATTTTAGAAGCAAGAGAGTAAAATGAAAAATTACCACGCACCCAACAACTAAATTCCAGCTAAATTTCCCCTACAGAAGCATTGAACTTTTTGCATGATAAACTCATTTAAGAAAATATTAGTGAAAATCCAGCATCTATATTCTATTAAAAATTATTCTATATGCACAATGAATCCAATTATACGACATAATAGAAGACCGAAAAGACATCGTCTTTTGAAAGATTACACGAACATACCCGACAGGCAGTGGTAGAGAGAAAGGCCCGGAAAACTCCCCGGGACCGACAACCTTCAGAGTCGAACCAAACACTATCTTGCATTCACTCAACAATGAAAGAGTGCAAAATGGTCGGACAAAGTCGTGATGGTCAATGTGAGGGGGAATACAATCGCCTTCTTCATATATATTGACAATGCAACTGTTAGGGATGCATGTTGGAGGCAGAACCTGCCATTTAACCATCCTCTTGATAACTTTCTTAAACAGAGGTGGTATGGGATCCACTTCTTCATCTCTTATTATGCCTGGAGGGTTCCCATTTTTATCCTACAGGGTTGCAAAAATAGCATCATATGTTTTGTTATGGTTAATCACATGCTATAAGATGTAGCCAAATAAAAAGGTTTATACACAGAAGAATCATAAATTACCTTTGCATAATTGTAACAGCAGCCAAATTGTATTGTGACACGTCCTTTACCACGCATCCACTTTCTAGGTTCTGAATATGTACGTTCTGCAAATTAGTGCAATCAAGAGACCAAATGTGAGAAACTTGAACCATCACATTTTCTTCATACTGTAAACCACACAGCAACTCATAATAGAGAAAGCACATGACACTGAAAACTCCCTCCCCTTTGGCCATTTCCTTTGTAATTCTCATATTTCTAATTTCATTTGAGTATATATTCAGACATATTAGTTGTTAGGTGGTCTAGGGCCTCTCTCAACCCCAAAAGCTAGCTCATGAGGTGAGGCTTTTCCTCACACTTATAAAGTGACCACTAGCCCCTTCCACAACCGATGTGGGATAAATCCCAACAATCTCCCCCCTTATACATCGGACTTGGATCAGCTAACATC
Source organism: Alnus glutinosa (assembly GCF_958979055.1). NCBI lineage: Eukaryota > Viridiplantae > Streptophyta > Magnoliopsida > Fagales > Betulaceae > Alnus > Alnus glutinosa. Next base: position 10,708,637 of record NC_084896.1, on the reverse strand, counting down.
AACCCCTTTCACGAATTGAATTGAAACTTGTTGTAACCTGGCTCTAATACTAGTGTTGGGTGGTCTTGAGCCTCTCTCAACCCCAAAAGTTAGTATTCACGCTTTTAAACTGACCACCCATCCTTTTCCACAACCGGTGTAGGATAAATCCCAACATTAGTGTATGTTAACTAAGCCCCAATACCTATAAAACATGATATTACATATTTTAACAAAACATTTTCAAGGCCTGAAACAATGAAAGAGGCAGAATAACAGTGACAGTTAGTAGATCATAGCCTTTATTTAATGATGCATCTTCTACTTTTTCTTACATCTGACCACTCCCACGATGATAATATTATCAATTGCAGAGTTAATTGATAAATTCTCAAAAAGGGGAACAAATTATTACGTTATAGTCTAAATAGAGAAGTGACAGTCCATGTTAGTACAGATCAAATGAATCATTTGGAAGGAATAACATTTTTTGTCCCCTCGAGGAAAAATCTTTCTTAAATAGTAATAAACAGCACACGACGGCCAGAGTAATGACATAGTTTCTTCCAAATGCAGAAGTATATTCTAAAGTCCCAAGTATTAAGACAGAACAAGGTCAAACTCTCCGAGAATTTAATGGATTCTCTTTTTGAAACAACACAATTGTTAAACCGCTATTTATCCCAAAATCTTAAACTAACAGGAAGAAATAAATTTAAACATTTAACCACTACTTTTACACTCTCAGGCTCAAACTCCCTTTTAATAAGTAAGACTCAACACGTAGAATATTTAATTGAAATGTGAAGTAAATGAAAGAGACAGGGTTCAAATTCACGACCTCTACTTTAATAGCATGTTAAATCATTACTTATTTCAAAATCTTAAGCTAATCTGAAGAGGTAAATTTAATCATTTAATTAATACTTTAACAACAATATTCTCAAATCCTACTCAAAACACCTACAAAAAAACATTAACAGACTGAGACTGAAATGAGAAACATTAACTCACTTTAACATATCGAAACAGGGGAACTTTTGAACATTCTGAAAGGATCAAAACTAGATAAAAGAAGGGGAAGATTCCTATACATACCTCTCAGCTCCCCTCTTTGCCCCATTATTTGCAACTTGTAGACATAATCCACAATATTCTCCTGCTCCTCGGTATTAAAAACCTGAGTGTGAAGCTCTAGGCCTTTAAGCACATTTATTGGTTTCTGATTTATCCTCTCAATGTGGACAAAGTCGTTGAAGCACATTTGTTTAATCCGAATAAGCTCCTTTCCCTCTTCAGATAACTCACTATCAACCCCAGAGGAAACTCTGCTGAGTCCATCATTCAGTGATATTTTGAAATCCGAATGCTCAAATGATTCACCAGAATATTTAGATGTGGATCTTTTCCGCCTTGACGAGTAGCTGGGTTCAGGTGTTCTGGGAAAGCTCTGGAGATTACGCATTCGCTTATGAGGCCTCCTGTAGAAAGATTCTGAACCTTCAATGCTATCATTCCATTTGGGTTTTTCACTCATTTTTCCTGCATAAAAAAAAAAAGAAAAAGAGTTTAATTCAAGCAGAATTTTACGAGCATTGATAAAACCAAGATAAATATGTAAAATGTTATGAGAATTCCCCAAAAGGAAATAAGTTTTACTGCCACCCGATTCAAATCCAAGCCTAGTTAGAACCCCAAATTACATGAGATTGTCAATTTTCATAAATAAAAAAAAAAAACAAAGAAAGGAGAACATGTTACATTCAAACTATCAAGACCCAAGAGAGAGAGAGAGAGAGAGAGAGAGAGAGAGAACATACAAATATATCCAAAGGAAAAGATGGGCTTTCTTACTGTTGAGAATGCGGTGAATACGAGCCTCCAGAAGAGGTTGACACTGCCGGCAAAGCCCTTCAGACAAAACCTCCAAAATCTCCTCGCGCGCCAGAGTCTTTAGCAGACCCATGCAGCCCTCTCCGGCGCCAGAGTCCGAAGAGTTCTCGGTCAACTCCCCAGTCATCGTTCAAAATTACAAGAATGAAGAAACGATCTTGTTTGGCAGTGAATTTACAGAGAAGAGGAGCTTCCTGCTTGTTTCTTTCCGAGCAAGTCAAGGTCAATCCGTCAAGGTTTGTAAGTCTTTTTCTAACGGTATAATTAACGGACTTGGTTTTTTCTTTTCTTTTCTTTTTTTTCTTTTTTTGAATTTGGCGCGTGACACGCGTAAAGAGTATGATTTCAGCGCGTACCCCAAGAACGTAAAAAAACACATGCACCCCACGCTTATGCCAAACGGCCCAAACGGGGTAACGCGGGAATATAACCGAGTATGGAAATTATTTTTTTATATTTCTTTTTACCTCTATTATATATTTTTTATTAAATATTCTATGTGGGTCGAGTCGACCCAACATGATCTATTATTAAACGGGTTAGTAAGTTGAATCACTCACTAGTTTAAATGGATTGTGTTAAGATTAAAAGATTTAACCTGTTAACTAAATATATCTAACTCGGGTTGACCTATATTGAGTTGACCCGTGAATTGATCCGACACATGAACACCCAAATTGCAAGCCCTACAAAATAATATTGTGAACATTGTCATTTGTCGGGTATTGCTGACTTGGTGCTTCATAGGTTCTTGCTTTGTAATTACTTGAAGGGAACTTGTAACGTAGGAATAGCTTTATCTTTAATTGCTCAAGAAGTTGTCTATGAAAACATTAGAAGCTAGTTATACGTTGATCAATTGATAACCTTTTTCTCTAGTGTATGACATGCTTGTGTTTTAGGTTTTATCACCTTTCAGGGACAGAGCCAAAAATTTTATGAGCAGGACTAAGGGTAAAAAAAAATTGTTGGTAAATATAGTAGGCTATTTTCTTTTTTAGATGGTTACACACTATCCTACACATGTAAGCACGAGTTACCTCCAAAACCCATCGATTTTTCCAGACCCTTCGTCCCTCATTTTTCGTTCAGCATCAGCTACTACAGTACTCAAATCAGTATGGGTTCAGCAACCAAAACCAGTACCAAAGATACTCCCTAAGTACCCAGCGCTGCTTCCTCTGCCTCCTCAAATACCAGTTCAGCTGGCTTTAACTCCACCTCTTCCTCAAAACCAGAGCTTCAGAACAAAAACCCATCGCTACAAACCTTCATGCAAGCTAATAACCCTCCTCTTGTCGCCTCCTCGAATACCCAGGGTGTTCGAAATGTCACAATTTCAACAAGTAAATATCAAAGGCCTCTTCTTTTATTTGTTCTGTTTTTTACCCCTTTTATTTGCTTCCTGTTCTTTGGAACTGCAAGTATATATGGTTTATGGTTAAAGATTGATCTGGGGAGTAAGTCTACTATGAATGCTATAAATGCATTGTTTGCAAAGTTATCGAGTACTTGAGGCACAATGCACTCAGGTTAGGTCTAGCGTAAAGTGGTTGAGGAGTAAACCTTCACCATTATGGGGCTTTCGAACTTAAAGGAAAACAAACAGGAGGTTATCTTATTCACTACCAAACTCAACCTGTTAGCTAGGACTTTGGCAACAATTTTGTAAAATTCACCCACTAAGCTAATAGGTTAAAAATTGTTCGGTTTTTCCCAAAAATATCCAAGTTCATGTTTTTGCAAGAAAATTTGAATGCCATCAGTAATTAACAAGTTTAGCATATGAACATCTTTGATGAAATATGAGAATCTAACGAACAAATTTTTTTTATAATTTAATTTGTGGGAAATTCATACAAACCAACTTCTAATAATGACATATGTCCCTTACATGTGAGAAACACTTTTTTTTTTAATTGCATGTACTTCTCACATGCTTTTTTAATAGCTTAAAAGATACGTCACTTTTAGAGGCCGGTTTGTATGAATTTCTTGCAAACTGGTTTGTAGAAAATTTATGTCTAAATCTAACATCCCATGCTCCAGATATACCAAGATGAACAGAAATTCCCTACGAAGTGATTTGTAAGAGTTCAGCCTTTAACAGTGACATGTATACTTTAAGCTATTAAAAAAACATGAGAAGCACATGCTAATGACCCACGTCACTTTTAGAGACCAATTTGTAGAAAATTTATGTCCTACCAAGATTTTTGTTGGAGCATTCCATGAATGACTATCTCAAACGAGCAATTAAATTCAGCAGGAAAATTGGGGTTTTTATTCCTACAATACTCTTAGGTAGCTGCCATGGAACAAATTACATCACATAAAATAAAAAAATTGCACCATACGAGGCCGTTTAAACCTTAAATTACTACCTCTACCAGCACCAAACTGCCATGCAGTTTTAAATCCGAAATGCTAAACAAATCCAAGATTTTTGTTGTCCCTCAATGCCTCCTCTGCAAATGGGGCAAAGGTCAGCACATAGTTCATATGCAGCAAGGAGTTTTTTTACACAACATTTAAAATGAATAAAAACAATAATAAACTGTTTACTAAAAATGTAAATAAAAAATATTAAGAAATATGGACATGAATCTTTTTCTGTAAACTTGAAACTTACCCATGTATTTCCCAACAAATATTCCTTTATAAAACTTTTGCAACTTAGTACAGTAATCCTACCTTGTCTGGCTATACTCTCTGACTGTCAAATATTAATGGCTCCAAAATCAAAAGCAAAAGGCTGCTCTTCCGAGGGAAGCAGCATTTCTTTCATATTATTTTTCTTATCTAATTAAGTTGATCTATCTAGAGGATTTTTCAACTGAATGATAACTTTGATGGGAATAATGAAGAAGACAAATATCAATTGACCAACTTGTGTAAGCCATGAGGAAGAAATGCCAGTTTACAGCTTCTCTTGTATACTTTATGTGTACATAGGAGCCCTACACTTTTAATGATATCTTGATTACCTTTTATTATTATTATAATTTTTTTTTTAAAAAAAAAAAATGTAAAATACAAATAATGTCAACAAATGTTCCTTTGAATTGTGAGGCATATTGATAAGGTAGCTTGAGAGTGATGTGGTGGGTTTTTGAAAAGAAAAGAATTCCTCTAATGTATATATGTATGAGAGAGCTGTAATTAGCATATGTATGATCACCATTAAGTCTATACCTCTTTGCATTGGTTATGGATGGGCTTACTGGATCGATTTAAGATGCATTCCGTTTGTTAATGCTTCTTGCAGGAGGATATCACATTAACAAAGCATCAGGAATGCAAGACTAGTAAAAGTAGAAATAGAGATGCAGGGATAGTAAAACTCGATGGTCAAGAGATACCAAAGAAAGGGTATTTTCGATATGATGGATCAATAATCCATAAGAATTGGTAGGATGAGGATGTGTCTCACAGGATAATAGTGTGAATGAAGTGAAGATATATATGGAGTACTGTGTCATTTGTGTGCCCGTAGAATGCCTATCAAATTAAACAAAAACATAGTATTGCTATAAGACCTGTTGTAACACTTCGGTCCCATATTGAGAAGATGAGTAGCACACCTAAAGTGGATGGATTATAAACACTCATAAGTATTAAGCCTCCCATTGCTTACTTACCAAGTAAAACTAGGCTTTATAACTGATTTTAAGAAAGCTCCAAATTAACTAGTCTTTTTAAGGTGATAGCACATATATTGCTAGCTCTTTTCTCTGGATCATTACACCAGCTATGCTCTATGGTACAAACTATCGAGTAGTTAAAAAAATAACATGTTTATAAAATGAGGTAGCCTAAGTGAAATGTAAGATGGATGAGTGAATACTAGGAAAGAAAAACAATAAAGTCATTTGTCTAAAGGTAGGAATGGTTCGACAAGATTTATTAATGTGGAGCACCTGCAGAGAAAGGAATCAATTCTTATTTGAAGACTGCGAGTCTAATGTGCTATGTTTAAAATCCTCATTTTTGAGATCTCTTGTTGATTGGACTGTAGCTTATGTTCCTAATTTTTCCTCTTTAAATCTTGTAGATTCCATAACTTTTTAGATTTTTGACACAATTAGAGTGGTTGCATCTCTTGTATACTTTTCGTGTACAAGATCTTTGCCTCTTCTTCTAATAAATTATTATTCATCAAAAATTAACGAAAAGATGATGGAGGGTCACTGAATATGGTTTGGTAATGTATAAAGGAGACCAACCAATGAGAAAAGGGTGATAATTCAAGTTGAGGAAGTGAAAAAAGATAAAGGAAGGTCTACAATAATAATGGTAGAAGTAGTGAAGAAAAATATGTTAATCAAGGAGGCGAGACAAAGTAAAATCTTAAATAATTCCTAACGGCTGACCCCACTAGTTGATGAGGATATAACAGACCTCGATTTTATTGGGATTCCGGCTTGGTTGAGTTGAATTTTTTTAGATTATGCCCATAAAAAATATACCTGTTTTTCCAATTCCATAAAGAGCCACCATGAGACTACAAGACTAGCCTTATACACAGAATAAAAGCAAAAAATCAATGACCCTAACGTTAGCCAATGCTTACAAGATATAAGATTATATATGAACTAAATTCCATTCACTTCTTAGATAGTTGAGAAAATCGTCACACTTCATTGGTACCAAAGCCTAACTTTAACATAAAGTAACATTTCACTAGACATACCATATTTCAAGCAAAATGTGACTTCATAGATGCAAAACACTTGAAAAAATAGCACATACAAGTCCATTTAACAATGCCAATTATTAGATTTGACATACCTTGCGCTTATGAAATTTCCCCGGTCTAGTGCTACCATAATTTAAGCCAGTCGCTTGCTCACTGATATCATCATCTAGCGGTAAGGATTTGATTTCATCATAGAAACTGTCCGTAAGGCCATGCAACCTGGTATAAACAGATGAAAAACAGTCAAGCAAAAAACAGTATAAACCACCAAACATCCTATTTTTTAACAAACTTTACAAATCTATAAATGAGTTAAGAAAACCAGTAAAAGATCCAATACTATTTGTTCTGCATACCCATTTCTTGACTTCTTCAAATGTTTCTCCTTCTTTTTCTCCATTTTTGTCATGGGAGCACGAATAAAAAGCTCCTCTTCTTCCTGTGCACGCTTCTCCATTTTTGCCATATATCTAGCAAGCTCTCTACTTTCAGATCCAATACTTTCTCTGACCTGTATTTTGCATCAACAAACAATAGATCACCAATTATTGAACATGAAGTCATTCATGCTTAGTGATCCTACCAAAAGCAGTCCACAACTAACCTCTTGGGGTCTCCCCTCCATATCATCCATCAGCTCACGCACAAATTCACTCTGCCTAGATTGTCGTAGGATCTGTTTCTCCATTCTCATCGCATTTCTTTCCTGCTTTGAGATTTTACCTTCCTCCATAGAAGTAGGGGCAAATTTGGGGGGTCGATATACACCTCCTTCTTCCTATAACATACAAACATAAACAAAACCTCAAATTTGTTTCTCAGTTTAGTAAATGATAATCTGAAGAAGAAGAATACAATTGCTGAACTTGATACTTCAATATCTTGACTCACCCCAGTAGTCATATCTGATCTGGGAACAAGCATGTCAGGGTTTGGACGATAATTCAACAGATCCTCTGTCTTCTGAGTGGCACCCAACTCCTTTTCACTCAAACCTACAACTTCTGTTGTACCTGCAGTACCCCTTGTGAGCTTCTGGATTTGGTACTGGAGTTTTTTGTCAATTGGTCGAATCTGTCACAAACAGAAAGATGACAACTCTGTCATAGGCAGAACATGGGCTATAACATGGATAACGAGAAATAGAAACAAATCCATACCTTCTCCAAAAACAACCTTGTCTCTATTAGGCTCTGAACAACAGGATGCCCCTCAATCGAGAACCCTTTTGCCTTACGAAGCAGATAATAGACCAGTGACTGGCAATAGCTTAGGAGAAGCAAATGTTTGGATTCAAGATAGCTTATCCCATCTGCTGTCGGAAAATGATTTGCTTTCACCTAATACATAAGACAAGAAGAAAGAAAGAAGAAATTACTCTTCCCAATCATGATGATGAATATGATATAATTAGTGTTTTTTTTTTTTTTATGAATAATAATTTATTAAAAGAAAGGCAAAGCCCTCATATACAAAAAGTATACAAGAGAAAACAACTGTCCTAATGGTGTCAAGATTTACAACATTGGAGGAGGAAAAATTAGGAACATAAGCTACAACCCAATCTAAGAGAGAACTCAATAAGGAGGATTTTAAATAAAGTACATTAGACTCACAGTCCTCAACCGCTCTAATGACAATTGTAAAGTGGAAAAAAAAAAAAAGAAGCAGTCATCAACAACTAAAACAATCGGAATATTTTTTTTTTTCACTTGCAATAACCGTGCTTTATGCTGCAGAGCCAAATTAGAGAAGGTCATGTAGGTTAAACTACCATGCAAAAGCATGCATGATGATACTACCTTAAAACAATTTCAGCATTTATAAGCAGGACTGTATCCAATACTTAAATTGGACTCACAATGATTCATACCTTAGCAGTCAAAACTTCGATTTTACTCCTTACTGCATCTAACCCTTCCTTCATTTCTTTCAACAGTGCAGTTAGCTGCGGAGCTTCTCTACAACGACAAAAATAAAAGGCAATAGGGTAATCAGACTAAGTTAAATTCTTAAATTTCATAAACTTCTGTGTCCTCCATTGTGTTCTAGAACATCTACACGTGCCAAGCTCCAATTCAAGCCTCAGAAAATGCAAACTTACTAATACTTTTTAAACAGTGTACATAAAATATATGTGAAAACTCAAAAAGAGCAGCAGCACAAACAGATAATGCAACCTTACTTTTTAAATCTGTCATTGTAACCGGAGTTGGTAGTTCCCTCCATGCTTTAACTCCAACTCTGCAATCAATTTGTCAAACGCCCACGAAAATATAAAACAATATTTTAAAAGTAAGAGGGAATAGCTACAATGCTGCTTAGCTTGATGCATGTGCTTTGAAAAAATTGGTAGTTAAAAAATATATATATATACACATTCATTATACACATACACACATATATATGTACATTCATTACACACATTCATTATACACACATATACATTCATTAGACACACACACACTGCAACTGGTTCGAAGATTCAGAAAACAAAATGAAATGAGTTCCAATTATGGCCAAAAGCTTTTACGTCAGACAAAAAAAAAATATAAGCTACTATCATGCGAAGTTTCATCTGATTTGTACTCCATGAAATATCAAAACTTGCAGAAAAGAGAATAGCAGAGTGGTTCCTATAACCGAACAGCCCACAAACCAAATATAAATCGAAAACAAGAAGAAAAAACTAGATATGTGGGTCACACTACCCTAGCGGCGCATTACATTCCAGAGGAAATCGAAAGGAAGAGAGAGAGAGAGAGAGAGAGAGAGAGAATCTTACCTCTGTAGATGGTTCGGCTGTCCTGCAACGGCGAAAATGGAGAGAGAGAAGGCAGGAGAAGGAAGGTGGTGGTTCGTCGAAAATCTAGAGCGTTAACGCCGGCGGTAGTTCGTCGGCGGCGGGTGTGCGGTGGTTCGAGGAAGAGTTTTCAACAGAGAGGAGAGTGTTAGGGCCTGCTCAAACTTCGTTTGGGGGAAATTTGTTTGAACGAAGGTGGGGGTGTTTTCGGAAGAAATTTGTTTCTGTAAAATTTTTTTGGCGGATAACTGCACCGACCGTTCTAGTAGTATGCCATAATTATTTTTCACTCCTTATGATTTAAAATATTCATGAAAATTGAAAAGTCATTATGGTTAGCAATAATTTCAAATCGATCCCTACAGTCAAATTTCGTTAAAAATTTTAACAAATTCTGTCAAATGTCACATCAGGGCCACGTGTCACAAATAAGATGGCGACACGTGTCTATCTTAATAAAAAAAAATATAAACTTATTAAAAAATAAATAAATATACTTATTTTTTAAAACAAAAAAAAAAAAACAAAAAAGGGGGCAAGGGCGCGGCCACCCTCGGCGACCACCCCTTGCCCCCTTTTTTCTTTTTTCTTTTTCTTTAAAAAATAAGTATATTTATTTATTTTTTAATTAATTTATATTTTTTTTATTAAGATAGACATGTGTCGCCATCTTATTGGCGACACGTGGCGCTCACGTGGCATTTGACGGAATCTGTCAAAATTTTTTAACGGAATTTGACTGTAGGGATCAATTTGTAATTATTGCTAGCCATAAGGACCTCCCATAAACTTTAAACCATAGGAAGTGAAAAATAATTATGACATATCACAGGGACTAACGGTGCAATTATCCTTTTTTTTTGCCAACAATAGCGTCGGGCAGTGTAATTTTTTTTTTTTCCCCTTCCTGTAGGCAGTGGCAGAGCCACATAAAGCTCCAAGGCCCAAGGTTTTCTCTAAAAATAATTATTTTAATTAATTTTTCAGATTTATCCCCCAATTTTATTTTATTTTTTCAAACCTACCCTCCAAAGTTGGGAGGCTAGCTCCGCTAAAGGTCTACAACTAGTTGCGGTTATTTGGTCATAACCGCAACTAGGGCTGACAATTTTGACACGACCCGATAATTCGACACGAACACGACATGAAATTAGCGGGTTTGGGTCTACCTTAAACGGGTTTGGGTCATAAACGGGTCGACCCGTTTATGACCCGGGTGACCCGCTAGACACGATTAAGTCATTTTTTTTTTCTTTTTTCTTTTTTTTTTTTTAAATAAAATTAAAAAAGGGGAGAAAAATAGAAATTTGGAAATGGGATTAAGGGAATCAGGGATTGGGAATTACCGAATTGAAAAGTAAAGTGAAAAAAAACACAAGTTTACACAATATTTCAAACTTCAAAAATCAAAACTGAAAGTCTGAAAAGTGAAAACCTAACTTTTTTCCCCAAAATTTCCCTTTTTCCTTTAGCTGCCGCCTGCCGCCCTTCTCTTCTTCTTCAGCTCCCCGCCGCGCTGCCGCCAACCGTCGTCCCTTCTTCTTCCTCCCGCAGTCCCACAGCTCCCGCTAGAGTCGACTGGAGTCTGGACCGCTGGACGCCTTGACCCACTCGAGTGCCGACTGCCGAAGTGCCGACTGCCAAGGCTCTCCACTCTCCAGCCTCTCCCTGACTCCCTGTCACTCTGCCGCTCTCTCTGTCTCGGTCTCTCCAACGCTCTCCACACTCCACTCTCCAGCCTCTCCCCGTCTCTCGACTCTCTCTGCTGCTCTCCACTCTCCAGCCAGGACCAGCCTCTCCCCGTCTCTCTGTCGCTCTCTCTCTCTCTTGGTGTCTCCCTCTTCCGCCGAATTGCCATGTAGCATCCGGTATGTTAAGAGTAAATAGTTGATTAACTTGATTTCCATTTTTAATTTTTTTACAGCATTTTGACATGAAATGATGAAATGGTTTGATTATTTGATTATTTGTAAATATTAATCTCTCTTGTATTTTACTGATTTTACTGATTTTATGAGCCCAAGATTGCATGAACTGCCATGAAGGGTACTCTACCCAGTGGAAACAACTCCATTACAATATACGTGTTGACCCGATTCGACCCATTATGCTAAACGGGTTTCACGGGTTGTGTCGGGTGACCCGTGAAATTGTTGTGTCGTGTCGTGTCTGGAGCCCCGACTCGTTAACGTAAACGGGTCGTGTTCGTGTTTAGGCTAAACAGGTCGCGGGTCTTAACGAGTCGTAAACGGGTCGTGTCGGGTGCCCCGTTTTGCTAGCCCTAACCGCTGCAAGAGTACTTAGTTTATTCTCATTTCAATAACCAGTTTTTACCAGCCATTGATTTTCACATTAACTAGTGAGTGAGACAGTAGCGTGCTGAATTTAAAGCAATAAAAATGGCGTAAAACCAACATATACACAAAGTAAATCATTCGCTGTGTTCAAACAAGATGAATAAACAAACAAAAAAGATTACAACAAATTATAACCCAAAACAATAGATTCTCAAAAATCTCAATACAATAAGTTGAGAATTTAAATATAGAAATTATCAGGAAATACTAGCAACAAATATGGTAGACAAACTAGGCTTATTGTCCACTAGAACGTAGCTGCGCTACTAAAGAAAAACACAAAGAGACAATGTTAAAGTAAAATCACATAAAACCCATTCATAAAATTTTCAAATTACTAATCGAAATCTGCAAATTTTTCCTCTACAAAAATCGAAATCGAAGTCTTCAAACAAATCTACAAAAATATGCAAACCTTTGGGAGAGTCTCTTCTGCCTTTCGTTGTGCGTTGAAAGAGAGAGTCCGAGTGTAATGGGTATATTAGTAGTGTATGGGTTGGGTTATTAGTAGTGGGTTGAAGGAGCTTGGCCCATTTCAATTAGTGGAGTCTTTAGATAAAGGCTATGTCTATATAAGGGCTAAGCGCATTCCTAGTAGCCTCACCAAAAAAGTTTTTTAGCTATTTTGGTGAGCCAATTTGATGAAAATCCTGAAAAACTACTCCTAGCAGCCTCACCATTTTAACCAAAAAAATTTGATGACTGAAATTACTAACCAAATTAAATGAGGCATTTTCACTCAACAACCCACTCACCAAATTTTGTTTCACCTTTCTCTCTCACATGATTAGCACATTTTTTTCCTTTTTTCTCTCATTTTCTTCTCCCATCTCCCATCTCTCACACGATAATGTCTTTATTTCATGGATATGAATGATTTTTTGTAAAAAGATTATATAGAGAAAAAATAAATAAATATGAAAAAATTATTATTTAAATGTAATAGTGAATATTGACTAGTTAAAATGGTGAAACTGCTGGGGGAATTTTAATAAAGTGGCTCACCAAAATAGAAAAAAGTGATTTTTAGTTATTTTGGTGAGTAAAATTTGGTGAGGCTACTAGAAATGCTCTAATAGACTAATGGGAGGATTATGGATTGAGATTAGTCACACTGTTATTAGGAGATTTGCACTCTCGAACGTGCTTGGAGACCGGCCCTCTTGAATGTGGCTGAAACAATACAATTTCTTCTATTTTCTATTTCTATTTCCAATTTCATTTACAATTTAGCAAATACAAACCCTAGAATTTCCTATCAACTAGAAAATCTATTACACTGAGAGAGACCTTTCACAGTCTAGGAGAGGGCACTGGGCGTGGATGGGAAAAGGAGAAGAACAATAAGTGGATCCAAAGAGAAGTAGAGAAGAAGAGAAGGAGAGACCGAGAGCTTAATCTAATGAAAATTATAAATATGAAGACAATGAATGGGTTAATAAATTCGATAAATGCTGATATAAACAATAATAACCATTTAATTTATTTTAAAAAAAATAAATGATGGAATATATTACAAAATCTATAGACATTTTAATCCAAAGAAATGGATCACCTTTAATTTAAAACTTCTGAGAGATGCTTCAAAATTTTTCACCTTGGGAATATGATAATGATTAATTAGCTACACGCGTGTGAATGTGTGTGTGTGTGTGTGTGTCTATATATATATATATATATATATTGCTGGGGAATTATTATCCCCTAGGCTAGGTGGGCCCGAATTGTGCACCCTCGAAACATGCACTCGGGTTGTACCCTTGAGTTGTGCACACGTTGGGTATGACTGAGATCCTAATAAATGCTAAGGATCTCCAGCATTTATTAGGATCTTCAACATTTATTAATCAGTCAAACCAAGTCAGAACACCATGACTGGTCATTATTCACATTATATAATCAAAGGACTTGCTCTACACGCCAACCAAGAAAAAGGGGCCTATATACATATATTCTGATAATTTGGTAAAGAGGTATCTCATCTGATTTGAGCTCTCTCCCCTCTTTTTACTCTCATGGCTCCTTATTGACTTAGGCATCAAAGGAGGCGCCGCCGGACAACCCCAGGCGAGCCTTTGCTGTCTTGCAAGTCATCGGTGAAGGAGCGAATCTAAGGCTATCATGTCACCAGACCGAAAACTGCATCAACAGTTTGACGCCGTCTATGGGAACAATTCGATCGTTCTTGCAAAAAAGAAAAAATCCATAATGGTGACTGTCGATCAAAGCCACCTTTCGTTAATAGAGGGATATTGGCGTAGATCTGGGTTCCCACACAATAGATCTGAACTCAAACACAGCAGATCTACACCCATGTGTGATGATTTTACGCGGATCCATGCTGATATAGCTTTCAGTTAGCAACCACACCAAAGCGGAGCTAGCCCTTGCCAAATATGCAGAAGCCCAGTTACGAATCTGTGATTCTAGATTCACCAACACCAAGTTGGTGATCGTCTCTATGGGCATGCAAGACAAGTTGGGCGTGCAAGATAAGTTTTCCATTTCTCATCATAGTTGGAATCAGTTGTTAATCTATGCTCTCATATTGCGAGAATTTTCGACAATCCTGGTAGAAGAGGATGATTTCTTGAGAAAGAGATAGAAGATTCTCTTTATTCGCACAAACCCTGCAGTAAGTGCAATTGATGTGTAGTTTTGCATGTGTGAGGTGAAAAGCGTTCCATGTCTGGTTCGCTTGTCACAAGAGTTGTGCTTGAATCATTGGGCTTTGTAAGGATGGGAGATGGACGAGTCTCAATTGAAGGGAAAGTCATGAGAAACATAAATGTTGCTTTATTGGATTCTGCGCAACTTTCTTATGCAGGTTTCGAAATGAAGCTTTCCTGATTGCACCACTAATTATGTCTCGTAAGTAATGAGGGAAAAATTCGAAACTCACATTCCGAGCTCAAGGCCGAATTGGATGCCCTCCGAAGGCATGTTCCGAGGGCCTTTCCCGAGGTGCAACATGCCGAGTTGGCTACCTTCCGGAGGCATGTTCCGATGGCCTCTCCCGAGGAGCCCGTGCTGAGTTGGCCACCTTCCGAAGGTATGTTCTGAGGTCTTCTCCATAGGAGCCATTTCAAGAACTTCTCCCGAGGAGTCCCATTCTGAATAAAAAGTTACAAAGCCCCAAAAGGAAAATCTCCTAGTTAGGAATTCCGAAAAGAAGAAACCAAGAGCAAATATGCGTTCAACTGGCACTGAACCAATGCTCACCTTCCTTGGAATAACAAGATAAGTTCATTCTTGGCACGTTCACTCATGTTCGCCCACTCGCAATACATGGTAGTTTATGAAAAATGATTCTTGGCAATGTTTAAATCTTCTCTGTTTAACAAAATCTGCATCAAAGAATTGTTAAATTTTGAGATAGTCGAATATGTCTAATGCTTTGATCGTTGATATTCAAAGTTAGCTCCTTGCTGCTACACATGAAAAAATGATGATACGTTGTTGCCTAGTTTTGGCGCACGAAGATGCTTTTCTAATTCTCTTTTTGCATAAATGAAGATCACAGGAAGGGTGTACACTTCTTCGAACGCCACCTTACTTATTATGTCATCCTATAAAAGGATGATTGAGGCCCAATTGTTCTTGAGCTGGGTCACATGCTTCACTTTGAATCTTCTGCGTCCTGAGAGCTGTCCAATGAACTCCCTATCGCAGAGTTTCTGACCCAAGGCTTAAAAATCATTTATTTGCCTGACATCGCGGCTTGCAAGGGTTTTTTGTGTTGGGGAATTATTATTCCCCACTCGGGTAGTACACGTGTCGGATTATACGCTTGGTCGGGAATGTATGTTTGGTCGGGAATTACCCAGGTCTCGAGATTATATGGTCGGTCGGGAATGACCATGATCTTTAGCATTTATTAGGATCTTGGCACTTGTCAAATTAAGTCAGAAATTAGAATGGGGCACCATGCCTGATATCTACACGTCTTATCGGTCACTGTTCACACTGTACAATAATAAGACTTTTTACTATGCATCAACAGTAAAATAGAGCTTATATATATACCCATCACCTAAGAGGTATGCATCTAACTGTGAAAAATGAAATTGACTTCTAAAAATAAAGTGTGTGCATAAGTGTCAACAAAAATTAAAGTACAGCGGAAAATAAATGACACACAGATTTTTGTTGACGAAGTGGAAACTCAATCAAGAGAAAAACCACTCCGGGGCAACCAAACCCAGGAATTCCACTATTCAGAAGACAAAGCTAGATACAAGATAGTAACACTCACATGTACCGATGCAGTGGTCGTACCTTGATCTCTGATGTGTAACCCAACACGAACGCTTCCCAACCAGGTTCTCCTACCTGAAGGGGTCTTCAATGGAATCCTTTATCTTAGAGCCGACCTCTAAGATAGACTTTGGTTTATAGCACAACACATTTGTAAAACGGCTTCAGAGGGATTGATGACTTCTCTGAGCTCTAATGGAATTCACACCGAATTCTTGCAGTTCTCAATGCCCAGGAGCCTCTATTTATAGGCTGGGGGCTCAAGTGAGCATCAGGCAAAATATACCTGGGCGCCGTCCGGACAGTGGACATGGGCCGTCCGAACGGACAACTGTGCGACAAGATTTTCTGAAAATTTTGCGGGGAAATCTTTCATGTTTAAGAGCTTCGTCCGGACGGGATGGCACATCGTCCGGATGGTCGCACGTCCGCTGCAAGTAATTTCCTTATAAGGCTTTCGAGCGTCCGGACCATGGGGGATGAACGTCCGGACGGCAATTCTTCAACACGCAATTTCCATATCTGCAATGCGCGCATTCGGACCACAGCTGTTAGACGTCCCGACGGTGATATTTGAATTGCGATTCTTGCCTTAAGGAGACACGCGTCCGGACGGGATACCACATCGTCCGGACGGTTGATTGATCTTCCCTTTCTTGGAACTTGGAAAGAAATCTGAAACTAATCGAGTACTGAGAGGCGTCCGGATGTGCTGCTGAAACGTCCGGACGGATGCAAGCTGCATAGAACCTTCTCGATACAGTATAGCGTCCGGACGGAATGATCACGTCATCCGGACGGATGATGCTGATCTGTCTTGGTGGTCCGGATGGTAGAACACGTCGTCCGAACGGATGGAACAGTGGACAGATGGACGTCCGGACGGGATGGTTCGATCTTCCGGACGGCTGACAGGGAACTTGAATTCTTCTGACTTGTAGACTCTGAATAGTGGAATCCATGTTTACAGCATCTTTACACTTAAGTGATTTTGTCCAAACACAGAATGAGGCCAAAATACTAACAAACTCCCGCTTTGGCCATTCTGGGACAAAAATTGCTTGATTGGTTTGGAAATACATTCCCGGTCCAAAATAAAAATTACTCCCCCTTTTTGTCACAAAGGGACAAAGGGTAAAACAAAGTAATAAAATAACCAATTGAAATAAAAATTACTCCACTAACGATCTCAGAAGGACCGGGGAAACAGAGTAATATAAATCCAAGTGTTATAACAACAGAAAAGTAATAAAATGTTCCAAAATAACAAAAGACACCAAAAAAAAACAAGAGGGAATCAAACATCCTCAGGCAGAGGTAAAGTCTTGTCTGCATCAGCCTCATCATCATTGTTGCTGGATGATGATACTTCAAGCATTCCTTGAGGTCCAGCTGGTTTTGCTCCACGCGCTTGTTGATGGAGTGCACTTCTAACTGCATGGAAGTGATGGACTGCTGCATGGTGGACATAGACACTTGCATATTGCTCATCCCCCCCTGAAGAGCAGCAAGAGCCTCCATAATCTGAGCATAGTTGACCTCCATCTCAAATGGCGGAACAGTCTGTGAGGATGAAGCCATATCCGGAAAGCCAACTGGCATAGCAGCAGGTGGGGGCACCTTATCATCGGAGTCATCTCTCCGTAGCTGCGCATTGGACTTCATCAATGTCTGCTTGCTGATTGGCTGCTGGATTTTCATCTTCGGTTTGCCATTGACATTGACTCCCGACTGAAGAATAATCTGAGTGAGCAGGCAGCCAAACGGAAGACCAGCATTTCCCTCATCACGAGCCTCTAACATAACACCCAAAATATGCTTGCACAGGCAGAAAGGCAAGCGAATGTGGACTGCATAGACAAACTGGGCCCGTTTCAGGATCAAATCATTGCGCCGAGCAATATGCCAGATGTTCTGCTGAATGAGCTTGGCCAGCATTCGGTGGGAGGAAGACATGGCATCAATCCTGATGGCAATAGAACGCTCCTCGCCTTGGGGAATGGCATGGAAGAATTCCCTGAGATCATCCAGGGATGGAGGAAGCACCACCTCATTGAATGGGCTGGCCGAAATCTCGAGCACTGGGACTCGGATGATGTGACTGATGACCTGAGGCTCAACAGTGATGAGATGGCCTGCAACAGAGGACTGAAGCACCACTCCGTGATCATCGTTCTGCACCACTTCCAGGTTGGCGTAGAACAGCTTGATCAGTATGGTGTACACCACACAAGCATAGCTGTGGAGATATCCCCAATTGTATGTCTGGATAATGGCAAGAATGTTGTCCAACGGTGGCACCATGATGTCAGCCCGAAGGATGTTCCGCTCAGCAATGACAGTACGGTCCATTATCTTGGCCTGAATTGCAGCCCTATCTTCCACAAGCCTTTGACGGACCCTGCGGGGTGGACTGCCGGCAGACATGATTCTGCAAAAGATCCAACAAGAATTTTGCCAAAACAAATATTCCAAAAATATTCTTGTTAGGATAACAAAAATTTGGTAGAATAACAGCAGTAAAAGGACTTGTGTAAAAAATAAATACATAATAAAATCATAACTAAGTCCAAGGAATTTCAATATGGTAGATATATGCATCTCATATTCCAAAAGAAATAACATTCTAACAGTTTAAAACAAACTGAAGAGAAAAAAAAATGAGAAAAATACCTGGAAAATGAGAGGAAAATGCAAAAATGCCAAAAACTCACAAGAAGGAACACTCACAAACAGCCAAAAGTGAGATTATGTGGGGTATATAGAGAGAATGCGGCAAGCAGGGGAATTTATAGCCACTGTGGGGTCCCCGTTCGAACAGAGCATTAACGTCGTCCGGACGAGCGCTGCATTGGGAACATGCGGACAGGTCGCGCGCGTCCGGACGGTTTTACTCACCGTCTGCCCGGTGGTTGCCGCATGCGTCTGGACTCAATCAGGTCCTGTCCGGACGATTTGGCTCCATACCCGTCCGGACTCCAAGAGAGTGCTGTCCGGACGTCAATGGAGACCGTTCGGACGCTCCATACTGAAACACCAGAAAAACTAAGAAAAAATTACAGAGATCAAATTTCCTCAAGTCAGTGTCAGAACACGCATGTATAATCAACTAATAACACAATCAGAGAGCATCTTAAAAACTAAACAAAGATATAAATGAAAGTTGAGATTTCAATTAGTATAAAATAATTTTCCTGATCATAGAAAATTCAAATAGGCAACTCAACTCATGCAATGCGTGTGTGTGTGTGAAGACTGAACCCACAAGGTTTGAAAAAAAATCATGACAAGAGCAACCGGATTTCCTAAAGAAGAGAGAGAATCCGTGACAGATTAGCCAAAAGTCAAACCTTACTTTTACTAGGGCCTAGCCATCCTTATCTGATACACTCCTCATGAGATATAGCACCGAATTGTTTTACTTGTACCATGAAGGACAAGATAAATTTTTACTTGCTCATAGAGGGCAAGGCATATTGCAAATTCGGTACAGAAGCAGTGAATAGACAATTTTAAAGCACAAAATTCATACGAATATCTGCTCAATTCTTATGGTGCTACAAGCTAGAGGAAATGCCAGAGTTTTTAGATCCTAGGTTCAACTAGCCTGTGGTCAATTTGACCATCTTATCACAAACCTCTTCTCTTATTCAGAAATTCTAGAGGCAAATAGTCAGAGAAGGAAAGATGTACCTTTAGGGAGTCTCGGATAGTGCACTTTTTCATCGCATGAGGAAAAGAGCTATCCTACTTTTGCACAACCAGGAAAAATAACTTGGCCAAAATAGTCATAAACTCTCAAATATGTCTAAGCAAAGTAAATTAATGCTCACATAATTGAGATATCAGGTAAAGATACATACAATATCTAAACAGCCAAGAAAAAAAAAATTCTGCAAATTCTCCCCAATTTTATTTTTTATTTATTTTTTTTAATTTATTCAAAACAAGCAAAACATGCAATATGGAAATAACATCATATGCAAAGGCAAGATCAAACCTGTGAACGCTCGATAATGCCAACACAGAAAAACAGTCGCTCGACCTGCTTTTTCTGTCTTCCCCAATAAATACCTGCATAATTCTCTCTAGAGACATAGGGGGCAAACATGCCTGGTTCCTAGATTGCATATAAAGATATATCAAGTAAAATAAGCAATCTAACCTGATGCCATAGGATTAGGAACCAAATCCTAGGCATAAACACCCAAACCTGCTAGGTGCGTCGGTTCCCCTTCATGGGGTAACTGTCCTTCTCAATCCAAGTCTGCCTTCTAGTGGGTGGTTGCTGGCAAGACTGCATCATCCACTCCATCATATTCTGCATCCAGATAGGAGGCTCACTGGAGTATTGTTCTTCTTGCATCTTCTGAGGCCTTCTCACTTGCTTGGGTTTGCTCTTGTAGACGCCACTGCGATTGGCTGGTACAAACCGCTGTTGAGGCCGCTGATGCTGGGGAGCATGAGACCAAGGGGCTTGATATTGATGCCTTGATGCTTGTCCCCATGGTACTTGATAGGATGCCTGATGCCAAGGAGTCTGATGCTGAGCCGCAGGTCTAGTGCTATAATGAGCTTGTCTGGGCGCTTCTTTCCTGGCTTTGGCCTTTTGAGCTTTCAAGAGGGAGCACTGAGGCCGAACATGCCCACTGAGACCGCAGTGATGGCAAATAGGAGGTCTTCTGATAAAAAGAGGCTGCTGAGAGCCTGGAACATCATCATTGGCCTTTTCCTTCTGTTTATCTTCAACAACGGGAGGAAGCTCTGGGACTGTAGGCTTCACAAATACAGTCCTTGAGGAAGAAGGAACATCAGAAGAGGGAGCTACATACCCAAGACCAGTCTTGTCATTTGGGCTCTTCTGGATGGATAGCATACGAGTCTGTTTCTCATCAGTGACTCTCTAGCTGGAGCTGCGTCTCTAGTAGCTTTTCCTCGAGCTCTTGTACTTTGAGCAGCAACAAACTCTTCTCGGTCTGCAAACTATTCAGATCATTTAGGTGCTACTTTCGGTCTTCCCTCAGCTTCTCATACTCTATGTAGAGTGTTTTGTAGGCCTCCTTGAGCTCTTCCTCATTATCACTATGCTCCGAGTAATACGAGTCTTCTTCTTCTTCAACATGTGGGGCGACAAAGGCCAGAAATTTTTCAGACTCTGGAGCTTCTTCTTCTGACTCATCACTGAGAGTCACATTGTATGCCTTCCCCTTGCCCTTTTTAAGATTCCCACAATCCGCCCGGATATGCCTAAAGCCTGAGCATTCAAAACATCGGGGTCCTCTGGGATCTTTCTTCTCCTCTTCCTCTGGTTCAGCTTCTTTGAGAGGTTTCTTTATTTTATCAGAAGACTTCTTCTTGAACCTATCATCTTTCATCAGTCTTCTAAAATTTTTGGCTAACATAGCCACAACTTTGTCTTCATCCTCGGAGTTATCTTCAGAGGAGGCTTCTACCTTATTCTTGGAAGCCTTTAGGGCAATGGTCTTCAACTTCTTGACCGGGGGCAGAGACAGCTCATATGTTTGAAGAGATCCCACTAGCTCTTCAATCTTCATCTCTTTAAGATCCTTGATTTCCTCGATTGTCGTTACCTTGATCTTGAAACGCTCGGGCAAAGATCTGAGAATTTTTCGGTTGAGTTTTACATCCGAGATAGGTTTCCCAAGACTCACCATGGAGTTCCTCAGGTCACTCATCTTGAAGTAAAACTCTCCAAAGGTCTCTTCTTCCAACATCTTAATTTCTTCAAATCTTGAAATCAACATTTGAAGTTTGGCAGATTTAACAAGTTTCGTGTTTTCATATGTTGTTTCCAAGATTTGCCATGCTTGTTTGGTTGATTCGCAAATTGAAATTTTAGCGAATTCAGAAGGAGAAAGTGCTTGGCACAGAGCATGGAGGGCTTTATCATCGGAAAGTCAGGCATTTTTCAAAGGGACTGTCTCGAGAGTTGTATCCTCTGGTTTAGTCCAACCAGTTTCAACAATACTCCAACAGTCAATAGATTTTAAAAAGAATCGCATCCGAGCTTTCTAAAAGCCATAGTTCGTACCATCGAAGGTAGGAACATAATTAAGAGTTTGAGACATATCAAAATATAGAAGTCAAATATAATAACACTCAAGAAATTAATCTTCTCAGAGTGTACCAAGCTCTGATACCAATTGAAAAACGAAAATGACTTCTAAAAATAAAGTGTGTGCATAAGTGTCAACAAAAATTAAAGTACAACGGAAAATAAATGACACAGATTTTTGTTGACGAAGTGGAAACTCAATCAAGAGAAAAACCACTCCGGGGCAGCCAAACCCAGGAATTCCACTATTCAGAAGACAAAGCTAGATACAAGATAGTAACACTCACATGTACCGATGCAGTGGTCGTACCTTGATCTCTGACGTGTAACCCAACACGAACGCTTCCCAACCAGGTTCTTCTACCTGAAGGGGTCTTCAATGGAATCCTTTATCTTAGAGCCGACCTCTAAGATAGACTTCGGTTTATAGCACAACACACTTGTAAAACGGCTTCAGAGGGATTGATGACTTCTCTGAGCTCTAATGGAATTCACATCGAATTCTTGCAGTTCTCAATGCCCAGGGGCCTCTATTTATAGGCTGGGGGCTCAAGTGAGCGTCAGGAAAAATATACCTGGGCGCCGTCCAAACAGTGGACATGGGCCGTCCGGACGGACAACTGTGCAACAAGATTTTATGAAAATTTCGCGGGGAAATCTTTCTTGTTTAAGAGCTTCCTCGGGACGGGATGGCACATCGTCCGGACGGTCGCACGTCCGCTGCAAGTAATTTCCTTATAAGGCTTTCGAGCGTCAGGACCATGGGGGATGAACGTCCGAACGGCAATTCTTCAACACGCAATTTCCATATCTGCAATGCGCCCGTCCGGACGGTTGAATTAGAATCAGCAATTTCCTTCTTTGATGAACGCGCGTCCTGACCACAGCTGTCAGACTTCCGGACGGTGATATTTGAATTGCGATTCTTGCCTTAAGGAAATGCGCGTCCGGACGAAATACCACATCGTCCGGATGGTTGATTGATCTTCCCTTTCTTAGAACTTGGAAAGAAATCTGAAACTGATCGAGTATTGAGAGGTGTCCGGACGTGCTGCTGAAACGTCCGGACGGATGCAAGCTGGATAGAACCTTCTCGATACAATATAGCGTCCAGACGCAATGATCACGTCGTCCGGACGGATGATGCTGATCTGTCTTGGTGGTCCGGACGGTAGAACACGTCGTCCGGACGGATGGAACAGTGGACAGATAGGCGTCCGGACGGGATGGCTCGATTGTTCGGACATCTGACAGGGAACTTGAATTCTTCTTACTTGCAGACTCTGAATAGTGGAATCCCTGTTTACAGCATCTTTACATTTAAAAAGATTTTGTCCAAACACAGAATGAGGCCAAAATACTAACAAACTGATATGATGATCATTCACTCTCACTCTCCCTACTGACTTGGGCGTCGGAGGAGGCTCCACGGGCCAACCCCTGGCGGGTCTTTGCTTTGTTGCAGGTTATGTGTGAAGGGGCGAATCGGATGCTGCCACGTCACCAGGATAAAAATCACATCAACAACTTGATGCCGTCTATGGGAACAACTTTATCGTTCTTCCAAAAATGTACAGAATGGTGACTGGCAACCGGAGAACCTTCCGTCGATAGAAGGAGATTGATGTTGCAGGTATAGGTTCACATACAACAGACTTGAAGTCAAGTGCAGCAGATCTATATCGGGTGAGGCAATTTCATCTGGATCCATGCCAATATGCTTTTCTGTTAACAACCACACCAAGAAGGAAGTTGGCCTTCACTGGAATATGTGGGTGTACAGTTGCAAATTTTTCGGTTGTGGATTCGCCAGTGCCATGCCGGTGATCGTACGTCCCTATGGGCGTGCTAGATGAGTCTTCTATTTCTTCATTATGACCTGATTTAGTTGTTCATTCGAGCTTTCATACAATGATATTTTTACTTTGATGATTCCGCTGGAAGAAGAAGAAGATTGTTTTTTGGGGAAAAAGATGAAGGTTTTCCTGGTTCGCGTGAACAGTGCACGAATTTCAGTTGATGTTCAGTCTTGCACGATTGAGCAGAGAAAAACATTTAATGTTTGATTTATTTGTCACAAGACTTATGCTTGATTTGTACAGCACTGTCAAAGAGTAAAAGGCCAAGAAATGGCCACGTATCCTTTTAGAAAAATTGTGAGGATTAAAGGTTCCAAAGTGGTACTTTTCTGACAAGCACTATTAATGGTATAACACCCTAGAAAATATCTATATTATATATATATATATAGAGAGAGAGTGTGTGTGAGAGATGTGTAGAAACAACTAGAACTATGCCATCAACAGTCTTTTTCTTCAAGTTTAGCGATTTTGTCACTGCAGGTATTTTATTTTCTTTTTCCTCTCTTTCAGCCACCTCACTCTTTCCTCTTCTCCACATGGCTGCAGTCCCCCTTACACCTGGTAGCCATGCATTTCCACCTTAGTATATTGCTGCCACGAACATCTTTCCTTCATATGTTAATAATAAATCAGGTTTGCATCTCCTTCATCCATCTTCCACGTTTCATCCTTTCCCTCATTTTCTTGAACACTTGTCTGTCATGCAGACTCATGCTTGTACATTTTGGGACACTTGTCTGCTCCCATTCTTTACTAAAGAAAATCGCACTTCTCGTCTTTGTTTTTTTTTTTTTTTTTTTTCACTCACAAGCAAATTAGTCAGATTCAATCTTCCGCAAGCAGAACTTTTACCCTGGTAAATTACTCATTTTCATGATTGATTTTATTTTTTTTCGGTGAAAATTTTTGTAGTCTACATCTTGTCTCTTTTCCGAAACTTCAATTTTTTTTTTCTACCAGCGATATGTACAAATTCTTGTATCATTTTGATGTCATGTGCTTTGTTTAGACATTGTTTAGATGGCTTCTAGTACTCGTGATAAATATATATATATACACTCTTTGCTTTCGGTTTGTCATCCGCTTCTTGGTATTTAGTTTATGCCAACTGTTATTTCGTTAACATGTTTATTTTCCCTTATTGTTTTGCTAAGGGAAATGTCTTTCTAATAAAGAACATGCACAATGTCTTTATTTCTCCTGCTTGAATTGTTGTTAATTATCTCTCTGTTGTGTTCATCTATCTAAGCTATTTGTCTTTCAACTTTCTTTGATGAATTTTGGCTCGTATTCCATTGAAATTCACTGGGCTTGCGTTGGCTAAAAACACACTGTATTATAATTAGGCAAGTTTTGTAGTTGTAACTTGGACTACTAATTTCATGAGACTGAAGACATATATTGGTTCCATATATATTAATTTAGACCGGAAGGTGGTGGTCTTATTAGTCAGGTGTTGTTGCATTGCCGTCCCCACAGTGGCTGTTGTGGAGGGGTTAATGATTATGGTTGTAGTCCTAGTATGGTTTGCAATATTGGTTATCTATTTTTTTTAGATTATTAGTATACTTTTTATCATTTATTTTCTTACTATTATGGAAACGATTCTTTTGAATATTCATTTAAGTGGGGCCTTTTTCTGTCTTCACTTTTATAGAGTTAACCTGGTCATGTCTTAAAAATGATGATTATCTATAATGGTATTCTTGCTATAGATGTTCGTTACTATTATTTAAGAAGCTGTTTTTGAGATAATTGCAATTATTGATTCTGAAATGCTGAAATTTTAATAGTTATAAGACATAATTTAATTTTCCTTTAGATGGTCTCTAAGAATAATTTTATGGTTTAATCTAGGTAGAGAAATTTAAGAGCCTGCTCAGAAAATCCAGGTAAGGGAACACAACCTTAAAAACCCCGGCAAATTTTTAAATAAAATCTTTTCAAAAGAAAAGTGTCGAAAACTCTTTCACTTTAATATTATTTGTTCTATTATCTCAAGGATGAAATAATGAATATTTTATCTTAATCACATGAATGAATGAAGCTGGTGATTATATATTTCATGTGCACCATAAGAATGAAGAGGATGATGTAATTATGATTTTCAAATATGTATATGATACATGTGCACCATGAGAATGAGGATGATGATATATGTGTTACATGTGTACTAAATGAACATGATGATGAATTTATGATTGAATATTTGTTTTATGTGCACCACACAAAGTTTTGTCACACGGTACCATAATGCTGCGATCCGGATCTTATGATGATGATGATGGGTAGCGGGGCAACCACACCAAAAGTGTGGGGCTATTAGCCGGGGGGTTCTCACCTAAGGAGCTTCCTAACCCGGCAGCTCTCCCCTGTGACGACAAGATAAGCCATGGGTCCTTCGGGACCGGTCCTATGGACAAGCCCAACGTGCACCGCTCATGGTAAAAATGTGGAAGTGGGCCAGTGATAGACAAAACTTACACATTATGCATGATGATTATATATGTACATTGCTTGTTAATGCTGTTATTTTTATACGTGGACTCTGGAAATTTTAAAATATCAAACTGTAGTATACCCCCATATATTTTGTTGTGTCACTTACTGAGTTGTCAAACTTACCCCTTTCCCCTCAACATTTTTCAGATGGCAGTATACATTATAGTATTGAGGGATGGAGTACCTGTAGGCCTGTTGACGGTTAGGGACCCCCGGATTTGGCCCTATGAGTGGGAGACTTGGACATATTGTCTTATAGTGTAGCGGTCTAATCATAATATCAGTTAGCAGCCTGGGGACCCTATCATTACCCTGGACCGTAGAGCGACTAGTCTCGATGTAGTACAGCTTATATCTTTTTTTTTTGTAGCTGTACATTATACCGTCCTATATGTATCTGGGAGGATTATTCACAACTTCGGTTGTTGATTTTTGATGTATATTTCCTCTCTTTTGTAAAAAAAAAAAATGAAACTAGACAATAGTCCCCAGTAATAGACTTATATTTTGATGCTGCTATTATAATTATGAAAATACTCCTTTCACATGTGCCTTAAGTCTTTTAGTCTTTAATTATTGTTACATGCTTAAGTTCGTGTTTCCCTTATTTTCCCTAAACGGGGGCGTGACAAATGGTGCCTTTAAAGAAATGAAGATTAACTCCCCATATTAGTCGTTTCATGATACTGGAGAAGCCGCTCGCTTGGATGGCAGTAAATTCAGTCCTATTGCACGTGAGCTTCAAAGGAAAATGCCGGGATGGCTTTCGAACAATTCCAAATTCACCGAGTAGAATTTAAATTCGCGATGCAAGAGTGGAACCCGTCAAGAATAGCATGGTTCATGCACGATGGTTTCCAGTGGACAATGTCGGTGGCTATGTGCCCCATGGCTTCAGAGGCCGCAGTGGTTCTGTAAATAATCCAGTATCTTCTAGCCTCATTATCCTCAGGACTACAAAAGCTCTTGGTATGAAACCAATGAATGTCCTTGCTCGGGCATCCTTGCCTGAGCATTTTCGGCAGTCAGACGTCGGGCATTCCTCGGAAATGATTATAGAGTTCTGAATCCAGTACCTTCATCACTTTTTGTTCATGCAACTCAACATCCCCAGATTCTTAAGCACCATGCTGGGTCATCATCATTCCCAGCTTGTTTAACAGCCATTGTTTGGAGGGCTCTCCTAAAATTCTTGCTCTTGTGCACCCTTTCCAGCCAAGAAGATAGCCCCGAGGAAACGGGCTTTCAAAAAGAAAAAAAAGAAGGATGGAGAGCTGGGCCCACCTTATCTCAGCAAATAGAGAGATACTTGGCAGCTAACATCGACGAGTTTCATGTTTGAGCTCGATTACCAATTTCCTTGCAACTCAAGGGTATCAAAGCACTTCGAGTACCAGTCGAAAGAGAAAAAGGTTCAGTCTGCAGCAATGGTAGCTTCAGTACAGTTTTTGGACTCGGGCTCAATTTGACCTCCCTGGCTTCACCTTCGTTCAGATCGTGACAACCCTGGCATGAATTGAAGACCGGCGTACGAAGAGGACGTCATCTCCAGTTCATCGGGTTTTAGATTGAAAGGTCTTCTAGAAGGTGGGTCGGCACACTTCAGGATCATTGGCCATGGGCACTGAACTTTCTCGGCTAGCAGCATGAGGTGTGCTCCGACTATGCCGATCTCCCACCGAGAACTCTAATGTAACAATCAAAGTCCTCGACAAGTAGAAGCTGCAAGCGGGCAAGGCTAATCAAGAACCCTAATCAGTTTCTAGAATTTGCCCATGACCGAGACCTCTCTTCAATCAACAAAGGCAACAGGAATCAAAGGCCCGATATGGTGTAATGGGATTTCTGCATGTAGAGTACGCGATCCCCGAGTCATAGATCAGTTCCGAGCAACTTGAACCAACACGAAGGGCCAAGGTCTCTCTTAGTCTATGTTGTGTGTTCACGAAATTTTCTGAATAGGCAAACAATGGGAGCTAGTATAGACGTAGAGTGAAGCACATTCACAAGAACGTCCACAGCAAGCCTCTACCTGAGGGTCGCCTGGATCTCGGATCACCATTCCAAGGCCTGGAGTATCTTTGGGTCTAGACATTTTCGGTGACTGGGTCTGTATATCCCCGACCGGATTTTTCTCCTCACCAAGCATGACTCCGTCTTCTCTGAATGGCAGACTCTTAAATACACTTCATAGAAGTTCACAAACAAGCGGTGTGAATAGTCAGAGGAAAATAGACCACAGAACACTAAAACACAGAGGACAATAAGTTTCTTGGCATTTGCAGATCATGTCCAACCGACATATTGATGCTTAATCGGCACCAAGTTTGAGATAAGTTTACTATTTGCAAAGCACGCGGTCCCTGAGTCTCAGATCAGTTCCGAGCAATTAGACCTACACGATGGGCAAGCCTTGTTTACGCGTGGGGTCTTCTGAGCTGTTTGCATGGCGCATGCAGACCCACGTGTTCACACAGAAATTACCGAGATTGGTATTCGAGTCTTCAAGGACGAGATTGTCCTTCTGAAATTCTTCCTTCTTGCCCCTAACCAACTGAGAATTGGGTCTCGGGGCCATGGCAAACCGTCACACACTAGTGTTGGAAGAGACTCTATTAACAGGCACCTGCTTTTGCTTCCAAGGGGTCTAGGTAGCAAAGTCGGTGTGAGCGAGTGGGGAGATCTATAGATTTCAATGGAACTATTTGCTCGGCTGTGCGTTTTGGGGGAAGGTGAAGTGTTCTTGTTTGAGCTCGGCGTCAGCAGGGCCAATTGTGTCTAAAAAAGGAGAAAGCTTTTGGACAGACTGAGAAGAGAGAGAAGTCTCGGGTTGACAACCCCTTAGTAAATAAAATTACTCTAGAAATGACAAATCATGTCTGGGCAGACTCCAATGATATGCCTATCCCGGTATTGGTTTCATGTGGAGAAATGAACAGAAAAGCAGACGGACTGACTTTCTTTTCTCGTTGAGTGTGTTCTTAACAGTTGTTCGGCTAAGAGGATTGCGATAATCTCGTTCCTCAGACAGTGTCAAAAGGAAAATTTTCCTATTTGCTCTGCGAAGGAAGACACTGTTCGGTGGGCCAAAAATCAGGATAGGAAATGCAAAACTCTGCACCCTGAGTTCGCCACTTTCCCGAGGATCTCATACACCTTACCGAGTTCTTTGCTCTACATACCGAGTTCTTTGTTCTGCATACCGAGTTTGCTCTACATACTGAGCTCTTTGTTCTACATACCGAGTTTGCACTACATGCCGAGTTTGCATATTCCTAAGATTCTTCCGGCTTCATATCAAGCGGCACGTATCAAGGCTCCAAAATGATAAAATTCAAGCCCGGAACTTTGGAAAGAATAGTTAAGAGCAAATATGCGTTCAACTCGCAAGGAGCCAATGCTTACCTTCATCGAAACAATGAGATAAGTCTATTCTTGGCATTTTTATTCATGATTATTAGCCTATTCACAATATATGATAATTTTGAAGTTTTGCATTTAAGTTATCCTTCTTCGGATAAGGGGGGTAACTCGGTTTTTACATTTAAGTTATCCTCCTTCGGATAAAGGGGGTAACTCGGTTTTTGCATTTAAGTTATCCTCCTTCGGATAAGAGGGGGTAACTCGATTTTTACATTCAAGTTATCCTCCTTCGGATAAGGGGGGTAACTCGGTTTTTACATTTAAGTTATCCTCCTTCAGATAAGGGGGGTAACTCGGTTTTTACATTTAAGTTATCCTCCTTCGAATAAGGGGGGTAACTCAGTTTTTACTTTTAAGTTATCCTCTTTCGGATAAGGGGGGTAACTCGGTTTTTACTTTTAAGTTATCCTCCTTCGGATAAAGGGGGTAACTCGGTTTTTACTTTTAAGTTATCCTCCTTCGGATAACGTGGGTAACTCGGTTTTTACTTTTAAGTTATCCTCCTTCGGATAAGGGGGTAACTCGGTTTTTACATTTAAGTTATCCTTCTTCGGATAAGAGGGTAACTTGGTTTTTACATTTAAGTTATCCTCCTTCGGATAAGGGGGGTAACTCAGTTTTTACTTTTAAGTTATCCTCCTTTGGATAAGGGGAGTAACTCGGTTTTTACATTTAAGTTATCCTCCTTCGGATAAGGAAGTAACTCGGTTTTTACATTTAAGTTATCCTCCTTCGGATAAGGGGGGTAACTCGGTTTTTACATTTAAGTTATCCTCCTTCGGATAAGGGGGTAACTCGATTTTTACATTTAAGTTATCCTCCTTCGGATAAGGGGGGTAACTCGGTTTTTACATTTAAGTTATCATCTTTCAGATAAGGGGGATAACTCGGTTTTTACATTTAAGTTATCATCCTTCAGATAAGGGGGTAACTCGGTTTTTACTTTTAAGTTATCCTCCTTCGGATAAGAGGGGTAACTCAGTTTTTACATTTAAGTTATCCTCCTTCGGATAAGGGGGGTAACTCAGTTTTTACATTTAAGTTTTCCTCCTTTGGATAAGGGGGATAACTCGGTTTTTACTTTTTAAGTTATCCTCCTTCGGATAAGCGGGGTAACTCAGTTTTTACATTTAAGTTATCCTCCTTCGGATAAGGGGGTAACTCGGTTTTTACATTTAAGTTATCCTCTTTCGGATAAGGGGGTAACTCGGTTTTTACTTTTAAGTTATCCTCCTTCGGATAAGGGGAGTAACTCGGTTTTTACATTTAAGTTATCCTCCTTCGGATAAGGGGGCTAACTCGGTTTTTACATTTAAGTTATCCTCCTTCGAATAAGAGGGGTAACTCGGTTTTTACATTTAAGTTATCCTCCTTCGGATAAGGGGGGTAACTCGGTTTTTACATTTAAGTTATCCTCCTTCGGATAATGGGGGTAACTCGGTTTTTACTTTTAAGTTATCCTCCTTCGGTTAAGGGGGGTAACTCGGTTTTTACATTTAAGTTATCCTCCTTCGGATAATGGGGGTAACTCGGTTTTTACTTTTAAGTTATCCTCCTTCAGTTAAGGGGGGTAACTCGGTTTTTACATTTAAGTTATCCTCCTTCGGATAAAGGGGGGTAACTCGGTTTTTACACGAGGATCGCAGAGAAAGACTTGTGATGCTTGTTATAGTCTTCCTTGTTCTCAGCAATCTCTAGAATGTGTTAAGTCATCTTTGAAACAAAATTCGATTGTCTAAAACAAGTAATTTAGATTTATTGATGCACCCTTGATAAATAACTTAGGCAAATTTGTACAATTGCCACAGTTATTTAGGGGGGAATATTAGCTAAAGACCTGCTTATCTCATGCTAACCTGTTATTTTCCCCTTTGGAAAGAGCACACATCTATACATGCATTATTAGCAATATGCAGATTCTACGAAGATTTATGCGCTGATATTTCAGCTTCTCTAGTGCCGAAGCAAATTTGCTCAAGAGGTAAAGCTCCATTCGAGAACACCACCTTCTGTGGCTAGGAGGTGGCATAAAAGCGTCTAGCCACGGATCGGAATAGACGTAAAATTTCTCCCTCTCAGACAATAGGGGGGTCCTCCTCGAATAGGAAATGGCATAAAAGCGTTTATCCCGCAGATCGGGATAGTTGTAAAATTCCTCCTTTGATAAAGGGGTCCTCCTTAGATAAGGAGGTGGCACCAGAGTTGCAGAGGGGACTGATTGCTCCTGCGAACTGTTGCACAAGCAACCAGTTATGGGACTATTTACAGACATTTCGGCAATTTCTGCTCGGATAATCACTACGCACACAACAGGTTGTTCTCTCTATCGGGTAGAAGCTGAGTAGTCATCCAGCTTTGTGATATCCTAGGGAACCTCACAGGAACCAAGATCAATCACCCTCCCTTGGACCAGGACAATTCTCATTCGGTGACAGCCCCACACGACTGTTGATTATACACTCCCTCATAAGTAAGTTAGCTAAATTTTCATTTACTAACAGATTTTATTTGCAGGAAACCTTCTTCGCAAGGCATAAAAAATCAATGAGGAGCATAACCTCGGTAAAAAATCAATGAGGAGCATCACCTCGGTAAAAAATCAATGAGGAGCATAACCTCGGTAAAAAATCAATGAGGAGTATCACCTCGGTAAAAAATCAATGAGGAGCATCACCTCGGTAAAAAATCAATGAGGAGCATAACCTTGGTAAAAAAATCATCATGAGAAGATGTTCCCTGCGACAAAATTTGGAAAGAGGGCACCATTGACATTCTGGTTTTTGTTAAGGGATAATGCAACAAAAAGGATGAAGTGACTCATGGAAAATCCCTCCTTGGATAAGGAGGTCTTCCTTAGATAGGGAAGCGCAAAAACTCCTCCTCGAGTAAGGAGATCTCTGTTGGATAAGAAAATTGACACGGTTTCCGAAAGACACTTTATGAGGTGACTAATGGATTTGTTCGTCCTTGAGAACCTGTGACCTCACTTTGGTACTGTGGTTTTCCTCTCTCGGATAGGGAGGTAACCTTGGTGGCTAACATCCTTTGGATAAAGGAGCGTATCCTTGGGTTTGAATGATTATCCTCTCTCGGATAGAAAGGTAACCTCAGGGACTATCCCCTTTTGGATAGAAATGGGGGTAGCTTGGGATGTGGATAGTAATTCCCTTCTGGATAAGGAAATAATTTTGAATACCTTCCCCCCTCGGATATGAGGGGTAGAAAGGGGATCCACATGAATCTTGTTGGTTTGAGTAAATGGGTTCCCAACTGTGCATTTAGATACCCCCTCGGGGTTCGGACTTCCCTACTTACTAAAGTGAATTGCCCGAGCGCCTCTGACACAGAAACAATAGCTCAAAAAGGTGACTAATTAGAGGATGGGGATGACAGAATTATCGGACTAGATACCTCGTTCTATTGAGACTCTCAAGACATTGGACGCACCTATTAAAATATAAAGGCTTGAGGAATATCACCCTCGAGATCTTGATCTTATTTACAACGGCATTGTCCGTGACAGCACGAGGCAAGTGCTCATGAGTTTGGGGGTAAAGCAAGTTTGAAACCACCATAATAGGTGCAAAGCTCTTTCTCGGACACGAAGACGAATTGATGACCCGACTTCATGATTCTGGAGGAGAATCCCTACATGGCATTCCAAGAACACAACAACACTTCGGTTTTTTAGCAACACGGATGACAGGATGCTCTCTGCCCAAAACCACTACGGCAGGGGTCGATTCCACCTAATTACCCCCTCAGATAGGCGGGTCAGCCCTTTCCTCGGATTTCAACTCACCAAAGCCTTTGTCGACGACACATCATGACCCTTGGCAGATTTAGCAAATGCTTTATTAAGCAGCAACTTCTATTGTAGGAAATTCAAAAGACACAAACATTCTCAGAAGGAGCAGTTTTGATGTTGGTTAAAAAAAAAAAAAAAGAAAAAAAAATCCACAAGATGAGACACGTGAAGGAGTACGCATATTTCCTGATGTTAGAAAAACTCTGCATTCTCTTTTAGTCCTTTAATCATATCAGGACCAAGAGCTGGAGATCACATGAACATTGGATCCCCTACGCACTCGAGGATCGCGTCAGCACCCACCATAAAGGCAACTCCTTAAGCCCGGCATTCCTGAGATGTCCTCTTAACCCGAGGTTATAAAAAGGGTTGGGAGTGGTCGGGTAGGGTTGTCGGTCAAGAAGCACACTCAAAGCTCAAGGCATCCCCCTTATCTAATGAGAGTTAGTATAAATTTTTCAAGTTTTCATAAAGACTACAATAAGCACTATAAGTTCGACATCCATGAATATGTGGAATTATTATGAGAAGTCTTGGGAAATTACAAAAAACTGGGAACCCGGCCAAAGCTCAAGAAAAGTCACTTTATCACAAGAGGGTCTAGAAGTGCGAAAATTTGAGATTCTAGAATTTCGAAGCATCGATTTCCATAATTCCCTTGTTAATTCTCTTTATCTCAAGTAAGAGATAAAAGAATTGGGGGGGTAACTGTTGGGGAATTATTATTCCCCACTTGGGTAGTACACGTGTCGGATTATACGCTTGGTCGGGAATGTACGCTTGGTCGAGAATGTATGTTTGGTCGGGAATTACCCAGGTCTCGAGATTATATGGTCGGTCAGGAATGACCTGATCTTTAGCATTTATTAGGATCTTGGCACTTGTCAAATTAAGTCAGAAATTAGAATGGGGCACTATGCCTAATATCTACACGCCTTACCGGTCACTGTTCACACTGTACAATAATAAGACTTTTTACTATGCATCAACAATAAAATGGAGCTTATATATATACCCATCATATAAGAGGTATGCATTTAACTAATGTGATGATCATTCACTCTCACTCTCCCTACTGACTTTGGCGTCGGAGGAGGCTCCGCGGGCCAACCCCCGGCGGGTCTTTGCTTTGTTGCAGGTTATGTGCAAAGGGACGAATCGGATGCTGCCACATCACCAGGATAAAAATCACATCAACATTTTGGCTCTATAACTTCTCTGTGACAGCATACCAACATTCAAGTATATGCCTTCATGGCTCTCATGCAAGCAAGTGGCGATGCCTACGCAGAAAATTAATTGGAGCCCTGCTTCTCTTATACTAATTTGATATTATTGCATCCTGGAGGAAGTGTACGGAATTACACGTGCATTATTAGCAATGTGTAGATTTATGTATTGACATTTCGGCTCCCCCAATGCTGAGACAACTCTTTGGAGCAGGGCTAAGCTTTTCAATTTGCTCCAGCTTCTATGCATTTTCTTGTCAGGATTCATTTCCTTCAGAATGCAAACACTATTAGCTTTAAGCAGTGTTTCTTTGGATTTTCTACCACATTGCCTCTAGTGGGCTCGTTGGAAGATGGCTGAGCGAATCCTCCGCCAAGGTCTATCATCCGAGGACTATGAGTGTTCACTTTGTCAACATGACTACAACTGGCCAGATAACAGCAGGCAGCTCGATCATTAATGGCCTTCTCAACGGCACTGCTGCCAACTATTGCACTGTCGT
This sequence comes from Alnus glutinosa, assembly GCF_958979055.1. Taxonomy (NCBI): domain Eukaryota; kingdom Viridiplantae; phylum Streptophyta; class Magnoliopsida; order Fagales; family Betulaceae; genus Alnus; species Alnus glutinosa. Next base: position 10,673,246 of record NC_084896.1, on the reverse strand, counting down.
GATATTACAACCTATTACTTCTCACCGGCATTGCTGTCTATTACAGCACCATTGCCTGCCGCAACGCTGCTGCCTATTACGGCATCGCCGCCTATTATGTTGCTGTCTATTACGGTGTTGCTGCCTATCTCGACACTATTGTCTGTTATTTTTCAACGACATTGCGGCCTATTACTCTCAAGTCACTTTTCATGTAGCCGCAACAACAGCATGCCACTGCAACCTTGCGATAATCATGTCACAACGAAGAGCTACATCTGAGATCGCCATTTTCCTCGACGGACAGCTCGAGAGGTGAAGCTTCACTCAAGAATGCCACCTTCCGCGCCTCGGAAGATGGCCTGGATAAAGCGTATTCTCCCGCAAACCAACTCTTCAGCAATTGGATAGGGGGTTGCACGTAAAATTCCTCCCTTTTTCTCGACTAAGGAGGGTCTTCCTTCAAAAGAAGGTCGGGCAAAGCGACTGCTTCTCGCGGACCAACTTCTCTAAGTTGGATGGAGGATAGTCGTAAAATTACTCCTTTTGAATAAGGGGGTCCTCCTCAGATAGGAGGTGGATATAGCGGTTGCTTCCCGTGGACCAACTTCTCTAAGTTGGATTGGGGGTAGTCGTAAAATTCCTCCCTCTCCAACAACAGGGGGGTCCTCCTCGGATAGATAGTGGATAAAGGAGCTGCTTCCCGAGAACCAACCACTCTAGGTTGGATGGGGGATAGTCGTAAAATTCCTCCCTTCGAATAAGGGGGGTCCTCCTCAAATAAGAGGTGGACAAGGCAGCTGCTTCTCGAGGACCAACTTCTCAAAGTCGGAATAAGGACAGCTCGTGGATTGAAAGTGGTTACCATTCCTCGAATAGGGGGCAGCCCAGACAGGCACTCTCTAAGTATAACTCTGACAAATTTGCAAAAATTTTGCCTAAGTTATAGTGGTACCTTTCAAATTTTATTATGACAACTCATCAAGCTTTGTTTTGTTTCGAGAATCCTGTTATGAGGAACTGGTTGATTGACTACCCTCCTTCGGATAAGGAGGGTTGCTCGGAATATCAAACAAGGACTATCCCCATTTGGATAGGCGGGCAACTAAAATAAATACCCTGTTGGCTAACTCTTGTTACCAGGGGTAACTCGGTATTACCGACGTCTCTCAACTCACGGACACCGAAACTATAGAACTTGTTAAAGCCTACGTGAACAATCAAGTTAGCTATCCTCCCTTGGAGTAGGGAGGTAGCTCGGAAGCCGGACTTGGCTGTTGAAGCGCAGGTCGATATTGTCATACCCACCAAATACAGAGAAGGCAACTTTTCATTTAAAAGAAAAAAAATTATTTCGTTATGCAAAATTATAACTTTCATTACAAGGAATTTGGAACAGCAAAGTTTACAAAACAGAATCGTACAAAGCAAACAAAGCCTAAGCTATCTAGGCTTTGGTAGACACACTTGGAGTAGACAATCTCAACTCCACCAACGTCGTTGGTTGAAGTATAGAGGTCTTGTCTAGACGATAAGAGCAGAATCTGCCTGGCATTACCGTAAGGTCACGAGACGTTCAGAAAAACAGACGACTAGTTGCTGCGAACATGGTGCCTGGAATTCGGAGTATCCCTCATCACGGATATTCCTGAAAAGGCAAGGATCAGCGGGATTAAAGTTACAATACATTACAGGGAAGGCAGGTATCTTTGACGACTCCCGTCCCGAGAAGTTCAGGCTTGCGGAAATGTTCAAATGGTCTAATGCACGACTTTTGCCTTCCCAAGCCTTCATCCAAAAGAGGGATAGCTCTCTAAGCCGCAAACGGGGGGAAAACCCCTATAACAAATCTGGAAGGGGAGAAAAGCCATAAAACGAACCCCACAGGGAGATAACTTCAACAAAAAATCAAATGGGGACCGACTGCTCCCCTAGGACTGATTGCTCCCACGAAGAGTTGCAAGAGGGGACTGACTCCTCCTCCGGGACTGATTACTCCTGTGAAGAGTTACAGGAGGGGACTAACTGCTCTCCAGGACTGATTGCTCCTGTTAAGAATCACAAGCCGAGCATCGGAAGAAATACTATATGTGATTCCTATGTACTCCGAATTTCTCTGATCATGATAAATAAAATCATCGGAACAAAGAAGTGGCCCAAAATGTGATTATGACTTCAAAACGCCAACAGGATATCCTCCCTCGGATAGGGTGGTGACCTTGATCAACTATCCTCCTTCGGATAAGGGGGTAGCTTTAGATTTAACGATTATCCTCCCTCGAATAGGGTGGTGACCTTGATCAACTATCCTCCTTCGGATAAGGGGGGTAGCTTTGGATTTAATGGTTATCCTCCCTTGGATAGGGGGCAGCTCGAAAATTACAAAATGATTCGGTTCATGTAACTTTTGAAGTCATGCTCGGAACGCTCCCTTGGATATAAGTTAGAAAACTCATTTTCAAACTTATTAGGGGGTAGGTCGGTACTATTATACTCACCAAGTACTGAAAATACAACTTCTTCATTCAAAAATAAACTTCAACACATGGAATTTGAAATTACAGAATTTCAAAGAAGCAAAGTTTACGGAATTTCAAAGCAGCAAAGTTTATGAAACAAGCAAGAATAAAAGCCTAAAGATTCCTATCTTCGGAACGCTCAGCCTCAAGGTCTTCACCTCCAAGTACATCATCACATTCGATTGTAGCACTAGATGCGCACCTAGAAGTTGGAGGCGGAGTAAGCTCGGCATCTCCGCGAGGATGTGGGCTATTCTCACTCCAATCAGAGACATCCCAAAATTGCTCAACTCCTAGACTTCCGAGCATTGCGATACCCATGGTCGGGATACGCAGGAAGTTCACGCTCACAGCTTCGAGAGAGATGTTGAACCAAGTAGGGTTGAGAACCAGAGTTCTGAAGTTCTCGAAACTTTAGTTAAAGCCAATGGACCACGCCGTATCCCGAAGCCGAGGTACGAAAGAGAGCTACCAAGGCAACTTGAATGCCTTAACTTTATAATGATTAAGCTTTCAGCGCAGTATATAAGCTGGCCCTCCATCTCCCCAACAAATTGATTGGAATGGTGCATGCATCCCTGGAAGGAAGATACTGCACGACTGGTTTGCCGCTCCCTTTGCATAAGGGGGTAGCCCGAAAACCAGCCGGGGAGATAACCCCAATAACAAACTTGGATGACTGGTTTGCTGCTCCCCTTCGGATAAGGGGGTAGCCTGGAAGCCAACCAGTTACCTCCCTTTGACATAAAGGGGTAGCCTGGACCTAATCACTAAAAGCATCAAGCATTGAAAAAGACTCAACAAGGAAAAATTTCAATCAAAAATCATACTTTATTTACGGAAAACTCCATTAGCGAGACATTCGAAATTACGAAAATTTTGAAACTTCAAAACATCACGAAACGAAAACAAAAGTTTAAGGAGCATCCTCCTTTGGAATCTTCACCCCGATTGCACCTTTATCTTTAGTCACAACACCAGACGTGTGCTCAGAAGTTGAGGACGGGAATAGTTTGGGACGGTTATCCTCTCTTGGATAGAGAGATAACCTCGAATCACTATCCTCCTACAGATAAGGGGGTAGCTTCATTTTCTACGGTTATCCTCTCTTGGATGTGGGCTTGAAAAGACAGCTGATTAAAGGTTCAATTCGAAATTTCGAAGCAAAATAAGCAAAAAAAAAGCCTAAGGAATTTTGTGCTCGCCTACGGAACCTTAACCCCTAACCGCGTCTTTGATGGCTGTAGCCCAATTCTTCTTGGCCAGGGCCCGGTCCCTACTCGTTACGGTTCGATTCTTTTCAGCTAACGCTTGGTCCTTTTCAGCCAAAGCCTTCTTTTGCTTGCACAGCTTGCAAATCGTCTGCTCATGTGGCTCGCTCAGCTTGAGAGCCTGCGAGCTTGGCTCTCAAACATTCAATGTCCTTGTTGATCCCTGCCACACCTTCAAGAGCCGCATGCAATGTCTCTTCAAACCTATGAGCATAGTACCTCATTCCAATTTGGCCGTGCTCTGGTCGGTTTGTAACAACAACATCATTCCTCGCTTCACGAGCAACGTTCAAATTGGAGTCTGGAACATCCTTCGCTCCGGAAGCACCCCTTGCAGTTTCCGGGATATCTAGAATCGCCACCCAAGAAGGACCCAGCTTAGGGACATTCCTTGCCTCTTCCGGAGGATGGCTTGGACTTGGATTCTCCCTTTCTTCACGAATAGAGGCCAAACTTCGCCCTCATTCCGAATCATTTTCCCACCTCCAAGGGGACGTCGGGGCTCCCCTTGCCCTCAACATATCTTCTTCCAACTCACAGAGGGAAGAAAGGATAACATCAGAGGCTAACCTTGAGACTGGCTTCTCGGATACTGGACCCTCAAAGGCCATCGAGAAGAATCTCGGCCTGAGTCTTCGGAATATCTTTCCGGGCGATCGAAATGATTGGCTGTTGGCACCCCTCGTTGGAGGAATAAGCGGCTAGATAAGTTGCTGTGGGGCTTTCTTCTTCTTTGGGGCCCCCTTAGATGCCTAAATAATGAGTTTGAGTCAATCCCGACCACCTTCTCAATCAACCAATTCATTGGCTTCTGGGAACAGGCTTTAGGGTTGGTGGCTATGATAATGTGATAAAGATCGATCTTGTCTTATTTACCGAAACTCAGTGTACATCACGAGGATAGAGCCTCAGATCTTGAAACGCGAGATCCAAGGTATTCTTCATCATATCAAAGAAGTGGGAGATGACTGATTTGAGATCTAAATCTTAGATTTCTTGGGATCCAATTGGCTGAAATTGATTGTTGGCGCGCATAAGTGTCAATCCAGAAAGGCTTAGATTGGTTTGCCTAACTTACTGTAATACCCCAGATTTTTTTAAAAAATATATTAATTGATTTATTAAAAAAAAAAAATTCACAACTTGCACGGCAAGTTGTCTTGTTTATTAAATCTTCTTCTCTTCTTTCTTTTCGTGTCTTCTTCCTTCTTCATTTCTCCTTCTTCGTTCCTTCTTCTTCTTGTTCGTAAATTACACAGAGAGTGAGAGGGAGAGTGCAGGGAGAGGTAGAGAGTGAGCGAGAGACTGGGGGAGAGAGAGAGAGAGAGATGTCGAGAGAGAGGGACTCGGGAGATAGAGAGAGAGAGATCGGAGAGAGAGCAGAGAGATCGGGAGAGAGGGAGCCGAACCCAGGAGCTCAGACCGGTGGACCCGTGAACCCAGGGAGCTCCGAACCTCCATGATCGGCGGCGTGGCTGGGACTGAAATCCAGTGATGAGGAGCTCCAATCGTGAAGCCGTGATGCCCGTACGACCGCAACCCGATCCTTCGGTGGTGGACTTCCGGTGAGCCAGAAGCCGATTTTCGGCTGGTCAAGGTGTTTTCTGGCCTAACCCCGTGACCCGAAGACCCGAAGCCCAATGATCCGATCGTGAGACCCATGACCTGTGAGACCCGATCCTCCATGATCGGCAGCCAAATGAGCCGATCTCCGGCGGTTCAGCGGCGGGTCGAAGCAGTGGCGAATTCCGGTGGCCGGAGGGTACGATTCCGGCGGTCCAGTGAGTGATCTCCGGCGACTTGGAGCTTTTCTGGCGATTCTAGCTCACTGATTTCTGGTGGATTTCTGAGAAATCCCCAAAGTAAGTAGTTTTGTAAAAACTAGATTAATTTCTTGGTTTAATCTTATTGATTTTTAGTCTTTGATGGGTATAATTTGGAGTTGATGATTTGGGTTAAAATCCCCTGTTCCGGCTCTGTGTGTGTGTGTCGGCCATGTTCCCTGTTGATGGAGATTTTGGACAGCTGTGTGTACTGTGATGTGGGTTTTGCTTGTGTCTTCCCTGATTTTGGACTAAAGGCTTGACCGAATGGGTGTTTTGGCCGATTAAGTGTTATTCCCCTATAGAGTTTCTAAGTTCAAAATAGTATTGTTTTTATTCTTGATGGCTGATTTTGGATTAGTATTTAATCAAAGAATAACAGATTCTATGAGGGTTTTGCTGACTGTTTTGGTGTTTCTATTTCAGTTATGGTATCTTTGAGAGTTAGGTGTTGGTATTTGGGTTGTTCTAACCAAATCAATTGATGAGTTTTATTGTTGGTTGATTTAATGCTTAAATTGAGGATTAATTAAGTTTTAGGCTACAAATTCTAGAATAGTCTTCTAAGCTTCTTCTTTCAATTTATTTAGGTAAAAGGTCGATCCTGACGCTAATGGCAAGTTCAGGTAAGGGGATACAACACCGAAAAACCCCCCAACAAGATTTTATTATAAATCTTTTGAAAAAGTGTTGGGGAATTTTACAAAGCGTTGCTCATGTGATTTTTTAATGCCAAGCTTTATTACTCATATGATATTGTTTAAGACTTTTGAGCATAAATCACAGTTTTGGTTAAGAGCATTTTTTTTAAGAATTATGATTTATGCATAATCACATATATGATCAAAAGCATTTTAAAGTTATGAATTATGCATACTTACAATGATGAAAAAGAGAGCATTTGAAAGTTATGACTAAAGAGCATTCCAAAGTATATGACTCTATTCATGAATACAGATTTGAAAGGAAAGAGAATCTAAAGTTAAATTCTGCACATGACTACAGTTATGAAAACGGCTCTTACAGTTTTGAAATAAAGTATACAGATAAAGCAGAGCCTACAGTATTACAGAAAAACGTTTATGTCCAGTAACTGTTTAACCCTGAGGCACTATTACAGTTAGGATTGGTACCCATAGGGTAGCATGGCAAGCATACCATAAGTTGGTGTGTGCTACCAGCCGAGGTTGGCCTTCACCTAAGGAAGATCCCCAACTCGGAATGGCTCTCCCCTGTGACGACAGGCTGAGTCCATAGGTCTGTATGACAAAAGCCAACGTGCTCTGCTCACAGGTAACAACGGTTTAGAGTCTGTAAAGGGTTAAACCACAGATAAAGGATTAAAGGGAAAACAGATAAAAAGAATTTATTAAATCATTATAAATTTCATATGCCATTATTTATTATTCTTCATTCACTTATTCTATTAATTGTTCATATGATTATGCCTTCTGCTTTAAAACAATACATTTCTTATCACGAATCATGTTTTTAACACGTGTTTTCTTATAAATCATAAACAATCTAGTATGTCATTTCTTTAACAATTTTCATAACATGAATCTCTAACGTATACTCAGTCTAAAATCACATATCATATTCAAACTTCTAAACATTATCATAATTCTTAATAAATTCAAAATATACTCAAATCATCCTTAATAAATTAAAAACAACATACAAGTGGTTCAGGTTGTAAAACAATTTACTTTGTGCAATTCATCATATTTGTAATTAATTCTTATCAGTGAGTAGAATAAATCTGTCATTATGCACTACTAAAGATTATGGCATAAAGGTTTATAACATGTATTATTCCCCTGGTGTTATATTTTCCTTACTGAGTTGTCGAACTCACCCCTTTTTCCTCCACCCCTTTTCAGATGACAACAGTAAGACAAAGTCTTTTCCTTGTAAGGGCGTAGACCTCGCTAAGAGCAATAGTTCGTGATGAACCGGCCAAACCCTAGTATTGTATAGTATGTTTTGTTCTTTTTGGAGTTCATGACCTTGTAAAGAATTATTAATAGAAAGGTATAAAAATAGGAAGTTTAAATTTATATGTTGTAAATGCACGCTTCCATTTAAAATGTTTGTTTTTAGCACTCAAGTTCGCGTTTCTCTTATATCCCAAAACGGGGGCGTGACACTTACCAAGACCTTTGTTCGATGACACATCACAACACACGAAAAAGGAGGCAAATATTCTGTCAGATAACAATTTCTATTACAGGAAACTCAAGAGTTGCGAAAACTTGGGAACCCAGCCAAAGCTCGGGAAAAGTTACTTTGTCACAAGAAATTCAAGAGATGTGAGAATTTGAAGCTCCAAAATTTCGGAACTTCACCTTACGTAATTCCCTTGCTTAATTCTCTTCATCTCAAATATAAGATAAGAGAATTGGGGGGTAACTGTTGGGAAATTATTATTCCCTAGGCCAGGTGGGCCCAGATTGTGCGCCCTCAAAACATGCGTCCGGGTTGTACCCTCGGGTTGTGCACATGTAGGGTATGACCGAGATCCTCAGCACTTATTAGGATCTCCAGTATTTATTAATCAGTCAAATCAAGTTAGAACACCATGACTGGTCATTATTCACATTTTACAATCACAGGACCTCCTCTACACGCCAACCAAGAAAAAGTGGCCTATATACATATATTCTATATATATATATATATATATATATATAGTTGGAATCTTTTAAAAATTAATTAAATTATGTTTGGGATCACAGAAAAACATATAGTGGCCCATCGAGTACTTCGATTTTTGGAAAAGCCTTCAAAAATAAAAGCACAAGGAAAAAACAATTTTGAAACTTTTTTCATTTTTTGTCAATTTCTAGGCAATCAAACGGAACCAGAAAGATGAAATTCAATGAAATAATTGAGCAGATAAAACTATGTAAACTACTAAGTTCCCATACAACAACGATTTGAGTTTCTTAAAAACAAAATACCCATAGATTAGAGAAACACAAAGCAGATAGGATTGTAGACGATCAAACGCAAAAATCGAAACACTTCAATTTGCATTTTGATGTGTTCAATCAAAATATTTAAAATATATATATATACACACACGATAACAAATAGTAATATATCAAAATTTAAATCATTTAATTTAGTTCTAACTTACGTAATTAAGTAGGGAAAATAAGAAAAAAAAAATGATTACCTCTTTGAACAAGATGCTGAGGGAGGGGCGCATGCTGTCTTGGTCATCAACCACGTGGGCGCTAGGCGTCGTCAGCGTGGCACTAGGCGAGTGGGCGTGGATCAGAGATTCAGAAGAGAAGAAGAAGGAAAGAAGGAAAGAAGAAAAGAAGAAAAAAGAAGAAGAGAAGAGAAGTGGAGAAGAATAGGCAACGGCGTGCTGTGAAGGTCAGAATGAATTCGGTTTAATATTATTTTCATTTTTTTTTTGTAATATATATTTATATATATATATATAAACCAGTTACCCAGTTATTCACCGAATTTTTAAAATGTTATAGTCGGTAACCGCAACCGAGTACCCGGTTATCCGGTTGTATTTTTTTTGATTTCTCGGTTTCCCCGGTTAGCGATTATTAACAGTTACCAGTTATTTTCAGTTAATAATTATCCCGCTTGTACACCCCAACTGTAGGTTGTAGTTCAGGCCAGGCCACCATCCATAGCTCTCTCCAAATTTGGTTGCATATTGTTTTGCGGCATTTTGTGTACTCATGCTAGTGTCTCACGTAAGTGGCTTTGATTCAACCTCACACCCTCTTTAATGTTGTGGTTCTTTTTCTCTTGTTTCTTTGTTATAGTTAAGAAAGGATTGAGAAACTTTTTGAGATTTTTCTCGTGCCTTTTGGTTATAGGTTTTGTCTAACTGCATTAACTGGTAACTTTTTTTTTTTTTTTTGTGTACGTAAAAATTTATAAAAGTATATTATTTATTTGATGCATTTTCTTTTAATTTCTGTTTATCTACCCTAGTTTTGTTGTTTGGAGGCTTATTATTGGATTGCTCCTTTATTTGTTGTTCCTTTTTTTATGTACTTATAAAAAAACAATAGTACTACCTTTTTACACTAAATTTTTAAAGCAATTTCTGATGTTACTGAATGAAGAGTAGCATTACACTTTTAAAAGCCTCCTAGGTCCGTCGGACTTGAGAGTAACCACATCAAATGTTGTTTTTTTTTTTTTTTTTTGGTTAACAGATAAAATTAGAGAGAAAAAAAATGCTATCTTTCCTCTTCAGGAGGTAACTCTTCAGGAAATTCATCTTTAGGAGGTTCTTTTTCGAGGGATTCCTTTCTAGGAAAATTTTGTACAGAAAGTCTGGATGAATCAATTTTCTTTGCCTGCTTTGTGTGTAAGGCCTTTTCAGGAGTGCCGATTTCATTTCCTTGTGCTTTTCTCTTCCGAAGAATCTTATCATTTGCACCAATGGGTCTTCCACGCTTCAGGTATGCACTCATTTGCTACTGGCCTACTGTATTAATTGATTGTCCTACAGGGTCTTCTATCTTCGCTGGAGCATTAGCAGCTAGAATGTGAGACTTAACTATTTTCTTGTTGTCAGTAAATGCATCTGGCAATTGATTTGCAATACTTTGCAAATGAATGATCCTCTGAACTTCTAGTTCACATTGATTTGTACGCGGATCAAAATGAGATAACGTCTCCAAGTGATTTCTTGTCGTGCTTCTGGCAACGACTTTTCTCCCCTAGTGATGGGAATATGTTTTCATCAAAATGACAATCTTCAAAACTTGCTTTAAAAAAATATCATCAATTAAAGGCTCAAAGTATCAAATAATAGAAGGAGAATCAAAACCAATATAAATCCCAAGTCTACGTTGAGGTCCCATCTTAGTGCGCTGAAGTGAAGCAATTGGAACATATACTGCACAACCAAAAATGCGAAAATGAAAAATATTTGGTGGTTGACCAAATGCAAGTTGCAAAGGAGAATATTTTTGGTAAGATGTTGATTTGATCCGAACGAATGATGCAGCATGTAATATTGCATGTCCCTAAGCATAAACAGGTAGTTTTGATTTCATAAGCAAGGGTCAAGCAATTAACTGAAGTCGTTAAATAAATGATTTAGCTAAACCATTTTGAGTGTGGGTATGAGCACATGATGTTCAACATTAATATGATCTACTTGCAATAGTCATAAAATGTTGGAGATGAAAATTCACCCGCATTATCCATCAGAATAGATTGAATTGGATACTCAGGAAATTGTGCCCATAATCTAATTATTTGGGCAAGAAGTCTAGCAAATGCAACATTACGAGTAGAAATCAGGCAAACATGTGACCATCTAGTTGATGCATCTATTAAAACCATAAAAGATCTAAATGGCCCACATGGAGGGTGAATCTGCCAACATATATCCCATTCTTTGTAAAAATGATGGAGATTCAACAATTACCTTAAAAGGGGATGGTTTGATAACAAGTTTACCTTGAGAACATGCAGCACAAGGATAATCACTTGGTAAAAGAATCTTCTGGTTTTTTAAAGGATGTCCATGAGAGTTCTCAATTATTCGACGCATCATAATTGTTCCCAGATGTCCAAGACGATCATGCCAAAGCATAAACATCTTTGGATTAGAGCATTTCTGGTGCATCACAACATGCGATTCAATTGTTCTTATTGTTGTATAATACAACCAATAAGAGAAAGCATACATTTTTTCCAATATGAGCTTCTGGCCCGAAATTATTGAAGTAATATAAAGATCTTCGTCACTGCCTTCGTTAATGGTTTCAACATGATAACCATTAAGACGAATATCCTTAAAATTGATTAAATTTCTTCTAGATTTAGAAGAATACAAAGCATCATCAATACAAAATTTTGTTCTTTTTGGCAATATGATATTCGCTCTTCTAGAGCCTTCAATTAGGTTTGATGAACCTGATATTGTATTAACACTAGCTTTGTTTAATATTAAGTATTTAAAATATTTCTTATCTCTAAGAATTATGTGCATTGTACAGTTCTGCTAGACACAAATCTCCACCAATCATCTTGGAATTAATTATTCCATCAGTATGACCCATGCCTCCATATATAAATAAAATACATATTAAATTTTATTAATCAAAAGAAAATAACAAAATACAATTAAAATTGACAACGTAAACATAATATGATAAAAACATAATGAAAACATATTAATTGTTGGAGACATATTCATCACCAATCAAAAGATCAGTTTTTCCGTAAAAATCTTCAAAGAAATCAGAAACATCATGATGAGTGTTACCCTCTCCATTTAAAGTATTAAGAAAAGCTGGAGAATTTATAGGATTACCGTGATTAGCAAAATTCATTTCAATCCATATTTCTTTCTCTTTTATGGAGGCTTGATATAGGTCTACCAGTTGTTTAGGCGTACGACAGGTACACAACCTGTAACATTTATCTTCATAGTTCTTTGTAGGTTTATTCTGTAAACCTTTGTTTTCATTTTGTTTCGCCTCGGTGTGGTTCCACTTCTGGTGGTATTGAGCATTTCTTTTGTAAGAATTATGAGTACGTTCCCATTGACCCAGTGGCAGAGCCAGGATATTGGTTGATGGGGGTCAATATTTTTTTTTTTCTTTCAATTTGATAAGTAAATAAAAAAATTATGAAGTTAATCAAAAAATAAATAAAAATATAATTAACGCATCAATAAATAATTCAACAAAATTTAATTATCTCTTAAAATATATAAATGTAACTTACAATTGATTTTGTCACACTTAGTGTTCATTTATTCAGTTGCTCTCTACGAGTTTTCATTCCTTGAAATCGCTGCATGATTTCTTCATTACTGATAGTTTTAAATATATCATTCTCAATATACATAACCAGACAATCACAAATCCCAAATTTGTAGAATTGTTAAAATTTGAAGAATCGTAAATATGACACTGACGGCTACAAATAATGTTAAAAGGTATTTTAAATGTAATATATATTGCATAAGAAAAGCCATTTAAACTATGTCTTAATTTTTTATTTTTTAAAAAATTAACTTCTCAAACATAGACAAGTATCATAACTCTCATCTAAACCTATCATAATGAAGAAGTCGGCTAAGCTAAAGGCCTAGCATTTTTTTAATTTTAATTTTTTTTTTTTAAATAAAGGTTAAGTGACCAATTAAGTCGTGGAGAAGAGGAATAGGGATGGTGTCATTAGTGTTTGGGGTTAAGAAGTTTTGAAGTGTTGATAGCGACGTATGAGGTCTGTCAGGGATATGTAGATAAAATTGTTACTTTAGACTTGTCCTTTTTCCAAATTTATTAAAAGACAAGTAGTAGGAAATTGTTACTTTAGACTTGTCCTTTTTTTCAAATCTGACAAGTCATGGGACGTGTCCCCCCATTCTTCTTTTTTATTATTATTTTTTCTTTGATTGAAGGTTTAAACGAACAAACAAAACAGTGTGATTTTCTTAAAAGAAAAAATATGTTGTCTTCAACCTCACCTTCTTTAAACTGTGGCTGCCTGGACTGGTTTTAGGTTAAAAAATCAGTGAAAAAATGGAAGAATGTGGTGTGCCTTATGAACCTCAATCCTCTTGAAAAATATTTGTCCCTTGAGGAGTTTTTTTAGGGTGGGCAACTAAAACTTTTGAGAAAAAAATTCCTAGAGTAGGGGAAATTTTTGGGAGGTGAGGAGGGGCATTTGACCCATCTCGACCCCCTGCCTCCACCCCTACATTAACCTCTATAATTTTTTGAGAAAATTTATGATAAATCCCTAGGCAAGAGTGCGATTTGAAATCACTCCCTCACTTTTTAAAAATCAATTTTTGCTACTTAATTTTTTCATGGATTTTAAATTGGTCCTTCCGTGATTTTTCCGTCCATTTTCGCAATTTTTGTTAGTGCCACGTCAGCCTTTTCGCCACATCATCTTAAAATATTTTTTTTATTATATTATTTAAAACATTATGGCTTAGCCCATACATTTTTATTGAAAGATCATACTTGAATTAACTCTATGTTTTTAAATCATTCTTTAATTCATGTTTCTCTAATGCTTTGTATAGGAATCGATTTTTTAGATTAACTCTTATATTTTGTAGTTGTTTATTAGAATGAGATATCTTTTTTTTTTTTTTTTTAAATGTTCTTTCACTACTATTATCTTAGTTACTTACTCGTTTAGTCTATTTCGCATTAATATCTCAACTCACACCTATTGATCAATTTCCTCCTAGAGGCGTCTTTCGTCGTTGCTCCAGATCTCCTCCTTTGAGGTATTGGATGTCGTTTCTTCTAGATGATCTGTTATCTCCTCTGAAGTAGGTGCAACATCCGCAAAGTTTGTGGTCCCCTTTTTGCTATTGAACATGCTCTTCAAGATTCGAGCATTCTTCGATACGTCTCGAGAATACGTCGTCACCTTCTCGAAAAGGACGATCGTTAGTCTACCCTCATGAAAATTCTATCTCTTACATTGTTCACCACTTAAGACAATCTTGCTAGACCCTTTTAAAAGACTAAGCGACTCAACACTTAGACCTACTGAACATTACACAAGAAGATCTTTCTCTCTTTTAGACCCATCATAACCTATGCTTTGGTACATAATCAAATTCACAACTTAATTTCTAGCAAAACTATACTCTGATAAGATCAATTCCTATGGTCCACAGAGCAAACTGCTCTGATACCAAGCTGTAACGTCCCACCCTAAATTCAAGGGCGGAGTGGAAAATTAAAATTAATTATCCACAAAACACTACTTCTAAATCCTTAAATAGTTATCGCAGCGGAAAATTTGAATAATTTTTGTCTTTGAATTGACCTCACATACACATCAAATAAACTAATCAGAGCATCTATACCCTTATACAGAATCATTACATCTCAAATCACCAACATAATATACAAATTATTACATAATGAGGAGAGACTGACTTAGGCAAAGTCAATGTCATCCAAAAGTACTACGAAGGAATCCCCTTCGTTAACTTCTAAGCTCGTACACGATCCACTGCACGTGACACCTAAACCTGCAACATAAACAACATCTACATGGTCGTGGTGTTAGTCATACCTGTATAGGTGAAAGTATGAATTCACCACCTCAGGAGTATATCACACACTAATTTTCGCAATGAGCCAATCTTTAGTTCTACCGCACGTTTACAGTAACAACTACCAATAACATGATGCCTTTATTTTGAAAGCGTTTCGTAGCTGATAGAGTAAACACACGTATTTCACAACAAGAATAATCTCACTACAATCTCTCTCTCTCTCTCTCTCTATATATATATATATATATATATATATATATATATATATATATGACTCAGCTATACATGTATACAAGTATTCCACATCTCGGGATAGCTCAAGCATACATGCATATCTAAGCATGCAAATCAATGACATCTACACATCATTTTCAAATCATAACACACATCATTATGCAATGCATGCTCATGTTCTATTTCTTGTTTCAGAATCCAGGAGCAGCAACTCACCTAGGAGCATCAACTTTGGAATGACTGTTTCTGTAACTAGAGCATCAACTCTAGTCTTACACATGGAATACAAGAGCATCAACTCTAGACTTATTGTTTCTGTAGCTAGAGTATCAACTCTAGTCTTACACATGTTCCACCCATAAGGCATCAACCCGCAGGGTTCGTTTCACACACCAAGAGCATTAACTCTATGGTTATACTCAAACTCTACCTGTAAGGCATCGACCCGCAGGGTTCACTTCCTAACCAAGAGCATCAACTCTATGATTATACTCAAACTCTACCCGTAAGGCATCGACCCACAGGGTTCACTCCCTAACCAAGAGCATCAACTCTATAGACTATAGTTGTAACGCTCCGCCTTTTAAAAAGGCTTAAGTGAAAATTTTGAATTCTCTCGTGACATTACGACATCATTTAAGATTTGGCAACGGAATATATTTTTTTTTCTTAAAAACTTAGAAATATAACACATCAAAGCTGACTGAAATACCTCTAGACGTTTATTAAAAGTCATTTATCTCTACACCAAAACATACAACAAGTGTCACTAATGACACATAAATATACATACCACAAGAAGTACAGACACAAGTACTTGTAAGGAAATATAACTAGCCATAAAAACATTAGCTTTAAAATCCTTAAGCTAGCATAATCCATTACTTCATCTTTAGAACCTACACCAACAAGTATGTGATTGTGGATTCTTCCACAATCACATATTGTGATCAAGTGAGTCAATTGTTTTCAATAATATGATGCATTCTTATTTATTAAAAAGAACATAATGTAATGACAGTTTTATGCAAATATTAGTTATTTTTTGCTTTCACTCCTCTAGTTTCGGCCTAGGCCCGGTTAACGTGTTACTTGAAGCTTAGGCTTCCTCACATATAACATTTAATAGCTTCGAAGGCCTAGGCCTCGCCTGTGAGTCTAGACTCGTCAGATTTGTATTTATTATGTTCTTTTTGGGTATTTCCTCATTCACTGTGAACATAGGAACACCAGTGAAGCCTCATGTACCCACTGTGAATCTAGATCCGCCAGCTTGTTATTAATCAAATTAGTTAAAATAGTAAAATATGCAAATTTCACATGTGCAAACAATTAAATAAATATGTATCCATAATATTATGGAAACTCAGTAAGTATTTTAGAAATACTTACAGTATTTTGGTACAGTTCTCGGTTCATCATCTGTAATAAATACATATATACCAAAGATGGTATATTTATCAGTTTCTCTTCTAATCGTGAGACATGTCATTCTTACATCTATTTTCAGTAAAAGAGAATCCATATACGTGATTTCAATTAAAAGTGACTCAATATATTTATCATGTTTCTAATCTAATCATAACTCCACTCAAGTCTCTTTTTCTCTTAAAAATGGTTATTTTGAGAGTACCAATAAAAATCCTAATTATCAAACCAGCAAGCAAAGTCCCATTTAAAACTGTATTAATTAAAACCATCTAAAATAGAACAATCAACCAATTCGGCCTATCCTATAAAACCATGTTTAATTAACTTTGAAAACAACCTCAAATCAGTTAATATACATATAGACATAGTCAACCGAAACTTCACAAAACATAGAACATCTCAAAACAGGGTATTTAGGTCTCAACACACTAAAATCAGCTATGGCACACACATAATTAATCGGTCAACAACAAGGGTTCACATACTACAAAACCATCAATAATAGAACATAACACCAAATCAACCAACTTTCACACAATCGGCCAGCCCTTCAACTAAAATAGAAAATCATCAACCAAGGCCATGGCCACTGCCGACATACTCACAACCAGTCCAAAACGCACAACCCAACACAGAAGACCGACCTATTTCACACCTATAACCCAAAAACGGAGTTTTGAGCTTCAAAACTACCCGGATTAGTCAAGAACCATTAACCCAAAAAATCATCCCATAATTGCAACCTGAAACAGAGCTCGGCAGGAACACCCACAAACCCAGCCGTCCGATCAAGAACCCAAAACACCTAACATCAAGACATCACGGCAACCGGCCGAACCCACAAACAGGGAACACGGCCATGAATAACTAACCAAAAATCATCATTTTTAAATACTCATATAAATTAGTAATAATCCCAAAACGAAATCACAAGAATCGTAAGAATTACCTTGAGGATTTTCTTAGAAAATCCATTGGAAAAATGGTAGAATTGGCTAGGTAACGATTCTCCACAGAGATCGCCAAAAAATGCCTCAAAACCGCAAAAAATCGAGCCACCTTGCTTCATCGGTGTCACCAGCATCACCCACCAAAACCCATGGAGGATCGGGTCTTTGATCGGTCTTCTAGCTCACAGGTTTTTCTGGGTTCTCTCAAATCTCTCGAGTTCTCTTCTCCCAGTCGAACTCTTGGGTCTCACCCTCCCAAAATCTCTCGATCTCCCGATTTTGGTCTTTCTGGTTCACCCTCTCCCTTAACTCGATTTCTCCTTCTCCATCTCTCTCAACTTTCGTCTCTCTCTCCATTCCCCCTTCTCCCACGATCGTCTCTGAGACTCGGATGGAAAAAGGGAAAGGAAAAAGTAAGAAAGATGAATAAAGGTAGAAGAAAGAAGAAGCTCAATGAATTTCACTGAGAGGTACGAGTTTACAGAGGGAGAGGAGGGTGCGTTTTATAGAAGATAAGAGACGAGATATTTTTTGTAAACCACGGTTAGTTCTAATCTTAGTTAGATTAATTTGAGTTAAAAGTAAAATATCAGCAGATATTTTGATTAACTTATGGTTAAGTTTTATCTTAGTTAATTTAACCTGAGTTAATCTGTATATATTTTTCACATCGGGTCTTTATGCCCACATGCAGCGAAGATTTTCTATTGCCTTCGGGAAAAAGGGAAGTCTCACTCCTACCATTTAATCTGACTCGTTAGGGTATAATTTTAAACTCGTTTTAAGTCTAGTTCGTTTCATAATTAATATTATTTTCTTAATAATATTATTAAAGTCTGATAATGATTTCTTTATTTATAAAATCAGAGTTTATAAAATACTAAGATTAACGAATATTTATGAAAATAAATATTCATGTAATCTCATTAATTTCTCGTGGATTAATATTGTAATAACCCCAACCCCCTTTCGAGGGTAGAATAGTCTTTACCACCTATGAGAATGGATAACTAGACGGGATTAATAAACACTTGATTTTACATATGAATTTTTATTTCTTGTTATTAATTCATATTTCTTGATATTAAATAACCACTCCTATATTTTATTAAAACACCTACTTTTAAATTTAATAAATTTATATCAATTTAAGTTCCACTTTTATATTTTATATTTATAAAAAATATGAGGACCAGATTTTATATTTTTATGCAATTTTATTCTTATTGAAATACCTATTTTATTATATAAAACCCTAGCAGTCAAAGAATAAAACCATACTCCTATAAATAAATCTCTTAGCCGTCACTCTCTCCTCTCATCACCGAAAAGTTTCGAGCCCTCTCTTTTCCCTCGCACTGCGCGGCAAGGATTTTTAGCTTCTTCTACCTGCAGGTATATTTTCATGTTTATGCTATTTTCTTTTTTTTGTTGTTGTACCGACGTGATGTACGTCTTTCTTGTTCTTTTGTTTTTTTTTCCCCTCTCTTCTTTCTTTTCCTTACTGACTACCGTAGCAGCCTTAACGTGTGGTGGCATGTCCTTCTCAGTCTACTGCAACCATCTCAAGTCTCTAGGACTAGTTAGATTTTTTTTTTTTCTTTAGCTTTGCTGTTGACTTTTCTTTTTGGCTTTGATATTTTACTTTCTGCTTGGCATACAGCCAAGGCTCTTGGCTTATTTGCATGTTCCTTTTCTAGCACCAACGTCATCCTCCTATGTACCACATGCCAAACTTACAATTCCTTTTATCATTACTCTTACTCCTTCAAGAAGCTTCACGCCGAGTACTTTTCTCGGTTCCTTAATTTATTTATTCTTTTCTTTTCTTTTCTTTCTTAGCAACAAAAGTTTCGAGCCCTCTCTTTTCCCTCGCACTGCGCACAAGGATTTTTAGCTTCTTCTACCTGCAAGTATATTTTTCATGTTTATGCTATTTTCTTTTTTTTGTTGTTGTACCGACGTGATGTACGTCTTTCTTGTTCTTTTGTTTTTTTTCCCCTCTCTTCTTTCTTTTCCTTACTGACTACCGTAGCAGCCTTAACGTGTGGTGGCATGTCCTTCTCAGTCTACTGCAACCATCTCAAGTCTCTAGGACTAGTTAGATTTTTTTTTTTTCTTTAGCTTTGCTGTTGACTTTTCTTTTTGGCTTTGATATTTTACTTTCTGCTTGGCATACAGCCAAGGCTCTTGGCTTATTTGCATGTTCCTTTTCTAGCACCAACGTCATCCTCCTATATACCACATGCCAAACTTACAATTCCTTTTATCATTACTCTTACTCCTTCAAGAAGCTTCACGCCGAGTACTTTTCTCGGTTCCTTAATTTATTTGTTCTTTTCTTTTCTTTTCTTTCTTAGCAACAAAATCACAGGAGGCATGGCCTTTATTATTTTTATTATTTCCTTCTTTTTGGACAACAGGGTTTCCATGCCCGAGTGATTCATATTATATATATATATATATATATATATTTCTCTTCTAGCTGTAAACATAGTAGACTAGCCTTACTGTTTATCTTTTTATTTTTATTTTATTTTTCTTTTAAATCTTTTTCACAGAGAAGCAAAACTATTTTAGTTCAACTGTTTCAAACCTTCTCGTAAATTACTTAAAAATCATGGATCATTTTTATAAACCATTTTTATTAAGAGTATAGTTCGTGATATCAGAGTTTATTAAACTTTATTATATTGAAGGAGAATATTTCTTATGACAATTACCTTTATTAATGTCTTTAAACATATCTAGGGAATCCATTCTCGATAGGTTAGCAAGATGAATCTTAGTGGTGTTAGTATGTAGTTTAATGACTAGTGCAAGGCATTAATTTATTTAAACCTGTACCAGGTGATTAGTTAGCGGTTGAGATAGTCCAGTGACTTATTGCAATCAGAGAGGTAAGGGATCCTCTACCCCTTTTTAAATTATATTGATGCATGAAGGACTGTTTTAAAAGTAGTTTTGAGATGAAAATTGTCGGTATAAATGTTAATCTTGAAATCACTGTTTTAAAAGAAGCTTTGGTTATAAAGGATTTTCTAATTATTAGTAAATTGTTTAGTTGGTTCTCGAGACGGGAAGTTACAACTTTTTGAAATTAATGAGAAAATGAGAGTAAAAACCCTCCCACACGTTGCCTCAAGAGTGATCAAAGGAATAAGAATAATTTATGAGAATGAGATTTTTATAAATGAGGCACGTGTGTGGAGGAGACTATTATTTTGGCCCCAGATATATTCACAGAGATTTGCAGAGTTTAAGTTCGGTACCGTTGCTTGGATGGAAGTGCAACCGCTAAAGGACTTAGAGAATGCGGTAATCCATCCCTATGTCATGCTAAGTGCACTTCAATTAATTAGCTGACGGGGCAGGCATGTGGCCACAGTTTAACTGCCTGAGGTCGCAGTAGACCGCGCAACCCTAGTACACAGGGTGTAATAGTGTACATGGGCCCTATATATGAGAAGTCTTAATCGTTAACGGGTATTTTATATGTTAAGTAAAATGTCGAATTTTGAATTGTGTTCTAGAAATTTAGATTTCAAGTGTATTTTAATAATTGTTTTAAAGAAAATGAAGTTAACTCAACCGTTTTATGGTTGAGGGTTGTCTTACTGAGCATTTCTCGCTCACCCCTTATTTTTGTTTTGTTTTCAGGTTATGAACAGAGAGACCTAGGCGGCCGGGATGGGATCTAGGCTAACAGTAGAATATTATTTTTCTGTTACCTTAATAAGTGCACTCGCACAATAAATCCAGTTTTCCTTTGCATTTTCATTTATGGTATCAAACAGTATTATTCTTTTCGAAATAAACGTTTTCGCATTTATTAAAGCTCTGAGTTTTAAAATTATTATTATTCTCTTTAATTAATTTATGTAATTCAGCATATTAGCTAGGTTGTTGGCAGACCTTACGAATCTTTGCAGTTTGGTGTATAAAAATGGACGAACCTAACCCTTAGCGGTTTGGGGGCGTTACAAATATTGTGTCAGAAGGCACATAATTTTATCAGTTACTGGACGTGAATAATGTTTCCTACAGTATTAAGTCGCTTGAGCGCCATATCTTGTGGATCGAGCGCAACTACGATCGAGCGCCAGAATTAGTGGATCGATCGCCGTTTTGGATCGAGCATCACTATAGACTAATCATTTTATTTAGTCTTAAATTCTAATTTAAGACGTCAAATTTTATGACTTAAAAATCTGGGGCGTTACAATGGTTATACTGTTTCTGAAGTCATGAGCATCAACTCTGGTCTTACTCTTGTTCCACCCATAGGACATCAATCCATCGGGTTCATTCCATCGTTCATGATTTCGTCATGCTAATGCATCAACACAACTTGTGCTCAGTGTCCATGTTATCAAACATGCAGATTATATCATGTTCAAATAGCATCATGTTCTTTCCACATTCTTTTCAACATATCATGAAAACTCAACTTAATACAATGTTTTTCAAAACATATCTTAAACATTACTTCATTATCATATCTCAACTTCACAATTCAATCTCAAAGCATTTCTCAAACATCATTTTGTAATCATATCTCAAATTAGAGTTGGCAATTCGGGTCGGTGGGTTGGGTTCATGTCAACCTGACTGACCCAACAACACAATCGGGTTCGACACGAACCCAACCCGATTATTAATCGGGTCAGAAAATTGAACACGAACACGGCCCAATATTGAACCGGGTTACACGACACGAACCCACAGACACGTTTGGTTAACGCATGCTCACTGGGTCACTGCACTTCTCACCAGCATTGCCTCACTCCATAGGCTACCGCCGAGACCCTCGCGAAGGGTGGGGTCGAGACCTACCTGATCGACCTCCCACTGGCCACTGGACATCATAGATCGTCAGGTCACGAGGATGAAGATGATATCGCAGTCGAATGGGGCTGTGGACATCGGTTAGACCCTGAAGCCCCATGAGTACATCAGCATGGTGCGGCGCGAGATCCTGGACGCGTACCTTCGGGACCGGGCCAAAGTGAGCGGCGCCGAGGTCATCAACGGGCTATTTCTCAAAATGGGTAAGACGAAAAGGCCGGTTCGATTGGGGAGAAGCGGACCTCGGCTCTCAGATCCCCGGCGCAAGATAAATCGTGAAGTGAAGGAGTGGTGCCGGTGCGGCGTGAAGAAGCCAGAAGGTGAAGTGAAGAAGATGAATGAAAAGTGATGCAGTGCGGACCGTGCGGCTAGGGTTTTCTGACTTTTGCTTTTGCAATTTTGCTGAAGCCTGAGGCCCTAAATTGCCGATTTGCCTTTTTTTGACTTGAAAAAAAAAAATTAAACGTGTTTAATCGGGTCAACCCGCCAGACACGATTATAATCGTGTCATAATCGGGTTGACCCGATTATGACCCGAACCCGAACCCGATTACCCCAAACCCAAACCCTATATTTTCGTGTCGGGTTCACGAGTCGTATCAAAAATTGCCAACCCTATCTCAAATTCACAATTCAATTTCAAGCATTTCTCAAACATTATTTTGTAATCATGTCTCAAATTCACAATTCAATCCCAAAGCATTTCTCAATATTTTCAAAACATTGAAATTATCCACAAACACATAATCATTAAAATAGCATTGGCTCGAGGTTCAACAAATCATAACATTTATTGTATAAAATATCATAAGGTTTCTCAATGAATAAAATACTCACCGTTGGTGGACCGTATAGGACTCACATCTCAAGTACTCTCCCATGTTCTAGTTACTTTGAACTCTATATTGAAGAATAGTTGAAGTCTCCAATCTCACATTACATGCAGATTAAAGCCACAATCAAAAGCTGCCTTCATCTTCTTCACTTTGGGCTGCAACACAGCTAGATTTCTCTCTCTCAAACTTTGCATAACTCAAGTTCTCACTCTCTATCTCTGCATTTCACTCTCAGTCTTGATCTCTCTCTGTGTGCGTGACAAACAACAAGGAAAGGGAAGATGAGAGGAAGAAGGAAGAGAGGGGGAGAAGGGCTGATGCGTGAGAGAAGAGGGAGAGAAAAAGAAAAGGAAAAGGAAATAAAGGGAGAGGGAGAGCTGTTGTGCGGGAGAAGGAGAAGGGAGAAAGAAAAGAAAGGAAAAGGAGAAGGAAGACGAATGTGCGACCGGAAGGGGAAAATAAAGGAAAGAAGAAAATAAAAGAAAGATGAAGGGGGGGGGGGGGAGAGTGCCACGTGTGTGTGAGTGGTTGAGGAGAATATAACCTTATATTCTCCCAGCCAACTACGAGCTGACACGTGGCAAGGGGATTTCATTTTTATTTTAAAGCTTGCACTTTCCACAAATTACTACAGTTCCCCAACTTATATTATTTCTATCATTTAATAATTAACATCTAACCCTATAACCCTAACATTTAATATAACTATATTTTACCCATACAACTTGTGACGACTTTTTTTTTTTTTTTTTTTTTTTAATGCAAACATAAAACGAGTCATCGCAATGGCACGACTGAATGTCACTCAGCCAACATATGGCACATGCCCCATAACATGCACCTGAAATACAGAGTTACATCTACAGCGGAATACATCATGATACCATCATACATCATGATATCATCCTTCAACATAATACCCGCAACACCATCTCTAATCGTATTTTAGTTTCATGCCTTGAACATTAGTAGATCATGTGAGCACTAGAGTTAAACTCAATTATGCTAACACGTCTTTCCTGAAAAACAAAAACAGTCAACCTTCTTACTCATAGACATGCCATTACTCGCACCTGGGCAGTCATGAATCCATGTACTTTCAAGTTTAATGTTTCTTTAACACATGCGACTATCTGATAGAAATATACATAAGCTCTTTTCATTTAAGACACTTATGTATATCAATATGTTTAGTAAAAACTACTCATAACATAAAAACATCACTCATAAAACAATGCCATACATGATATGCATGAAACTAGGTCTACTAGGGCTTAGGTCCCCCACGATGCTGATAATTGCTGTATAATTGTGTTTACTGCGTTCTGTTACTGTTGTTGTATGTATGCTCTATACTACATGCTCTATGCTCTATGCTCTGTGCTTGACCAGTATATGTTTCACTACTGTATCATGTTATAAAATCATGCTGTTCCTAAATCATGTTCTCTTAAAACTAAACAAATCCAACATTTCATCATACACTTTGAAATCATTAAAATCATAGTTTCTTCATAAAACATAAACAGTTTCAACATGACATGTTCTCATGCACCAATTCTTAAACATTATTCATATAATTTGAACATAATCGAAACTAATCAAATTATCTAAAACATATATTTCATCATATGGCTGGTTCGGTTTCATAAACAATATATATATATTTTTATCAATTTATTACATATAAAAATATATATTTTTCTCAGTGAGTAGAATACACACCTCATACTGTTTGTATTCCCAATTTCCAAACGACTCTAAGCTTAACCGTAAAGTGCCGCTAAAAATACAATACATTGCATTAATTATCATTCTAATCAATAAACAAACTAGGAAGTATTTTGAATCGCTCAAAAGCCAGATTGCTAATTTACCCATAAAACCCTAAAATTCCTAAATATTTATCCATAATTTCTAATCACTTTAATAACCACAATATTGCTAACCCATAAGCATTACTTAGGGTTAATCAAAATACAATAGCACTTTAACAAAATACCCAAAAACTATGGTCTATGAAAACTTACCAAAAATTTTGCCACGCCAAGACCAAATGCTCGAGAAGCTCATAGCTACTCCAAACCATACAAAATCTAAAAAAAGTACCAAATTAAACTCATTTCTAAAAGATTTATTAAAAATCTCCAAAAATTGCGAGTTCAGCAATTTACCTCAAAACGTTCAGTCAAAAAGTAGATCGGGCTTCGAGAATTACGTTATCGAAGTCGGATTTAAGATTAGACGGCTGGATTTCAAGATATCACGGTTTTTAGGTGAAAAACCATATAGAAATAGGAGAGAATTTTGGAGCTGCTGAGAAGAAAAAGGGCGTTCTGCCCTCTTAAAACAGACTCTGTCCAGACAGGCATCATAAACTGTCCGAACGCGCGCCATTTAAGAAGGCCGTCCAGACGGGCATTAACCACCGTCCAGATGCGTGCCGTTAAGTGGGCATGCGCCACCCGTTGCAAGTTGTCCGGAAGCATTAAGTTAGGCATCCGGACGCGGGTGAAATGAGGCATCCGCCTCATGCTGATAAGGTACCGTCCGGATGAGTCTCTTGTGCCGTCCGGACACGCCAAATTAATTTTACTTATTTGCTTTATTTACAATTCTCCATCTCCTTTCTAATTCATTTTCTCACATTTTTCACTTATATAACTTATTTCATTGGACTATAAAATATTCTCTGTGCGTCCTGTTGTATTTTCCAATCGTCTAATTAATTTTAGTCATTTATTCATCACATTTTATTTAAAAAAAAAGGGTTGATAATACTCGGGACATCACACAACTAATCATTTATTCTACTAGGACTCATTATTATTATTATTTATATCCTAAAGACCCATTAGTAGTATTTTATTATTCTAATTCCATTATTTTATCTTAAACTTTTTTTATTTCGATAATATAAATATTATCGCTTGGAATCTAATTAATAGTCTCATCTTAGTTAATAAATATTACTAAATATAATTTATTAATGCTTAATTTTTTTTTTTATTTTCTTGGTCGTTACATTTGTGGTATCTCAAGTGCAATGTATAGTAAGTAGGACAAGGATCCTCTCCAATTCATTTGAACTGGATGTGGCCAAACACTCGACTAGTACTCAAAGCATCTCTCATTTTTTATTAAAGATTTTTTGATAAGTTATTTACTACTTAACTTAAACATATTTTAGACTTAGACATAATATAAGTGGATACAAGTCTAGTTGTGTGTTGTAATGAAATTTGATGAGAGTTTTAGTGAGTGAGTTTTAGGGTATGTTTGTTTTGAAGAAAGTTAAGGACAATAAAATAATGAGAAATGCGAAAAGATTAAAATGTTATACCGTAATTTTATTTTATAATTATCCCATAATATTAGCATGATAGTTTTAACCAATCTTTATTTTTTATTTTTTTAACAGGAATTGGTCCAAAGATTAGTTGTGATTGATACATCAACAATGTGGAATATTTGTAAAATAAAAATGTAGTTTTTAGCATTACTCATGCTAAAATCACACAATATCTTAGGGGTGTACAAGCGATTACGGTTAGCGGTTATTACCTCTAACCGCCAACCGCTTTAAGCGGTTATCAAATTTTCGTAACCATAACCGCAACCGCAATCACTCCGCTTAAGCGGTTTTAAAATAATCGCTGGTTAGTAGTTATTGAAACTTATAACCGCATTGCCTAATCGCTTTTGAAATAGACCTATTTTGGTGTTTTGGGCATTCCTTAAGCCTCTTTTTACAGCTTATCTTAAATGATTTTGGATATCTATATATAAGGCTTCAAAATATAACAAATCTTATTATTATTATTATTATTATTATTATTATTATTATTATTATTATTATTATTATTATTATTATTATTATCAATTCAATAAAACTCAAAATGAAAACTTTATATTAATCGCATCAAAACAATGTTATTATATATATATATATAAGGGTAGGCAGTTAGCGGTTATTAACCACTTTCGCCTACCCCTAAAATAGCTAATTGCCTTACCTTAAGTGGTCAACAGTTTTTTTCAATTACCTACAAAAGCGGTTATGTGGTTATTATACGGTTAATAACAGCTCGCTTATGGACCCCCACCCTATCTCACTTTATTTGAGTGAATTGACGTGACAATATCTCTGTGCCCTTTAGACTAGCTCTCATTAAAATTGTTAAGGGATTTTCCTCCCCACCTCTGATCACGCCACGTCACCCGGTAAAAAATTAGCATCAACAAAAATAATAATAAAAAAATAATCTAAATGGCATTGCCATAATAGGCCATGGCAGTGAGATGGACGTGTGACTTTAAATATTTCTCTAAAATAATATCTAGGAAATATATATCTTCTACAACTTAACCAAAACTTGGAAAATAAAGCCAAGAAAAGAAGAAAGCAGGGCAACATCCTCATTCCTCGAAGCTCAGTGCAATTCAATCCCACTCTTGCCTGAATCTCTAAGCCCTCCCAACTATTTTCCATGCCCAAAACTGATGGACATGTCTGTGCTCTGCTCTGGGTTTCCGCGTACCCTCTTCCGGCCCTTACCTCTGCCTTCTCCGATTGTTCCTTCTGTATCCCCTTCCACCACCACAGCAAGTTCAGCCACGAGGAACTCACAACTCGCAACAACAACATCGACAATAAGAACTCTTGGTGAAGAACCATCCAATAATGTTAACAAGAATAATGGCAATGGCACAGTTACTGTGGTTCGTACGAGGCGCCATTCCAGGTCCTACTTAGAAAGGCAATCTGCCATTCTTGAAGTTGAGCAGGCCTCTGATGTGGACTCAGCTGTTGCAAGGTACTGTATCTTTCTTTTATGCGTGTGTGCTTGTTATGTCAAATTGGTTACGTTGTTACTTAGCTTAGGCAAATTTTTGTTGAGTTATGAAGCGAATATCATCTGGGTTTTGTAATTAATTGAAAAAATAAAATGGTTTTTGTATGCAAGTCATGGATATGCATTAGGTTGTTTATGTGTTATGACATTTTTGTTGATTTTTTTTTTTCGTGAACTGTAACTTTTTGATTGAAATCTTAACTGGGTTTTATAATTAGTGGCCAAATTGGGTTGTTTGGTTGCTATGTATTGCATTTCACGTGTTATATATATCAAAATGTCTTAAGTCATCACTAGTTTTCTTTTTGGTGGTTAATCATCATTATATTTTCAAACATTTTCATCAAATTTGGTAAATGCCTCTGAAGTTTGAAATGAATCCTTCTTTTGGGCTTTGTGATTAGTGGAAGCATGAAATTGTCAGCCTGAATTTGGACTGCAACTTAATTATTTGACATCTAGAATTGCCTATGTTGCTATTTGATCTTGTGGAAAAAATTCACCAGGTTGGTTATGTGATATATGACGTTT
Source organism: Alnus glutinosa (assembly GCF_958979055.1). NCBI lineage: Eukaryota > Viridiplantae > Streptophyta > Magnoliopsida > Fagales > Betulaceae > Alnus > Alnus glutinosa. The sequence continues at coordinate 10,644,925 of NC_084896.1, read as the reverse complement.
GGATTAAAATGTGAACTGGCTTCTATCGTAAGTGGCAAAATCTGGCTATTTGCTGTAAAATGTACATTGAAAATTTCTTGCTGCTTTACTTGATTCTGCAGACATTTGCAATAAGATACTTCTTGACCCTTGGATTATGAATTATTTCTCGACTGCAAACTTTATATTATTGTCCAAATGTAAAGTATTCGTTTACTTTTTCTTCAAATCCTTTTGAATTGGCACATTTGGATTAAAATCTGAATTGGCTTCTATTGTAAGTGGCAGAATCTGGTTATTTGTCGTAAATGTACATTGAAAATTTCTCATGGTTTACTTGATTCTTCCGAGATTTGCAATAAGATGACCCACTTGACCCTTGGATTATGAGTTGTTTCTCATCTGCAAACTTTAGATTAGGTCTTATCCAAATGTTGAGTATCTGTTTATTGTTTCATCAGATGCTTTTGAGTGGCACATTATCGTCACACTTAAATGGTAGACTGCATCTTTATATGGAACATGTCTATTCTTTATATTCTTCAGGAGCACTCCAAGGCCGACATCAACACATTGTTCTATTGAAATTTAGAATTCTTGGAAGTGAATTTAGGTTGGTTCCTTTGTTTTAAATATTCTCTTTGTAGATAGCATTGCTAATAGGGTGGTTTGTTCCTTCACATTTCAAGTAAATGCTTCAGTAAAGTACTTAAGCTTATCTGAAGCATAAACATAGAAATTTTTGCTTCGTTGTTTCATGTAAATAAGAGCCTTCTTTTCAGACTAATTGATTTTTTTGACTAATTCTCCTATCTTCACGCTGCCCAAAAAAAACAAAATCATGTGGCCACTGTGCTGGTGTTGTGTTAACTTTAATTACTCAAATCTCGGAATAATCTTTTACTGGAAGGAACATCTGTCTGGTAAATTTTATATAACTCACACAGTATATATCACTGCAGATTAGGAGACGTGTTGAAGGTGCAAGACTTGAATGCCATTTTGCGACATTTGGGAAAGCTAAACAGGTGTCAGGATCTTTCTCAGGTAACTCAAAACCTGTTGTGCATGTTTTTGGAAGATAATTGTTGATAGTTTGAAATTGTTAAGCCTACCCGTTTCATATTTAGAGTTGGCTATATATTCACAACCTATTGCATGGATGTCTCTTTGATGTGTATTCTTCAGTTATGCCTTATTTTCTGGCATGTGCACGTGTGTGTGGTGTTTCCTTTAAAAGTGTTTTTCATATGTAAATCCAAAGTTTACCCCTTTTTTTGGCTGACTCCAAGCTACTTGTAATGGATACTTTTGATGTTTTAAAACACAATGCATTTCATGATATGATCCTAAAATAAAATCGTGCCCAAATTTTTTGTATAACATTATCCGAAGGAAAATTACATCCAGATACCTCATTCATAAGTAGTCAATATTAAGCTGCCAGTGATCTTTGAATTTACATATGGCTGCTTCACTAAGGCATTCGTTTCATTTTGGTGTTCGAATATCTTACGAAATGAAATTGGTTCCTCACTCTGTAACAGAAAATACATTCTGCTTAACTACCCTGTTCAGTTCAATGGAGGACATTTACAATTCAGTCTCAACATGTAACTATCCTTTTGTGTGTGTGTGTGTGTTAATTTTGAAACTTTAGATTCAAGGTGATACAAGCCCTAGCACTGCAGTTTATCATCTGATACCAGTCTTTGGGTTTGAAAGAACTATATTTTGAGGTTTTTGGTTACATTCTAAATTTTGTAACCAAGTCTTTCAGCTCTCTAACATATTCCTCTAGCAAACCTACGAAATTTAAAAGAAACAATTAAGTATACAACTACCACACAACAAAATTAAAAAAGAAAAAGAAAAAAGAAAGAAAGACAGCAAACAACACAAAATTACCATAGGATGGATCTAGGGTGTTACATAAGCCTTTTTTTTGGTAGAGATGGAATATCTGAGGAAGGAAAAGGTAGGTAGAAAGGGAAGGGATGGAAAGGAGAGGTAAAATATCTTTCTCTCTCTGTGTTTGGTTGTCCATGGAAAAAGGTGGGAAAGGAAACACACGGGTTGATCTGGATGGGAAAGAAAATAGGTCAAGCTTTCCTCTTTCACAAGTCTTAGGTGAATTCTGAGCTTTCATATTATTGACTTCTTTAAATATACAATTATCCATCATTGTGATATCTGATTGTGTGTTTCCCTTTCTACTTTGTCTAATTTGTGCATCATGGACTTAGCATAAAAATTTAGAAGTATCGAGTCCTAGAGGGTTGTCAGTGATTACATAAATTCTCATTAAAAAAAAAAAAAATCTGATACAAGCGGGGATTTTTTTTCGATTTGGAATTCCCACACGCCAAGGAGTAGAAATTTGAAGACTTAAAAATTGGAAATTGCTGACAAGTGATTTTTTTTTTTTTTGATAAGTAAGAAGAACTTTTATAAAAAAAGCGTAAGGCGCCCCTAGGTACACAGGAAGTATACACAGGAACAACCAAAGCTAACCCAAAAAAACCCATAACACCAATGCCCCAGAACACAAAAGAACCAAACAAAATACAAAAGAACCCAACTAAGAACAATAAAACCCACTACCCGTCAAAGCACAACAGACCTACAACATATGTGCCTTGCCTTTCCTACGCCTAGAGGGGTAATTCGCGTCACCATAGTTAATGGAACTATGCAAATTTAGAAGCTCCCTTTTCCCTTTAGAGTTTTGACGCGCAAAAAACTGGAACTCCTCCTCCATGGCATCCCGAATAGCCAAAGCCTCCTCCCCAAAATCCCCATCCATCGCCCAATCTAATGGCAAACCATCCCAATAATCATCTTCATCCTCCTCCCACACCACAATCTCCCCGTTATGATCAAAGCCAACTGGCCAATTCCGAGTTTGGGAGAAACCATTCAAGCAACCACTCGCAGGGGAAGAAGGACCTACAACCCCGTCATTGTTGACCTCCTGAAGCGCCACGGTAGAGACTGAAATCGGGGGAATATTGAGAAACCCCTTCCTAAAAAGGCCCTGATTCACTGGCGTCATTGCCTTCTTTATTGCAGGAGGTTTTGCCGCCTTCTCAGCTGGCGGCACTCCACCTGAAACCCTCTTAACAACGAAACCAACTGACATCTTCACAGCTTGCAAAGAGTCAGAAAGTAGCCCATCATTCCACTTCACAGAATGCCTTTCCCTCAATTTTTTTGCCCTTCTGTAGTAACACTGGAAGGGCTTAGAAGCCACCACAGGGAGGGGAGAGCGCAGCTTCTCTCCTAAGAGAGCTGCACCAGCGAGCGACGGAGCGGCAGAGAGGGGATTAGGAAACTGAAGCTTCCCCAAAGGAGTAAACTTGAAAGAAGTAGAAGCTGAACCCCCCGGAAAACCCAGATCCGGTGCCGGAAAAGGGGGGAAACCGAACCTATTAAAGGCTGGATTCACACTCGAGCAAGAAACCGCCGAAAGCACCTGGGACCTGCTCGACTCACCCCCGGAAAAAGACTCCGTTCCTGTATCTGTCCCTGTAACTGTCGCCGACGAGGACTCCGTCCTAGGATAGATCCCGACATCAGCCGAAGAAGCTGGACTCACGCCCACATTATCTCCCAACGCTGACACCTCCAAACCCCCAGGAAGAATCCGATTCAGAACCAACCCAGAGGACATCTCCGTTGTCGTCTCCGGCGAGGTTGGCGGCGGACAGGAAACCTTAGGTTTCCGCTTGATTATGAGTGCATAAACTAACTCCATACCTTTCCACTCCACAGTTCAATGGATCTTATCATTTTCACTTCTGATTATGGAATGATATGGTATTAGGGGTGAAGAAATTTTGTTATCTTCCAACTGTGTTTAGTGGTTGTGCACTCTCTCTTTCTCCCCTTATATGGTGTTTTCTTTTTTCCTTTTCCCATCCTCTGAATGATAAGCTAATCAATCATGTTCTTTAATTTTGCTTCTATAATTGTTATCTCACGTCATCAATTATTGCAGCTCTTTGAATGGATGCAACAAAATGGCAAGATCAATGCTTCATCTTATAGCAGTTATATGAAGTTCATGGGGAAGAGCCTAAATCCTGTGAAGGCAATAGAGATATACAATGGCATTCATGATGAATCGGCCAAAAACAATGTCTTCATATGTAATTCTGTTCTTAGTTGTCTGGTCAGGAATGGCAAGTTTGAGAGAAGCATAAAATTGTTTCATCAGATGAAGATGGATGGTCTAATGCCAGATGTTGTTACGTATAGCACGGTAGGCTATGATGATAATATGCTACTATATAGGACACTTATCACTATCAAGGAGTATTTCAGACGTTCAATTTTGCATGTTATCACTTGTTTGGACACCTTTGCTAATCGAAAAATTTGCAGAAAATCAAGCGAATTAGTTCATTTCTGCTACAGAACCAATTGTAGAAGTTAGTGATATCTCCACTAAGATAGTTACATTAATGTTAATATAGATAGCTATATATGCATAGATAGTAATCTCATGACCTATATTTGGCTATGCCCACCATGTCCAATTTTTGAGTTTATATTGGTCATCTCATTAAGGTTTAAATGCGGTGTGCTTAAAAAATGATATCTCAGAAATGAGATTTTAATTATGAAAATAGTCAAATGAAATTGTATTAATTAAGAAAATAGTCAAATGAAATTGTTCTGTATGCCATATAGATAAACTGACATGTCCATAAGAAGTATATATGGGTATTCTATTGTGAAACTACACTCAACCTTTCCTACCAATCAATTCTCCATGGCAAATAGAAGTTTGAATTTGTACATTACTTTATTTTCTTTGGAGTTTGATAATCAATTCTCCATGGCAAATAGAAGTTTGAATTTGTACATTACTTTATTTTCTTTGGAGTTTGATATTAGTCATTCATGATTATGCTCAGTTAATTGCATCACTGAGCAAAATATACTCATCTCAAATGTGATGGCAGCATAATAGAACTTTTAGTTATTATGATGTCTATACGGCACCATAATCTTTGGAAAATCAAAGATGTGTTATGCTAGCTATTCTTTAATAGTTATAATTTCAATAGGCAATATCGTTGATTTTTATTGTCACTTTGTCTGTTGTCATCCTTAGCTGCTTGCAGGTTGTATCAAAGTGAAACATGGTTATTCTAAGGCATTAGAGCTGGTTCAGGAGCTTCAACATAATGGGCTGCACATGGACAGTGTAATTTATGGGACACTTCTAGCTGTTTGTGCTTCAAATAACAAATGGGAAGAAGCAGAAAGCTATTTTAACCAGATGAAAGATGAAGGTCATTCTCCAAATCTATTTCACTACAGTTCTTTGCTCAATGCTTACTCTTCAAGTGGAAACTACAAAAAGGCCGATGAGTTGGTTCAAGATATGAAATCTGTAGGGTTAGTACCAAATAAGGTTTGTTTTAATGTTTACTTTGCCAATAAAGATTAGAATTTTCTGAAACTAGTATAGTTGTGCTTCTTTTTTTCTTTTCTTTTTTTCCTTTCTTTCTCCTAAATGTTGAGGTTGTACTAGGTCTTTGTATTAGCATGCTTTGAGATGGCTTGGTGTTAGAAGTAGATGACTTGGAAGTGCTCAGTTTTCAGCAATTCACTAAAACTATAATTTAAGTCGAATGAAAAGGGAATGGTTATTTGGATTACATATATAAGAAAACAAGCTATTATATATTAACCCACAGGTAATGCCAAGTTGTTCAAGAACACTGTTTAGTGGTGCAGAAACTTAGGATTCTATATCGGTAATAGAAAGTAAGAATCGACAAGTCTAAAACTTCTTCCACGACGTTATTATTTCCCTTGTTAGTTGTGATGGGAATAGGCAAATGTAAGAGAAAATGTGGGTAAATATCATTCTTCATTCATTCCACATACATAGGAGCAATGTTCTAGATGATAGACAGCTCACACACAGAGCTCATACTCGGACACCCCACTAGGGACACCTCACCATGTTTCTAGATTAGGGAGACATCACACTCCTATAATAGCATATTATTCTCTAACAGCTCTCATTCTCTTCCTCTTCCTCACTCTAATCCCTTCTTCACCCTCAACCTCCGTGTAAGTCCTTTCAGCATTATCACATTCACCATCTTCTTTTATTGGCAGGTGTGTGATGCTATTTTGGAGAGGTTTGCTTAATGTTTTTACCATTATCATCCATTTGAACATGTACATGAGACATTTGGGAAATGTCAGTGATAGCAGGGGTTCTTCAGCATATGATATACTTACCTCACTATGATTTGATTTAACTTCTATCTTTTAAATTAATGAGGAACTAGCATTTACAAACTTCTGTTGCACAGAAAAAGAAAAATAATTTTTTTATTTTTTTTATTTTTAATTTTTTTTTATAAGTACAATTTAAAGAAAAATAAATGCATCCATTTTTTTTTTTTTGAAGTTTCTAAGAGTTATACAGATTAGAGCAATATAATTTTTTTTTATTATTTTATTTTTTTATGAGTAAGATAAATTTCATTAAAAGCGCATAGTGCGATCAATTACACAGAGAGTATACAAGAACGACAACTAAGAAGAAGAGGAAAACACTACAAGAAAATCATAATAACTAATCACTATAGGGGCAAGGAACGCAGCCGTCCAAGAGTACAAAGAATAAAAGAAAAAAGAAATGAGCTCCTTAATGGTTCTTTCTTTGTCCTTGAACTGTCTATCGTTGTGTTTCCTCCACAAGCACCATAAAAGGCAGCAAGAGACCATCTTTCACACAACACCACTCCGAGAGCGGCCACCCGTCCACCAAGAAGCGAATAGATCTACCACCCGCCGAGGCATAATCCAAGACAGACTGAAGCAACTAAAAATGGCATTCCAAAGAACGCAAGCGACCTCACAATGAAGGAGTAAATGATCCACAGACTCTCCATTCTTTTTACACACACAACACCTATCAATCACAATGACTTGCCTTTTTCTGAGATTGTCCAAAGTAAGGATCTTACCTAGAGCTGCCGCCCAAGCGAAAAATGCCACTTTTAAAGGAACCTTGGTCCGCCAAATACTTTTCCAGGGGAAATGAGCTGTCTCCTTGTAAGCAAGAATCTTATAGAAAGATCTAACATCAAACTTCTCTTTGCGAGAAGGAGACCACCAAAACTTGTCTTCCCCATCATGATCAAATCTGATAGAATACAATAAGGTGAAGAAGAAAGCCAAGACGTCCACCTCCCAATCGTGGGCCGTTCGAATGAACCTGACATCCCACTGAAAAGATCCGTTCTCCATAATCAAATGGGCTGCAACGAGCGAGTTCTTGTCGCAAACAATGTCATACAAACCTGGGAAAGCTTCCTTAAGGGGCATCTCTCCGCACCACACATCATCCTGGAATCTGATCCTATCTCCCAAAACTAGTCTGGTATGACTACTAAATAAATTCCACTCCTTCTTGATGTTCTTCCAAATCCCTACTCCTTGAGACCCAGGGGGGTCTAAGGAACACCAACCAAGCCCAAGTAGAACTGTACTTAGCATCCACAACTGTTCTCCACAAAGCCTCTCTCATGCTCATAATGCCACAACCACTTCCCTAATAAAGCCTTATTAAAGGTCCTCAAATTTCGGATACCCAAACCACCTTTTGAAATAGGGGAACAAACCATGGACCAGCTAACCAGATGATATTTGAAATCTTCACCTAGACCTCCTCACAAAAAATCTCGGTGAAGCTTCTTTATATGACTAGCAACGCTGGAAGGAATGGGGAAGAGAGAAAGGAAATACGTGGGGAGATTAGATAAAGTATTATTTATAAGGGTAACTCTACCACCCTTTAACAAATACATCATCTGCCAACTAGCCAACCGTCTTTCAATTTTGCCCACTACATCATCCCAAATGGACTTGGCCTTAAAAGGGGCTCTCAACGAAAGACCGAGATACTTTAAAGGAAGAGAGGAAACTTCGCACCCCAAAATGCCAGCCAAATCATCCACATTAACATCACCACCCATAGGAACCAATACTGACTTGGCCAAATTGATCTTTAAACCTGAAATAGCTTCAAAAAACAAAACAAAAAAAAAAACTTGAAGAAAATGGAGGTGATCAAGATTAGCCCCGCAAAAGGCTAAAGTATCGTCTGCAAACAATAAAGGAGAAATATTAAGCACCATGTTGCTACCAGAACCCACTGAGAAACTTGATAGAAAACCCCTGTGAACAACTTAGGGCCTCCATCACAATGACAAACAAAAGAGGCGACAAGGGATCACCTTGTCTTAGACCACTAGAGCTGCTAAAAAAACCTGAAGGGGTACCATTCACCAAGACAGAGAAGCGAACCGAAGAAATACAATGCGCTATCCAGGAACACCATCTCTCCCCCAAACCACATCTTCTCAACAAATACAGTAAAAAGTTCCAGTTGACATGATCGTAAGCCTTCTCAATATCCAGCTTGCAGATCAACCCCGGTTCACCTGATTTAATTCGACTATCCAAACACTCATTAGCAATAATAACTGAATCAAGAATTTGCCTACCTTTCACAAAAGCATTTTGGGGCTTCGAGATTATCTTATCCACAACCTTTCTAAGTCTATTAGCAAGAACTGTCGCAATGATCTTGTAAACCCCACTTACAAGACAAATAGGTCGAAAATCTTTAAGATCCATAGCCCCAGACTTCTTTGGAATTAGAGCGAGAAACGTGGCATTAATGCTTTTGACAAACTTGCTATGAGTGTAAAAGTCCTGAAAAACCCCCATGAGATCTGTCTTAATCACATCTCAACAATCTTGGAAGAACGCTATAGAGAACCCATTAGGACCTGGAGCCTTATCACGGTTCATGCTCTTAACCACCTCTAAGACCTCCTTTCCTCAAAAGGAAATTCCAAGGAAGAAGCCTCAGTCGCATCCAAAGAGTCAAAAGCAAGGTTATCCAACCTAAGCCTCCAAGGATAAGGTTCTGTAAAGAGGGACTCATAAAAATGAGCAACATGATCCCTAATAGCCTGCTGATCGGAAGAAATAGAGCCATTAACTGAGAGAGACTCTATGGCATTGGATCTCCTGTTCAAGTTAGCTATTCGATGAAAAAATTTAGTGCATTTATCACCCTCTTTAAGCCAAAGAACCCTAGACTTCTGTCTCCAACTAATCTCCTCCTATAGAGTAGCGTTCTTCATATCTCTGATGACCTCACTTTTCTTGAACTTTTCTTCGGGAGCTAAACCACGTTGTTCCTCCAACATATCAAGAGCACACAATTCTTCCAAAAGCCCTTTTTTGCGAAACTCCAAATTGCCAAACTCCTATTCGTTCCATCTGTTAATATCATTCTTTAAAGCCTTAAGCTTTTGAGAGAAGATGAAGCTAGGAGAACCTTGGAAATGGTAAGACATCCACCAAAGTCGCACCCTGTCCACAAACCCTTTGGCCTTCAACCACATTTTCTCAAACTTGAACGGTCTAGGACCCCAATGAATGCCTCCACAATCAAGAAGAGTCGGGAAATGATCAGAACACAATCTAGGAAGCCTTTTTTGTAAAGAACCTGAAAACTTGACTTTCTAATCAGGGGACACAAGAAATCTATCAAGGCGAGACCAAGTGGGATTCTCATTATTAGACCACGTAAACGACCCTCCAGTAAGAGGAAGATCCGTAAGACCTTTCTCAAAAATAAAGTCTGAAAACTCCATCATGGCGGTGTTTAGGCCAACATCACTCGATCTTTATGCAGAAAAACGAATGACGTTAAAGTCTCCCCCAATACACCAAAGCAACACCCACCCAGAGAGAACTTCTGAGAGCATCCATGTTAGGACCGTACTCCAGCAAAAGCCCAAGAAAAGTCATCTTCAACACTTCTAAAAGAGCAAGCAAGAACAAACTCACCCACGAACACATCAATCTTCTCTACAATCCTTTTGTCCCACACAATCAACATACCACCAGAGGCACCACAAGAGGCTAGGTAACACCAGTCCGCAAAGGGACAGCTCCAAAGATTTCTCACTAAAGTGTCAGAAATAAACTCCAGTTTAGTTTCTTGCAAACAAATAATATTTGCTTTCCATTGCCTCAATAAATTTCTAACTCTTAACCGTTTCTCACCCTCATTTAACCCTCTAACATTCCAAGAAAGGATTTTAGGCTTCATAACATACTACCGTGCACCCTCCCTTTACGCCTACCACTGGAAGAGTTACCGCTATGAGCATCATAATTAACAGAACAGAAAAGTCTGTTTAGCTCCCTCCTGCCTTTGGTGCCCGATTTTGAACCCGTACCCTCTTCCTTCTTATCATGACTGGCAATGAGATCCATAAACAAGGGTGGGAGCTGACCTTCAGAGCCAACACATGTAATCCCCATCGGAGTGCTATACTCTAGGGCCATCTTCAGCAGTAACTCCAAAGACTCCTTACCAGAAAATCCCTTGACCTTTTCACTGGGGCAGCAGGACAGAGGAGAAGGCTCTTCCTTAGGGGTCGAAACAAAATCTAGCCCATTCCTAAACCCCAAATTAGAAAAAAAAAAAAAAAAAAAAATTATGGGTAAAAGGGCCGGATACCAATGAAGAAACAGAGGGAGAAGAATCCGACGCAACCAAAGTGTCCGATGGACTCGAACCAGCCCAGACAACCAACGCACCTTCTGTGTTCATCAGAGTTTCGACCAAAGCGACTAAATCTGTGAGTTTGGCCTCCAGACCAAGGATGGAAGACACTACCCCAGAACTTGGTTCCGGTTGTGAGACCAAGCTTGCTGGTGCAGGGACATCAGTGGAGGAAGAGGACCCACCAGATACCTCTGGAATTGCTGGAATAATACCCATCATCTCAGTCGGACCCACTCCTTCCTCCATAGCCACTTCGACATTTTCAAGTTGAGGACCCCGCACGGGTCTGGAAAACTGGTTCTCCGGAGCAGGGAATTCGGAAGTTAGAGACAGAGAGCACTACCCACTGGAAAGCTCAGAAACTGCCGGAGATTTCTCTGAACCGCTGAAATCCAACGCGGGCGACGAACCCACCTCAGGATGCACTATCGGTTCAGCTAACAGAACACTAGAGTTGGGTTTCGGGACTTTCGGAACCCAACGAAGCCTCCTCTTCCTCTTCTTCTTATTCTTATTCTTCTGCCCATAAAGTTTGGACTTAGAGCCAGGCCCAATCGATAGAAGCCCTTCACAAACCCTGCTTAGTGCTTGGTCCACGTTAGCCTTCAACTTCTCCAGTTGGCTTTCCACAACAAAAGAGAGGGCTACGTGTGCTCCTCTCCTGTCAGCTGAAAATCTGCAGAAGAATCACCAAAGAAATAACCAGCCTTGCCTCGAGCAGCAGATGATTGAGGCAACCGACTGACACCCATCCCACCCTTCACGTTCTCTGCACAACGGTCACAAAGGTCCTTGCCCAATGGTCACAAAGGTCCTTGCCCAATGGCTTCTCTGATCGGAGCAGCAGCTTCTCCTCCTCCAAGCGGTCACGATGGTTCTCAGCCAATGGAACCACTGGTTGAGACAACTTCTTCTCCACCTCCGGGCGTCTGGCACCTCTACTCAGGACTTCCACAAAGGATGGCACTCTGTTTTTGCCGAGAGAACCAGTAGAAAGGAGACAGATCCTTCAATAGCATCATCACCAACTCCCTGAAGCTTCTCTGGAACTAATGCTAAACGAACCATTCCATGCCCAATCCGGATTTTGAGAAAATCTCTGATCTTACCTGACTCAAGGACAAATCTACTCCATCCCCGCCCATCACAACCTTCAGGAATGTAAATAATCCCTCTCCGGCCACCCAAAGCGTAGACTGCCACTTCAAGGAATCTTCCAGCTACATTACCACCTCGCCTAACGATGAGAACCTTTGACCCCTCCCTGAAAGACCTTACAAAGTCCTCCCCCGGAAACCACAACAAACTCTCCATTGTCGAAACTAACCACCCAACACTTTGAGCACCAAGCAGCACTAGCCCTGAAAAATTCCTCCTCCTTTCTTCCAATCTCACCACCGAGGCTCCTTCTACCACCGTGAACACAAACATCTTTGCCTCCACGCAACACCACCTCTCCATAGCTCACAAACGCCTATTCTTCATGCAGTAAATAAAACTAATTAGAAACCAATCCTATTACTACTAAAATTTGTGATCACAACATACTGGCATTGCCAGAATCACTGACTGCTTACACGGAATATAATAGTTTGTGTAAGTGATAGAAATAGATAGGGTTAGTAGTGGAGAAGGCTAGGGAAGGGAGAAGTCCTAGAGCAAAATAAATTGATCTAACAAGATCAACTAATCCATGTCATGAAAGGAAAATAATTTTACAATTAGAAAATAGTCAAGGCCCAGGGGAGAAGGAGGAGATCTCCTTAGTTTGAAACATGAGACTAACTTAACAAAAAAAATCGATACAAGAGACTAAGAATAGTGGATTCAATTGGGAAAAAGAAAAGGAAAAACTGATTGAGTATATAGATATGCTGGTCCTGCTAAAGTGTAGGAGAGAAAGCCTATTGAAGTGGGAAGTGCTACTAAGACTAATGATCAGAGTTGCTTTAGATATTTTCTCAGCCCAAGATTGGAACAAATAGCAGTTAGACCATAGTCACCGGAAAACCACCATTGATTTTCAGCTTGAGTTACTTCGGGGGTGCGGGACATGAAGCATGTACCAACATGTGGCAAGGAAGAAGGAAGTCATAACTAACAATCTCTTTTCTGTAATGATATCAAATAGAGGGTTCATCTATAAGCTCTGAAAACAGAAGGTTAGTGAAAAGCAACTCCATCCTGTATTGAAATAAAGGAGAGTCCTAACTACCATCAGAAGTCCTCATATATATGTGGGTGTGTATGTGTGTTTCAGTTAAATACTCCACATGCTCTGGCTGTTAGAGCTATACTTCACAAAGATGTGTCTTTAAGGTCCAAAGTGTCTATAGCTTGGGACTGAAGAGGAAAAAAGAAAGACGTCTTATTGTTTGAGGGCCAAAGTAGTGCTTATTATTGTTGTTCTTTCTCCTAAAAAGTCAAAGACCTCAAGTCCGCACCTGCATAGCTACTCCTGGGCTTTCAAAGTTCCCTTAAAACTCTCCTAACTTAATTAAAGTGTAGAAAATTTATTTAGGGATGTATTGGAGGAAGAAATACCAGAGCAAAGACTGAAAATGGGCTTATGGATCCTTTTACTGTTTGCAATCTCGTTAGGAATGGTGATGCTGTTACAGTGAAAATAAACTAACACAATTATGTTTCCTGGTCTAATCTCATCTTATTTTCAGATTTATGCTCGGCACTGATACAGAAACATACCAGGTTATAAATGTTGGTACTGTCCAATACTTAAGACCATGAGAAAATCTAGTGTTGAGTTGTGCCTTGAGGAATTCTGTAAGTACTTGACTTATATGCTTCTTCACAATGACTCATTTCCATATTGACTCGAGAATGAAAAGTTAAGATGATAATTGGATTAAAAATATGAAAGAAGTGGGAAGTATAAGCTTAAAGATAGTGCATTCAAGGTCACATAGGAAAATCTGAAACTGAAGATTTGAGATGGGTTGGTCACATCTATAAAAGACAATGATGGTGCAGGTAAGGTAAGTAAGTTTGCATGAATTGGAGGTAGAGGCTGATAAAATTAGTCGGAACATGTGTAAATTTTCTTGGTCATGATGAAGGCATGACTTTTAACAGGGAAAAATTGTGAATTTCCAATCCTTGTTTCCCAATGACACGGGGGGTTGAGATCATAGGTTGGACAGTTTCAAAGTTTCAAAGGCAAGTCCTTGTTGAGCATGATTTGTAAACGAATGCTTGTAGCAACAGCCTATTCCATCTGGAGAGAAAGGAACACGAGAACCTTTCAAGATAGACCTTACTTGTAATGTTAAGTAGGAACTGGGCAGAGGCTTATGTTTCAACTCTGTACCTTATATGGAATTTGTTAGATAGGCATGAGGCATTGACGTTCCCTAGCATCGATTCTCTTTCCCTGTCTCATTATTATGTAAGACACCTCTGGCTAATAATTTTGGAAGAGGCTTGGACAAACACCTTGTTCCTGTATATGTTCCCGCAGAAGTTTTAGAGTAATGTTTTCAGATAATATGCTCTGATTGAAGTCATTGACATTGTGGCTAGAGGATATTCTTGGTCACTTGGGTTAGTTTTTTGCTCAACTTTTTTTTTCTTCCCTTTGGTTGATGCTTAGGTCAGGAGATCAATATAGAGGAAACAATCAATGTGTTGAGAATATTGCTAAAACAAGTATCAAGATTTTTTTGCTTAGCATTGATATGCTTATTGCATTCCTGCTATTACTATTTTATTTACTTATATAATTGATATATGGCCTTATTGAAATCTGATTCCTGTTTCTGTCTCTTAATCTATGTCTTGTCATATAATTTTCTCTTTTTTCTTTAGTTTTTTGGCTTTTATGTTAAGTAGTTGTGGTTTGGTTATGGTATTCCCTCCTGTTCATACTCAAAATGCTTCCAGGTAATTTTGACAACTTTATTAAAGGTATATGTAAGAGGAGGCTTGTTTGAAAAGTCAAGAGATCTATTATCTGAGCTGGAAACTATGGGCTATGCTGATGAAGAGGTACACTATTTTTTATGGTTATGTATAATAATAATAATTGATTGTTTACCTTGAGATACTATTTTCTTTGGAAAATATGCTTCATAGCTAGATGTTGCTTGTAAATTCTCAAATGGAATACATAATAGAGCATCTAATTAGAATCCACAATCATGAAACTAAATATAAAAATTTGCTGAGTTTTTGCATCTTCTTAACTTTCACATTCTTGTAAATATTATCTGCAAAGGATTATTTTAGTTCTTCACACAATCTTAATATATTTTCTTCATGAAATTGTATCGATCTTTTTCCCTTGATGCCTAATGTATGATCGGTCATTTATTACCATTGCTCATAAAATTCCTTTTTCATAATTGTAAATTTGGTTTAATTTTTTTGCTTTATCATAAACTGAAGTATGTGCCACATTAACTCCCAATGTCCTAAATTGCTTCTTTTTTTTTTCACACACCACACCCACTCACACATGCACCCACACAGATATACCTGGGAGCCTGGGAGGAGTGGCTTGGATATGATCCAACCCTTCAGTATTTTTTCGTACAGAGGCTGTTCTCAAGACTTGGAACTGTGCACTTATGCTTGTCAGTCCTATACTTTCACCATTGCACTAGACAATGACACATATATACATATGCATATACGTATACATATGTTATATACATATATAATGTAACTTTACATCTCTACTTCATAAAGTTTGACTTTATTTGTTAGTGTCCTCCCGAATGACTTTCGCCTTCTAGAGATTTGATTATATTGATTTCACTTGTTTCTAGTTGAAACCTCTTGTATTTCATCTCCTTAAGTTTTCCGTTCTCTCACTAACTGATATAAGTTTATCCGTGCTTCATTAAGTACTGCTGTCGTTAGTTGCCTTTCTTGTTTTCTTTTATATTTAACTTCGATAGCTCAGGATGTGAATTTATTTGTAGATGCCTTACTGTTTATTGATGGATGGCCTTGCTAAGGCTGGGCGTATAGATGAAGCCAAGTCACTCTTTGACGAAATGAAGGAAAAATCTGTCAGATCTGGTATGTTTTCTGTTAGAGATTGAACATTATTTGAGCGTCTCATAGCCATCAAATTATGTATTTTATAATCAGTGATTCAACTGAACAATCGTAAAATTTTCCTACCAAGATGAAAAGATCATTCATTTTTTCTTAGTTTATATATATATTGACTTTCACTAAAAGAAAGTGTAATTGACTTTGAAAGATGGTTCTGATGAGCCTCTAGATTTATCTCTGGAGTCCTGGTTTGTGATCCTGTAACAGTCCCATTAGTAGGAATGGGCTGGGTTGTTAATAATGGGCTGAATGGCCCATTCCAATTGTTAGAGCTAGCTTAGGGCTGTCTATATAAAGCCCAATAGTCTAATTGTAGAGGTATCTTAGATCATTGTATTGTTCTTGGAACAAGAGGAGATTAGCTCTCTCGAATGTTGCTAAGGAGACTAGCACTCTCGAATGTGGCCATTTCTATCCAATTCTATACAGATTTCCATTACTGATTTTACATTTCATCCGATTCTTCATCAATTCATCACTTTATTCCATTTTAATTCCAATTTCATTACAAATTCCATAATTCAAAACCCTAGAATTTCTGTAACAGTTACTTATATATAAAAAAAAAAAAAAAAAAAAAAAAAAAAAAAAAAGAAAAAAAAAAAGAAAAAAAAAAGAAAGAAAGAAAGAAACCTCTAATAGTTTGAAGACTGTTACAGATCCACTGTTAATCCTGAAGGGCATTTCATGGCATTGCCTGAGTGATGCTTGCAGGAAAAATCTTTTCCTTCTGTATTAAATTTAGCTAACTAATCTGAAATGTAGTTTCTAAAACATTTTCATCTGTATGGCTATTCATGGGAAGCTCACAATTGCTAAGATATGGATACTAGGAAATTCCCTGCTGAATTTTTTTATTTTTTATTTTTTGTAATATTTCTTATAGAATTAGCCTGTATAATTAACAAGTTGTGCATGAACAATTATTCTTAAATCTGATAGAAGTGACCTGATGTGAGCACTACATGGAAACTTGCTAAGGTTCATTGAATCAGATTTTGGGATTTATCAATTCTGTCTTTTTTGCTTGATCTGTCTAAAAAAATTTATTTCCACCTGCAGATGGATATTCCCACAGTATCATGATTTCGGCATTTTCCCGGGGTGGGCTTTTGGAAGAGGCAAAGCATTTGGCGAGGGATTTTGAAGCCACCTATGACAGATATGACTTGGTTATGTTGAACACAATGCTCTGTGCTTACTGCAGAGCAGGTGAAATGGGAAGGGTAATGGAAATGCTAAAGAAAATGGATGGATTAGCAATCAGTCCTGATTATAATACCTTTCATATCCTAATCAAATATTTTTGTAAGGAGAAGTTATATCTGCTTGCTTACCAGACGATGAAGGACATGCACAGTAAAGGTCACCAACCAGAGGAGGTATGATATTATTGAATTCGTCACTTCTAAATAAGAAGTCTTAAGCGTGTTATTTTAATTTGGTGCCTCTCTCTGTCAAAACCATTTGTGTGGCCTAATTTGTCAATGTAAAAAAATAATTTTGCAACATGGAGAATTCCTACAAATTGTTATTCCCTGCCTTTGCATATCATCTTGGTCTGAGGTAAATACAAGGCTCAACAACTTGCAATCTTTTGTACTTCTAAACAGTGAATACATTTAACTCGAAAAATATTTTCCCGCTTGATATTTTGCAGGAACTTTGTTCCGCTTTAATGTTTCATCTTGGCAAAATAAAAGCACACTCAGAGGCATTTTCTGTTTACAATATGTTGAGATATGGAAAAAGAACAATGTGCAAGGCCCTTCATGAGAAGATTCTGCACGTTCTAATAGCAGGAAGTCTACTCAAAGATGCCTATGTAGTAGTGAAGGTATGCTATGTTGTTTTTACGTTTCTTAAATTTATTCTTATGCCTATCATTCGAGTGATTGCTTTGGTAAAACATTCCTTGCTCAGGACAATGCACGGTTTATTTCTAAGGCTGCAATAAAGAAGTTCTGTATTGCATTTTTGAAGTCAGGAAACATCAACTTGATAAATGATGTTATAAAGGCCATCCATGGTTGTGGCTACGAGATTGATCAGGTACAGACCTGTAGGTGTAAATTATTTGATCTAGAAAGCATAAATAATATTTTTTTTGAATCAAGTTCCAAAGGGTAAGCATTCGTCTTTAATACCAAGATGAGACATGGGACATATATCTGTAGCGTCTACCCCACCATAAGTAGGGTGCGCTTGAAAGATTATGAACATCAAAGGCATCATAATATGGTGATCAATGGGCATGTATTTCAAACTTTTACCACAATGTCAGACATGAGAAATTTATCAAAATTATCCTGACTGCTAACCTTGTTGATATGTTAGGTGGGTCCCTTCTATGATTGGGTCCATTGAGCTGGCCTTGTAAAGAGAGTCAGGTGGAGGTCTTAATACTAACTTTAACTATTTCTTATCATTTTCCTCTATCTTAGTTCAGAAACTCACTCCAGAAGCACCAGAAAACATGCTTCAGTGATGGACCTTTGTGTGCTGAAGCATGCATCTCCCCGCTAGAATTTCCGGACAAATTATATTAGATTTTACCTTATTTTTCATTGATTTCTGGAGCCACAGTTGTTGATTGACATTCAACTACTACAGATTGGCTTCCTAACCATAGTTTTAAGGTCCGGGCATGTCCGTCAAACTCACACTTGTATACATGTGCACATGCACACACATGCACAGACACACAAGCACAGTCAGCAATAGGGGGCCAAATTGAAAAATCTTTATCATTGATGGGATCCTATAATGTACTTTAAAAGTTTTGGGGTTCATTTGTTAGTATAAGAGGCTAATTCAAGAGGGACGGGTCTGAACAGCCTTGTACGTCTGCTGCCCACGCGAAGAAGTTCTTTTCTAATTCTATTTTTTTTTTTTTTTTTGAAATTGTTAGTGGAGTTCTGGAAAGATCATCCATAAACCTGTCCCTGCACACTGTCTCAAGTATTACTTTACTCTTGTGTGTATTGCTTTCAGCAGCTGCAAATTTTGGATTGATTTTCAGGGATTACAGAATTTCTTATTAACTCTCAGTTTTGGGCATGTTGCTTACGCTCACACTCCCATGTGGGCATGTGTGCCAACGACACTCACGAATGCACACACTCACAGACTGACCCTGGAAAGTTGGATCTTGAAGATGTGCCAAATGACAAAAAATTTCAATACTCTGCCTGCCGTCTTATGAAATGCACCAAATGGATAAAAGGAAAGCACTTGCCCTCCAGTCGAAGTGTCAATTCTCCACGACATTAAATAATTGATGGCGGAAAACATCCTGGTTTCATTGCATCATGCTCCATTGGTTTGAGATGACTAGTCATTGTCACAACCTGCATTAGTGAGCCTGGTGGGGGAACGGTCAGTAAGTCACCTTCGGCTAGCCTTCTTCAGCGTGGCTTCCTTCTTTAAGCAGTGTGGCCCTTCCTTTGACTGGAGTGGGTGGGTCTCCTCTCTCTACAGCCTAGTTTGTTGGTGTGAAGATGATGGGTGTTGGTGCCCCGCTGAGGCTTGTGGCCTCTCCAGTGGTTGAGTGCCCTCCTTTGTTGTCGTCTTCCTTAGAGGTGGGTGAATCTTTGATGGAGATATTTTTGAAGGGTTTGGTGGTTCTCCCGGAACCGCGATAGATGTTAGGTTCTTTTTCCATACTCTGGGGGTTTCCCATGAGGGGAATGTGAAGGGCTTTTTGGAATTCTTGGCTCAAGTTGATGAGGAGCAGCGTCAAGAAATTTCAGTCTTCACTCCTAAATTTAAAAGGAGTAGAGGTGAAAAACTTAGGGTGCTCGATTCATTATGCTATTAGGGGTTTTGGTTCTAGCCGGGGCAAAGGCAAAAGTGTCCTTACTCTGATGTAATGGTCTCTAGGTTTTGTGGGCTAGTTCTTGTTGGGGTGTTTGGGTTTCTTTCTTTTTTGGGTTTTGCAGGTG
The DNA here is from genome assembly GCF_958979055.1 of Alnus glutinosa. Taxonomy (NCBI): domain Eukaryota; kingdom Viridiplantae; phylum Streptophyta; class Magnoliopsida; order Fagales; family Betulaceae; genus Alnus; species Alnus glutinosa. The sequence continues at coordinate 10,625,290 of NC_084896.1, read as the reverse complement.
TTTTTTTCTCTTTTTCTTACTTTTTCCTGTTTTTGTGTCTTTTTTGTATTCTTCCTGTATGCTTAGAGTGCCTTTACACTTTTTATAAATTTCTCTACTTACCTATCTCGAAAAAAAAAAAAAAAAAAAAAAAAACTTGCATTACCTTGATTATCATATATACGTTCAGGCAATCATGAAATTCTTTTAAGGTATCCAAAGCACAATAAAAACTTCCCTAAAATCTCCCTCCTGGAGTGATGATGGATAAAAGGGATTGACATTAGATCTGTTGTTTCCTTTTAATCTGTGTTCTTTTCTTTTTTCTTTTTTCTTTTTTTTTGGCATGGAAGAGTCATATGCAGTGGAAATCACCTTACAATGGATTTCATTCAATGAAAACAAAGCACATGTTACCTCTTCTATGTTTAGCTTTTGAATTTCAGACTTAATCACCTTGCTGCAATTTCTCCCTCAGGGATTGTTTCAGATGGCCATATCACGTTATATTGCACTACCTGAAAAGAAGGAATTGCTTCTCCAATTGTTGCAATGGATGCCAAGCCAAGGTTATGTTGTCGATTCGTCTACCAGAAACGATATTCTCAAGAACTCACACTTATTTGGTCGCCAGCTAATTGCTGAAATATTGTCCAAGCAGCATAAGGTATCAAAAGCATCAAGACCCAGTTAGATGAAAGATAAACGCTTAAATGCAGCTCAACCCTTTGCAAGATGGTTGCCAATTTGATCACCATTGCCTCCCAAGCATGACACTGCTAATCATAGCATGTCTATGTCTAGGAGTGAGTTGACCACGAATGTAAAGACACCGCCAAGATTGAATGATATTGATTATGACCAGATTTGAAAATTACAGTTTTGATTATTGGTTATATATTAAGAGAAGTTGTTTGTTTAATGGCAGCAAAATGTGTTATAGCCACTGAAGCTCTTATTAGTTATTATTTGAAAATTCCAACTATAGGGCATATGAAAAGAAAAATCCACAAAGAGATGTTTGCAGCATCTGCAATGGATAATCAATGGTCAAACACTTCTGGAATCTGAACTGGATACAAATGGATTCTGTCCGACCATGAATTTCTGGGTGTAGGATCAAGATCCGAAATGCATTTCCAAACTGCACTGTTGCACTTGAAGCCGCTTCCGAATGCGATTTGCCAAACCCGATCTCCCTTCTTCACCCTTCCTTTCGCCTCCAGATAGCCGAGCTCATACCAAAGTGAAGAAGATGAAGTATTCCCAAACCTATACAATGTCATTCTTGATGCTTCTCCATCTTCCTTTCCCAACCTCAGATTATCCTCTATGCCATCAATTACTGCCTTCCCACCAGCATGTATACAAAAATGCTCAAAAGCACTTTTGAAATTCGGCACGTAAATTTCCTTCTGCCCCCATATTTTCTGTCTAATCATCGACCAGCCATACCGGAGCTGCTCCGAGTATGGCAATACACGAGGCCCTAGCTCCGATATATTTGTCCTTAAAGCGTTGGCTGCCACGTGTAGAAGTGCCCGTGACAGAGACACCCCAGCATGCCCAGCATCATCAACTTGTTGGAAAACAGAGTGGTATGCTTTGTCATTGGATCCTAGGTGGGTTCGGACAAGGTTCTGGAGTTCGTACTTGGCCTTCTTCTTGTCTTGCTTCCTGTTAGACAGCAAAACAGCCGCTCCTCCCATTCGAAATAAAACGTTGGCAATAAGCATGGACTTCACCTTACCTCGATAACCATTGGGAGTTACAGCTTCCATGCTGAGAACTAAAGCTACTGAATTTTTGTGAACTTTCAGAAGATCTTTAACCAGACTTACTGATAACATCCCAGCACTGCAACCCATTCCGCCCAGGCTGACAGTCTTGATGTTGCTCCTGAATCCGAACTTGTTTACAATCATCGACGTGATAGACGGGGTAGGGCAGAAGAGGCTGCAGTTGGATACGAGGATGTCGATGCTTTTAGGATTTATGTTGTGCTTGGAAAGGAGGTCTTCGACGACAGTGAACAGAACCGTTGTAGTTTCCTCTTGAGTACCGATGATGGAAGAATCAGCCGGGATCTGATGCAGCGAAAGAGGTTCGCCAGCCTCAACTCCAATGCCTGATCTCTCCATTACTTTCATCTGAAAGTCCAGACTATCTGTGTCAAAGGCACCAGATGCGTCAAAGTGTTCATGGAAATGGGAATGTGGAGCTCGCAGGTAATCAGGAGGCAGATAACATGAGAAGTCAACAAGGTAAACAGAATTGGATCTCAAAGTGAAACAGATAACTAGAATGGTTAGAGCAGTTGCAGCTAAGAAATGGGTGAGGGAGATGGGAGATTCTTCTCTTATAATGTCATATAGGTTTGTAAGAGAAGAATATCTCAATAGTACGGCCGCCATTCTCACCTCTCTCGATAAGAGCTTAATTCTTTTGGTGCTTTTGGTTATATATACAAACAAGCAAGCAAGAAAGAAAGAAAGAAGTTTCGAAATGCAACGCTCTCTCATTTTTGCATGTTTTTCGTCTCTCTTGACTCTTCTTGATGATTGCAATATTCCACGGGAAAAGGCAACCTAATTTGTTTGATCACACAGTTTGCATGAATAAACCATATTGTTATGCCCCAAATTAAGCTTAGCACTTGGCAATTTGGTATTTGGTGTCACAAAAATAAGCACCTCTCTGAAATTGGCAGCCAAAAAGAAGGAGAAGAAGAAGAAGGGGTGTGTGTGTGTGTGTGTGTTGGCTACATTACGTACTTCATTGGCCATTCATTTTTAATCAATGAGTAAGCTTTTTTAATTTTGTTAGAAATAAAATATGTGGGAATTCAGAATTACAAGAAAGCAGAATATGAAACGACTTCATCTCTTAAACAAATATTACTTCTCACTTATACGATAAGGTTTGCAATCATCAATTTTAATGTAGTATGCAAATCGCAAATTCTAAACACTACTGTAAATAAGGAAATTCAAAATGTGTAGTAGCAAAGAAGAAGAGAGGAAAGAGTGTGTAAAATGAATTTCTAAAATGAGCCTTTTATAGAGGTATGAGAGCAGTTTATGACTATTAAAATTTGACTGTTGAAACAATTGTTTATTACTGTAAAAACAAAATTTTATTATTGTTAAAATATGACTTTTGAAAAACGGTTATTTTGTAAAAATCAAACAAAAAATTTGTCTGTTAGAATAGTAGTTGTACACGTCTACACGTCATAAAATGCACATGAAAAGTAATAAGCTTGTGGCTCATGCAAGTGTGTGTCAATGCGACGCCGCGTGCTAGGCATTGGGTGATACCACTAGCATGTGTCTACCCAAAAGTCATTCTAGAATAAGAGAAATACAATCCCCTATAAAACACACACACACACACACACACACAAAAAAAAAAAAAAGTGTAGGACACGAATGGAAAGAAAGAAATGAAAAGAAAAGAACAGAAAAGTTAGGGGTGATCAGTTGATTCATCTTTGCTTAATTAGCAGTGCCTCCAATAAAAAGAAATAGCCATAAGCACTGAACATGGTTGAATTCCATGATCACAAGTCCACTGCCACAGACTATAATATTTCTACCAAGTTGATGAAAGGAGTTAAAAGCAAGCCATCTTTAATTACTTAAAATTGAATTTACAACAATTCACTTTAGAATTACATGTCCACAGACTGTGTTCCAAAAATTCCGTACTTGGAAATGGCAAGCTCATCACCACGAACCACAGCTAGGACCTGCAAAAGTTATCATTATATATTAATAAGCATTACACTACAAAGCCAAAACTCACAGAAAGCCAAGCTATGAGGGAGGAGAAAGCCAACTCCTCAATGTGAAATCAAATTAATCCCCACCAGACTCATGGATGATCAATAAAATTTTAGGGAAACTTCATTTACCCCCCTTCCGAAGTGTCACGAGTTTTGTAATGTTAATCTCGAATGAACAAAATTTGCCATGTTTTAGCCCCTTTTAATTTCACCCCTACCGTTAGGGTTTAGGGTTGAATCAAACGGTAAATAAGTGAAATGTCCCTTATACCCTTGTAAAATTTATAAAATAATAGCTTGGGCGTGAGCACCAGGGAATGCTTAGTATTTAACAGAAAATCCTAACGGAGGGGTGCAAATTTCGATCATTCAAAGTTAACATTGCAAATACCATGACACTTCGGGGGTAAGTGAAGTTTCATAAGGAAATTGGAGCACATGCATGCCCAACTTATACTATGGTTTCTGGAAGGATCAAGGAGTCAAATGAGTTTTAGGTGGTGTAGACAGGATTTTGGGTCGACCTGAGCAAACAATAGCATTAATTGAACAAGTATTAAGTTATTTTTCTTTCTTCTTTCTTTCTTGCAATCTGTCAAAAAAACTTCTTCTAATTTCTTTTAGAAATAAGCTGTTCAATATAAAAGGTCATTCTAAACCATAGCTGACCATGGGAAATGGGTATTAATTTCGTTCACACCAACTGTTGATCAACCATATACAATCTTACCTCACTCATAGAAAGTCTGTGACCCTTATTTTTTTTCAGGCAGCAGAATGCAGCATTGGCCATGTGATGAACCACCTTTGTATCACTTGTATCTGTTATTCTTGGATCCATAAGTTGGGTAAATGAACCATTGTCTAAAAGTGGAATTGCCTGTTTTTCAAGAGAAAAAAAATAAACCCCCAACTCAATGGTGTAAGTCCATAATATGCATGAATTCAGACAAATTAACAATTTCTAAAGAAGTTTAAATACTTCTTTAGAAAACTCCAAAGTGATTTAACTCCCTTATTCATGCTTTCTATAAAATGTAAATATCCTATAAGGAATGTAAACCTAATATGTTATCCTTATCATATATTCTAACACGTACCCAATCGACCAACGACTGACCGTTGCCATGGGCTTGGAAACAAGGGGCACTCTTTCCAGTTATGAGCTCCAGGAGGAAACTCCCATAATCATATACATCTACAGAAGGCCCTTCATCTTTCTCTAGAGCTTTGCATCTTCAAATGATAAATATTAGTATTATTATTATTATTATTGTTACTATATTGCTCATGAAGATTGGAGACAAAACTATGAAGGGTTTCTTACTGATCAGCTGGTGAATCTTCTTTCCAGGAGACAGCATCTGTAAGCCACTTAGCAGTTGCTAAGTTGCCAAGCTTATGAAAGCCAAAGCCAAAGCCAAAGCCAAATTGTTCAGTTTTTATGCAAGAAACTGTCAGTACCAAATATAAGGGAAACCAGGAAATTCTGCTACTTGGAACAAGTTTTGAAAACCATATTTGGGATTAGGTTCGTCTATAATTATTTGTCCGAATTTGAGTGAACTTGGGTATATAATTGTGAAAGACCACTTATGAGACTTACCTAACCTAATAAAAATTGGGCTGCCCAATTACTTATCCGGCCAGGTGGGTCCCATAAGTGGTCTCTCACAATCACCTGTCCGAATTCTCTCAAATTCAAGCTTATAATTTTAGACGATCCTGATCCAAAATTTTGTTAAATGAAGTAGAATGGTGGTAGCAAAAATAATTATGGAACTTCCACTTTAGTAGCTTCTGATAAATGACTGTTATACGACTGTCATAAAACTAGGATGACGTAGCAATTCGTTTTATTTTTAAAAAAAAAAATGCTGATGTAATGACTGATATTCATTGTCGCATCATTAAGTTGTATGACAATTATATATATAATTGTCTACAAAATAACATTAGAACCAGAATTTCAATTTACAAATTGCATTTGAAGAATAAATTTTTTACTTACCATGGTGGAGTAACCATGACTGAAGTAGACATGGGCAGAGGAGACCGAGAGGTGAACAATGGGTCCATCAGCACACTCCTCATGAAGGTACCGCAGGCTTCCACCTATCTATAGAGCAACACACCACCTTGCCTTCCACCCAAAATCCATAGCCAAATCATCACCTACATACTTCTAGAGCTTAGATTATTTATTTTATTTTTTTAAAACTTTTTTTCCAAGAGTAAATTCCAGGAAGTGCATGTAGTCCAGAAAGAAAAATTAAAGGAATGAGCGTTGGGGTTACTTGGAAGAGTGCATAGTAGTGTGATGCTGTGGGGAAGAATATTAAGTAAATGATTAAATTTATTATTTCTTATCAGTTTAAACTTTTAGAATACATGAAGATTTAACATGGTATCAGAGTCAAAAATCATGAATTTGAACCCCTGATTCCACAATTCACCCATTTCAGTTAAATGTTCAACGTGTTGGGCCTCACTAATTAAGGGGAGTTTAAGCCCACGCGAATAATGATAAAAAATAAATTAAATAATTAGATTCATCTCTTCCTATAAGATTATTATTTTAGGAATAAATGGTGATTAACACCTGGCAATATCTAACCAGCATGCAGTTAGTGTCATACAACATGCAGAATGTTATGGATTCATCAATAGTATAACTACGTACTAAGGGTCCGTTTAGGTTTACGATTTTAATGATTTGTTTTATAATCGCCCTTGTTACTATAAAATCGCAATGCCAACGGCACCTTAAGATTGTTATAGACATAATTTGTGGAGCAATGTATATTCTTCTTGGGGTAGTTAATTATATATCAGAATTAGGATAAGAGAAGTTATTCTTACATTGCAAATTCAATTCGACAGTACCCATGGTTTGATAATCACAGAGCAAGTACTTAGAAGCGCCAGTGCAGCAGTAGCCAACAATATATGTTCATGATATTTCGGTGGCGTACGCTTGAAAGGATCTTGAGCAGCGACCAGAATCGGTCATGATCACTTTCTGAGAAACACTTGACTAAAACAAACAGATCTTGCAATATCCCTTGATAGATTTTCATGCCATCAGCCTCCATCACAATGTTCTCATCAGCAAAGCCATTTGTTATTGTTTCAAGCTCACTCTGATCAAAGGCTCGAGGAAAACCACTTCTCCAAGACAGTGGATACCAACAAGGACTTTCAGGAGGTGGCAGGGGTGCAGAAGATGATCCCTCTTCCGGAAGAACGTTCCCATCACCATTAATGGTGGATGAAGCTCCATCAGAATTTTCAAACTGTGGAGCTTTTGATGTCAATACGGCTGCAGCATCTTTTCCTTTCACTACTACAAGATTGCACCATATTTTTCCCTTTATATGATCCTTGTATTTCTTGAGGTGACTGAAAAAACCCACATAAATAAGTAAATAAATGAAACAAATAGTTGTAATTTCCTTTTGGTGGTTGAACACCTCCTTGGCTTCTGTAAATTAAATGTTATTGAGTTGCTCTCTTTAATAATAAGTTATTTGTTCCCGCCAATTCTGATGAATTTGTATGCACTGGATTACAACATAGAATACAATAGAGCCCAGAAAAACTTTTATAGTTTTGTGGCGTTTTCCCAAAACGAAATCAAAACCAGGAGGTTTTGTGCTCCATTAAGGCGTCATTAACGCCTTACAGTGCATATACCCTAAATATTGCTCGCTAGCTTGTTGTAAGTTGCCTTATAAATGCATATTTTAATTTCTCTTTTTCATATGTGAGACTCTATTCTTTTAAATTAAAAACCTTTCATTTCAAAATACTTCCAAACCATTAATATATATATATATATATACTAATTTTGAAAAACTCTCTTAACAAGATAATGAGCATGATCATCACCTGTCTAAAACGACCCAGCGGGTATTAGAGTTTTTTGCTTCCTCAATAGTTAGTTTAGTGAGACAAATTCCTGCAGCAAGTTTGACTTCCAAGTTCACCAGCACGCTAGAAAGTGTTACACATATTCTCCTATATTATTTGTATGAGAAATGCTACTTAGTAGATTGTTATATGACTGTCATATAACTGGATGACGTGACAGTAAAAATCAGCCTTTGATTTTTCTTTTTCTTTTTTTATTGTCACGTCATCTCACTTGTATAATAGTCGTATAACAATCTATTCCTGTAATTGACACAGGAAAGAGCCAACCTCATTCTTTATGCGCCGTTGGCAGAATGGTTGGAGGTTACTTTGGTATTGTTCCCTTTTTTTCTCTATTTCTAACTCATCAAGCTCTTCAGGGTTCACTTCACCTTGTCCTGGAAACTCTAATCTTTCCCCTTCAAAAAGATTATATATATATAAATTTTCATTTACTCTTCTTACCATTCTAACCATCAATCGAAAATCATGATTGCTTTTTGTTATATATATATTTATGTGTGTGTGTTTGTGTGAGAGAGAGATACCATAAATATTAATGGCTGTTCAAATTTAAGCTTCCGCTTGTGAAATTTTTAAAAACAATCTTGGCTAACGATTCTATGATATATATATACTACTTGTAACAAATTTAGCCACCCTAAAATCATTTTATACATTAAATTTTGGTCTTTTTTCAACCTACTTTTTATTAACCATGGTTAGTAAAACTTTTGTATAGCTATTGAATGTATATGAAACTTGGAAAGTTTTGACCTATTTAACAATTTTAACCGATCTAAAACCATTCAAAATGTTACATTTTGTTTATTTGAAAGGTAATATTATTATTTTAATGCATTATTTAATTTTTTTTTTTTTTTGTCTCTAGTGCTGATGTTTGTATTTTTATTGAAATATTTGGGCTTAAGAAAGTTCTTTTAGCTTCTAGCTTAACTATTCATTTTTTAATTTTCACACTTCTTTTCAATGACTACATTATAATTTAATTTCAAATTTCTATTGTGAAAACATCTTAGAAAAGAACAGCAAAAAAAAATATAAATAATAATAGTAATAAAGAAAAAGCAAAGAAAGGTTATAAAAAATTCTTTAAATTCAAACAACTATTGATTTATACTTTAGAGCATTCCTAGTAACCTCACCAAAATAGCTTTTTACCTATTTTGGTGAGCTAATTTGATGAAAACACTAACAAATACTCATAGCAGCCTCACCACTTTAACCAAAAAGTTTTGGTGAGTGAAAATACTCACCAATTTTGATGAGTAATATTCACTCACCAACTCTCTCACCAATTTTATTTCTCACTTCTCTCTCACATGATCACAGCACACTTTTTCCATTCTTCTCCCATTTTCTTCTCTCATTTCACATCTCTCTCACACGATAATGTCTTTATTTCATGGACATGAAGGTTTTTTTGTCTCTGATATAAACTTTGTGGTTCTTTCATTTATCTTTTCTTTCTTTCTTTCTTTCTTGAATTTGGTTGAAAAGCAAATGAAAACTTCTGTGAATTTCTTAGCAATGATCTAATCTCAAGATGAAGATGTTTGGTAGCTTATTGTATAAAAAGATTAAATAGAGGAAGAATAAATAAATCTAAAAAAATATTATTAAAATGGAATAGTGATAGTGAACAGTTAAAATAGTGAGGCTGCTGGGAGAATTTTGAAAAAGTGGCTCACCATAATAGAGAAAAGTGGTTTTTAACTACTTTGGTGAGTAAAATTTGATGAGGCTATTAAGAATGCTCTTATAATGACGGTGGGGTAAATCGAACCAAATCTATGATAATGGGCAAGTAGCCATCGTACAAAGTGTCGATCATCTAGAAGCCTAACCAAATCTATTCCAGTCCCTCGTGTATGCACAAAGATGAAGATACTTATTATTATTATTATTAATCATTCAATATGAAGGTACTTGTTTGTAACTAGAGTGTATAAGCGGTTGTGGTTAACAATTATTGACTCTAACCGCCAACTGCAACCGCCTTAGGTGATTATCAAATTTTCATAACCGCAATCGCTCCGCCTTATGCAATTAGTGGTAATTGAAACTCATTACAATGCCGCATAACCGCTTTTTAGAAATGGGCCTTTTGGACATATTTTAGTATTTTGGATCTTTCTTGAGCCTCTTTTTAAAGCTTATTTTAGATGTTTTTAGTTATTTTTTAAAGAATTAGAAGGCTTCAAAATGTAAGAAAGCTCAATATTATTATTATTATTATTTTTAAATTTTTTTTTTTTTTTTTACAAATAAAGATCAATTTCATTAAACTCAAAATGAAAACCCTATATCAAACGCACCAAAACGATGTCATTTTGTATGGAATTATTATTATTATTATATATGTTAAAGATTTACTAAATATTTGATCCACCGTGATTATTGCTTATTTATGTTTATTTGATTACGTTGTAATACTTTCTATATTATGTTCTAGGTTTCTCTATTAAACCAATGTGTAACCGTATGAAACAAGTGAGCAATAAGAATTATTCTAGTCTTTTCTCAAATCCTTTTTTCTACTTGGTATCACAGCCGGATTTGGTTCCTGGTATGTTTTCTTCTTTGGTTCGTGTTCTTTGCTCCTCCGTCGTGTTCATGCATTCCCAAGAATTGTTGGTTGTGTGACTAGATGTTATCCTCCATCATCTAGATCGTACCACCCACAGAAGGCACTACCGGCGTCCTCTAGGTCATCCCTCTAATGCATGGTGGTGAATAGGTGATAACCCAATCCATCACAAACACGGGACAATCTGTTATCGATGCTTTGATCATGATCACAACCTGTTTCTTCTGATTTCTCTACAGTTTTTGACTGGTGATAATAGCTTAAAAGTGCATATTTTCTCTATTAAAATAAGCATTATCATACTACGTTTTATCATAATTCTTGCAATTTATATTTAATTGGGGAATATTGTTTAATTATTAAAGTTGAGCTTAAATTGGTATTAATGCAATGAATTGTTATTTTGTAGAAGACTAAAAGGAGAAAGACGCATGGAGGACCAAGGAAATAAAGAATAAATTCGTGGGGTCCACGTAGAAGAAAACAAAACATGGAAAATAAGAAAAACATCTATTTCCATAACAAGACAATTGATTTTCTTTCCTTACCTAGCAGATTTATGGGGACCTAACTCACACATATTTCCTACCATGAAAGGATCAGCACCTAATCAGCTCTTTCCATGCATAACTCACCAACACATGTATGGAGACATGGAAAAGTCATGCGCTGCATTAATTGTTGAGATACGTGATTTGTTTTCCATGAAGAGCCAAACTTGCAATAATTCTTAAACAATGAAAGAATCAAGAAAGCATGTGTGTGGCATCGAAAGACCTAGCAAATTAGTTTATATATATAATGCTTTGCTTGTGCTAAAAAGGAGAGAGCGAGAGGAGAAGCCAGAGGAGAGGAGAAGAGGAGAAACAGAGAAGGGGGCAGTTATGGAGGCTTTTAACCGGTTTTATTGTTTGTTATTTTTTATTTTCATAAACATAAGTGGTTAAATCTCTAGCTAAGGCTAGGGGTGAAGCCTAATATTTTTATTATGTATTCTTGAGACTATGTTGTTCGTTCTTCATAGATTAATGATTAAATTTGGGGATGATTTTTATTTGAGAGTAATTTAATGAAACAACTTTATTTTGATTCATTATGATTTTTGTTTATATCAAATGCTTACTTTGTTTGATTTGATATGATTCGAAAATATATTGAATGTTTAATTTATTGTGTCATGTTTATAAAATCAAATTCTCAATCAACCTATGTTTAATATATTTTATATTTACTTTGCGCTTAATTGTTTTATTTTTCGATTAGGAGAGTTGATTCTCTACCTAGTTGAGTTAAAAATATATGTCTCAAGAATATGTAATAAAGTACTAGGTGGATCCTTGAAGCCTTAGTGTTTTCTTTTAATTTTTCTTTTTATTAATTTAGTTTAGTTAATTTTATTTTAGTTTATCATCTATCAATTGCTCTACTTTTTAGTGGAAAAATCCATTCAATTTACTTTTTTGCACAATAATAGAAATTTTACTTAGTATCTACCATTTCCTCTGGATCGACCTCGTACTTACCGAGAATTTATTACTTACGAAAACCTACACTTGGGTTTGCACCCTTTGTGGTCTAACAACTGGGTTTGGAGTTTTTGGTGGCCTACATGAGCACTTGGACGGCGGCGCGTGGACCTTCGGTGACGGCAAGATGACTTTCTTCTTTGAACGCAAAATGACATGTCATTTTGTATTTGTTGAAGAACGACATGTCATTCTATAGCATCGTGTCATTCAGCCCTAGGCAAAACGATATGTCGTTTAGCACTCTACCAAACGATAGGTAAGCCTTAAACGACCTGCAGTTTAGCCAAAAAAAAAAAAACTGCTTCCAGATTAATCATGTTGATGAGTTGCTATTATGGTTGATTTGTAGGTTTTTTTTTTTTTTTTTTTTAGAGGTATTTGAACTTCAAAACGTCTCAATTTAGAGTATTCATTTTTCAAAAAGTCTAAATAACAGGTCATCCGTTATGATTTTCTGTTAAATCCTGCCAAAATTCCCAAAATACCCCTCATTTTTTTTAGGAAAAAAAGAAAAAAAAATTGCTAGGACTTTGGTGTTGATCAGAATTTAACGGAATTTGCAAAAATATCCATACCTGAATCTTTAAAATATTTTATAAAAAAATTTAAAAAAATAAACACAGGGTATTTTAAAAAATTTGGCAGGATTTAACGGAAAATTCTAACGGATGACCTGTTATTAAGACTTTTCGAAAAATGGATACCATAAATTAAGACGTTTTGAAGTTCAGGTAACTTCTCTAAAAAAATGTGAAAGTTCGGTACCCTTAAGGCTAGCCACTGGTTTGTTTGGAGCAATTTATTTGGTTGGATGTCTAATTTAAAAATGTCAGAGATAAATCAGAAGAAATGGGTAGAGAGTCAGGTGACCTCCCATGGTGAAAATCCAACTCTCCAAATCACAACTATAAAATTGGATGGGCTTAATTATCTTTCTTGGTCACAATATGCTCTCTCTTTTTTGTGTATTAAAAGCCGAGGGAAGATGGGATACTTAAATGGCAAAATTCAAGAGCCAAAGCCCAATGATCCTACTTATGATAAATGGGAAGCAGAAAATTCTACCGTCATGTCATGGTTGTTGCATTCATTGCAATTGGAAATCAATCAAAGGGTACTTGTTTCTTTGTACGACAAAAGTAATTTGGGATGCAGCTATTCAGACATATTCCAAAGTGGAGAATGGTGCACTGAAATATGACTTCAAGCAACTGATCCATAGACTAACCGAAGGTGATTGGTTAGTAGCCACTTATTTTCATAAGCTCTGTAATTTGTGGCAGGAGTTAGATCATTATCAGAAGTTGCAGCCTGAGTGTGCAGCTGATGCGATTAAAATTAAGAAGATGATTGAAGATGAATGCATTTATGAGTTCTTGGGTGGATTGAATTCAAAGTATGATCCTGTGCGGGTTTAGAATTTTGGGAAGGAACCTCTTCCATCCCTATAAGAGGTCTTTTCATACATCCAAAAATATGAGAGTCGTCGTAGCATCATTCTTCATCCCAGTTCACAGACCCAATCTGCTTTAGTGGGTGCATCTCAATGCCCTTCGGAGTTCAAGATGATGGCAAAGTTGCAGATATGACCTCAGATGACAAAGATAAATTATTCTGTGACCATTGTAATAGGTCACGTCATACTCGGGAGACTTGCTGGAGACTTAAGAGCAATCCTACTTGAGGTGGTAGGGGTCGCACAAGTAAAGGAACCATGCCTCGAGCCAATCGTACTTCCACAGTCGAGTGGTCTTTTTATCTAGTTATCGGTGGTTTTTCTCTTTTATTGATAATTTTTCTCATACCACATGGGTCTACTTGTTAAAGGAAAAAAGTGATGTGCTTTTTGTGTTTCATATGTTTCATAAGATGGTTCAGACTCAGTTTAATACCAAGATCAAAGTTGTTCGTTCTGACAATGGAGGTGAATATATGTCTAGTGATCTTGAGATGTTTTTTCGAGAGCAAGGCGTTCTGCACCAAACCACTTGTGTCGATACTCCCCAGCAGAATGGTATTGCTGAATAGAAAAATCGGCATCTTCTAGAGGTAACTCGTTCCCTAATGCTTGACACGCATGTTCCCAAATCTTACTGGGAGGACACCTTACTCACTACTATCTATCTCATTAGTAGGATGCCTTTTCTCAAGTATTAGATTTCAAAATACATTTTGAGGTGTTGTCTCCACCTCTTTCTACTTCAAAATGTGTCTCTTCAAAAGTTTTTTTGTTGTATTTGCTTTGTCCATATTCATGGTCCTGCTCGGGGTAAGTTAGACCCTCGAGCCGTCAAATGTGTCTTTGTGGGCTATTCTCCTACTCATAAGGGGTACAAATGTTATTACCCACAATCGAGAAAATACTTTGTCTCCATGGATGTCACTTTATTTGAAATACATTCATACTTTTCTTCATCCCAAACTCCTTTTCAAGGGAAGAGTAAGATTGAAGATGATTTTTTTGACTCCGTTACATGTCCCTATTCCTATGCCAGGGCAAGTGCAACAACAACTTACTAATGAGCCTCCTATTGAACCTATTGATAAGCCATTTGCACTGCCCGTGAAAGAGTTGAGAGTTTACTCTGCACGCTAGAAAAATAAGACCATTTATGATGTTACATGCCAAACATCTGATCCTGATTTAGGTAATACTACTTCTACTTCTAATACTGGGTCTTCCTCCCTGTTAAACCGTGGAAATTTTAGCTTCACATGCCTTATCGTGATTGTTGGTGGACGCCCCCATGGATGGAATTTTCCCCTTCGGTCTCATGATATTTTCCACTTAAATTCTCGCCTTTCTCTTGTTGTGAATTTTCCCTTTTTTATTGTTTGGACAGAAGATCATAGATCTCTGTCATGCGCTCACGCATCTCCCGTTGATTATCACGAATTTCCTGTTGCCCATCAGTTAAAGGCTTCACTAGCTGCTCCACATGTCCCATTCGTTGGTCCATTGCTCCTTGTTGTCTTTCTTGTGTCACCGAGTGTGTTGTTGGTCGGGTTTGTAGTGGAAAATCTCGATTCACCCAACTCTTGCTCTTAGATTTTCCTATGTTCTAGATTTTCTAGTTTCTTTTGAGGGAAATCGGGCCTCTTGGGTTAACAATTTACTTGCTAATCAAGAGAAAAGCTTGGCTCTGATACCAATTGATGCGAACCAACTGACACAAAACACAGGAAAAGATAAATTGATTGTTTCAAGTGAGCCAAAAAACTCTCATAAACGCAGAAGACTGTATTTTACTTAATAATATTCAACCTGGTTTTATTTATGTGCTTGCTTCCTTAAATAAACAATTAAGCTTAGAAAAAACTAACGTAGAAGTGTAATTCTATCTAGATAGAATTCTCTACTTCTACACATGAGTATAGGACTTCTACTCCTCTCGAAAGAGAGTTTTATTTAATGTAACTATTACTTGTCTTCTCCCTAATAGAAGACTCTAATTCTCTTACTACCCATATTTAGATGGAATCCTTATAGATTAGGATTACATCATACAGACACATTAAAGGAAATTTAATGCCTAATTTTTTTATTTTTTGGTTTTTTATTTTTTCCCCTTATCCCATAGAGTGATTAATTACTTTTTAAAACTCAATGAGTTATTTGTCAAAACTCCAAACTACATGAACCAAAAATGCTTTTTTTTTTTTATTATTATTTTTTTTTATTTTAAATGTAGCGTCAACTCTTCTTTTAGTATTAGTATTATTATTATTATTAGATTTTTTTTAAAAAAAAAAAGAAAAAAAGAAAAAAAAGTGACGTTGCCATAGGCGCCACAGGGGCCCGATATAAGCCATGATTTTCAGCCTCTCAGAGACTCAGTTGATGCAGTCGCTTGAATTATTGTTATTATGAGTTGTATAAATAGATGTGTGTGAGCATAATGAATTTATATACATAGTTATATACTATAAAACATATGTACAAACTCAAGATTAGATTATTTAAGATTCATGTTAATTTGTTTAATTAACTCAAATGATAAAATATTAACAATAACTAATTAACTATTAATTAGTATGAATTTACGAAAAAAATAATAATAATCATGATATATACTAATTTATATAATTAATGAATGAATAACTTAACTTAACAGCTCGTGATTAAGTTTAAATTCGCTCGAAAAATAAATGAGTCAAGTTTAAACAAATTATCTAGTTAGCGTAGTGATCGATAAGCTTGAGTACGTACCTCACGTATTCGAAATAAAATAAAATTAAATAAACGAAGAAACGGAAAGCTTACAGAGTCCGGAGATGCCGAGGCCCATGAGAAACGGAAAGCAAGAAGCCTTCCTGAAACAATCAAGAACTCCTAAAGCAATGACGGTATCTTTTGAGCGGACGACGGTTTTGAGAGCCCAGTTGAGTGCCTCCAGCTGGCTTCCTTTAATCCTGTTGGCGTCTATCACTACCAACACAGCCTCTCTCGTGGACTCTCCATTTCTGAGTCTCGATCACTGGAGTTTAATTTGTGAGGGATCGGATCGACAGCCACTATAATATTATTACGCCGGAATTAGCTCCATCCATCTCACATATATATATTAATGCTCTCCGACCACATGTCTATAATTATAGCAGAGTCCGCCATTTTCGTGTTTAACAATGTTCGTCTTTTTTTTTTAGAAAGGAACTTGTAATTTCATTAGATATTAGACAAATGAAGTTCATGACAAATAGATCCTGAGATACACGATGGAAAAGAATCCACCCAGACTTGGTTAATTAAGTTCCTGGTTAGTGGCAAACCTAGCAAGAAGGTGGGTTGCATTGTTCCCCTCTCTCCTAACAATGTTCGTCTTTTAGTTTTTACCGTTGAGCGCTAAATCAATTAATCCCCGTCAATGTTTTTTTTTTTCCTTATTGGTTAGATGACGTAGTCCCATCAAGCAAGAGTATTGATTAATAGATCAAAGGAAGTACAAAGAAAAATAAAAATAAAAATGCTGCATATATATACTACACTATGGCATTATGCTAACATGGCATTACCAATATTTCACTATTTTTTTTTTTTTTTTTTTTTTTTTAGCAATAGCCGATCTAAGGGTGAACTGACAATGTTATATCAGCATAGTAAAATAGTGGTGTAGTATATAGAATTACTCAAAGAAAAAAGAAGGCAAGAGAATGTAATTCTATGTACCACAAAAATATTCTACTATGCTGACGTGATCGGTTCAGTAGACTGTAAAAATTGATTTTTTTTTTTTTTAAAAAAAAAAACAAGGGCAGATTCAAATACTACTCTATCCTGCCACATCATCATAATGGAATATTAGTATGATATATAACATTTCTCTTAATAGTTATTAAGTAATGTTATATAGTATACATTTATCTCACTTTTATCTCACTTATAGTTATTTTGTTTAATTATTTTTCATATGCACAACCTTAAATGAGTAATAATAGAAGTTACACTTTTATCTTACCATCGTCGTCTTACCTTGCTAATATAGCAATGCTAATGAACCCTTAAATCAACTCATGTTACACAAAGAAAAACAAAAATAGATTAGCTAGCACGAACGCATCAACAAAGTGAAATAATAGTGAGATAAATGTCATTATTCTCTAGGTTAAATTACTTTTTAAGAGCTTTAGAGTCTACTTAAAAAAATAAAAAATAAAAAATAAAAATAAAAGTGGCCTGTATATATGGTATAAGAAGAGTCTCTTTTACTTGCTATAGAGGGAGAGGGCCACAATCCATAAGCAGGTTCATCCACCAGCAACATGGGAACCCCTCATCCAAGCCCCATCGCTCCCTCCCAAACCCGTATTGGATGGATAGGCATAGGCGTAATGGGGGCCGCCATGGCCTCTCGCCTCCTCTCCGCCGGCTACTCCCTCACCATCTACGCCCGCACACCTTCCAAATCACTCTCTCTACAATCCCAAGGCGCCCGCCTCGCCTCTTCGCCACGTGATCTCGCTCAACGAACAGACGTCGTCTTCACCATGCTGGGACACCCATCAGATGTTCGAGAAATTGTCCTTGGTTCAGACGGTCTTCTCTCTGGCCTAAACCCCAGCTCCGTCATGATCGACACCACCAGCAGTCACCCTGCGCTCGCCCGAGAGATTTTCGCGGCTTCGCGCGAGAAAGCTTGCTGGGCTGTCGACGCGCCGGTGTCTGGGGGTGACATTGGCGCTAGAGATGGGAAATTAGCTATATTTGCCGGTGGTGATGGTGGAGTTGTGAAGTGGTTGACACCATTGTTTGAGATTTTGGGGAGGGTTACGTATGTGGGTGAAGCGGGGTGCGGCCATAGTTGCAAGATAGCCAACCAGATAACGGTGGGAGCGAACTTGTTGGGGCTGAGTGAAGGGTTGATGTTTGCAGAGCGAGCGGGTCTGGGTGTTAGGCAGTTTATGGAGGCGGTGAGGGGCGGGGCGGCAGGGTCGATGGTAATGGAGTTGTTTGGGGAGAGGATGATCGGGAGGGATTTTAGGCCGGGTGGGTTTGCGGAGTATTTGGTGAAGGACTTGGGGATGGGTGTGGACGTTGTGGAGGAAGGCGAGGATGAGAAGGTGGTGGCGTTGCCCGGGGCTGCATTGTGTAAGCAGTTGTTTTCTGGGATGGTGGCTAATGGGGATGGGAAGCTTGGCACTCAGGGTTTAATCACTGTTATCGAGAGGATCAATGGCAAGTGAGATCACAAGCACAACCCAATCACACAACCTAACCTTTGGAGCAGTGTTTTGGGCTCTGGTCTTTTTCGGAGTTAAGGGTCTGTCAGAGAGATTGGCAATTTAGCATGTACAAGTGCTTGAAACATGTTTTGATCGTTTTGATTGGGTGGTTTTGTAATGGGTCTAAGACTCCAAGGTGTTTGATGAAAATAATGGATGTGTTTTGGTGTGTATTTTGTCCTGCTGGACAACGGGTTTCTTAAACTTTGTTTAGCCAAGATTTGAGAATCTACAAGTAAATGGAAAGAGAGAGGCATTGTGAAATTGTTAGAACCCCGTTTTGTATTAAGATTGTTCAAAAATTTCAATGTGGACATGGTAGTGGATGTCTGTTTGTTTTCCTTTTTTCTTTTGGGATTTGTGATTAGAGGGTATGCAAGATCAATTGCTTTGAAGATGTCCTCCACCATGAAATTATGCACAATTTAAAAGAAAAAAAGATATCAAGGGAAGCAATTCCATATGTTGGTGAATTGAGAAATGAGTAAGCCAGATGATAGGGTGGAACGACATTTTCTCTAAGAGGCAATGAAAATTTCATCATTGATTTTTCATGTACAAGCTGGATTAAAAAAACTGGTTGTTGATATTTTTCAAAATGTTTATTATTATTATTGTACGAGTGTTAGTACAGTTAACCAGACACTAGGGGTTGGCTAGAGATACTTACAAAGGAGATGAAAGGCAAGCAGGCAAGCTTGTCGGGGGGGAATGATCCTACCCACAAGTCGTCATTTAAAAGAGTGTCTAACTCCTCTAAAACCAAGATTAAATTTTTTTAATTATTATTTAAAAAAAAAAAAAAAAAAAAAAAAAAAAAAAAAAAAACTCTCCTCTAAAACCAACCAGAGATTGTCCAACAACCTCTTCTTGCTCTAATTCCCAGTTTCCATCGTCTAGGGAATAGTCCACTCTAAAACAAAAGTGTTTTACAGGTATAAAAGACAAAGCATAAGTTCAACACTTAGCGAGTTAAACACATGGAAAACATGTCATCAAGTAGTGAACTCAACAAGTTTGTAAAAGATTTGTAAATCACACGCATAATTATGCAAGAGGGTTCTTGTTACAATGACCAAAAATCATGATGAATAATAATTTAGCTAAAAATGTTGTGCATACATTTCATAATGCTATATTTAAGACAATATATATTTGTCTTCTATCGACAAGAATTTGCAATCACGTTGTTGGAAGATCGTCTCTAAAATACAACAAAGTTTATAAATTTTACATATAACAATTTTGGAGAATTCTCATTTCTCACAATGAACTTCTAAAATTACCAACTGAGAATCTCAGCCAACTCATCCCAAAGAAGTCTCCTATCAGAATCAGAATTTGGACCATAAACACCTGCCAAGGCCCAGACAAAACAATCCATTACATTCCTGAAAGAAACTGCAAGAATGAAATTCCCCACACAAACATCAATCTTCTCCACTACCTTTTTATCCCACATGATCAAGATGCCCCCTGAGGCCCCATAAGAATCTAAACAGCACCAATCCACATGATTGCAGCCCCATAAGCTTCGCACAAAACTTCTCGACAAACCCTGAACCTTGGTGTAAAGGGGGCGATTTTAATGTTACTCGGTTCCCTAGTGAAAGATTTGGAGATGGTAGTTTGTCTGCTATGAGAGATTTCTCTGATTACATCTTAGATCAGGGTCTTTTCGACCTTCCTCTTGCTGGGGGCACTTGTACTTGGTCGCTCAGGATTGATCCTCTCGTTTGGTATAGGATTGATCGCTTTCTAGTCTCCCCAGATTGGGAAGCCTGGTTCCCTATGGTTTCTCAGAAGAGGCTTCCTCGCCTTTATTCAGACCACTTTCTGATTCTTCTCAATTGCGTCAACATCTCTAGGGGGAAAAGGCCTTTCAAATTTGAGAATATGTGGCTTAAAGCGGATGGTTTTGTGGAGAGGGTAAAACAGTGGTGGGATTCTTATTCATTTGAAGATACTCCTAGTTATATCCTTGCATGTAAACTCAAGGCTTTGAAGCAGGATTTGAAGATATGGATGAAGAGGTGTTTGGTAGTGTAGAGAGGAACAAGAGGAAGTTGTTTGATGAACTTCAGGCATTTGATTCTATTGAAAGTAGTAGGGCTCTTGTTGAGGAGGAGATTCTAAAGAAGACGGAGATTGTCAACGAGATAGAATTTTAGAGGAAGTTAGTTGGAGGCAGAAATCAAGGGTGATGTGGCTAAAGGAAGGGGATAAATGTACTAAATTCTTCCATTCCATAGCCAACTCTAATAGAAGGTACAACACTATAGACTCTTTATTGATTGGAGATTCTCTTTCTTCTAACCAGTCAGAAATAGGTGAGCATGTGGTCCAGTATTATCAAAAGTTATTTTCTAAGCCGTTGCGGTGGAGGCCTATGGTGGATGGGTTATCCTTTGATTCTATTCTGGAGTTTGAAGCCAGCTGGTTGGAGAGAACTTTCGAGGAGGAAGAGATTAGGAAGTTAGTGTAAGCTTTGAATGGTGACAAGGCTCCGGGTCCTGATGGGTTTTCTATGGCTTTTTTCCAAGCATGCTGGAAGGTTTTAAGCTCGAGCATTATGGCGGTTTTTCATGACTTTCATGTGAAAGGTTGGTTTGAGAAAAGCCTGAATACTTCTTTCATTTCGCTTATTCCAAAGGCTTCTAGTGCAATTTCCCTCAAAGATTTTCAGCCTATAAGTCTTGTGGGAGGTGTTTACAAAATTATTGCTAAAGTTCTAGCAAACAGATTGAAATCGGTGTTTGAGAAGGTCATTTCCAAATATCAAAGTGCATTCATTAAAGGGAGGCAGATCCTCGATCCGATCCTTATTGCAAATGAATGCCTTGATAGTAGAATTAGATTGGGGGAACCAGGTGTCATGTGTAAAATGGATTTGGAGAAAGCATACGATCACGTAAATTGGGACTTTCTATTGTATATGCTGAAATGGTGTGGTTTCAGGGATAAATGGTGTTCTTGGATTGGTCATTGCATTTCTTCTGCGTGGTTTTCGGTGTTTGTCAATGGATCTCCTTATGGGTTCTTCAGTAGCTCTTGTGGTTTGAGACAAGGGGACCCTCTGTCTCCCCTTTTGTTTGTGTTTGTGATAGAAGCTTTGAGTTGCATGATTTTTGCTGTGGTTAGTGGGGGTTTGTTGGAAGGTTTTAAAATTGGTAATGCCGATTTTTTGCATCTTCTGTTTGCATATGACACTCTGATTTTTTGTAGTGCTCATTCTTCTCAGTTGCATCATTTACGGAGTCTCTTCCTCCTGTTTGAGGTTGCTTCGGGCTTGAAGGTTAATTTAGCAAAGTCAAATTTAATTCCTATGGGGAACGTTGATCAAGTGGAAAGGCTAGCCGACATTCTAGGGTGTGGGATTGCTTCTTTGCCGCTGATGTCTCTTGGTCTTCCTTTGGGAGCTTCCTATAAGTCCACTCATATTTGGGACGGGGTTATCGAGAAGATAGACCATCGACTAGCTAGTTGGCAAAGGTTATACCTCTCTAAGGGTGGTAGAATCACCCTTATTAATAGTACTCTTGCTAATGTGCCTACTTATTTATTGTCTCTGTTCCCTATCCCGGGGAGTGTTGCTTCTCGCATAGAGAAGTTACAACGGGATTTTCTTTGGGGTGGGATGGGTGAAGAGTTAAAATTTCAATTGGTAAGTTGGTCAAAGGTTTGCAACCCAATCTCATAAGGGGGATTGGGTATTCAGAATTTGTTGATGTTCAACCGTGCTTTGTTAGGCAAATGGTTGTGGCGATATGGAATTGAAAGAGATGCTTGGTGGAGAGTTGTGGTGGAATCCAAGTTTGGCAGTTTGTGGGGTAGGTGGTGCTCCAGCGAGCCTGTAGGTCCCTTTGGGGTGGGGTTATGGAAGAATATTAGGAAAGGGTGGGAGATTTTCTCTAGTTTTACTAAATTTGAAGTGGGGGATGGGGCTAGGACAAGATTTTGGCATGATCTGCGGTGTGGGGATACGGTGTTAAAGGAAGCTTTTCTTGTTCTTTTTTGTATTGCTCAAGAGAAGGATGCTTCCGTTGTGGATAATATGGAGATTTTGGGCGGCTCTATTCAGTAGGACGTGAGCTTTGTTAGAAAGACGCATGATTGGGTAGTGGATTTCTTTGCCTCATTCTTTCAGGTGCAACGATTAGCCTCGGTGAGTTGAGATTGTGCATATAGTCTATGTTGAGTCACTTCCAAGAAAGGTGTGTTCAAGGTCAAGTCCTACTTTAGCTCCTTGGTTGGCTTTGTAGGTAGACGCTTTCCTTGGAAGAGTGTGTGGTGGACTCAAGCTCCTCCGAAGGCGGCTTTTTTTGCGTGGACGGTGGCCCTAGGAAAGATTCTAACAGTGGATAATCTCAGGAAGCGGAAGATCATCATTGTGAATAGATGCTACTTGTGCAAGAGAGATGGGGAATCTGTGGACCACCTTCTTCTTCACTGTGATGTGGCTTCCACTTTGTGGAATCTTGTTTTTTCTTAGTTTGGTATGTCTTGGGTTATGCCTAGAAGAGTTATCAACTTATTTGCCTGATGGTGGAAGGCTGGAAGGCTAAGGAGTGTTGCGGTTTGGAAGATGGTGCCCATTTGTATTCTTTGGTGTGTTTGGAAGGATGAAACCTTAGATGTTTCGAAGACATGGAGAATTCCTTGGAGGATATTGTTGCCTCGTTCCTTCGTATGCTATATCTTTGGACGGTGGCCTTTTTGTCACCATTGTCGATTAGCTATTCTGATTTTCTTGTTCGTTTTTCTCTGCCTTCTTAGGTATTTCCTTGTGTATACTTCCAGTGTACTTAGGGGAGCCTTACGCTTTCAATAAAACTCTATTTACTTATCAAAAAAAAAAATTAAGAATCAAAATAAAGCATGAAATTCGTGGAGGAATCTTGTTTGAAGATTACGAGCCCCTGAGTCAACATTGGTTCGTTGATGATTGCGGACTCCGAATCTGCGAGACATGGGTCCACAGGTATGGGATTTGGATAACCTGGAGCACCAAGAAAGTACTGCCCTGGTGACCAACACAGTTAACCATGGGCAGCAATATGCGATCCCAGAAAATCTGGGATCGCACTGAGTTCTTGGAAATTCGAGACCAAATTGAATCTCGAATTAGCTGCCTAGAATCTTGCTGTAAGATAAGTAAGGAAAGAATCACCGTTTGGGGATGAGGGGGATTCCTAGCCAAGGCCAAACGCAGATGATGCTCCTAGGTCAAGAGGGGAGCACAAAACCCTAATGCAGTTTAGCCTCCACCTCTCAACTTATAAATAGGCCCTTATACCAGGTATAAACCGAAGACAAAATTATTGTGCTTTAACATTCTTTTTTATTAGAAACTTACTTAGGCATCAGAGTGAGATTCGCCGGCAACCTTGATGCGTTCTCTTGAAGGTGTTGGTTTTTGCAATGAAACTAGAATTCCAAGGACATGAAGAATATTAAGGATCGCCAGTTCACACCATACCAAAAATTGTACTAACAATTTTAGCTAGTTCACACAATACCGAAAACTATACCAATAGTTTGGCACTATTTGTGAGAATGTCTTTACGTTCTCATTAAAATATATCTGTTATGGCAGTGACCACCAACTTTGACGGTTGAGTAACCCGGCCAAGAAGACAAATACCAAAGCTAGCCATTCAGCCAAATCCGGCTCTGGAAGGCCAAAACAATCCGCAACCTCCTCCACTGTTCCCTCATCTGGGCGGTGGAAATCAGAACTAGATGGCAGCGTTGGAAGCCCAGATAGCAGTTTTGACATGAGAAAACACAGAGCTGCTGCTCAGAATCCCTGAACAATCTCATTATGAGATTAACCGGGAAGAGCATAGGGAGAAGGATGAATCAAGGAGGAGATGCCGGGGCTTTGGGTAGAAAAGTTGTTGATCTAGAAACGAAGTGCACTAGCATGGCCCGGGAGGTGGAGAGAATAGATAAGGGCAAGGCTGCTTTGGTGGATTGACTCTTAATGGGCACTAGTACACCCTTCAGCCGGCTTGTGGCTGACTATCATTTGCTTGAAAAGTTAAAAGTCCTCCAAATCCAAAGTACCGGTCTAGGAGATCCCATTGAACGTTTGGAAAACTTCAGGGTCCATCTTGATCTTCATTGAACCTTGGATGAAGTAGCTTTTTGGGCTTTCCCTTTGACATTATCAGGGAATGCCTGGGGCTGGTTCAGAATACAATCCCCGGGATCCGTTGATAAATTTGACCGGTTGGGTAGGAGTCCTTGGTGCAATTTATGGCCGTGCAGACACGCAAAAAGCCTTTGGGATACTTACTGACACTTTAGCAAAGTAGCAACGAGAATCTCAACGACTTCATGGCTTGGTTCAACTCCGAGAAGATTAAGGTGGAAGATCCTATTGATGACATGATTTTCGCGGCCCTTTACCAAGGATTGCCACCAGAGGGATTGCTAATGAAAAAGTTGGCTAGAAAAGAAACAAGTACCTTGCAAGGACTAATGGATAAGGTGGAATAGTTCATCAACCAGGAAGAAACTCTTAAGGAAATGGTTAGTTCAAGGAGGCCCTAGGAAACAGACCCGGAGAAGAAGAAGGAGTTCAAGAAGGCAGGCAAGGAGGAGCCAAAGCCGGTTAAAAAGTTCTAAGATTACAACTTCACACCTCTCAAAACCAGGGTAGCAAAAATCCTCATGGAAATAAAGAAGGACTCGGAGTTTCGTTGACCTCCGAAGATATCAGGTAATCCCCCTCCTTATAACAAAGACAAGTATTATGACTTCCATGAAGCAGCAGGCCACCATACCAAAGGGTGCATAGCTTTGAGATTACTAATTGGAAAGTTCATTAAAAACGGTAAGTTGGTTCCGTTCCACAACCAACCTCGAGACCACCAGCCTCAAAATTATCAAACCAGGTAATATAAACCCTGGGATTATCGCTCGTGGGGCTTCTTCGGCATGATGATAGGGGACTGGACAATGTCCCCTGAGACAACGAAGGAAGAAGGGATGACCGGAGGAGGGAAAGGAGCAGGAGTCAGCGATGTTGAGAGCCGGACAATTAGGAGGTTATAGCCGTGATCCAAACTATATTCGGAGGGTTTGCAAGATGAGGCAAATCCAACTCGGCCATAAAGGCATAGCCTGTTAGGCTAAGAATCAAGAAGTATATGCAGTAGAGAGGCCTTCAAAGTTCTAGAAGAAATAATCCTTCGTGATAGGATTCTTGGATGACGATTATGTGGGGATTTCTTGGCCCTACAACAATGCTTTAGTGGTCACCTTGACAGTAGCAAACCATAATGTCCATATGATCTTGGTTGATAACAGGAGTTTGGTAGATATACTATACTTGTCCAAAAATTGATGTGGTCGTGAGCGTATACATAATAAAATAAACTACACGCAATAGAACAAACCTTTGCAGGATAGGGTCTATGTGAAAGTGCCAAACCTTAAGGATTGTGGGTTGTTATTAAGTTATTGAAATTTACTCTAATTTAATTCACAAAAGATATTTGATTTTTGTTTTGTAATTGAAACTAAATAAAAACATAAAAGTAAAAGTACGATAATATGGAGAAGATATAGGGAATTGAGTTCACAACTAACCTCATAATAATGGTAAATTCTGTATTCTTTACAGAATTCGGTATTGAATTCTTTATACCTTAGAGATGGTGTTTAGGGAGAAATTGTGAAGATCCGCTAGCTCTCAAGCTTTTGCCGTTGTGTTGTTGTTGTACTATTGATTGAAGTTTATCTTAAGGAGGAGCCCTAAGGTAAATGAATCCACATAAGACTTTTTCAAGTAGGAGACTTGGTTGGGAGGTGTTCACGTTGGGTTACTTGTGAGAGGGTAAGTAACACTGTGCAAATCGGCCGCCTGCCGTCCACTGGCCGTCACCGCGCTAGCACCGACAACAGGCGGCCGGTAGGCGGTACTTATTTCGCCTACCGACATCGGTACGGTCGGTAGGCGAAATAAGTTTCATCTGGTCGGTTTTCGCACCGACCCGAACCGACCATTTTATTTCCATTAAAAAAAATATATATTAACAAAAAAACTACAACTTAAACAGACAATTCTATTTACATAAAAAAATATATATATATATATATATTAACAAAAAAACTACAACCTAAACAGACAATTTTATTTCCATAAATATATATATATATATATATATATTAACAAAAAAACTACAACTTAAACAAACAATTTTATTTCCATTAAAAAATATATATTTTTACAAAAAAACTACAAAACAGACGTATTTACAAAAAAAATACAAAACAGACGTAGACTCGGAGACGCCTTCTTCGTTCAACTTCTTTCATCCTATATATTCATCACAATATCACATGAAAGAACTAAAAAACCTAACTTAACCTGGAAGGCTGATTCTCTTTTTCTCTCTCGCTATTGCCATCGTTGCCATCGTCAAACTCTGAGTTTTGATACTCATTCTCTCTCAATTTCTTGCTGAGCGAATCGTGCAGACGCAGTGATTTGTTTTGAAAGGTAAACAAGCTTGTTCTTTTATGCATTATTTATTCTTTTTTTTTTTTTTTTTTAACTTTTAAGCTTTATTTCTTTTTCTTTTTTGTTGTAAATTTTAGGTCTTAGTCTAGCCTATCTAGAAGTTGGACTTTGGACTCCAACTTTTGAAGCAGTGTGCCACACAATGCTTGTACGTCTAGTGTAGGAAAAGTGAGGTTTTCACTTTTCAGTTTTCACTTGTCAAAGACGTCTTAGACGTGCACCAATCCATAACACGCAACTTAAAAAAAAAATAATCCATGACACGCATTAAAAATAATTGAAAGGACACAGTTTGAAATAATTAACATCTTTCTTCCACTAATGCTACTGTCTCCCATATACCGATATACGATTAGTATTTGCTACATCTGCATCATCCAAAGTCCAAGACGTGCGATCATTTGGAACAGTGTGTCAATTTCAATCATTATTACACTGCAATTTTTTTTTCTCTTTTTCTTTCATGATAATTTTATTGGTGATCAGTTTCTCTTAAAAAAATTATAAATTTGGAACACAGTTTATCTCGATGCAGGGTTAATTTGAAACTGTCAATCTCAATTACTGTTTCACTGGAAATTTTTTTTCCTTTTTTTTTTCATGATAATTTCACAGCTGATCGGTTTCTCTTAAAAAAATTATAGAATTTATATAGAACACCAAACACTGATTCAAATCAACAGTTTATTTATTTATTTTTAAATTCAAATTAACTGACCATTTATTAGACTATTACTCTATTAGTTAAAAACTTTTGTCTGACATATTTTTTAGAGATCATTATTCTATTTAAAAAAAAATTATAATTAAACTAATAATTTATTTGGAGTATCATATCATTATTATTAGACAATTGTTTTATATATATATAGATTAGGTTGTATGATTATTTGCTAGAAAAAAATTTCACTTTGATGACTCAAATCATGAAACCACCATAATGCATCAAGTTGGTTTACCATAATAATTAATAAGGAATAATATTAATTTTTAGCTTTCATTCATTACAGATGGATTCACCTCTAGGCTTACCTTCATTGGGTAATGCTTCTTATAATCTATTTTCTCTTCTGCACACTCCAGTGACTCCAATAGAGATTGAGGACACTCCAGTGACTCCCATAGAGATTGAAGACGTAGAAACATCTGCTCCTGGATCTATGCCAGCTAGTGGTCTTGGTCGTGGTGGACGACCACCACTCCCTAGGAAAAAAAGAAATGTTTCAAACAAATCTGCAGCATGGGACCATTTCACTAGAGATAAAAGTACCCCTGATGATGATCCTGTGGCACATTGCAATTACTGTGGGACTCCTTATAAATGTCATCCAAAAATCAATGGCACCTCATCTATGTTGTATCATGTGAACTCATGCCAAAAGTACAAGAGCCTAAAATCTAAACAGGATAGGTCTCAATCTAAGTTCACTTTTGGGGTCGAGCAGAGTGGTGGTGGTAACAGCCTCATGATTGCCAAGTATTCTGAGAAGGTTATTAGGGAGGCAATTTGCGAAATTATTATTGTTGATGAAATGCCTTTTATGACCGTGGAGGGAAAAGGATTTCAGAAACTACTCAGGGTTCTTGAGCCTCGATTTAAGGTTCCTTCTCGATATACAGTGATGAAGGATTGTGTCAAACTGTATATGAGGGATAAAAACATATTGAAGAACACGTTTTTTACAACTGGCCAAAGGGTTTGCTTGACCACTGACACATGGACTTCAATTCAGAATATGAATTATATGTGTGTTACTGGACATTTCATTGATACTAATTGGACATATCACAAAAGGATATTAGCATTTTGTCAAGTGCCAGATCATAAGGGGCAAACAATTGCAAGGGAATTAGAAGAGTGTTTGGTTGAATGGGGGATTCATAAGATATTAACAATATCAGTTGACAATGCAAGTGCTAATGATACTGCAATTGATTGGTTTAAAAAAAGAATTGTGGCCAATAAGGATGTTGTTTGTCGTCATGAGTTTATTCATTTGAGGTGTTCTGCACATATTCTTAATCTAATTGTGCATGAGGGTTTGAAAAATGTTGACGATTCAATCATAAAGATTCGGAATAAGGTGAAATATGTGAAGTCTTCTCCCCAAAGATTAGATCTTTTTAAGTCTTGTGTAGAAAGAAAAAACGTTGAGTGTAATGCTTCCTTGACACTTGATGTTCCCACTAGATGGAACTCTACTTATATGATGTTGGAGGTGGTAGAAAAGTACCAAAGGGCATTTGAACTTATGATAGACGAAGATGGACATTTTTTAAAACTATCTGTATGAGGATGGTGCGGGAAAAAAGGGGGTTGGGTTCTCTGACTGATGATGATTCGTATAATATTCGTCACTTTATTAAGTTCTTGCAAGTGTTTTATGATGTCACAATGCAAATCTCTGGTTCCTTGCATTCAACTTCTAACTTATATTTCGATGTACTTTGTTCTGTTTATTCATGTTTGACAGAATATTCTGAAAGTAGTGATCCGTTGTTAAATACCATGGCGGACAAAATGAAAGTAAAATATGATAAGTATTGGGGAGATATTGAGAAGATTAACCCGTTGTTGTTTGTGGCTAGTTTGCTTGATCCACGTTACAAGATGGCTGGTTTGGAATATTGGTTCCGGCTTAGTTTTGGGGCTGAGAAAGCGGAAAGAATTGACTCTCAACTGAAGTGGGTATTGGGTCGGTTATATGAGCACTATGCTTGTGGTTCTAAAAATGTTGGAAATGGGTCTATGTTATCAAATGATGAAGTGCGAAGTGATACAACATTAGTTGGTAGTTCTAGGTCTAGAACTACTTTTTTATAGAATTTTCATTCATTTCGGGCGTCTCGAAATTTGACGGAATGTAAGACAGAAATAGAACAATATTTTTTGGAGGATGTTGAGACACCCAGTGAAAACTTTGATATTTTAATGTGGTGGAAGGTAAATTCGACGAAGTTTCCAATTCTTGTTGAGGTAGCGCGAGATGTATTGGCAATTCCAATTACCACGGTTGCTTCTGAGTCAGCATTTAGCATTGGTGGTCGCGTGATAGATCCTTATCGAAGTTCTTTGGCTCCAAAAACAGTTGAGGCTCTTGTATGTACTCAAAATTGGTTGAGATCTTCTCCCATTAGTGCTATTGAGTCATACTTCTTCAACATTGAAGATGAAGAGAGCTACAAACTTGACTCAAGTAATGGTAACAAAATAAATTTCATATTTTGTTAATTGTTCAAATTATTAATTGATTTTATTAATTCTTTAAAAAATTTATTGTGGTAGAAATAATATCCAATTCCATCACATATGATGCGGATTAAGGCTTGAAGGATATACTTTGTCGAAAGATGTCTCTTTGTTAGTTCGAGGTATTTTTATGCAATTATTATTATTTTTACATAATATTTAGTTTGTAAAATTTTGCTATGCTTATGTTTTGATTTATTTGATTATTGCATATATCACATGGAAGGAATAAAATCAAGTTGTTTTGTTTAATTTGATTATTGATAAGATTGTATTAAAGGATGCTACTTACTATTTAATTTGTGTTAGTTTTCTTTAATAAATTTTATTTTTTTTGGGAACTTTTAAATTGTTTTTTGTTTAATTATTTTAGTGAAGTATGATACAAGTATTAAAGTATTTTATTTATTTATTGCTTTTAAATTACTTTTTGTTTGACACAAATGTAAAGCACCACAAGTCGATGACTGTGTGGACTCTTGGAGCAGTGTGCCTGCGTCTTTGGAGCATTGTGCCTGCCTGCAACCAATAACCATATAGTGTAGGACTGTAGGTAGCCTCTTGTTTTCTTTCTTATCATGTAGAGTGGCAACCAATTTGAATCTCATATTTTCAAATTTCAACTAATGCCACTTGCCTCATAAAAATGCTTAAAAAAAAAAAAAAAAAAATCTACGCAGTTTATACAATTTTTTTTTTTTTTTTGTAGACTTTTCCCTCCATCTTTTGCTACAAACAATAATAGCTTATAAAGCTAGTTGACACTTGACAGTCAGCCTCATAAAAATTCTTAAAAAAATATATTTATGCCTTTTCACTTCCTTTCTATCAATATCTTTTGCTACAATGAATAATGATAGCCTATAAAACTAGCTGACACTACTGCATAATGGGACTTGTCTTTGACACATTGTTATGAAAAACATGATTAAGGTGTACGTGCTCTTGCTCACAGCTCACCGTGTAATAGTTATATGACCCATAAACCATCTTTGCCGTAGATCATGGTCGTCCCACCAAGAGCTTTTGTTCCATTTTCTACCTCTCTTGGGAGTCTCTATAAGTTTGGAACCAGGTTTATTTTGTGAACATCTCAGGAGTTGATGTCTCTCATTTTCGTCTCTCATTTGCTCTTTCAAAGCGATAAGTCATAAACCAGATCAACCAATGGTTGCCAGCCCATTGCTGCCGTCGCCACCACCACCGTAATCGTAGTCTTGCCGCCTCACGAACCGACAATGTAGAAGCCATTTTTCTCGTCGGTCTAACAGCAAAGTCCCTTATTTTCATCTCTCTCATTTGTTTTTTTGTAAAAACAAACTAACAGTAACAATAAAGCAAACCTCTAACCAATTACCGTCGCCGGTTTCCGATGATGGTAACGGTCGAAATAAATCTCGTCTGAAGGAAGTCGGTGAAATTACCGACTTCACCGACTTCCTTGGGACTGTAGGCGGAAAACCCCCTACCGTTCCGGATACCTCCGATACCCACCCCTAAGTGTAAGATACAATTGCTGCATCGGGTATATGAATGCTATTGTCTTTGTACTATCTTTGTCTTCTGATAGTGGATTTCCTGAGTTTGGCTGACCCAAAATGGTTTTTTCTCTTAATTGAGTTTCCACTTCGTTAACAAAATATCTGTCTCTTTTAATTTCACACTCTTGATATTTTATTACACGTTGCACACGCACAAGGTAAATTAGAAGTCTCTTTAATTTTTACCCTTGAACTAATAGCCGTTTGTGATGTAGCACCATGAACTGACAACTCACATGATATAGTCCTCTAAACTATCAATTTGTTATAATTTAGACACTCCTCCGTTAGGAGATTCCGTCTTCTTGGAAGGAAGACCAGTGGTCACGTGACCAATTTGATCCAATTCTACCTATTTTTTTTAAAAATATTCTTTTTCTATTAATTAATAAATACAAAAGGTAATTTTGAGTCAAAATAAAGGCATTTTCGAAATAATTTGGTCAAATTTGATTTTTCATTAAAGTTCGGCTGTTAGTTCGAGGACTAAATAATATTTAAAAAAAGAAAAAATAAAAGGAAAAAAACCGTAAATGTAAATTATAAATTTTGTAATGAAATGAAAAACGTTTCGACTTAAAAAAAGAAAAAAAAAGAAAAAAACAAAAACGCTATATATTAAGCGTCTTATTTTCGGAAAGAAAGAGACCCTTGTGTTGTTCAATTTGCATTACTGAATCGGAAAAGAAGAAATTGGTCTGAGTGTGTCCCGCACAGCGCCGCCGTCCCAGAGCCTTTTAAGGGCGCTCTTGGTTATGGTGTGATACAACTAGTTTG
The DNA here is from genome assembly GCF_958979055.1 of Alnus glutinosa. NCBI lineage: Eukaryota > Viridiplantae > Streptophyta > Magnoliopsida > Fagales > Betulaceae > Alnus > Alnus glutinosa. Next base: position 10,592,648 of record NC_084896.1, on the reverse strand, counting down.
CTTTTAATCCAAAACAAGTGTTTCTGACATTCTGTTTCTGAAGCTCCCACCATTCCACGGTTCATGGAAGCTCTTACAGGATCGTCGAAGAGGAGGTCGGCACAGGACCCACCGGGAGACCCTCTGCTTCCGCACAAACGTCACCAGAGAGATAACGATTCCCCGCTGGCCCTGGGCGAAGAGCTCCTGGACTGTTTGCACGACGTGTCGCACCCGGAGGGCTATGTTGCTCCTCCTCCTCGCTCTCCCTCCTCTTCTGCGGCGCCGCCTGCCAAAGTATTCGAATTCACCCTCGACCCTTTCCAGTCCGAAGCCATCAAGTGCCTCGAAAGCGGCGAGTCCGTCATGGTATAATTTTCCTCCATTTTTTTTTTTTTTTTTTTTTTTACCTTTTTTTCTTTTCTAATTACTTCATATTTCCATGCATTTTCAGGTGTCTGCCCATACTTCAGCTGGGAAAACTGTTGTGGCATTGTATGCTATTGCTATGTCATTGCAAAATAAGCAACGGGTCATATACACTTCTCCAATCAAAGCTCTCAGTAACCAAAAATATAGGGAGTTCAAACAAGAGTTTTCAGATGTTGGCTTGATGACCGGTGATGTGACGATTGAGCCCAACGCTTCTTGCTTGGTAGGTCTTTTGGCTAATTTTCACTTTCTGTTGTTCTTTTTGAACATCAAAAAGTTCTGTATTCTTGGAATGTTAATTTGCAATTCAATTTCAGGTGATGACAACAGAAATATGGCGTAGTATGCAGTACAAAGGATCAGAGATTACACGGGAGGTCGCTTGGATTATTTTTGATGAGGTGCATTACATGCGTGACCGGGAAAGAGGTGTAGTGTGGGAAGAGAGCATTGTTATGGCGCCAAAAAACTCTAGATTCGTATTCCTCTCTGCAACCGTGCCTAATGCAAAGGAATTTGCTGATTGGGTTGCAAAGGTGATTTTCTCTTGATTGACTACGACTGTCTTCTCATGAAAGGCGATTGGAGATGCTTATTAGTACTCTCATCATCATTGCATGCAGAAGATGATTAATCATTAATGATGCTTATTACTATTCTCAGGATCATTGTGCTCAAGGGAACAAGGGTGAACAATATGATTATCCTCTTTGTAAATCTAATTTTAGAGGAACAAAAAGAATATTTAGAAGTATAAGTTAAGAGTAAAGTGGGTTTAGAGTTATCGTAGGATTTTAGCTGGCAGTTATACTTTTGAGGACCCATTGAATATTGTACTCTGTTACTTTTCATATGCTGACAAGAAATTCGCCTTGTAGAAGATGGTTTCCTTCTTTTTTTGTTCTTTTTTGGCCATGTGAATCCTCTTTGCCCATTTTGAGGTGGTTGTTAGGAACTACGAGCCAAGGAACAGTCTCAAGTAGACAGTTTCTCTGGGGTGTAGACTCTTGAGTTCCTATCTTCTTCACTTTGCCTAGAGCTTAAGGTACAAGTTATACGTACATGGTGTGCAACCAGCAACTACAAATATGCTATGGAAGATAACAGATGGATGAAGTCATAAATTTTAACCCTATTTCATAATGTTAAAACTTGAAGATGTGATGATCATGATGCTTTTGTTCTACTTGGGGTTATACGAGAAACAGAAATTTGATTCTTTATTATGTCGTCTATATGGGATTGAATGGATGAAATCATACTTCAAGTGTTGCATTTTATTAGTTTGTATTATTGATGTGCAGCTACTGAATCACCAACTTTTTTTTTTTTTTCATATGAAACTAACATTATGAAGCAATTTACTTAACTTTTCAGTGGAAAAACATGCTGACTTTGTTTGTTGATATAATGCAGGTTCACCAACAACCTTGTCACATTGTTTATACTGATTATAGGCCAACGCCTCTTCAGCATTATATTTTCCCTTCGGGAGGTGATGGTCTATACTTGGTGGTGGATGAAAAAGGAAAATTTCGTGAGGATAGCTTTCAGAAATCTTTAAATGCACTTGTTCCTGCTAGTGAGGGTGACAAGAAAAAAGAGAATGGGAAGTGGCAAAAGGGTTTGCCTATGGGCAGAGTTGGTGAAGAAAGTGACATCTTCAAGATGGTAAAAATGATCATTCAGCGTCAATATGATCCTGTCATACTTTTCAGCTTTAGCAAAAGGGAATGTGAACTTCTTGCGATGCAGGTAATGTTTCATTTAGTGTGAATTTATACTTTAGTAGATAGAGGGAGCATGCTGCTGATTTGTTATATGTTTCAAGGTGCTAACTATTGTTAGCTTGATCATCTTGTTTTATTTTACTTCTTACATGTAAATTTTATGGAAAAATAACTTGGAATTAGTTTTGCATTCCTCGAGCCATTTTTGTGATGTGCAATACTTGTAGATACATAGATTCATTTCTTTTGCAATTTTTAAGTATTTCAAGTGACCCATAACGAATCACTTTTGAATGTTCTCTTTAGAACATTGTTATTCTGGTCCAATCGATTTTGGATTGCATTATTGTTTTTTGATAGATAGCCAGTGGCGCGTGTATGCGCTCCACTAGGGCTTCGTCTCGGTGTTAGGTATGGAGAATCGGTTTTGTGTGGAGGCCAAAACCTTTCTCTTTTCGGTGGAGGAAGGGAAGCCTGTACTTAGAGTGGAGGAGAGCAGGAAAGGCTTTACAGGGGTTGTGCTTTTGGATTTGCAGGTTGTTGCTTGGGCTGTCGCCATGGGGGGAGAGGCATTGAGGTCTCAGGGGGTCGACGAGTTTGTAAAATCCTTTTGGGAGAACTTGAAGTTATGGATCATCCGGAAAGGTTGTAATAAGGCTGGTCAGTACCTGGAGATGGTGGTATACGCAGTGGGTGGTCGAAGAGGATTCATTTTGCTTCTTGAGGGCGGGGTTGGAGTAGGGTGGTTGATGAGTTGCGTAAGGTGTTGGTTTTTTTGAAAACCATGTTTGAGTTTTCTTTCGATGGTGTGTTGTCTCCAGTGGAGAAGAAGGATGGGAAGAAGGATTCGGTTTTGAAGTACCCCTCTTCAGGGTGCTCGGGTGGGGTTTGGCCCATAGTGGGTGGTGCTATACTGTAGTTCATGGAGGTGATGAGGTCAGAGGCTAGTTGTAAAAAAAGGGTTAAAAACCTTTTTGATCCCTTTGGTTTGATCTTTTTATTTTTTGCTCACTGTGCTTCAATTTTTATCACAGATGGTACCTGAGCTATGGAAAAAGACAGAGATGGTACCTCCGTCCAAATTTTCGTAAAAAAATAACGGTTGTCCACGTCAGCGCCACTTAACACCCTTAAAAACTCGATACTTGTCCCATATGCCACGTAAGTCGCCACATCAGCGCCATGTTAGTGCCCATATATATATATATATATATTTTTTTTAAAGGGTATTTTAAAAAACTCACAAGGGGTTGGCTCAAGTGGTAAGGGCCTTGGTCTTTGTGGTAGTTCCATGAGGTTTAAGGTTCGAATCTCCTTGGGTGCAAATAATTCTTTGGGGTCAGCTCGCCGGCGAAGCTGGAGTATTATCCGATCTGTGTGGAGGGGGCGCTTTACATGGGTCCGAGGTTTACCTGACATGGATGGGTACACGAAGTAGCCCTGCCTTGTAGGGGTTCCTCGTCATATATGTATATATATATAAAATGCAAGCCAAGATGGGGTCGGCGTCCTCTGAGAATGCCGCCCAAGATCCTCTCAACCTCACCAAATTCTCATGCCTGTAAGAGGCCAAAATGTATAATCCCTTCAAAAACTCTACTTTTGCCGATGCTCTTAATAGCAACAACATACCCGTCTCTTAAAATTCCTTTGTAAGTTGTAGAGAAGTTACTCTTACCCAACAAATTCACCTCAGAAAAGTATTAAGTAGCTGACTCCACCTCTTGCAAATTGAGTTTGAAGGTTTGGAACACTTCTTGCTCAAACCCACTGAAATTTTGCCCGTCAGCTAAAGGGTCCCACCCATTGGAGTACTCAGGGCTGATGAGAGGAGAGCCATTCTTCCTATAAACCCCCTTGGCCTGATTAGTACTAAGACGACTAGCAGATACATCAAATGCCGGAGCAAACTTTACCGGCAGGTACACTGCCTGAGAGAGTATTGTTTTGAAGGTCTACAACTTCTAGCAAAGGGGCGTCAGCCAACTTTGAGGGAACTGAACCAAAGAGGTGATTGAAGCTCAACTCTATCCGCATCTTGGCTGGCTTTTTTTCATTTTTTTTTAAGAGCTTTTTTTTTTAAAAAAATGTGGCGCTGAACGTGGCATCTGGGACAAGTGTAGAGTTTTTAAGGGTGTTAAGTAGCGTTGACGTGGACAACCGTTAGTTTTTAGACGAAAATTTGGACGGGGGTACCATCTCCGTCTTTTCCCATAGTCTAGGTACCGTCTGTAATAAAAATTATAGCACAAGGGGCAAAAAATTAAAAGGTCAAACCACAGGTACCAATACCCTATTTAACAAAAAAAAAGCGCAAGACACCTCTAAGCATACAAGAAGTATATAAAGGAAACCAAACATGAGCAAGCAAAAAAACAGAAGGGAAAAACCCGCAAAATCCTACAAATAGCCGAGACACCAAGACCCACAACCCAAACCCTAAACCCGCCAAAAACACCTTAGACTAAATTACATCAATAGTCCTTTTACCTTTACCCCAGCTAGAACAAACACCCCTAGCATCAGAGTTAATCGAACATTATAAGTTCTTAACCTCTCTACTCTCTTTAGGCTTAGGAACAGAAGCAAGATCCTCTTGACACTAACCCTTATTAATTAAAGTCAAGAAATCCAAAAAACCCATAGTGTGATAGCATGATTTGGCATCTAGCACAACCTCGGGGTACCCTATAACCCCCACCCCTACCTCCTCTCCAACACCAGCCCTATCCAAATCACCCCTCTGCGTTGGTTCTCACATCTCATAGGGAAATGAGATAGCATGCACTGCGGGACTCGGATCAAGAAACCCCTGCCGAAGGAAGCCTTTTGCTAGAGGAGAGAGACAATGGTTGCCTCCACGGACTTAGCAATCAGTTCGACTAACTTTGCATCTTTCATATTCTGAGAATACCTCAACATCGGCTATCCGATGGATAAAGAGGTGTCCCAACCTCCGACATCATGGGACATGGGAGGTAGAGCCTATCACCCAGCATTGCCGCCCTTGAAAGGACACCAGAAAAAGTTGACCCACTACCTGCCTTCCAAGCATGCGAATGATCACTAAAGAACAAAGCCGAAGGAGAAGCCCCCATCGAAACAACCTGCCCAGACCCTACCGACGACGACCCAGTCTTGATCGCCGAACCTACAAACCCCCCGAAAGCAGACAAGAATAGGGCAACACCGTCGACCTAGCTTCAGCATCTACAGGCTCCTCTAAACAGGTCGGAGCAAACAACTCACCACCTTTGGCGTGCTCAAAGAAAATAACAGATTAGCAACAGGAAAGCCACCCACAACTTATTGCGACGGAAAAAGAACATCAGCGGCAGAAGACTTCTCAAGAAAGTCTCTGGGACAGAAACCTCTGATGGAACGGAAGAGGCGTGTTCTAAATACGCCAGAATAGTAACAACTGAGAAGCCCAGAGCTTCTAGTGGCCCAAAGCTTCAGTCCTCTTTTTAGGGGCTCCTTTGTATATTTCCTGTGTACTAGGGTTGCCCCCCTTTGCGCTTTTTATTGAATTCTTACTTATCAAAAAAAAAAAAAGAACCCTCAAAGTCCGCCGAAGACGAGGACACACCCCGACCTGAATGTTCAGAAACCAAACCCACTGAGAATGCGTTGGATCCAAAGTTTTGAAGAAAACCTATCTTATTGGCCTTCTTGATGTTGGGCATAAAGCCCATCCTCCTGGATCCAACTTGTAAACGGGCCCCTCTAAGCACAAAAATAACACGCTTATACACTCGAGCCAAACCCAAACTACCCAGTTTCCGTTTCAGCCCAAAAGGGGTCCTGCCCAAGCTCGTTGAGCGCCCGCACACCCAATCCAGCCATACACCAAAGATCTCGAGAAGCTTTGTGAATATCCCATCCCCCTCTTGCCCCGAAACGTCACCTTCACACTCGACGTCACCCTCTGTAACTTTACTCTTCGAGCATGCCTTCCTGTACTCTCTCTGCAACTTCGATCCTTGGAGCCAACAACATGATGGTCTTTACCCCAAGGACTATAAGGATTGCATTATTGAGAAGATAGAGCGCCATTTGGTTGGTTGGAAGAGAATGTACTTGTGTAAGGATGTGAGGATTACTTTGATAAAGAGTACTTTATCTAATATGCTTATTTGTTACATGTCTCTTTTTCTCCTCCTTGCTAACATTGCCAATCACATAGAGAAGCTACAATGGGGCTTCTTATGGGATGGTATTGGTGAATTGTTCAAATTTTACCTGATAAAGCTTGTCCAAGGTCTGTTCTCTGATCTCTAAGGGGGGGTTCGAGGTCCGGAATTTACTTCTGTTCAACCGAGCTCTCTTGGGGAATTGGTTATGGTACTACGTGCATGAGAGAGAGGCTCTGTGAAGGGTGGTAGTGGGTTTTAAATATGGCAGCTTGTGGGTGGGTGGTGTTCTAATGATGTTCATGAGTTGTATGGGGTGGGTCTATGAAAAAAATATAAAGAGAGGCTGGGGGGAGTTTCTAGTCATATTGGATTTAAGGTGGGTGACTGTTCCAAGATTAGATTTTGGCAATGATGTTTGGTATGGTGATCCGACTTTAGGTAGCTTTTCCGAAGTTATTTGGTATTGCTTGCTCTAAGGATGCTTTCGTGGCAATTCATTTGGAGTTTTCTAGTGACTCATAAGTGGAACATTAATTTTATTAGTGTGGTGCATGATTGAGAGATGAAAGACAAGCTTTATTGGGCCCCCTCTCTTGGAAGGTTGTTCAATGTCAGATTGTTGTATAATGTCCTAATACCAAATGATAATTGTAACGTCACAAGAAATTAATTAACTGGTAATGAACTTAATTAATGTTTGGGGTATTATAATAATACTCTTTTCCCTTGGAGGAGTATTTGGCGGAATAAGGTTCCCTTGAGAGTGCATTCTTTACTTGGTCGGCCACGTTAGGGAAGATCTTCACTATGGATAACCTAAGGATCATACTGATAGATTGGTGTTGCATGATCAAGAAAAGTGGGGAATCCGTTGATCACCTCTTAGAGCACTAGTAGCAGATGCCCTATAAGTGGTTCTATTCCTTAAAATAGGGAAAATTTAGAAAAAGTCACAAAAAATCAAGCCGCAGCAGTTACCCTATTTTAGAGGGTCACCCTTGGGAAGCTACAGTGCTTCCCAATACATTGGGTAGCACTGTAGCTACCTAATACATTATTTTAATAAAAAAAAATTGTCTCTCTCTCCTTCAAGCTTCACGGCTTCACGCATCCTCAACCTCAAGAACTTCATCTCCTTCACGGCATCACGCATCCTCATCGAGTCATCGTCATCGAAATACCTTTCCCGATCAACGTGTTTGTTCTCTTGCAGGTTATTACAAACTGACATATCTCAAATACCCAAATCAAAAATCAGCTCCAAAATTCAGAATCCCTAATAGACTTTGAGGGGTAGCTCCAGTGACACCCTCCTCCTAGAAAGAGACAACACATGATTCAGAAAATGGAGGAATGAAACAGAGGAGATAAAGGGCGTATATGAGAAAATCACCTGGATTACTGGGAGGTTGTTGAGGGAGTGATCTTTTCCGTCAAAATAAAGCTCCTCAGTATCAACAGGATTGGAATGAGAGGCAGGCGGAGGATCAGTAGCTTGATCTCAACCTCCATGGGAGGCTGGCTTTCAGAGCTTTCAAATGAGCTTGACTTCTTCATTTGGAATCAGGCACGAGAGAGCGAGAGAGAGAAGAAAAGAAATGAAGATAGAAGAAAAGAAATGAAAAAAAAAGAAAGTAAAAAGTAAAAAGTATTATTTTAATAATATAGGGAAAGACAAAGGGAAGCTATTGTGAGGTATTTTTGTATAGGGAAAAAAAAAGTGGTTTGATTCCCTAAATTTTCCCTAAATTAGGGAAAATGGTAGGGAGTCTGCTGCTACTGCTCTTACTCCACTGAGATTGCTAGTGCCTTATGGAATTCTATTTTTAGTCTTTTTGGGTTAGATTGGGTGATGCCTAGATGAGTGGTAGACCTGTTAGCTTGCTGGAGGGTATTTTAGTAGTCTTCATAGTGCAGCAGTCTGGAGAGAAAAAATGATCTTAGTTTTGAAGATTGCAAGAGGGTGGTGGTGGAATTAAAGTCTTTTTCTTCAATACCCTTTACCATTGGATGATTACCTATGATTGCTTTCATTTTTCTAACTTTCATGATTTTCTTGGTCTTTTTTCTTTCTCTGGTTAGACATTTATGTTGTATACTTATTGTGTACTTGGGTTGCATTCTCACCCTTCTTAATGAATTTTGATTATTTATATATATATATATAAAAGACTATATGTTTTATATACTTTGGGCATTGTGCATCATGATGTTACATATTGCTAGATCCATGTGAATTTTATCTTGATCTTTTTTTTTTTTTTTTTGATAGATAATGTCATATCATTAAAATGCGTAGAGGAGCACAACCTTAGTACACAAGAAGTATACAAAAATGCCCCTAAAAAAAGGTAACAAAAGAGCATGAAATTAAAAACTCTGCAAATGCAACACGACTCGGGCTGTGATGAGCTGATACCCGTACAAATAAAGTATTAAGCACGTTTCGACTCAACTCCAACACTGGCTTTTCTTCATCTTCAAAATGCCGAGCATTCCTCTCACGCCCAATACCCCACATTACACATAAAGGAACCTGCTTCCAAATTTGCTTAACTTGACCACGACCCAATGAATTGCCCCAGTAACTCAACAAATTCAGCACCCATCACGACATAACCTACTCCACCCCAATAAAGCTTGTCTATGATTGGAGGACTGCCTATGATTTCTTTCACTTTTCTAGCTTTCATGACTTTCTTGATCTTTTTTCTTTTTCTGATTAGGTGTTTCTGTTGTATATTTATTGTATCCTCGGGTTGCACCCGCATCCTTAATGAATTTCGATTACTTATTTATATATAAAAAAAAGACTATGTCTTATATACTTTGGGCATCGTGCATCATGATGTTGCATACTGCTAGATCCATGTGAATTTTATCTTGATCTGTTGCATCTGTAATTGAATATTGATCTCGAAACTTCTTTATTTTTTTTTACTTATCAAAATAAAAAAAACTTCTTTATTTTTTTTTAATACTTTGGTTTGTTTATCTTTCTACTTTGCATGCATCACATATCTTTTGTAAATATTATGTGAACTAGAGTTTGGTTCTCTTTTTGCGTTATAGATGGCAAAATTGGATCTGAACGGGGATGATGAGAAAGCAAATATAGAAACTATCTTCTGGAGTGCTATGGATATTCTTTCAGATGATGATAAGAAGTTACCTCAGGTAAGTACTTTTCCTATGTCGGTTATGCATGTCAGTTTGTATTTGTGTGCTTGCGAGCATATATGCTGGTTTTAGAAGATGTAACCTGAATGCAAACGCTTAAATGTCACTTCAGGTTGAATGCTGGTAGAATTGCCGACTTCTTAGAAGTGATATATTTTTTGAACTTATTTTACTTCAGTTTGTTCGATCCACATGCACTCTCTCTCTCTCTCTCTCTCTCTCTCTTGTACACACATATCATATGCTCGCACACATGAAATACCCCCTTGTTTATATAGTGGCCATGTCTCAGTTGCCTTGCTTGCTATTTCATGGTAGACAAGTGGAGTTTTGATTAATTGAAATGCAGTGAGACCTTACATTGTTTCTAGCAAAGGCACAAGTGGAAATAATTTGAAGACTCTCATTGGTTGGGTTTGGATGAAGGTGGCTACTTGTTAGAAAATGGCTTATCTAAATTTAACAAGCACAATCAGATTTGAGTGACATGATGTGCCCCTTCTATGATATAGATGTAATGAGGTGGGGCATTTGTTTCAGAACTGTGTTTTCTATCAGTTTGCCATTGATATTACCGGAACAGGTAAGGATTTATGAGATGTAACATATATCTTAAAAAACCCCAAATGACTTTGCACCTTTTAGAAGGGAACACGGAACACCTTCCCTATTTTGGATAAAAAAGAAAAGAAAAGATTCAGATAATCCTATTTGGAATTGGAATATTACGATAATCAATTTAATTTTTTACTGATAGGAGTCTTGTCAAATTTGAGTTATTATTATTATTATTATTATTTTTAAACCGGCAAGTTACCAATGCATCTGGTGGGTCTTAAAACCATGACTTGACCCCTCTCATTCTTATGGGGAAGGAATTGGGCTTTGAGCTGGAGCTCATTGGCTTGCTGTACCTTTTTCATTTGATTTATTTCTTCCATACATCTTATTCTAAAAAGTTTTCATTGTTATATTTGATTAGTTTTTGTGGTGAAAGGGGATACTTCTGTGAAATTCTGTTCAAAGCGAGGATTGAATGTGCCAAGAATCTGGTTCACTATGGTTTAGTGGTATCAAGTATCATGGCATTATCTATTATGTTTTCCACCGACTGCTATTGCATTGTATTACTATTGCGTCGATTGCTGTACACTGGTTGAGCTTGTGAACTCAGCTTTTAGGTCTAGTTTTTTATGCTGATATGATCATGCATATAGCTTTTATTGTTTTAAATTGGTTATCATGCTTTTGAATGTTGCTTTTGCACAGGTTTCAAATATTTTACCTCTCTTGAAACGTGGAGTAGGTGTACATCATTCTGGTTTGCTTCCCATTTTGAAGGAAGTTATTGAGATACTATTTCAAGAAGGGTTGATCAAGGTTAGGAGCAAATTATATTTTGATTATAATTCTGTTATGCGTATCTTTTGGGACTTAATGAGTTATTAAAGCATTTTTGTGCTATTCACCTGAGAGTCCTGACTATATTTTTGCTATTTGAATCCAAAAATGCAAAACACTCTTGAATTGCAGTGACCTGTGTTTTTGGTAAACAATTGCTTGAGTCTGGTCACTGCTGCTCCCTTTGTGAGGAGCCACCTCTTCTCCCAAAGTTACGGGCTGCGAGCCACATTATTTGAAGTTTTGATCATGCACCATGCTTTTAGTCCACCTAAACCCTGTGCCTGTTTTTTTCTTTCTTTTCCAATTTTTTGCTATTAGATTGTTCAAAGACTAATAAGGAGTTATCTTTATTTGGTTTTTTGCCACACCTTTTTGGAGAGTAAATGATGATTCCCTTAGGAACCTTTGGTTTTTTTCCTGGGCAAGTGAAATTTAATTAGAAAGAGAAAGAGAAATACAAAAGGAGGGAGTGGGGCACCTTTACAAAGACCCGAATACAATTCTTATAGTGCAAAATACAACCTAACAATATTTGGGAATGGGCCAAATAAATGACCTGCCTAATAGATTCTTTGCTCACAATTTGAGAAAGAGGCCGTTGGAGCAACGATTAAGGCAGTCTAGTGGATGGGCTATCTGGAGAGAAGCCTACTGCAATTGCAAGGGAGCTTGGAAGCCACAACAGGGAGGATAAGGTAGCCACAGAAATAACGGGACCAAGGTCTTCTCTTCATAGCCCTCTTCTTTTCTTTAGTGACCAATAGCTCTCAGCCGAGGAATTGGTGATGGAATGGGCCTTAGACCTGTGCTACCCGAGGGAATTGGATCCTTGAAATGGAGGGGAGCCGGTTCACGGCTGGGATTGTCTTAAAAAGATCTAAGGATAAAAATTTGCCACGTTATTTAAAAGGTAGTTAATGGAATCTAAAAGAAAACGTTCAACGTTATCGTCAAATCCCCTCTTCTTCCATCCCCATGTCTGCTATAGAATTTGATCCGACGATGATGGTGAAGGCAATGGAATTGGAGAAAGAGTTGTAGTTCATGGGTTGTTCTATTCTGTAAGTGTAGTACATGGGTCGTTCTCCTCATTTCTTCATTTCGCCCCAACCATTCTCCCCAGTAATTGTTGACCGGGGTTAATCCATTCTTATCTGTAAGTGTCACAGCTGTTTTCCTTGTTTGCTCCCTTCTCTCTCTTTCTCACCCCCTCTTCTTCATTTTCCCAGTTTCTTTTTTTTTTTCCCAGCTTTGGAGCCTTAAAAACCAACATGGTCTTTGTGTCTCTTCTCCATTTTTCCCTTTCTTTTTTGGCTGCTGAACGTATGTGTGGTCTTTTGAGGAGATAATGGGTGGGGGTGTTGATTATGTGAGACTGTATAAGGAAAATAGAAGAGAATGGTTGGGGCGAGCTGGAATTGAACCTTAAGCTCTCTAATTCTTAGGTATCTCTCTCAATGATTTTGTATTCCCCTTCCCTTGTTCACATACGCCCTTTGGTTTGGTTATATTATGCATAATAGCATCTGAATTCTGATTCAATGTTTGCTGTGCAACCGCCCAGGACCTTTTTTTTTGGGGGGAATAAAAAAATGTGAGAAATGGGTTATGAGATTAGCAAGAGAAAGAGACTTGGAAGAAAGTTCTGAAAGATTTGGTTTCTACAATGAAAACTCCCGCACCAAACAGAGAAAATAAACAAAATCAACCCGTTCAATGATTTGGAAGTGAAGAAATGAGGAGAAATTTAGAACGACCCATGAACTACAACCCTTTCCCCAATTCCATCGCCTTCGCCATCATCTTCAGATTTGATTCAAGCTTATCTTCTCGTAGACGTGGGATGGTTTGGTTTGGAATTTTGACGTTTTCTTTTAGATGCCGTTAACTAGCTTTTAAATGACGTGGCAAATTTATAATCTTAGATCTTTTTAAGACAATCTAGGCCATGAACCGGCTCCTCTCCATTTCAAAACGAAATGGAGAGGATCTGATTCCCTACCCGAGAGCCCAAAGTTTAATGCGCAATAACCCATAATTGGTTTCTGAAGTGTGGCCCGAGTTATGTTTCTTGAGTTGTCTCTCATTCTCGGGCATAAGGTCTTTTTGGATCCTTAGTGGGTTGGTGTTATTCTTTCCCTCGAATGGAATCTCGCCAGGATATAATTTGATGATGTTTCGTGTTTCTAGGTTGGGGATATAGTGCCAATAGCTATGGTGAGTATGGCCACTACCTCGCTGGTGGATGGGTCTTCTCAACCGGTGACAGGCCGAGGGTTTTGTTCCATTTGTTGTAAATCCCCCATGTCCTTTTGCTTGCTCAGTTTTGTTACTACTGGATGTCGACATTAATCTTTTCCCTTCGGTTGCTTCCTCTAGTAGGGCTCTCTCTTGGTCAGAGGTTCAAGATGGGTCTAGCTATACACCCAATAGGGATAAGTTTAATTTTTATGAGCGTGCCATCTTACGTGGGCTTGAGCCCACCTATTCAGTTACTGTCGTTTTCTCTTCCCGAATAGAGAGTGCCCATAGATGCACTAGTGTTGTTCCCATTAATGCACCTCTTAAATTGTCAACCCCCCTTGCGAGTAGAGATGAGAACTCAGCATGGGTTTAGAGACACGTGTATGGTTTAGAAAACGTTTTGGAGATTTCCTATGAATGTTTTGAACGGGAGGCTTTAGAGGACTTCTCTGCGATGGAATCTAGTCGTAAAGGTAACAAGGGTACTTTGGGTTCCATCAAAAAGAGACAAGGAGCAGGGTTAAAGGAGTTCGGAAACTTCTCAATCTATCTAGCTCAGTGAATAATGAATCCAAAAGGAACCCACTCAAACTCTGTCCTTACTCTTGGTATCGTGGTGAGGCTTCTACCCCTTTATGAATCTGAAAATTAGTAGTTGGAATGTTAGAGGTCTTAACGTCTTAGGGAAAAGGTGCAACATTAGCAATATTTTTGAAAAAATGGAAGCCTGACATAGCGTTTTTCCAAGAAACAAAAATGAAGTGGATTTCTTCCGGTATTGTTCGAGGCTTCTGGGGTGGATCCTTCTCATTTTGCCAACCTCAGGAACCTTTGGTGGTATTAATTTTAATGTGGGATAAATGGGTAATGGAATGAATTGAAGAGGTGTGTGAAAATTCTCTCTCTTGCAAATTCAAATTTGTTGGACCAATTCATTTGGAACTTTTTAGGAGTCTATGGTCTCAATGTAGATTCTTAAAAGTAGTTTCTGTGGGAGGACTTGTCAAGGGGTTTCATTTGGTGGGAAGTTACTTGGTGCATCGGGAGAGACTTCAATGTTACTTTCTTCCCGAACAAAAGGGGTGGGGCGATTTGATTAACCTATGCCATGTGGGAATTCTCAGAATTTATCTTAGAGTAGAGGTTGATGGATATTCCTTTGGTGGGAGGTTTCTTTACTTGGTCTAACAACCAAGACCCTCCTTTTTCGAGGATTGATAGATTTCTAGTGTCTCCAAATTGGGAAGAGCATTTCCCAAATCTTATTCAGCATCAGCTTCCCCGACCCATATTTGACCATTTTCCCATATTGCTTGATAGCAGAGGTATGTCTAGAGGTTCGTGATCATTTAAATTCGAGAACATGTAGCTGAAGGCAGAAGGTTTTGTAAACATGGCGAAAAAGTTGTGGGACTCCTATCAGTTCATTGGTGCCCCCTATTCTGTTTTTGCTAATAAGTTAAAGCGGCTGAAGCTTGACTTAAAATGTTGGAGCAATGAGGTCTTCAGATGCAGAGGGAAAGTAGAAGTCTTTACTGGAGGAGATTCAATCTTTGGATAATTTAGAAGAGGAGAGAATCCTTGTAGAAGAGGAGAGAGTTAGGAGGGCTAAGGTGAAGGCAGATTTAGAGAATGTTGCCATTATGCAAGAAGTTAGTTGGAGGCAGAAGTCTAGGGTAACCTGGTTAAAAGAAGGGGATCACAATACGAGATGTTTTCACTACCTGGCCAATTCTCATTGGAGGAACTACTTTATCTCTAGTCTTTGTATTGAAGGTACTATTACCTCCAAACAAGGGGTGATCATTGATACAATCACTCAGTTTTCTTTCTTCTTTTTCTTCTTCTTTTTTTAATTTTTATTTATTTTTAATTTTATAATACAGTCACTATGTGTTACTAGAATCTCTATGGAAATTGCTCATTGGTGCCCCCAAATCAGATGGTTTGGAGTTTCTTTCTTTAGACTCTACATAAGCGGTTTGGTTGCAGAGACCGTTTCAAGAGGAGGAAGTTCTTTTGGCATTGCTAAGTATGGATGGTGACAAAGCGCCAGGCCCAAACGGCTTGACAATTGCTTTCATTTTGTTTTATTGGGCTATAGTGAAGGATGATCTAATGCGCATCTTCCATAAGAAGAACTTCAATGCCACTTTTGTCGCTCTCATCCCTAAGAAGATTGGGCAGTTGGAAGTAAAGGATTTCAGACCTATCAGCATGATGGGGAGTGTTTATAAAATAATGGTGAAATTACTTGCCACTAGAATGAAACAAGTGTTTGGAACACTCATATCGAACAGTCAGAATGCCTTTACAGAGGGAAGACAAATTCTAGACTCAGTTCTTATAGCTAATGAGTGTCTTGACAGCAGGTTGAAGTCGGGAATTCTTGGCTTTATTTGATGCGGAGCATCGTCCAGAGGCTCCAGTCTCTACTCCTAAGTTTAAAGGGTGTCGTGAAGTGAAGAACCTAGAGTGCACAATTAATTATGAAGTTAGGAGTTTTGGTTCTAGTCGGGGCAAGGCAAGAGAGCCTTTGATGCGATGTTTCAGTCTCTGGGTTTTGTGGGCTAGTTTTGTAGTGGTCTTTGGGTTTCCTCATGTTTTTGGGTTTTTCGGGTGTTTTTCCTCCCTCCTCTCTCTCTCCTGTTTTGGTTTTTTCTTTGTATACTTCCTGTATGCTCAGGGGGACCTTTTTCGTTTTTTATAAAATTCTCTACTTACAAAAAAGAAGAAGCTTATGATCATGTCAACTGGAGTTCGTCTCCTATTTCTTGGGGTGTTTTGGATTTGGCACTAAATGGAGGAAATGGATACCTTGAATCTCTATGACTCGGTTATCTATCTTGATTAATGGTAGTCCACACGGTTTCTTTGGTGGTTCTCAGGCATTTGTTAAGGGGACCCTTTTTTTTTTTTTTTTTGATAAGTAATTGCAATTTATAAAAAAGCGCAGAGGGGTGCAACCCTTATACATGGGAAGTATACAAGAGAACCTCTAAAAGGGACGAACAGAGAATAATTTTAAAAAGTCTACATAAGTAAAAACATTCAAACTATAATGCGACACTATCCAAATATAGCGGTGAGTCTAAGTTTCACTTGGTGAATTGGAAGACTATCTACTCCTTAGTTCCTA
The DNA here is from genome assembly GCF_958979055.1 of Alnus glutinosa. Classification (NCBI taxonomy): domain Eukaryota; kingdom Viridiplantae; phylum Streptophyta; class Magnoliopsida; order Fagales; family Betulaceae; genus Alnus; species Alnus glutinosa. The sequence goes on along the minus strand of NC_084896.1, from coordinate 10,576,404 downwards.
GTGGAGGTTTGGGAGTTAAAAATCTCATACTATTCAATAACGCTCTGCTTGGTAAATGACTAAGGAGGTTTGTGCAAAAGGAGAATTCCTTATGGAGATAGGTGATTGCTAAGAAATATGGGGTTTAGAGAGGGAGTTGGTGTTCAAAGGAAGCTTGAAGGCTTTATGGAGTGTGTCTTTGAACGAAATATTAGAGATGGCTCGGTGTATTTCTCCAACCTTGTCTCCTTAAAGGTTGGTAATGGATCCCTCATTTGCTTTTGGCATGATGTGTGGTGTGGAGAAGTGACTCTTATGTCTTCATTACCTTATTTGATAGCTCGTGATTAAGAGACCTTGGTGTTGGATTACTTGGATTCCTCCAACTCTTGTATCCAATTGAATCCAAGTTTCATTAGGGAAGCGCAAGATTGGGAGCTGAAATCTTTTGACTCTTTCCTTAATTTGTTATATTCCTCGAAAACCCATCCAGGGAGGTGAATGGAACGTTGTGGACCCCGGCTAGTAATCACGATTTTGAAGTGAAAAGCTATTTCAAAACTTCGCATATTGGAGATTTAGAAGGTTAAGGTCCCGTCCGCATTGCTTTTTTCTTATGGATGATAGCTTTGGGTAGAATCCTTATAGTTGATAATTTTGGAAGGCAAAAATATATTAAAAAGAGCGTAAGGCGCTCCTAAGTACACATGTAATATACACAGGAATAACCAAACCAACCCCAAAAAAGAAAGAAAACCAACAAACCCGTTAGACCCTAAAACCCAAGACCCACATGAGGCACTCAACACTACATCAAGTGAGCTTTCCCTTTCCAACGCCGAAAGGGTGCACTTGCATCGCTGTAGTTAATGGAGCTTTTCAAGTTCAACAATTCCCTCATACGTTTGGTCTTTTGGCGCAACCATAGTTTTCCGATGAAACTCCTCATCAATGGCATCCAGGATTGCCAAGGACGGATCCTCACCCTCCAATGCCGACACCAAGACGGAATCTACTGAGACCGACTAAGCTGAAACACACCCACCGGCGAAAGCAGACCTAGCTCCTTGGCATGCTATGAAGGTAGATGCTTCCTTTGGAAGAGTGTGTGGTAGATTCAGGTTCCTTCGATGGAGGCTTTTTTTCCGTGGTCGGTAGCCTTAGGCAAGAAACTTACTGTAGATAATAATCTCAGGAAGAGGAATATCATCAGTGTGGACAGATGTTGCTTGTGCAAGAGAGATAGAGAATCAGTGGACCACCTTCTTCTTCACTGCGATGTGGTTTCCACTCTGTAGAATACCCTTTTTACTCGATTTGGTATGTCTTGGGTTATGCCTAGAAGAGTTATCGACTTGTTTGCCTGTTGGTAGAAGGCTGGAAGGCCGATGAGTGCTGGGATTTGGAAGATGATGCCAATTTGCATTTTTTGGTGTGTTTGGAAGGAAAGAAATCTTTAGATGTTTCGAGGATTTAGAGAGTTCCATGGAAGATATTTTGGTTTCGTTTTTTCATACTTTGTATCTTTGGACAATGGCTTTTTTGTCCCCACTGTTGATTAGTTTTGCCGATTTTCTTGTCCCTTTTATTTTTTTTTTATTCCTAGTTATGTGTTTCCTTTTATATACTTTCAGTGTACTTAGGGGCGCCTTACACTTTCAATAGGACTAAATTTACTTATATAAACAACTTGAGAAGACCCACTCTGCTGGACTTTGAAAACCATGGTCTCAAATGACGACAGGGCTTTGACTGTCGATGGTGAAGAAACAAGCCTCGCCTTAGGACCTACTACATCTTCAGGCAAGAAAACAAACCCAGGATCCAAAAAACCCTAGGACCTGCTCCGGGTCCCAAACCAAGGCCAGAACCCATTTTCTCACAAACTAGTTTGGGCTTAGATGCGAACTGGCCCAGACGAAACCCTTTAAAACCCACTATGGGTCAATGATCCAGCCCATAACCAACCACCCGACCCACTTCGGCCTTAATTCGATTGCACAACTTTCTCTACGCAAACTCTAGAATCTTCTTTTGCGAGTGATTGACGAGAGTACCCTTCATCTTCTTCACCTTCTTCATTGACCCAGAGCTCTCTGCTGAACCAGCCTCTTGCCTCTTCATATTCTTCTCCATCTTAGAACAATCCTTCGCCAATCTCAAATTCTCACCTCTTTGCTCCCATTTGAAACAAGCTGCCACGGGAAACAGATCAAGGAGACCCAAAATCGGCTTCTTTAACCCACTAGAGTTTGCGGGAGAACTGATTGTAGCCTGCACCACTTCAGCGAAGGAGCGCCTAGACGAAGAAGCCTTCGCGCCTGCTCCCACTTGCTTCACCGCCGATGAATTCTCAACAGAACCCTGCAACTCAGACTTGGCTTGAAAAGGCACCAACTGACACAACTCTCCCACAAACTGATGCCATCCCCACCCTCCATGACTCTCGGGAAGCCAGATGATACCTTTCCGACCACCTTCTGCAAAAATCGCCACCTCCAGATAACGGCTGGCCTTATTACCGCCCCCACGAACCATTAGCACCTTCTCAACTTCACGGTAAGACTCGGCAAAGTCTTCTATACTCGGAGACTTTAACACCTCTTAAACTGTATCCACTAGCCAAACGGAGCATTGGACACCCAAGAACACGTACCCAACAAAATCTTTCCTCCTTTCCTCCAAATGAAATTCTGCCTTATCTTCACGCACCGAAAAGAATTTTTTTTTTTGCTTCCACAGAGAAACGCCGTTCCATATCAGCACCGCATGATAGCTCTGCGTGCAACCCTGCTCCACCACCAGCTGGAAACCAGCACCAACCTCGCTCAGGACTGAATAGACAAAACCAAACCGGAAAGAACAACAAAAAACAGAGAGCTATGCGAAAACCCAACGCTATCTAAGCTTCTAAGTAGTGTGAGAGAACAGAACCCTAGCAGGACGTGCCTTCACGCGCCACCGCTGGGGTGAGTGAGACGGAAAAAAAAAAGGAAGGAAAGTTTCTCTAGAAGACAAATTGTGCATGAGGAGACTAATCACCTTTTCATTCATCAAAGAAAGAAGGAGAAGAAAATGAGGAAGGGGAGGGAGGAGACCTAGCGCAATTCCCTTCTTCCTTGTCAGCGCTGGGGGGGGAGAAGGCTTTTGAGTTGGGGGGGAGGGGGAGAGCGCTTACAGAAATGAGTGGTTATTATAGTATAGTCGAGTCAAAACTCTTAGGTTTAAACTTTTGACTCCTGGAGAAACTAATTGACTTTTTTGTTTTTGTTTTATGGTTTTGCGTATTCATTCTTAAACTTAATTTTTGGGGTTTTTGTTAAATGATGTTATTTGCTTTCTTCTCTATTTGTACTCAATTTCTGGTATTACTAAAGTTCTTCTGGACCTTTGAGTGGCAAATTTCTTGAGGTTTTCTATTTTTATTACTTTTGCATGATGTATCTGTTATTCATTTGAAGTACCACAAAGATTGATGCATTCTCCTTCAGTGTTTGTTTGCCACAGAGACCTTCAGCATAGGTTTGAATATGCCTGCGAAAACTGTTGTATTTACAAATGTCCGTAAATTTGATGGGGATAAGTTCAGATGGATATCCAGTGGAGAGTATATACAGATGAGTGGGCGTGCTGGTCGTCGAGGTATTGATAAACGTGGAATATGCATCCTTATGGTAGATGAGAAACTGGAACCTTCTACTGCTAAAATGATGCTTAAAGGAAATGCTGATTGTTTGAACAGGTACGTGTGGTGTTCTTCAGATGAACTGTATGTTCTAAAGAAGTCAATCTATGTGACATCAGGACCCAACCATTAGCTAGCATTTTAGATCCAGGCAATTTTTTTATTTTTTATTTTTTTATTTTTTCATTTTTAATATGTAAATCAATATCATTAAAAAATCGCAGAGGGACGAATCCTTAGTACATAAGAAATATACAAGAGATACCCCTAATTTGGAGAAAAAGATGAACAAAACCTCAAAAAATCTGCAAAATTAGAAACAAGCAAGCTTATGATGTGCGGATATCCTAGTATATAAAGTGTTGAACATGATCTTTCGTAGCTCTAACACCGAAGTCTTAACATCTTCAAAGCTCCGAGCCCTACCTTAAATCCCCAGCTCACCAACAAATCGTTCACCCATCTAGGCATAACCCAATCAACACCAAATAGATTAAGAATAGAGCTCCATAACTCTCTTGCTACTTCATAATGAATCAACAAGTGATCAATAGACTCTCCACTCTTCTTGCACATGCAACAACACTCCACCACCACAACATTCATTTTTTCTCAAATTATCTAGCGTTAATATTTTTCCTAAAGCTGCTGTCCACACAAAAAACACCACTCCACCAGGCAAATCAAATGACATGAGATATTTCGCAATGAAGGGTTTAATTATAGAAAAACTAGCATTTCGATTTTTTGGTGGATAAATTGTTCTTTTAGTAATTTTCTCTTTTTGTTTAACATAGAAACCCTAGTGTGAGATCCTAAGGAACCTCAGGTTTGATGCTTATCTTCTCCATGTTATTCTTATTTGTCCTTTTACTTCCCAACCAATTTTCAATCAAATTACAACATACACAAATCTCAATTTGTTCGATCTTTTCCTAAAATCAAAGTCATTAAAACTAAATCCACATATTGATTAAATACACTTCCAACAAACCCGAAAAGCCAAAATATTGCTTTTGGGTTTCTGTTCACAGTCCAGAACAACAACCCAAGATCTTGTTTCACCTCCAAGCCAAATCCTTTTTCTTACTCTGTTAGAAACCCTAAATTCCTTCACTTTTAGCAACCTTTTTCCCCCATACATGTATAGTCTAGCTCTCCCAATGCCAAAGAACCCCGGTGCCAGAGAAAATTCCAGCAACCCTAGATTTTGTTTCCTACCACTTTTAGCCTTCAAGGTTCAACCTTTATAAGCCCAAATCAACTTTTCGAGCCTTCAAAACTATTCCTTTGTATTTTCTTCCAACGTCTTATCACCTAAACCCTTGGAGCAAATAACGTAAAACTCACTTCATGTGAATCCGTTTTCTGCTCCAATTTGGTTTAAAACCAAGGTTAATTTGCTTACATCTCTTTTTTGCATGGCACACAACAGCTTCTTTTATTTTTTAGTGATCCTGCATTTGACGTGTTGAGAAGTGAAGTTGATTTGTCCACTGGAATTTTTGTAGGAATAGAACGCTGGTGCTGGATGGAGAAACATTTTTTTAGGATTTGTTTTAGCGAAAATATTGAACTTGTCCTATTTGGTTTGGGCTTTCATCAATGAACTTCTTGGGCTTCTAATTTTATCAATTAGATTCGTGAGATTTGAGGTGGTATCAAATAGGTTTTTCTGTCCCTATTATGTTTAATATTTCTAATAGATTGCATGTGAAATTCCTCTTGTAACCCTAAAAAAATTTACCAAAAAATGGGTGGCTCCACCTGCTTTGCGCAGGGGGTGAGGCATCTCCAACCCTGCCATGTAAGGAGGGGTGGAGCGTCTCCTCCCCTTGTTGACACAGGGTGGCTGGGGTGTTGTCTCCACTCCTGTGCCTCTTTTTTTTTTTTTTCCCTTTTTTTTTCCTCTCTCTCTCTCTCTCTCTCTCTCTCTCTCTCTCTCTCTCTATAGTAGGACCTATTTGAAAAGGGTTCAAATTAGAGATTTAATTACTAAAATTAGAAACCCAATGAGTGAGTTAGTGGATAGAAACCCAAACCACAAGGGGTTATTTTGATATTGTTTATTTATTATATTGTTGGCATTCAATTCTGAATTTTATTTCCCGTCTATGCCTCTAGAAGTTAGGAATTATATAGTTTGATTGTAACCTAAGTGATCAAGAAATCAAAAAGCTTTCTTCCATTTCCCCCCATCTGACTTTGTGTTTTGGTCTTTTATATATTACAATTCTAGCTGCCTCCTAGGCTTAGTCTTTGTTTATTGGTAGCATAACATCCCCTTTTTTTTTGTGGGGAGTGTGCGTGTGGCTTTTAAAGAATTTTGTTGAAAAGCACAAATTGATGCCCAAAATTAAAATAATAAGTTTTAATTAGAATTACTAGAAATTAAGGAGTCTAAGCCCAAAATAATTCTGATGTAACTCAGAAGTGCCTATACTTGTAGTATGAAGTAGGTCCATCATGCATATAGCCTGAATAAATTTTACCGGAAGTGGATTTTAAGTCATATTTGTTGTTGAAATTGACTATAAAGATGTATCTATTGAACAATTTTAAAACCAGAATTGGTGGATGCGAGGCACTAAAAACAAAGGAGAAATGAGGAAAGGAATTAAATATTAGTTTTGCAGTTATTCTTTTGATTATAAATCTCATTTCATTTTGTCAGATTGCTTTTGCTGACTACCATTCCTTGCATTGCAGTGCCTTCCATTTAAGTTACAACATGATTTTGAATCAAATGCGCTGTGAAGATGGAGATCCTGAGAATTTGCTCCGTAATTCATTCTATCAATTCCAAGCCGACCGTGCCATTCCTAGTTTTGAGGTTAGTTAACATTGGCAGTGGACTGATTTCAATTGGCCTTTTTCTATACAAAAGATGCTTGTTATTCATTTAGATTATGAACTGGTTCTGAAAATTTAATGAGGGAAAAATACAAAATCAGTCCTTTTGATTGGCCTATATTACAAATTTTTCCCTGCGGTATAAAATATAATTCAGAAGTCCTTGGGGTAAGCCAACATAACAATTTAATCTCTGCAATCAAATTCCGTGAAAACGCTTGACGAATTTGTTAGTGTGCCACGTTAGCACTAATAGAATGATGACAAATATCACTCTTTTTTTTTTTAAAAAAATATAAATATAAAAACTTAAAATATTATTATTATTATTATTTAAAAAAAGAAAGAAAAAAAAAAAGGAGGAAAGGCGAAAAAGCCACCCCCTTTGGGAAGGGGGGTCGCGGGGCACCCCAGAGAATCACCGTAGTTAGTGAGAATCAAGGTTTCACATGACAAATCGGAAGTAAGTGGAACGTGGGGATTTAAGTGATGTTTAAAAATGGGATTTGTGATGACCATACGAAGAACTGGAGGCTCTGGTGGCAATTTTACAAACAAATCCAATTTATTTGGGATGACCCCCTTCTTGCATTTCGAAAACAGAGAGCAAACCCAGGAAATTTTACACAATAATAACCAAAACCCAGTAGCCAAACTTAAATACCTTCTGTAACTCTGGTTTTCATGTTCTATTTTCAAAATAAAAAACCCATCAAAAGATTCCAAGCTCTGGTGCTTTTGTTCTCTGCATCCTTGACAAAATGGTGCGTTAAGCTCTTTATGCAGGAACAATGAGAATAACTTCCTTCAAAACTTCAATACCTTCTTGTTTGGGTACTAGGATTTGGTTACTACTGTGTAAAATTTTCGAGGTTTGCTATTTGTTTTCAAGATGGGGGTGGCCTATTGCTTGCTCTGTGGGTGGCCCGCGAGCCACACAAGATGGCGCCCCCAACCACCTCTGGGGGTGGCTCGAAGGCCACCCCCTCCCCCAAGTCGCCACCCCATTTCCCCTTTCCCCTTTATTTATTTTTTTTTGGTTTTTTTTTTAATTTTTTAATTTTAAATATTTTTTTTTTATTAAGAGTGACACGTCATTATTTTATTGGTGCTGACGTGTCACACTAACAAAATCCGTCAGGTGTTTTGACAGAATTTGATTGCTGATGTGGCCTACCCCGAGGACCTCTGAATCATTTTTTATGTTGCAGGGAGTGATTTGTTATTTAGGTCAGCTAAGGGGACTGATTTTGCATTTATCCCGTTTAATAAACAATTCAAAATTGATCACTTTGGTAAAGATTCATGTGTTGTGAGCAACTTAGCACGTAAAAAGTTTTAATTTTTCAAATTCTTTTTAACGGGGTAAACATATATCCTGTTTGAAGAATCTTTGTTTTTTTATCTATGTTTCTGCTGCTGTGATCCTATTTACAACAGTCACATACTCTCTCATTGATAGCTTTCCCATAACAGAAGTGCAACTGAGGATTTTAGGTGCAAGAGTCTAATTTTTTCTTTTTTCCGAATTTCCTCTTTAAATAGACCGAATGAGAATATTAGATAATTCTAAGATGAGATAGTTGTACAAGAATTCACTTACAGAGTAAAAAGAATTCGCTTATAAAATAACAAAATCTTTATCTAGATTTTATTTTTTGAAACAAGAAATTAATCTAATTACTGATACTGATTAATCCAAGAGAGAGAAAACTAAAAACATCACTCTCATTAATGTTGTATTTGCAGAAACAAATAAAGGATCTTGAAGAAGAGAGGGATTCTATTATAATTGAAGAAGAAGATAGTTTGAAGAATTATTATGATCTGCTACAGCAGTACAAGAGCTTGAAGAAGGATGTTCGTGATATTATATTTTCTCCAAAGTACTGCTTACCTTTCCTTCAGGCTGGAAGGCTTGTGTGTATTCAATGCACTAGGACAGAAGAAGTTTCCCCATCTTTCTCTATCGAGGACCAGGTCACATGGGGAGTGATATTAAATTTTCAAAGAGTGAAAAGTGCATCTGAAGGTGAGAACTGTCAGTAGTTTCACATTAAACATCCTCATTTCCCTTCTAATTCAAGTTCATGATTTGATTATTCGATCTAGATGATGCAAGTAGAAAGCCCGAAGACGCAGACTACACAGTGGATGTTCTTACAAGATGCGTAGTGAGCAAGGATGGAATTGCCAAGAAAACCATTAAGATTGTTCAATTGAAAGAACCTGGAGAACCTCTTGTTGTTTCTATCCCCATCTCTCAGGCAAAGTCCCTTTTTCTATTCTGTTGTCCCATATTGTCAATCTACAACTTATTCTTTCTTTAGTTATAAAACAGGAATATCATGAACTGAACTTGTGGTTTTCCAAAAATGTTATTTGACTGTTGAAATGAATAGCTTTTCAAATCTATTGACTCAATGATTCGTTTGAATGGTTGGTCTTTCTTAAATGTAGAATAAGTATGTAGTTTGTTTAGAAATGAATTAAATTGATTTATTTTCTCCTCTGTCCACTCTTTCAACCGGTGTGTTTTCAGAGAGATGGATTTGCTGATCAATAATATTCTACTTTGATGCCATTTTATTTTTTATTTTTTATAACTTGCTTCACTTCCATGGATCATCACTCATTGAAGAATTTACTGGCTCTCTGATATCATGAACAGATTATTAATTTAAGTAGTAATCGGATGGTCATACCAAAGGATCTTTTGCCTTTGGAAATTCGAGAAAACACATTGAAGAAGGTTTCTGAAGGACTTTCTAGATTTCCTGAAAAAGGGTCACACCTTCTAAATCCAGAAGAAGATTTCAAGGTATATAACTCTAAATTCATTTTCCACAGTCACAGACACATTTATATGTCATATGAATTATGACCCTGATTTATTATTTTCAGATTCAAAGTAGCTCATACAAAAAAGCAGCTCGTAGAATAGAGGCTCTAGAGAGCCTTTTTGACAAGCATGAAGTTGCTAAATCTCCCCTTATTGAGCAAAAGCTCAAAGCTTTTCACATGAAGCAAGAATTGACAGCCAAGATCAAGTTGCTTAAGAAGACAGTACGATCTTCCACTACATTGGCTTTTAAAGATGAATTCAAGGCAAGAAAAAGGGTTCTTCGGAGGCTAGGGTAATGGAGCTCTTCTTTATTACTTGACTTTACTTCTTGCTTCCACACCATTTATCCCAATTTGTTAGCTGCTTGATTTATAAACTATATGACGTGACATCAGTTCTGGTACCAGGAGTTCCCCCCTAAACCATTTTTTCTCAGACATTCTGGTATTATGTTCTTTAGTTTGGTAATTTTTTTTTTTTGGAACCATAAAGAGGCGATAATCTTTGGGTTGGGCGGTCGGAAAGGTTTCATCATCATCCCTGAGGGTCGTGGAGGGTGGGGGTGGCAGAAATTCTCCGGCGAGTTGAGTAAGGTTGTTGACTTCCTCTCCGCTACGGTGGGTAGCGGGCTAGGTTCCTCGTCTTCATCGACCAAGAAGGATGCGAAGGTTTTAAGGCCGAGCTTGGGTTTGGCTTCAAAGTGGACGGGACCGTCCTTTGCGGAGGTGTTGTGCTTGGTTCCAACCATTGTTGTGTAAAAGTTGCCCTTCATGGGGGGTCTTCGTTCCGGGTTGAGGGCTTCGTCGGAGGAGCCGGGTGCTCTTGTTCCCCTCCCGGCGTCGACTCATGATGAGCAAGTCCTAAGCTTGGCGGTGGGTTGCATCGATTTGGAGTCTCGTCCACCTGATCCATTCGTTAAAGACCGGTCTCTTGATTCGCTGGGCAAGAAGCCTCCCCCATGTTCAAATTCGAAATTTGAGCGTTCAATGATGCGCACGTGGAGCAAGCTGGTCAACGGTTTGAAAATGGTCTTCGGTCGGGCTTTTAGGAAATTTTTGGGCCGGCTTGTCAGGTTTGGCCTAGGTCGAAAACGTTCTGGTTTTCACTTGGCCCGACTCCTGCCAAAACCTAAAGCATGTCCGTTGACCAAACCAGGGGCGTCTCCTTCTCCGGCGCCGTCTCGGCCGGAGCCCTCGTCGTCGGCAGTTCCAGGGGCACTTCTGGTTGCATCGTCTTCTTTTGGGTTCTCTCTGGTTCGTCCTCCTCCAAGGGTTTTGGAGGCTCTTTCGTCGGGGGAGGGTCTAGCAGCTCCAGGGGCGTCTCTTGCCCTTGCGGCGCCGTCTTTTCGGCCAGAGCCCTTGTCACGGGCAATTCCAGGGGCTTTTCCGGTCTGGTCTTCCTCTTTAGGGGGAGGGACTAGCAGCTTGGAGGTGGATCCTAGCCGGGTTATTGCCTCTAAGCCTTTCGTTGCTTTTCTGGTAGTCTCTCAACTCACGGCCTCTCCTTCCTCTGGAGCGACTGAGTTGGGGGAGAAGCTGTGCTCTTCTGTCCCCGTGGTCTCGAAGCCTTTTCAGAGTTATATCAAGAAGGCGGGGGTTCTCAGGGAAGGGGTTTCGTTTAAGTGGAACGATGTGCTACTTTCAGATTCCCTAAAAGCCTTGAAAATGGTTGCTGACTTAGCTGTTAATAAGGTTTTGGTTGCAGAGCCTCCAGCGAAAAAGGTTGTTGAGCCTCCAGTGAAGAAGGGCATTCTCAGAAAGGGGTTTTTCAACCCTCGCCCAGATATTCCAGCCACTCCCACTTCGCCTCAGAAGGTCTTCGATGGAGGGATAGTCGGGCCTTCCTCCCCTCCTAGAGGTTGCTCCATTTCTTCACCCGTTGAGGGTAATGGATTCTCCCAATCTTGGAATTGGCCGATCGGTTTTGACCATAACGGAGAGATTGTGGTTTGGGAGGAGGACGTTGATCTTTGGGATGTTTTGCCTTTGGATTGGGCGTCAAAGGGTGCTTTTGGGGAGGAGGTGTTGGCAATTCGGGATGCCATGAAAGAAGAATTTCAGCGTGACAAGATATCGCGCCAAAAGTCCAAAGGCAAGAGGGAGCTTCTGAATCTGCATAGCTCTATCAACTATGGCGACGCTAAACCTTCCACTAGGTGTAGGACAGGAAAGGACCTTATGTTGTAGAGTTGTATGCTTTGGTTGGTTTGTGGGCCATTCCTCGGGCTTTTGGTTTTTGCTTGGGATCTCTTGAGGGTTGTTGTTCGTGGGTTTTTCCCTCTGTTTTTTGGGTTTGCTTGTATTTCGGGTTTAAGGTTTGGGGGGTTTTTTCATGTTTTTTGGGTGGGGGCTTCTTCTGTAGTTTGGGTTTTATGGGGGTTTCGTCTGGATGTTGGGTTTTATGGGGGCTTTGGGTGTTGAGTGCGTAAGTCCTTGTGGGTTTTCTTTCTGTGGGCTAGCTAGGTTGTTCCCGTGTATACTTCCTGTGTACTTAGGGGCGCTTTTCGTTTTTTTAATAAAGTTTTTCTTTCTTATCAAAAAAAAAAAAAAAACAATATAGAAGAACAACATCTTCCTGGAAATATATTTATTAGTGTCTCTTTCGTTTCCTTTAGATTGTGCAATAGCCCATTCATGATGTTCCCTATCAAGGCCACGATTTTCCTGCCCAATTTTAGTTATTGTGTTTAGACATGTATTTTTGGTTGTTTTTATATTTTTAATCTTTTCTTGTGAGCCTGAGGTGGATTTATTAATAAGATTTTGACGGAACATCATTCTTTTACTAAGTTTACAGTATCATATTTTATTTATTTATTTTATATTTTGTATACTGCTTCCTTAGAACTTTGCACTAGTTAGGCTCTCAGCTTTCTTGAGGCTTGCCTCATGGTGAGGCAGGTAATAAAATCTTTTGAGGTTGTTTTTTGTGTACTTGGGACAAAATATTGCCTGCTGGAACACTACTAGGATTTAATTTTCCAATTACAATCTGATCCACCAAGTTCACCATTAAATCACGTTCACTTCTCATATGTGTCATGCATACCAAGCTTTTGATTGTTAGGGTTAGTATATATGATCAAGTAAACTCAAGTTACGTTTACTTTAAAAAACTAGGGAAAAAAGAACACTTCACTTCCTAGGTTCAGGAAGGGTTTGCCCATAAAGATGGAGCCACCCCATCATTTTGGAAGTAGGCATAAACTTACTTGTGCTTTTAACTGAAGGGGTTTTGTTACTTACCAAACCAATTTAGCAGCAAGAAGTTGCATATTCACTGGTAGGCATCCAAAGGCCAATTTGTGATGGTAAAATTACATTTGGCCATTCTTAATCCTTCAAATTTAACACTTCATACCTATATGTTCTACAGAGACGGGTTGAGCTGGCATGTCTCCATCTTCCTGTTTCATAATTAGTTTCCTTTTGGTATGCGGTTTATTTTGAATTTGAAGTTCGGATTGGCATTTTGGAATGTGTAATTGGTATTTAGAAAATGAGGATTTATGACTTGGAGCTTGAGGGAAGAACCCAGTACCTGATCTACGGTACATTTTTTTCCTTCTGCAAGAGTCAGCCACCAACTCAGTGCAGGTCAAATGATCTACAGAAGGTGAAGGTGCAGAATGTGCTTCCCATTATAATGGCTTCTGACTTAGGTCAGCATTGCAGTGATTGTGGTCGAGTGTGATTGTCCCCAAAGGGCAAGATATAATGGGCGGGTCTGATGATGGTAGAGTGAGCAGCTGTGGGTTTGACAAAAAATTGATTAATTATGGGCAGTAAGGTTGGCTATTTGGGCTGATGGTGCTGTCTACATGGCAGTGACAGCAATGAAATGGTGGGGAACGGCTCTGAATTGGATTGTTTTCGTTTGTGGGATTGTGGTGGGTTGAATTGATTTATAGAAGATGGGTTTGAAGGAGATGGTAGTTGTGGCAGCACCTACTGTGTGGATATAGTGGCACAGGCTTTGGGTTGAAGACTTGGAGGTGATGTTGTGGGTGTGAACGCAGTTGAGTTCAGTGTGAAATGTTTGCTAGTTATAAGTTTAATTGGTCACCATTAAGTAGGGATGTCCATGGGCCAGGTGACTTGATGGCCAGCCTAGCCTGAAAATATTAGGGCCTAGGCTAGGGTAAGAGGCTAGGAGCCTGAGGATGTGTGAAAGCAATTAGAAAAGAGGCAGCTATGTTGCGGGGTTGAAGGTTAAGGGGTTTGTGACAGCAGCAGGTGAAGGAGGAAAATACATTGCTGGATACCGGGCCAGGGCAGTGAGACATGCTAGCAATGCTAGGGAGGTTGGTGACGCAAATCCCATCAGTTTCAGTGGGACTAGGTGACAAGAAACATCAATGTTGGGGACGTGGAGGGTAACTTCTCTAGCATCTCTTTTAGTTTCTTATTTGGCTATGCAAAAGGCTAATATGCATGCATTCCAGATGATATCATAGCACACCACTGTACCATTCCATTTGACTTTCCTTGGTTTTTCTTTGTGTGTTGCCTATTTTTCTTCGAAGAACGTGCTGTGTATGGGATGGGCCCCCTCTTGTGTTCCTCCGTAGTGCTGGGCCTGCTGATAGATTTCAGTGGGCTTGGGCCAACTCACAACTCTAGTGCTGGCTTGGTCTGAACCTTGCCTGGCATGGCCCATGAACCCCCTACTTCTGAGGCAGGTGTGGCAATCAAATGGGTATTGGAGTGTTTGGCACCTATGATGGAGGTTGAGGCTTGTTGATGGATTTGTAGATGAACTCTGTGATAGCCTCATAGTATATCAGCCTTTTCTACTCTTTTAAAATAGTAATAGTTGATGTAAAAGACAGTGAAGACTTATAGATCATGTGCCACATGATTGATCAATAAATCATCAACTGTCTTGTGTTGCACTTTTGTCAACTCTGAAGCCATTTCAATCTTTTTTTTGATAGATAAGCAAGCGCATTTTCAATCTTGACCACGAAGATCATGAAACTGTCTTATGAAGCAAACAATCTGTGTTAAAATCATTTTTGCCTAATGGCTTTAAAACTTAAACTTTGAGTGTTATATATGTATGACATTTTTTGATCTTCAATCAACTTAAATTTTGCAATCATGATGAGCATGGAGGAACCAAAATTCAAAATCAAGGCTGAAAAGTGATCCCTATCAAGGGTGGTAATAATAGCTAGTTTTATATTTCATTAACACGCATAATTCTCTCTCGTTCTACTGCTTATTTGACTTTGTTTCATACTTCCCTTCCTATTTGATTGTTACTAATTTAAATTTTATGTTTTGTTGCTATGTTATGTTATATTACTATTTATGTATTAACTGTGGTCTTTTTATCTAATTAAGTCAAGCCTAATTAAATGTCTTTGTACGACTCCCATATTCTAATCAATGATTTTGGTTAGTTATATGCTATCATTGTTTATATATGCCCATTTTTTTATTTTTCTGTTGTGGTGTAGTTCGTCCGTTGATTTCAGTTTTAAGTTTTAGACTTAAGTGGTAATTTAACATTGTATTAAAATAAGTAGTCTTAAGTGAGTTTGAATCTTGTTTTCACTTTATAACCTCCAACATTGCAAAAAGTGAGGGCAGTGTTGGACCGATTCAAGTTAAAAATTCCATATGTTTGGCCCATTCATTGGGGGGAAGGGGAGTATGGGCCCACAAATGAGGGAGTGTTAGAATAATCATTAAATAAATTCACCCTTTGTTATCAATTTAAGCATTCGGACCGAGTCATAAGGCTCTGAAAGGAGCCTTAGGCAGTGCTTTCTTGCTCTAACTATCTCACTCCTGAACAAGTAGTGCTACTCTTACTCTTCTTTATTGAAGTGATTATTTACATACCTTCTGTGAGCATTCATCTTCTTTCTCTTTCTACGGCTTAGCAGGGTATATTAGTGGTCCAACAATACTGTGTTAAGCATATAGTCTGTTGTTTTTTTTTGCCTGGTGCTGTTGTTGCCTTTGCGTTGGGCCACGCGATTGTGTACTGTTCTGGTGCTGCTCCCCACTGGTTTTCAGTTGTATGTCTCTCCCTCCCCCCCCATCCGGCAAAAAAAAAAAAAGCCCCCTTTCTTTCTTTCTTTTTTGGATTTTTTTGATATATTTTTAAGTGATATTGTTAGCACACCACTTTGAGCTGCTTGTTTTCCCTATCTTTTCTTTTGAAGTTCGATGTACTTATGTGACTTTTAGTTGCATTCTCCTACTATTTAGATTGATGATGAATGGAGCTCTCTCTCTCTCTCTCTCTCTCTCTCTCTCTTGAATCTTTTTCTCTTATCCCAACAAAATAATGATGTCCATGATACAAGGCTTTTGCCATTTCATCTTATGTTTCACCTGTGCTTTTGGCTAACCGTTGATATTAGTACGTCTAAAATAATGGTATGATATCTTAAGGAAATAATGTATCTCTCTCTTCTCGCTGTCTGTATGTTTATGTGTGCGTGGGTTGATATATTATATACACACACACACACATTAATGTATCAATGTTCTTTGTTATTTTCCTTCACTTTTTCTATTACCTTATAATTGTTTGTCAATAAGTTTAGTATTTATTGCTTTTTCTAATATTTAACACTTTTTTTGTACAAGATAATGATGGACGCTTTTTGAGATTTTCTAAGATATTCTTTTCCATATTCACGTCAGCCTTTTTGTTAACATGCTGTACTAAAATGATTAGAGTGGATTTAATTGCAGATATGTCACAAATGACGATGTTGTGGAGTTGAAGGGGAGAGTTGCTTGTGAAATCAGTAGTGCAGACGAGTTGACCCTGACAGAGCTAATGTTCAATGGGGTTTTAAAGGAGATAACGGTGGAAGAGATGGTGTCTCTACTTTCTTGTTTTGTCTGGCAGGAGAAACTTAAAAATGCTACAAAGCCTAGGGAACAACTTGACTTGCTCTTTGCACAGCTACAAGATACAGCTCGAAAGGTTGCCAAAGTTCAGCTAGAGTGCAAGGTAATAATGGAAGTTCTTGGTATTTTTAATTGTTCTCAAGTTTAAAATAAACTTTTAACAATATTTTCACATTTGAAGGAACTTGGAACTCAATCTCAATTTAGGCTTTTTTTTTTCTTTTTTCTTTTTTCCTTTTTTTTTAGAGGGGGGGGGGGGGGGGGGGTTGTGATTCGTTCCTGTTTAAAAGTTAAGCACATTCTCAGAATTGTTTAGAAAATGGAGTAACTAACTGAAATGAAGTTTTTCCAGCGATTGCTGAGCCGTATTTTTGAAGCTACAAAATACGATTAAAACCCACCAAGATAGGTTGATAAAGGATCTGATTTGTGTCATAATATATTGATGCCTATTTTAACCTCCTTTTGATATGACAAGTGTGAAAGCTTCTATACGCAACACTTAACCGTCATAGAATAAAAACACCTTGCCACAATTAACGACTGTGGAATCTACAGCCCAATGACATCTCGTCCCTTCATAAATAACCGGCGGAGAGTGAGTTCTCGGGTTCAGTCCCAATTAATACACCTTGAAAAATGATGGCGCAGGTCAATTGATCCCATTAGACAACCTTGTGACACTTTCTGAGTGTTTTCTTGATACGTGTCTGACGTACTTGTTATTGTTTTATAGATATATTTACTTTTCAGACATCTATTACTGAATGAAATTGTTTGTTTTTCAAATCCTTGTTTATCTTAGGTCCAAATTGATGTTGAGAACTTTGTGAATTCATTTCGGCCGGATATCATGGAAGCTGTGTATGCTTGGGCGAAAGGATCGAAATTCTATGAGATAATGGAAATCACAGAGGTTTTTGAGGGCAGCTTGATCAGGGCAATTCGTAGACTGGAGGAAGTTCTTCAGCAGCTCGTACTAGCAGCAAATTCCATTGGGGAAACTGAGCTTGAGTCAAAATTTGAAGAGGCTGTTTCCAAGATCAAGCGAGATATTGTGTTTGCAGCGTCTCTGTATTTGTAGTTTTACTTGGAGAAGAAAAATTTTGTTTCTTGTTTTTGTATTATTTTATGATGCTACCTGAGGATGTAGAAGTATAGGGAGATCTCCCTGTAGCGAGAGAGATGCAAAGGGGATTAGTGGAACTTCAGGGCTGCAGGGTCGGTGGCAATTTTTGATGAACTTTAATTTTTTTTTTTTTTTTTTTTTTTTTTTTTTTTTTTTTTTTTTGTTCTAGGAAATAGTTGGCAGCTCGAAAGGAAGATGTATTATATACAAAATGTAATTCATAAGAAAATGGTAGAGTGATTTTTAGATTTCTCTCTCTCTCTCTCTCTCTCTCTCTCTCTCTCTCTCTCTCTCTCTCTCTCTCTCTCTAATAATATATATATATATATATATATATATATATATATATATATATATATTATATATCTCATCACACTGAATCTCTCTAGGATGCATCAAACTAAAAACGTTACCTATAAACTGCTGAAAACTCAGGTAGTGTAGAAACAATACCAATAAATTGCAGAGTTTTCCTTTAAAGTGCAAACAATATCTATCTGTACACTTAAAAGATGTAGGATTTGTGTGTTTTTTGCACTGATATTTTCCGATGGCAATGTTGTTCTACCACGGCTATCAAATGACAATTGGAATGGAACTCCCCTTTGTGTTTGATCTGTTATCTCTTGCAAAATTGGGAAATTGTTAGAGGGTCCTCGGCTGAAGCCGAAGACTCTCAGACGCTTGAGTTAGCACTTTCGGGTGATTTTTCTAGTTATAGAAAATTGGGACTCTCTTTACCTTCTTTGTGTCTTTTCCTTTATGTAGTAGCTGAAAATATGAAGCAGAGATGGATCCCGCACCTCGCCATGATTGGATGCCACATGCCATCGAGGAGACGGTCTCCGTATTGTGCAAATAAAGCTTTGGACGGGCTCGAGGCCTAATGTCATGGATGCTTTCTCTTACGTTTTGTAGCTCGAGGGAAGGCGATTTAAATTCACAAGATCCACCTAATGGCATTTGATTATTAAGGTTGAACAATGTCGATCATGGTGGACAAAGTCAGGGTTGGCCCCCTTTATTGAGATGTAACTCGCAATCGTTAATAAGCATAAGAGGGGGTCTTGAGTCTCGAATGCCGAAAAAGCCTTTGGCAATGAGTTAGTCCGGAGTCTCTGTTTGTATAGTTTATTGTTCAGCTGACTTTTTATGTATAGTTAAATTCACATCACATCTTTTGTATGATTTGTAGTACACTATAAATTGGGTAAATGAATAACTAATTAAACGCACATTGCATAATTAGTAATTGACACATTCTGACATCTATCATTATTGAGGTTAGCGGGATAAAGAGGAAATTTGAAAGTTAGGAAAGCCATAATTAGTAAATCATCCATCAAATTTGTCTAACTTTAATCAAATATGAGTCTATAGTTTTGAGTTTCAGTTTTTAGGTCTGTCAAAAAATCACACATGAAAAAAGAAGAAGAAGAACAAGAAGAAGAAACAATTATTAAGAATGCCAGGTTTCATTTTGATAGGTAATTGAGTTGAAAATTGTAATATATTAAGAAACAATTATTTTGTATCTTTTCTTTTATTTAAATTTTGTCAAAAGCGGATACTAATTTTATATTTTATTTCTTAATTTAATCTTCAATCTTAATAAAATTTCTCATTCATGCTTTAGCCAACTATTTTAATTTATTTTTCCTTGTTGATATAGTTTTCGGTAGGTGGCGTGTCAACCTGTGATTTGTCTAGGTTATTCTCCTTTGATCTACAAAATAAGAGCTGTGTCGGGAGATACCGACAATCCCACTCTGATGCTTAAGTCAGTAGATAATTTGAGAGATGTAATGCAAAGTAATTATCAGGAGACCAAAAAAGTGTCTTTAATACTTGGGATTCTTCTGTATTTATAGAGGTTTTGGTGCAACTGAATAGCTCTGCAAATCCCAGATTCCCGAGGATCTACAGTTAATGGCGATGTGGGTTCGAATATGCGGATCTTTTCGGGATTCGTGGTGTAGTTTTGGTTGTACATATGGGAGCGAAATATCCGGGATCTTAATTCCTTGAACCTTGGGTGGTTTCGAAATATCCGGGATTTTGGGTCATCTTGAAATACTTGAAATGGACCTACCCCGAGATCTGGGATATCGGGATGTTGGAGTCCTGTGGAGTTTCAAATCCAAGGTGCTCCAATCCCGAGACGAGCTTTTCCTCGAGGTTTTGTAGTCCGAGATGGTTTTACCATATATGGTCTTGATGACCTCCGAGGTCGTTATGACCGAGATGATCTGGTCGGGTTAGCCCGTTAACCTGGGCACCCGATTCGACTTTAAGCTCAGGTATCTTTGGAGCTGATTATTTCCCCAACAGTTACCCCCCCCCCCCCCCCCCCCCTTAATTCACTTATTTGAATTTAGAAGGTAAGGGAATAAATTGTCTATTTTGAATATTTGAAAATCCCCTTGGTGCCTGCGCCTGACAACCATCGAATTTTCAAGCCATAATGACGTATCATCGAATCTTCCAGCTAATGATTGCCCTGTATCCCGAATTTCGAGCTTTGAGTATCTAGGCGTCGCATTGATGGCGGATGTGGACTATTTTGGGACATTGATTTGACAGACGGTTTGGTTTTCGGGAATTTACTGATAGGCGCTTCGATTCTTGAGGAAGTGAAATAATGGCGCCCCTTTGATTCTCGGATACACGTGGGGCCATCAAAATTTACCCCCTATAAACACTTGCATTTCTCGTAATTCATTTTCACTTTCACTCGAGCTCTCCTCTCTCCCTTCTTCGAACTTCTAGCGAACCCGAAACTTCCTTCTCCAATTCTTCTTTCTCTGGAAATGGCAAACACTTCGAATCCCACCGAACCTTCATCAGCGTCGAGGCCTCAACAAGCACCTAACCGGGCCGGGGCTGAACCGGCCTTGAGGCTCTTGGAGAATCATTAAGAGGCGGTCGTTTTTGAGAAACACGAGAGTGTACTCTAGCAAAATTTTGACATTTCGCTGTCCGTCCGATTATTCTTCCAAGATCCGACCACCAAGTCGATAAATGGCGGTAACATAACTCTATTCCAGAGGATGTTCATGGCCGGTCTGCGCCTTCCTTTCCTGGAGATTGCTCAGGACTTTGTTCTTTTCTTCATGGTGGCTCAGAGCTAAATAATGCCCAATGCATGGAGGTACCTCTTCACCTCCTATATCCTCTGAAAGACGATGCTCGGGAAGGAGATGAGCATCAACAAATTCTTGAACATCTATCGTCCGAGATAGAAGCCGGATGGTACAGTTGAGCAAGTGGTTTGACACCCTCCTATCTTCATATGGTTTAAGAGTGGGTATTCAAACAAGTTCTGGGAGCAGCAGATGTTCCGAATCTTTGGAGAGTGGGAATGCTCCGATTGGATGCCATGATTGAATGCTCAAAAGGAAGATGTATTATATACATCTTTTTTTTTTCCCCCTAGGAAATAGTTGGCAGCTCGAAAGGAAGATGTATTATATACAAAATGTAATTCATAAGAAAATGGTAGAGTGAGTATTAGATTTCAAAGATCTAGGGTTTGTGTGTTTTTTGCACTGATATTTTCCGGTGTCAATGTTGTTCTACCACGGCTATCAAATGACAATTGGAATAGAACTCCCCTTTGTGTTTGATCTGTTATCTATTGCAAAATAGGGAAATTGTTAGAGGGTCCTCGGTCGAAGCCGAAGACTCTGAGACGCTTAAGTTAGCACTTTCGGGTGATTTTTCTAATTATAGAAAATTAGGACTCTCTTTACCTTCGTGTGTCTTTTCCATTATGTGGTAGCTGAAAATATGAAACGGAGATGGATCCCGCATCTCGCCATGATTGGATGCCACATGCCATCGAGGAGATGGTCTCTATATCGTGCAAATAAAGCTTTGGACGGGCTTGAGGCATAATGTCATGGATGCTTTCTTTTACGTTTTGTAGCTCGAGGGAAGGCGATTTAAATTCACAAGATCCACCTAATGGCATTTGATTATTAAGGTTGAACGATGTCAATTGCAATTGTCGATCAAGGTGGACAAAGTCGGGGTTGGCCCCCTTTATTGAGATATAACTCACAATCGTGAATAAGCATAAGAGGGGGGACCGTTGATTGTGCTCCCTAATTATGCAATGAGTTAGTCTTCAGTCTCGAATGCCGAAAAAGCCTTAGGCAATGAGTTAGTCCGGAGTCTCTGTTTGTATAGTTTATTGTTCAGCTGACTTTTTATGTATAGTTAAATTTACATCACATCTTCTGTATAATTTGTAGTACACTATAAATTGGGTTAATGAATAACTAATTAAACGCACATTGCATAATTAGTGAATTGACACATCCTGACATCTACAATGTTATCATTATTGAGGTTAGCGGGATATAAAAAGGAAATTTGAAAGTTAGGAAAGCCATAATTAGTAAATCATCCATCAAATTTGTCTAACTTTAATCAAATATGAGTCTATAGTTTTGGGTTTCAGTTTTTAGGTCTGTCAAAAAATCACACATGAAAAAAAGAAAAGAAAAAAGAAACAATTATTAGGAATGTCTGGTTTCATTTTGATAGGTGATTGAGTTGAAAATTGTAATATATTAAGAAACAATTATTTTGTATCTTTTCTTTCATTTAAATTTTGTCAAAAAGGGATACTAATTTTATATTTTATATTTTAATTTAATCTTCAATCTTAATAAAATTTCTCATTCATGCTTTAACCAACTATTTTAATTTATTTTGTATCTTTTCGGTAGGTGACATGTCAACCTGTGATTCGTCTGGGTTATGCTCCTTTGATCTACAAAATAAGAGTTGTGTCGGGGGATGTCGACAATCCTGCTCCGATGCTTAAGTCAGTAGATAATTTGAGAGATGTAATGCAAAGTAATTATCAGGAGACCAAAAAAGTGTGTCTTTAATACTTGGGATTCTTCTGTATTTATAAAGGTTTTGGTGCAACTGAATAGCTCTGCAAATCCCAGATTCCCAGGGATCTACAATTAATGGCGATGTGGGTTCGAATATGCAGATCTTTTCGGGATTCGTGGTGCAGTTTTGGTTGTACGTCTGGGAGCGAAATATCCGAGATCTTTATTCCTTGAACCTTGGGTGGTTTCGAAATATCCGAGATTTCGGGTCATCCTAAAATACCCGAAATGGACCAACCCCGAGATCTGGGATACCAGGACATTGGAGTCTTGTGGAGTTTCAGATCCGAGGTGCTCCAATCCCGAGACGAGCTTTTCGTCGAGGTTTTGTAGTCTGAAATGGTTTGGTCGGGTTAGCCTGTTAGCCTGGGCACCGATTTGACTTTAAGCTCAGGTATCTTCAGAGCTGATTATTTCCCCAACAGTTACCCCCCCCCCCCCCTCTAATTCACTTATTTGAATTTAGAAGGTAAGAGAATTAATTGTCTATTTTGAATATTTAAAAATCCCTTCAGTGCTCACGCCTGACAGCCGTCGAATTTTCAAGCTATAATGACGTATCACTGAATCTTCCAGCTAATGATTGCACCGTATCCCGAATTTCAAGCTTTGAGTATCTAGGCGTCGCATTGATGGCGGATGTGGACTATTTGGGACATTGATTTGACAGACGGTTCGGTTTTTGGGGAATTTACTGACAGGCACTTCGATTCTCAGGGAAGTGAAATAATGGCGCCCCTTCGATTCTTGGATACATGTGGGGCCATTAAAATTTACCCCTCTATAAACACTTGCACTTCTCATAATTCATTTTCACTTTCACTCGAGCTCTCTGTTAGCCCTATGGCGTCAATCCAATTTTATTGCAAATATTTTGATGATAACAAATTATATCTTGTTGCTCTAATGTATTTACTTCAAGTATGATAGTTGCAAGAAACATTCGAGCACACATTCTCAAAGGACCAAAAAGAATCAAAGGCATTTGGAATTCAAAGCAAGAAGCCCTTAAGCACTGAAGAACTCAAGATTGAAGAATCCGTATTTTATTAGGGTATTCTTGTAAAGCTCCTATATGATTGAACTTCTAAGGCTCCTTACTCTAGAACGACCTTAGGACCCTTCATACATTGCATACATGAGTTTTTGAAAATCTGATTTCATTTTTGAAAAATTAGCTAATAATAATCCTTGTCTTTGAAAATCAGATTTCATCTTTGGAAAATTAGCTAACAACAATTCTTGTCTTTGAAAATCAGATTTCATCTTTGGAAAATTAGCTAACAATTTCTGACTTTGAAAATCTGGTTGCAAATTTGAAAAGTTAGCTAGCAACAATTTCTGACTTTGAAAATCTGGTTGCAAATTTGAAAAGTTAGCTAGCAACAATTTCTGACTTTGAAAATCTGATTGCAATTTGAAAAGTTAGCTAGCAACAATTTCTGACTTTGAAAATGTGATTGCAACTTGAAAAATTAGCTAGCAAAATTCAAATTCTCTCCAACGGTCATATTCTTGCTAGACCTATAAATACATGACCTTGGTTCTCATTTTCATATCATTCAATCAAGTGAGAAACAAACAAGCTTAGAGCTCAAAGCATTCTTTCATTTCATATATTCAAGTTCATTTGAGCCATTCAAGTTCAATTCATACAAGAGTTCTAGTGAGAGAGATATTGTTGTAAAAGCTTTATTTGAATATCCTTCTCAAAAAGGAGAATTGTCATTGTGAGAGAAATCTCAAATCCGATCCACAATCTATTGTATCAAGAGGGTTGGTGTGACCCTTGTGAGGTGTGAAGGAGATTTTCCACCTTGTGAAGAAGAGTAGTGTACTCTTGAAGTGTAAAGGTTTTAACTCCACCTGCAAGGAGTTTGGTTTAGTGGATTGAAATCTCAAGTGGTGTGCTTGGGGAGTGGACGTAGGTCAGGTGGACCGAACCACGATAAATCGCTGAGTTTGAATCTCTCTCTATCTCTTTATTATTGTTCCAATATTTATATTGTTTGCATTATACTGCATTTTATATTATTCTAAATTCTTAATTCAGTATAATTTTTATTAAAAGAAAAGTTTGCCATCAACCCTATTCACCCCCCCTCTAGGGTTGATTATCTGGGCAACACTCTCCTCTCTCTCTTCTTCAAACTTCTGGCGAACCCGAAACTTCCTTCTCCAATTCTTCTTTCTCTGGAAATGGCAAACACTTCGAATCCCACTGAGCCTTCATCAGCGTCGAGGCCTCAACAAGCACCTAATCGGGTTGGGGCTAAACTGGCGTTGAGGCCCTTGGAGAATCTTCAAGAGGCGGTCGTTTCTGAGAAACACAAGAATGTACTTCGGCAGAATTTGACATTTCGCCGTCCGTCCGATTATTCTTCCAAGATCCGACCACCAAGTCGATAAATGGTGGTAACATAACTCTATTCCAGAGGATGTTCATGGCCAATCTGCGCCTTCCCTTATTGGAGATTGCTCAGGACTTTGTTCTTTTCTTGATGTTGGCTCCAAGCCAAATAATGCCCAATGCATGGAGGTACCTCTTCGCCTCCTATATCATCTGAAAGACGGTGCTCGGGAAGGAGATGAGCATCAACAAATTCTTGA
The DNA here is from genome assembly GCF_958979055.1 of Alnus glutinosa. Taxonomy (NCBI): domain Eukaryota; kingdom Viridiplantae; phylum Streptophyta; class Magnoliopsida; order Fagales; family Betulaceae; genus Alnus; species Alnus glutinosa. Next base: position 10,551,515 of record NC_084896.1, on the reverse strand, counting down.
ACATCTATCGTCCGAGATAGAAGCCGGATGGTACAACTGAGCAGGTGGTTCGACACCCTCCTATCTTCATATGGTTTAAGAGTGGGTATTCAAACAAGTTATGGGAGCAGCAGGTGTTCCGAGTCTCTGGAGAATGGGAATGCTCCGACTCTACAGTGCTTGCCGAGGACCAAAGGATGCCTTGGGATTGGAGAATTCTGGACAACGAAATGCGAGAGATTCCCTTCATGAGCATTACTGACCGGGCAGAGGTTAGTAAGCTGACTGGATGGTCTTCAGAAAGATCAAAGGCCAAAGTGTTTGATGAGATCAACTTTGACCAAATCGTCACAAATGCGGCTATAAGGGATCACCTCGAATACATCATCCCCGATCACCTCGGATACATCATCCCTGAGAACAAAACTTTGCTCAACATGAAGGGCAAAGCTAAAAAGACGAAGGGTGCTATACCTGGGGCTTCCAAAAGGCCTGCCAAGAAGAGGACAGCGGATCCCAAGGCTCTTGTCTCCGAAAAGGTGGCGAAAAAGAAAAAGATTCTGACTCCTTCGCAGCTTCTCTTCTGAGATGTGCTCCCCCAATGAGAGCGGCCAAGCAACCGATTAAGTAAATCTCGCGAGAGGAAGTATCTGACGCTAAGGCCGAAGATGTTTTTGAAGACAGGGCTACATTCCGGAGTGTTCACTGACACGTGACATTGTAATTTTGCTGACATTTCGGTTGGTTGACGAACCGAGCCCGGCTCAAAGTTTGAGCTCTTCGGGGCGAGACGGAGAAGTTGCTGATGCTCCCGAGGTGACAAAGTTGGCACCCAAGGCTACCCCGAAGGTGGTTGCTCATAGAGTAAAGCACAAGGCGAACGAGAAAAAGTCCATGAGCTGATGGGTTGGAGTAATTGCCGAGGCTGAATTGGTCATGGGTTGGCCGATTTTCATTCCCGACACAAAGCCTCGGCTTCAAGTTGGTCTTTCTTCAAATGATTCTAAGTAGATGGACAAAGAAATAAATGTTCATTCCTCGAAGGGGTTTGATCCTAGTACTTCTTCAATGGAACGTCAAGCCACTCCTCCACCCCCTGAGTCTGAGACAAATTTTGGGCATCTTGAATGTGGGATCAGTGCCAAGGGTATAACTCCGAGGCCGGGTGAGTGTCTCTCTTAGAATGAAGAGGAACATGACGAAGAGAGGCAGCCTCCTTCTCGGAGCAACAAGGGTCAAACCAGGGATGGGAGATCGAAAGGAGCAGAAGTTCTGGAGGGGTCCCAACCCAAGGACAATCATAGGGGAAATGCCTGGAATCAGGAGTCCATTCATCCCGAGGGGAGTCAAAGTCATTCTGCTTTGAGTGCTGCGTCTCGGGCAAGACCTCCTTTTGAGAATTTGGATGAGGGCTTACTTGGTGATCCTTTAGCTGCAATAACCGCTCTGATTCCCGAGGGCTTCATGGATGAAGTAGGAGTGACTTCGCCCAATAGATTTGCTGGAGGGTTGATGCATGCTCATTACCAGGTGAGCTTTTACTTGCGACATTTTTTTTGGTAAGAAAAACTTTTATACTAACTTGTATTTTCTGTTTGCTTGAGTCTGCAGTTTTTGGTGAAGTTGACGGCACTGTGACGCAATTTTCAAAGGTTCTCTGCAGCCAATCCTCGTTCTTTCATTCCCGAGACGCAGGCTCGGATAGAGAGCCTCGGGGTGAGGTTGCTCAATTGAACGAACAACTGAAATCTCAGAACGAAGAGATTTGTGCTTAGGATCAGCATCTCGCCGAGGAGAAAAGGTTGAAGGAGAAGTACAAGGAGGAGGCCCGAGAAGCCAATGCTCACTACATCCAAGCTGTCGGCTTTCTAACTGAGGAGCAAGATCTTCGAGACAACTTGGAGGCAGAACTTGGTGCCTCTCGGGCTTACGCTTCTACTTTGTCAATGAAACTATCGGCTTCCGAGGTTGTAAAAGATAAGGCCGAGTCTGAGAAGGAAGCAGCAGTGGCTGAGAAGCTGAAATCGAAGGAACACTCCAAGAGTCGGTACTAAAGGCTTCGTCGGAAATACAACCATTATAAAAATTAGTTGAAGCGTCTTTTAGGGCAGCTTGCATTGGTTTCGAAGCTTTAGGATTTCAGCTGGGGTCGGGGCTACAACTGGGGATTTGAAAACAATCGAACCTTAGAGTTGAGTCCCGAGATTTACACTTACGACAAGGCCACTGTTAGCCCATTTTTGGTCAGGATACCAGAAGAGGTGATAAAGAAGGTCGAGGAATTAGGCAAGAGTTTTCTTCCTAACGTTCCCGACTGGAGTGATAATGCTCCTAATCTGTGGAGAAGTCTGGTGATCCCCGAGCCTTCGGCTTCCGAGCTTGCTGCTAAAGAAGACCGAAAGACGGCCTCAAAAGACTTATCTTTCAACATGTAATTGTATTTTCTTTTGAGTTTGTAAAAATATTTTTGTACTTAATGAAATTTTAAATGAAATTTGATTTTGAAATTTGAATTTAATCAGTTATGATGAGTTTGAATTTGTATTCGGTTAAAGTTAACCGAGTTACCCTCCAATAACTTGGACAAATTTTTGATTTGTCTGAGTTATTTTCGAATGAGTCTTTTTTTGAATTTTGACCGAATCAGTTATCTTCCCGAACCGGTTGTCTTTCAAACCGGGGAAGATAACATTGTTTGATTTGATCTGGATTTAGTTGGACCGAGTTACCCCCCAATGACTTGGACAAATTTTTTATTTGTGTGAGTCATTGTCAAGGGAATAATCGTAGTGAGCTAGTTGCCTTCCTGAACTGGTTGTCTTTCAAACTGGGGAAGACAATATTTGTTGATTTGATCTGGTTTGAGTTGGAACGAGTTACCCCCAATGACTTAGACAAATTTTTTATTTGCATGAGTCATTGCCGAGGGGATAATTAGAGTGACTTAGTTGTCTTCCCGAACCGGTTGTATTTCGAATCGGGGAGGACAACATTCTTTGATTTGATCTGGTTTGAGTTAGCTTGCAATGATCGAATGATGACTTGAAATTAGTATGTGTGCCCAAATGATTTACTTTATTGAGATAGTATCCGGTTACATATGTCTCACATAAAATACTTTTTTAGATGCTCGCATTTCAAGCTCTCGGTAATGTTTTGCCTTCTGTATCGATTAGATGTGTTAGTTTGTAATTGGCCTCATTTTGTTGGACAAAATCAATTCTATGTAATGATGCTTTTAAACAGGGATTTTGCTATTCAGAGGTCTTCTAGAAGATTCTGCACAGTCTACAAGTCAGAAAAATCGGATCCCTTGCAGCCGTCCGGATGACGTGATATACCGTCCGAACGCCCAACTGTCCAAAGCATCATCCGTCTAGACGACGAGAACTTTCCGTCCAGACCTTCCTCTGTGTCGAGAAGCTTCGAACTGTTCCAACTTGCATCCGTCCGGATGTTTCAGCAGCACGTCCAGACGACACTCAGTTTCCGACCAGCTACAGGATTTCTTTTCAAAACACAGATATGGGAAGATCGCTGCAATCGTCTGGACGATGTGGATTCCCGTCCGGACGCGCTCATCCATAAGGCAAGTCGTGCATTCAAAATTCAGACATCCAGACATCAGCCTTCATGGTCCGGACGCGTGAGCTACTTATATGGAAATTGCGTGCATCAGATCAACCGTCTGGACGACCATTCCCTTGGTCCGGACGCGTGAAGCCTTAATATGGAAATTGCGTGCAGCTGAAGTGCGACCGTCCAGACGCGGCTCAAATCAGGAAAGAATTTCTGCGAATTTTGGAAAGCCGATCACACAGTTGTCCGTCCGGATGCCTTATGTCTACCATCAGGACAACGCCTAGGTTTATCAAGCCAGACGCTCATTTGAACCTGCAGCCTATAAATAGAGGTCCCTAGGCTTGAGAACTGCAAGAATTCGGTATTGAATTCCTTAGTGCTTAGAGAGTTATATTATATAGTTATTGTGCTGAGTTAGTCTTTCTTAAGCCGGTGCTGTGTGTGCTGTTGTTGCGCTGATCTTAAGTCTATCTTAGGGGTTGGCTTTAAGGTAAAGGATTCCATTGAAGACCCCTTCAGGTAGGAGACCTGATTGGGAGGCGTTCGTGTTGGGTTACACGTTAGAGTGCAAGGTACGACCACTGCATCAAGGGTATGTGAGTGCTACTACTTTGTAACTAGTCTTGTCTTCTGAATAGTGGATATCTAGGGTTTGGCTGCCCCTGGTTTTTCTCTTATTAAGTTTCCACTTTGTTAACAAAATTCTTGTGTCTTTTATATTTGGCATTGATCTTATTTTGTTAACACCTTGTGCACACACACACACTTGTTTTATATTAGAAGTCAATTTATTTTTTTTCAAGATGGTATGCTCCTTTGTTGTGACACTCGATTATTTTGTAGGGTCCTTCCCACTGAGGTCTGAGTTTCCCTTCATTCTGATCCCTAGTGATTGGACTGACTTTCCTTATGACCCAATCTCCGTGTTGAAACTTTCGAGGATTCACAGTTTTATTGAAGTAGGGGGCTGTTCGGTCTCGCTATACGGCCCATGTGACTTGTGCTTCATCTCTTCTTTCTTGTAGCAAGTCCAAATGGAATTTGATTCCTTCGTCGTTGAGTCTCGGATTGTAGTGTGACATACGAAATCTAGGGGATCCGACTTCTGCAGAGATAACTGCCTCGGTACCATATGATAGAGAGAATGGATTTTCTCCGGTTGGAGTCTGAGTTGTTGTTCGATAGGCCCACAGTACTTCAGGGACATAATTCACCCAAGCTCCCTTCTTCTTGTCAAGCTTCTTTTTTAGTGTCTTTAGCAAGGTCTTGTTTGTGGATTCAACCTGTCCGTTGGCCGGAGGGTGGATTGCAGTTGAATAATAGTTTCAGATGTGAAGCTCGGCACACCACTTGCGGAACGGTCCACAATCAAACTGTTTTCCATTGTCGATGACGAAGGCATGTGGTATACCGAATCAGCATATCACCGAGCTCCACAAGAATTTTCTTACCTTCTTGATAGTGATGATGGCTAGGGCTTTGGCTTCGGCCCATTTGGTGAAACAATCTATTGCGACAACAAGGAATTTCCAGTTCCCTTTACTTGAGGGCATTGGACCGACAATGTCAACTCCCCATTTTGCGAATGGTCATGGCGAAGTGACCGGGTTGAGCTTTTCGGGAGGATTTTTCATTATCTGAGCAAATCTCTGGCATTTGTCGCACTTTTGGACTAGCTTGATCGAGTCTTTACTCATTGTCGGCCAATAGCATCCAGCTTGTAGTGCCTTATGTGATAGCATCCGAGATCCTGAATGGTTTCAGCAAACCTCTTCGTGTATCTCTTTGAGTACGTACTTGACCTCAGAATTTGTGAGGCATTTTAGGAGAGGCTCAGTATGTCCTCTTCGATACAATATTCCTCCAATTAGCGTGTACCGAGCCGAATGTACTTTTACCTTTCGAGACAACATCTTGTCTTCGGGAAGTGATCTATTCCGGAGGTATTGGATGACTCCCGTTGCCCACTTAGGATCGGTTGATTGTTCTTCGATTTCCATCAGTTCTTGCTTTGGGATGATGGATGGCTCAGTCTGCACTATCACTTCATTGGCAAATGTTTTGATCTTGGGACCAGTTCTGGAACCCATTTTAGATAAAGCGTCCGCTTGGGCACTGTCTTCTCGAGGAATTTTTGTCAGTGCTACCCTGTCAAAGTTAGATTGATATTTGTGTACCTTGTCGAGGCATCGGATCATCTTTTCACCTTGAGCCTCGGATTGTCCCTGGATATGGCAAACCACTACTTGTGAATCGCTTCTGACTTCCAGGTTCCTGGTTCTCATTTCCTGAGCTATGGAGAGCCCAGCCAAAACGGCTTCGTATTCTGCTTCATTGTTTGTAGTGACGAAGTCTAGCTTGATTGCATACTGGGATTTTCTCCATCCTGTCTGGTAAGCATGACGCCGACCTCGCTTCTCCGATTAGCCAAGGATCTATCCACATAGGCTACCCATGTGTCTTCTTTGGGCAACTCTTCACTCTCGGGAGTATTACTGAGCTCCATGAGGAAGTCAGCTAAGGCCTGGCCTTTGATTGCAATCCAAGGATGGAACTCTGTCAAATTACCCTAGCTCGATTGCCCAATTCACTAACCTGATCGAGAGGTCTGGCTTCTGCAATACTTTCTTCATTGGACACTTGGTCAATACTCGTATTGCATGGGCTTGGAAGTAGGCCCTTAGCCTTCGCACCGAAACAACCAGGGTAAAAGGCCAATTTTTCGATCCTAGGATATCTCTCTTCGGCTCCGTGAAGCGCCTTGCTCATAAAATACACTAGTCTTTAGATTCCTGAGTCTTCTCTAACCAAGGCCGAACTGATAGCCGAGGGAGATACTGCCAAGTAGAGATAGATTATTTCTCCTTCGGCCAGACAGCTCAAGAGTGGCAGATTCATTAGATATTCTTTCAGTTTGCCAAAGGCTTCCTCGCATTCCTCGGTCCATATGAATGCTTTCCTCAAAATTTTGAAAAAAGGGAGGCATTTGTCAGTAGACCGGGAGATGAATCGGTTCAGGGCTGCTATTCTCTCGGTTAGTTGCTGCAATTGTTTAGTGGTTCGAGGCGGTTGCATTTCTAAAACAGCTTTCACCTTCTCGGGATTAGCCTCAATACCTCTCTATGAGACCATGAATCTTAAGAACTTCCCAAAAGAGACACCGAAGGCACACTTGTCCGAATTCAGCTTCATTTTGTGATCCCTCAGTGTTTTGAAGGTTTCCCTTAAATCTGCTATATGGCTAGTGGCTCGGGTGCTTTTTACAAGCATGTCGTCGACATAGACTTCTATGTTTCGGCCAATCTGGTCTCGGAACATTTTGTTGACTAGTCTCTGGTATGTGGCCCCAGTATTCTTGAGGCCGAACGACATCATCCTGTAACAGTATAAGCCTCGGTCGGTGATGAAGGATGTCTTCTCCTGGTCGGCCTCGTCCATGTGTATTTGATTGTATCCTAAGAAAGCATCCATAAAGCTAAAGAGTTCATGCCCGGATGTAGAGTCTACAAGTAGATCCATTCGGGACAATGGAAAACTGTCCTTGGACATGCTTTGTTGAGGTCGGTAAAGTCAACGCACATTCTCCATTTTTCGCTTGACTTTTTTACCAAAACGACATTGGCCAACCATTTCGGATAGTCTGCTTCCCTGATAAATCCGGCTTGTAGAAACTTCAGCACCTCCTCGGCTATGGCCTGTTTCGTTCTGGGGCAAAGCTCCGTCTTCGCTATTTGACTGGCCTATGACTCGGGTCGGCCATCAGTTTGTGAACTATTACCGAGGGAGGTATTCCTAGCATATCCTCGTGAATCCATGCAAACACGTCTTTGTTCCACTTTAGCAATGGCACTAGCATGTTCTTCATTTCGTGGGGAAGTTGCGAGCCTACTCGGACTTTCTTCTTTGGATCGCCGACCTCAAAATCCTCAAAATCTTCAACCGACTCCCCCAGCTGTGATTGTTACTTTCCATCCTCATTTATCTTCTCACCGAGGCTGACGGGTTCGGGGAACTTTTTCAAGCTCGTGTTGTAGCATCCCCGGGCCATCCTCTGATCGTCTTTTTCGACATCGACTCCTTCTTCAGTGGGGAATTTCATGCTCAGGTGGGGCGTCTTTGAGATTGTTCAGAGCAGTCCTCCCAAGGATGGCATTTTAAGCCGAGATTCAGTCTATTATCAGGAACTTTACCATAATAGTTCTCAGCCTCGAGATTCAGTCTATTATCAGGAACTTTACCATGACCTGTTCTCCCTAGAAACCAGCTAGGGAGTGTCTAGTTGGGATAACTTTACTCCGATCAATCTTCATAAGCTCGAAGGCTGACTTACAGAGGATATCAGCTAAGCTACCCGTGTTTATTAAGATTCGGTGTATCTTGTGGTTGGCGATAGCCAAGCTCAACAACAAAGCATCGGTATGCGGGAGAGACACTCCTGCATAGTCGTCATTCGAGAACCCGATGATCTGGGTCTCATATGTCCTCGACTTCGGAGGTTTTTGCACTGAGTACACCTCGAAATCCTTCATTTGCCTTGCATAGGCTTTCCGAACTGAGCTTGACTAGAGCCTCCTCCAAAACCCCCTGAGATTATGTGAATTTTCGGGAGGTTTTCCTATGGTTCCTGACGTGCTTGGTTCCTACTCCTTCCTCTCCTCTCCCAAACATCATCCCGATGATTTGGCTCCCTGGCTCTATCATGGCGCCTTTCCCAGTCATCCCGAGGATTACCTTGATTCTGGTTGGCTTGGTTGCGTTCTTCTAGGGGACGGTTATTGCACTCGAGATTCGTTGTATTCCTCTAATCTAAGAGGAACCAGACAAGCTTATCGTTCTCAATAAAGCGCTCGATTAAGATCCTCAGGGAAATGCAAGCCTCGGTCTGTGTCTGGTGGCATCATGGAATGCACAGTACTAGTCTATGAACTTTGAATTTGGTTGACTGAGTATCGGCCTGGGTCTTCGGTAAGCCAGGTCTCTCTTTATCTCCATGAGGACATCCATAATGGGGGCGTTGAGAGTGGTCCAGTTGTAGTCTTTGAGAGACTTTTTGTCTTGCTTGGATCTGGAACCCTCTGCCTCACGGTTGTCCTTGTGTTCCGCCTTCCGGGAGTCCCTCTTCTTCTTTCGAGGCTCAGACATTAAGGGGCGAACCTGCTCGGGTCCCAAGAGGGATCGGAGTGTCTCCTCTTGGTTTATGTATTTTTCTGCTTTGCTCATAAAGTCATTAAGATTTTGGGGCAGCTTTTGACCTAGGTTAGCCATGAGGGCCCCATCTTTCCCGATTCCTTGGAAGAGTGCACCGTAGATGAAATCATCAGTCAAACCCGAGTCTCTCCTGGTTCAACTGCATAAAGAAATCCTTAAAAGACTCCTCGGGACCTTGGTGCAATGACATCAAGGATCCAAAAGGTTTCCTCCTCACTTCACAGGCCATGAATTGCGTCAAGAACAGCTTTCCAAGTCCATCAAAATTGCTAATGGAGTTTGGTGGGAGTTTCCTAAACCAATCTAGGGCATTGCCCGAGAAGGTCAGGGGAAAAGCTCGGCAGGCCACCTTCTCTGGCGTTCAGTGGAAATCTATATGGGCCAGGAAGTTCTCAAAGTGTTCAAGAGGGTCTCCGAGCCCTGTGTAGAATGGAACATCCGGGACTTTGAACTTCTCGGGGATAAGAAAGTTGGCAACCTCTTCGGTAAATGGTGAGGCTGTCTTTTGCAGGAGATTCTCAACTAGGGAAGCTTTTCCTTTGTTGTTTCTGTGGATTGCCTCGGTTAGAACATTGCACCTCTGTTCTAGTCGGTTGATCATGCTGTACATCGCTCTCTCCACATCGGTTTGCGAAGGAGGAAGATCCATGAGAATGGGTTCTCGGCAAACTTGGCTCTCTTCCGTTTCTTTGACTCGACTACTTTTAGGCACTTCTTCTTCCTGTGGCTCGCCAGTATGAGTATTGCGTGCTTCTCAGTTTTCCATAGCTGCCCGAAAATGCTCCGGAATCCGAGCCTGAAGAATGACATTCATGTTTACCAAATCCTCAATACTCTTTGCCATCTGTTCCATTCTCTCATTCAAGAGAGTAAGTTGGGGATCATTCCAATGCCCTTTGTTTACTTCTGATCTTGTAGTCACCATATCGGATTTTGTTGATGGAAAAACGATATAAGGCGTTCCCACAGACGACACCAAACTGTTGATACAGTTTTTGGTAGGTGACTTGTCAACCTGTGATTCATCTGGGCTATGCTCCTTCTTTTATCTACAAAATAAGAGGTGCGTCGGGGCATGCCGACAATCTTGCTCCAATGCCTAAGCCAGTAGATAATTTGAGAGATGTAATGCAAAGTAATTATCAGGAGACCAAAAAAGTGTGTCTTTAATACCTGGGATTCCTCTGTATTTATAGAGGTTTTGGAGCAACCAAATAGTTCTGCAAATCCTGGATTTTCGGGGATCTACAGTTAGTGGCGATGTGGGTTCAGATATGCGGATCTTTTCAGGATAGTGGTGCAGTTTTGGTTGCATGTTTGGCAGCAAAATATCCGGGATCTTATTCCTTGAACCTTGGGTGGTTCCGAGATATTCAGGATTTTGGGTCATCCGGAAATACCCGAAATGGACCTACCTCTAGATCTGGGATACCGGGATGTTGGAGTCTTGCGGAGTTTTAGATCCAAGGTACTCCAATCTCGAGACGAGCTTTCGTCCGACATTTTGTAGTCCAAGATGGTTTTACCATATATGGTCCTGATAACCTATGAGGTAGTTATGAGCGAGATAACCTGGCCAGGTTAGCCTATTGGCCCGGCCCCCCAATTCGACTTTAGGCCCAGGTATCTTCGGAGCTGATTATTTCCCCAATAGATGAAAATGGCACATATAGTGGATGAGTAGGTGATTTGTTGGAGTGCCCGAGGGCATTGGCTAAGCCGAGGCTGATAAACTCGAACGCTATGGTGGGTTGGCTCTGAGTTGGGGTGGAGGATGAGCTTGCCAAGCTTAACTAAGGAGATCATGTGGCCTAGAGCTGGGTCAGTTGGGTTTTTTTTTTTTTTTTTTTTTTTTTTTTCTTCTTCTTCTTCTTCTTCTTCTTCTTCTATTTAGTGGTAGAAAGACATTAGTTTTAAAATGAGACGTTAGAGGTAGACGGTAGATGGTCTTTAAAAACGACGTCGTCTTTTTAATTTTTTTGTCATTAGATCTTGGCCGTCTATTTTTAACTGCAAATGTGTTGTTATTTTATTTTACATCACTAAAGTTGGATCCTAGGGAGATTGATGTGAATACTCTTAAACGCACCCCATACAAAGCTCACAGGGAGGAGATGAAGGACCGACAGGATCGTGATCAGTTACGCTTCAACTGCGATAGCAAATTCACGTCCGGCCTCTGATGGAAATTGGACCATCATTATTCTAGCTCTCATAAATCACACGATTATGCCAAATTTCTACTTTAGTTGGTCCGTCCTTGTCTTTTTCAATGATATTGGAAACACCATTAAAAAATGGGCTAAAATATCAAATTAGAAAAGTAGAAACACCATTGAAGGACCACAATTAGAAAGCTTAAGGGAGTCAGACATTGTATATGTGGACCCTTTAATTTGCATTTGTTAAATCTTTAGCTTTTTTTATTTTTTAATATTTTTAGTTAGTTGTGGTGTTATAGTATTTTTGCAGGTTATTGATAGAAAATGGCAGTATTTTTATAGAATTGCAATAAAAAATAAAGGAGATACAATTTAATTCCTTAAGACCGAATAGAATAGGTGAAGACGTATGTGGAAGCACAAGATTGGAGGATCTTTTTGTTGATATTTTCTTTTGGTGTGATTCTTTGTCTTTGCTATAAATACATGAGCATATTATTTGAAACCAAGAGACACACGTGGAGGAGGCGCAAGGGGACTTTAGCAGCCAGACCGAGACCTAGAGCTGCAGAAAGTCAGATTTTATTAACTTGGCAACACCAATCGCATTTCTCCAGAATTGGCATGTCTAGATTCTTTCCGTGAAGGTGCAAGTCATATTTTGGGGTGGCAGGCGCAAGACCAGCTGTGCGTGAGATATTTGAGGGACACGTTTCTTTCCGTGTCTAGCAACAACATGAGACAACACAAATCCAAGAGGATCCAGTTCGTGCAACGTAAGGAGGTCCAAAAATAAACAACATGCAGAGCTAGCAGCACCGGTTGTTTAAGAAGCCATGCACAAGTTCTTTCCAAAACAGGTAGCAAGTGACACGTTTTCCTCACAATACAGGAGCAGCCGACGCACTTTAAACTTTTCTCCATGTCCTGAATTGACTTGTAAATGGCAGCACCGAATGAGACACATGACTGGCAGACTAAAACAAACGGGCACATCTTAACCTTTGGCAGCATAGTTTTGGCAAGACACTATTTTTTCTAGGAAAGCATGACACAGCCAGACAAGATTTTTCCAGACCTGGGCATCGAATAGGATCACACCTTCCATAATAGGTAGCACCTCTACACGTGACCCAGCCATGCACATCTCCCTCCATGCACGTTTTATTTCCATAACAAGAGCAGCTATGCGTGAGGATGTTTGACACTTTTCTGTCCATAATAAGCAACAACTGACACATATTAAGAGAGATCAATCCCATGCAAACCTGCAGCTAGCCGTGCGTGAGAACCAACAGATAAGTGGTGAATGTTGCATATTCAAGCCCCTTAACTTATATATGTTAATTCCTTAGCATTGTTATTTGTTTGATTTTGTGTTGTTTTATTGTTTTTATGTTTTAAATAAAGATGCAATTAATTCCATTGATTTTGGGCCTAAAGCACACTTTGAGAAGACCTAGAAGATATTGGTAGGCTTAACCAATCATAATAGAAGACTTATATGATGTGGTTAAATTTAATCAAATCAAGGGAATGATTAAATTAGAATTTCTTCACTAAGAGTCAAAATTGGACTGGATTCAAATTTGGATTCTGCACATGTCTCAGTGTTTTGATCATAACTTTCTACTTAGCTATCGTATTTCGATGCAATTTATGGCATTGGAAAGCTGATAAAAAATGCAACAAATATTTAGAAATAGCTTTTTCCTTATTCGAAAGTTTACTATGTCAAAATTGCCCTGCAATAAATGACCGCAAATCTGGACTATTCCTATTCCAATTTGTACTAAGATTGCTTCCTAATTTGACAAGAAGACTCAAGAGACTATTTTTCTAGAATTCCAAAGGCTTTTAAGGCTTGTTTGCTCCCTATAAATAGACCCATAAGCTTCAAGAGAAGGAGTGCTTGTACTTAGCTTTAGACAGAAAATTCTTCTTAGAGGCTTGACAAGTTGAAGAGGAGAAGAACATGGCAAGAAGCCATCCCAGCACCACAATGAGCGGCTAAATTTGTAATAGGATGTTGATGTAGCCCTTTCCAAGTAACAATGGTTTAATTGTATTTTAATTTGGAATTTTCTATATGCATGATGGTTGTATAACTGTGAGAATTGATCTTAATATTTATATTCAATCATTATGAATTTCTTATCTTGTCTTAGAAAGTCTTTTATATTGATTGAACTCAATCCTTCATATTTTCTATGATTATGTGAATTATTGTTATACAACGCTTTTAATTTGAAAAATTGAATTGACTTCTAAAAACAAAGTGTGTGCATAAGTGTCAACAAAAATTAAAGCACAGCGGAAAGTAAATGACACAGATATTTTTGTTGACGAAGTAAAAACTCAGTTAAGAGAAAAACCACTCCAGGGCAGCCAAACGCAGGAATTCCACTATTCAGAAGACATAGCTAGATACAAGACAGTAACACTCACATGTACCGATGTAGTGGTCGTACCTTGATCTCTGACGTGTAACCCAACACGAACGCTTCCCAACCAGGTTCACCTACCTGAAGGGGTCTTCAATGGAACTCCTTACCTTAGAGCCGACCTCTAAGATAGACTTCGATTTATAGCACAGCACACTTGTAAAACAGCTTCAGAGGGATTGATGACTTCTCTGAGCTCTAATGGAATTCACACCCTTGGCAAGGCTTTAGAGGAAATATCACGTCTCTAAGCTGTAGAGAATTCACCACCGAATTCTATGTAGAAAGCATGCCTCAAGCCTCTTATTTATAGGCTTTAGAAATCCAAAATCGACTCAAAAACAGAGTCTGAAACACGCGCGTCAGGACGGGAGCCAGGGCCGTCCGGATGGGTCAAGTTTTTCTTGTCCGGAAAGTAATTCTGGAATTTTCTGCAGGGCCATCCGGATGGGCAAATATTTCCGTCCTGACGGAGTCCTTCCGGACGCTTCTAGGGTCCGTCCAGACACTCAAATTATAGCATTTTTTCTAAGCTTTCCAATGAAGCCAATTTCGTCCCAATCCGATATTTGAGTAAAAGGTTATGACCAAAATACCCGAGGGTGTCCGGACGGCTTGACCGAGCGTCCAGACGGTCAACTGCAACCGCCTCTCCAAGATAGCACTGAAAGCTTCCATAACAAGGCCGCGTCCGGACGGTGTTGCCCTAGCGTCCGGACGGTTACACTTCATCTGCACGAAATTACCGTAATAAGGCTTGTAGCGTCCGGACCTTGAAGGCTAACGTCCGGACGGTTGAACTGGTGCACGCAATTTCCATATATGAAGCTTGATCGTCTGGACCATGAAGGCTGATGTCTGGACAGTTGAACTTGGTATGCACGTTCTTGCCTTATATAGGACATCGTCCGGACGGGATCACACATCGTCCGGACGGTAGCAGCCGTCTTCCCATAACTATGTCTTGAGGAAGAAACCCTAATGCTTGTCAAACCCTGAATGGCGTCCGGACGGTATAACCACGTCGTCCGGACGGATGCTCTGGAACACTGGGATTTTCTCGAACTCTGAAGAGCGTCAGAACGATTTGCCATTACGTCCAGACGGATGCAATCTTGAACTGTTCGAAGCTTCAAGACACTGGTGGGTGTCCGGACGGAAAGATCTCGTCGTCCGGACGGATGTTGTTGACGTATGAGCGTCTGGACGGAATACCACGTCGTCCGGACGGCTGACAGGGAACCAAAATAAATCCTTGAAAACTTCACAGAATCTTCTCGAAGAACATAGCTGAAGAGACTCTGGATAAAGCAGCATCCCTGTGAAAGCAGCAACATTACATAGAAGTGATTTTGTCCAACAGAATGTAGCCAACACAAAAACTAACAAAGGAGCCCTTTGGCCATTCTGGGACAAAAATCACTTGAACAGTTAAAAATACAATCCCGGTCCAAACCAACAATTACTCCCCCTTTTTGTCACAAAGGGACAAAGGGTAAAACAGAGTAGTGAGAAAAACCACACAACAATTACTCCCCCTTAATGTCTCAGAAAGACAAGGGTAAACAGAGTAATAATATCCACAGACAAAAACTTTCTAAAATCCAAAGCAATAGGAAAATAGAGAAAAGTCTGCAAGTGGCCCAAAAGAGAGGAACAGAAGTCCTCCAAGTATCAAATCCCAAGACCTTTGGAAATCGAACATCCGACTACAATAATAGTCAGTTTTCCAAAGGATGTATCTGTCAATCACTGTGCTGGGAGCCGCTGGATGTCATATTCCTGAAAAACCAATCAGAAATATCTCCAAAAATACCATTAGATCCTGTTAGTTCCAAACATAATGTGGTATTTAACACGGCTGTCAAATGGATGCCAAAGAGAAATATAAGCAATGCAGCTACTCATAAGGCATAAATATATCATGATCAGCCCAACACACAGACAGAAAAGGATTTTCATGCACAATATCTCAAGAAAATATCCCAACAAATATTCCAATATTCTAAAAGCACAAAGACTTAAAAGAATAACGGAAGACACAAAGAAGATCATGGGATGAGAAGAGATGTGCAACAAATGCCAAAATCTCGGGAGAAATCCACGAGAAAAACACACAAGATGCCATGATAAATCAATAAAAATGCAAAGATGTGTGTATGGCAGAGAAAGATTAGCAAGTCTTAAACCTATAGAGATCCTGACCGGATGAGCAATTGCTAGGTTAGCATATGGCAAGACTGCTCTCGTTTTGGACGTAAGAATAAGTCCGTCCACACACTTCACACTGAAAATATGAAACTTGAGAAAAATTTGCAGAAAAATAATTTTTCCAAAGTCAGTTTAAGAACACGCATGTATAATCCACTGATAACACAATCAGGGAGCATCTCAAAACCAAGCAGAGATATAAAAGAGAGTTGAGATTTCAATAAGCACAAATAACTTTTCCTGATCACAGAAAATTCAAATAGGCAACTCAACTCAAGCAATGTGTGTGTGTGTGGAGACTCTTTTCCCACAAGGTATGACTTTCCAAGACATGACAAAGAGCAACTAGATTTTCTAGACACGAGAGAAAATCAGAGACAGATAAGCCAAAAGTCAAACCTTAATTTTTACTTGCTCATAGAGGGCAAGGTAAATTTAAGCACATAAGTAGTGATTAAACAAATTTAATGCACATAACTTTTTATGAATTATTGCTCGAATCTTATGGTACTGCAAACTGAAGGGAGTGCCAGAATTTATAGATGCTAGGTTCAACTAGCCTGTGGTCAATTTGGCCATCTAATCAAGGACTTCTACTCATATCCAAAATCTCCAAAAGCAACGAGTTAGAGAAGGAAAGAAGTACCTTAGGGGAGCTCAGGATAGTGCACTTTTTCCATCGCATGAGGAAAGAAGCTATCCTACTTTTGCATAAATAGGAAAAACACTTGGCTAATATAGTCAAAAATCTCAAATATATCTAAGCATAGTAAATTAATGCTCACAGAAGAGAGATATCAGGTAAGGATACATACAGTTCCTAATAAGCCAAGAGAAAGAAAATCCTACAAATTCTGCCCCCTTTTTTTTTTGTTGAAAACCGATAAACAAAAAAACAACAAACACATGCTCAGAAAAGGAAATGACATCTAATCCCAGCATGTAAGGTAAAACCAAACCTATCCACATGGAGAGAGGTTTAGAAATACCAAGACAGAAAAGCAGCCGCCCGACGTGCTTTAATTGTCATCCCCACAAATATCTGCAGAAGCTTCTCAAGATAACAAGAGAAAATATGGGGATAAAATAAACAGTTCCTCAAACAGAATGCAAGGCATGAATAAAATATGACAAGATAGACAATGCAATGCAAACATACCTGACATGCACTAGGATTAAGGAACCACAATCCTAGGCATGGGAGACTTCACCTTTACTAGGTAAGTCCACTCCCCCTCAAGGGGTGAATGGTCACATCCTTCCTGACCCATACCTGCTTAACCCGAGGCGGTAGCTTGCAGGTTTTGTCCATGTTGTCCATTCTCCGTAGCATACCATGTATTAGGTTCAGCAATCCTTCATGGGCATGGCTGCCATTGGGCATATGCGGCTTTCTCTTGTAGCGCCTTGATTTGCCACTCTGATTAGCAGGAACAAACTTCTGCTGATGCCGTAGAGCCTGAAGAGCCATCGGAGGTGTAGCTCTTATTGGCAGCTTCCTCTACCTTCAACTTCTGGAGTTGTGGACATTTGGGTCGGATGTGACCGGTGATGCCGCAGTGATGACAGGTGGGCAAGCTTCTTTTGTTTGAATGCTTCTTGACATTCTCTGCAAAATTATGGTTAGCATTCTTACACATAACAGTGCCCTTACCTTCTATATGTCTCCTATGCGGAGGAACATATTTTGATGAGGAAGAATCTTCAACTTTACATTTCCTCATAGCATCCTGCTTGATCCAAGGCTTGTGGGATTACAACAAACAACAATTTGGCCTAATATGACCAATCATCCCACAATTATGACAAGTAGGGACAAACTTACCATGAGCTTGTGTACCCGTGTCTTTGGATTTTGGCATCACACAATCATTCAAGCAAGAATTATCCAAACAAGCAGTGTCTACTATCACAGGCTCAATAATAAAGGAATCTAATTCAGAATCAGAAACATGTGAAGTAGAAGCACTCAAATCATCAACAACTAAATCAGGCTTGTTGGAAATATCTGAATGAATACACATCATGCTTTTCAAATTATCACTAGAGAAAACAGAATCTTTTAATTTATTCTCTAGTGAATCAATAATGTTAAACAACATGGTATTCTCAGATCTCAAAGAGTCAATTAAGGCATGTGATTCAGACAATTGAACAATCAAAAACTCTTTTTCTTGCATCACCTTTTTAAGCTCTTTATGTGAAATTTTAGAATGATGATCATTCTTCAATTTATTAAAAACCTTAAAGAGCTTAATATCAGAATCCTCATTTGATAACTGAGAAGAATTCATGATAAAAGGTGTAATAAAAAAAATAGAAGTCACAAAGAGATGAGGATCACACTCAGGAATTAAATCCTAAGCAGAGTGTGCCGGCTCTGATACCAATTGAAAAATTGAATTGACTTCTAAAAACAAAGTGTGTGCATAAGTGTCAACAAAAATTAAAGAACATCGAAAAGTAAATGACACAGATATTTTTGTTGACGAAGTGGAAACTCAGTTAAGAGAAAAACCACTCCGGGGCAGCCAAACTCAGGAATTCCGCTATTCAGAAGACATAGCTAGATACAAGACAGTAACACTCACATGTACCGATGTAGTGGTCGTACCTTGATCTCTGACGTGTAACCCAACACGAACGCTTCCCAACCAGGTTCACCTACCTGAATGGGTCTTCAATGGAACTCCTTACCTTAGAGCCGACCTCTAAGATAGACTTCGATTTACAGCACAGCACACTTGTAAAACGGCTTCAGAGGGATTGATGACTTCTCTGAGCTCTAATGGAATTCACACCCTTGGCAAGGCTTTAGAGGAAATATCACGTCTCTAAGGTGTAGAGAATTCACCACCGAATTCTATGTTGAAAGCATGCCTCAAGCCTCTTATTTATAGGCTTTAGAAATCCAAAATCGACTCAAAAACAAAGTCTGAAACACGCGCGTCCAGACGGGAGCCAGGGCCGTCCGGCCGGGTCAAGTTTTTCTTGTCCGGAAAGTAATTCTGGAATTTTCTGCAGGGCCGTCCGGACGGATAAATATTTCCGTCTGGACGCTTCTAGGGTCCTTTCAGACACTCAAATTACAGCATTTTTTCTAAGCTTTCCAATGAAGCCAATTTTGTCCCAATCCGATATTTGAGTAAAAAGTTATGACGAAAATACCTGAGGGTGTCCGGACGGCTTGACCGAGCGTCCGGACGGTCAACTGCAACCGTCTCTCCAAGATAGTGCTAAAAGCTTCCATAACAAGGCCACGTCCGGACGGTGTTGCCCTAGCGTCTGGACGGTTACACTTCGGCTGCACGAAATTACCATAATAAGGCTTGTAGCGTCCGGACGTTGAAGGCTAACATCCGGACGGTTGAACTGGTGCACGCAATTTCCATATATGAAGCTTGATCGTCTGGACCATGAAGGCTGACGTCCAGACGGTTGAACTTGGTATGTACGTTATTGCCTTATAGAGGACATCGTTCGGACGGGATCACACATCGTCCGGACGGTAGCAACCGTCTTCCCATAACTGTGTCTTGAGGAAGAAACCCTAATGCTTGTCAAACCCTGAATGGCGTCCGGATGGTATAACCACGTCGTCCGGACGGATGCTCTGGAACACTGGGATTTTCTCGAACTTTGAAGAGCATCCGGACGATTTGCCATTACGTCCAGACGGATGCAATCTTGAACTATTCGAAGCTTCTAGACACTGGTGGGCGTCCGGACGGAAAGATCTCGTCGTCCGGACGGATGTTGTTGACTGATGAGCGTCCGGACGGAATACCACGTCGTCCGGACGGCTGACAGGGAACCGAAATAAATCCTTGAAAACTTCACAGAATCTTCTCGAAGAACATAGCTGAAGAGTAGACTCTGGATAAAGCAGCATCCCTGTGAAAGCAGCATCCCTGTGAATGCAGCAACATTACGTAAAAGTGATTTTGTCCAATAGAATGTAGCCAACACAAAAACTAACATAATTGATATATGATCAAGAGGATTAGATAGGCCATGCCTAGGGAAGACGGATTGTACTACACCCTAGTTTAGTGTAATTTAGGTAGATAGTTCGTACCAACCAAAGATGGGTAATACTATTCCATTGATTGTGTGTATCTTATTAAAGATGTAGCTAATTCATACCTAGGGAAGACGGGTCGTACCGCATCTTGGTGGTTAGGTGGACGGTCTGTGCCAACCGAAGGTGGATTATACTTATTCTTTAAAGGTAATTTATTGACTACTCGAGTGAGACGAGCCATATATCATGCATAGTATGGATTTTCCTTATTAATTTATGATTGACCATTGTTATGCGGTGAGTGGTAAAATCAATCTCCTATTCTTTCTCTCATCACTACAATCTTTATTTTTATGTTTTTAGTTGGCATTTAACTTAGTTATAAACAAAACCAAATCAAACTTCTTTTAATTAAGTTATATTTAATCTTGAAAAACTTGATATCAATTCCTACGGAATCCTTGAAGTTCAACACCTTCAATATAGCCCTATCCTACAAGGATTTGTTCTATTGCGAATGATTATTTATTATTGATATATTTTGGTAAACAAAAGACCACATGACCAACAATTATATTTCTTTCCATAACCGGTAAAGCAAGAGAAGAGTCCTTCCATAAACGAGCAGCAGGCCATACACAGATTTCCTTCCAAAAGTGGTGTCCCAGCTTGTCTTGACCGACACTTAGCACTATACATATATATGTGTGTGTGTGTGTGTGTGTGTGTGTGTGTTTGCTCTTGTAAAAGGTGTGAAGCAAGAGAGCGAATTTTCATGTAGTTCGTGTGTCTCCGTTTTTCTTGCAATGCTTTCTTTTTGTAAGTTTTTTTATTTTGATGTTTTTAATTAAAGTTAGCATGCTATTTTTAGTCATGAGAGGCTAAACCCTCAACTAAGGTTGAGGATGAAGCCCCACTTATGATTAGCAACACTATTCTCATGTGATGTAATATTTTTCAATTTTAATGAGTATTAATTTTCCAATTGTTTTACTTCAACTAAATTTTGTGGAATGATTATTGGATATCTTTTGTGATTCAATGATACATTTGATGATTTAAGATAGTTTCATAAAAATGTTTGTGCTTGGTTTTCTTTGTTTAAAAAATTGGATATCCCTTGTGATTTATTCTACGGATGCAATTGATGTTTTGATTTAAATTGTATATCTTGCTGTGATTTACGAATACACTTGATGATTTGATTTAAATTGGATTTCTTTTGTGATTTGTGTAAAAAATGGATACAATGGATGATTTTGATTAAATATTTGAAGCAAAAGTAAAACTTACTTAAGATTTTATTGTGAGAACTTTGGAAAATATTATTGATCATAGGAATATGTTGCTATGAATTTGTAAGTGCAGATTCCGATACCTTAGTACTTTTTTTTCTTTGATTACATTCACTTTAATTTTGTTATACTTTTGATTTTATTCACAAACACAATCTCTCAATCTTTTTGGAACTAGGTTAGAATTAGATCAATTTAGTCATAAATTTGTTTTTTCAAAAACACAATTATCTGTGGGATAGACTTCGCACTTGCAATCTATTAACTGCAAACGATTCGTGCACTAGCGAGTACAATTAAAATTCAGATCATTATTTTATTTTACAGCACTAAAGTTGGATCCTAGAGAGATTGCTATGAATACTCTTAGACGCACCCCATACAAAGCTCACAGCGAGGAATATGAAGGACCCACAGGATCGTGAGTTACGCTTCAATTACGACAGCAAATTCACGTCCGGCCTCCGATGGAAATTGGACCATCAATATTTAAGCTCTCATAAACTACACAATTATGGCCTTGTTTGAAAACCAATTCCCCCCCCCCCCCCCCCCCCCCAATTTTCCCCCCACCCAATGGGCCCACTCAGCAAGCTTTTCCATTTTTTTTCTCATTTTTGCCCTCACGTCTGTTCCTTCAAATCATGAACCGGCATGCTTCTTGAAAAAGCCACGTGACCACGCCATCACCTTCTAAGAATAGCTGTAACGGCCAGAAATTGCTAAAAGACTATATTGCCCTCACTCCAAATGCTTTCCTCTTCCATTCCCTGGCGCCCTTCGTCTTTCCTCTTCCATTTTCATCTTCCATTTTCAAGCTTTCCTCTGCAACGGCCAGAGATTGCTAAGCTTCCCTCTTCCATTTTTTTTTTTTTTTGGTGGAAAATTGTGTGTACCCCTGTATCCCTACAATATCCCTAAAATTCGTATGCATCTCCTCATGGCTTTTCTATTGCAGCAAAGGAGGCTGATCACGTGGGAAGCAAACGCTCCATAAATGTACACCGGTCTATCACCTACCCGTTTCAGAGTGTTGTAACTCCTCACTTTGCTCAGTTCTTTTTCGATTCCCATATCGACCGTGCGATACGCTTCAGAACTTTTCCTCACCCATCGTCTCACCCATCCGCTCAACCTGTGGAATTTCGATTTGCATAAGCCCACATCACAGGCTTATAAATGAACCTATCATCTTCCACAAATCACCAATGGACGATGGTCAAAAGCTCTTTGAAGGGATTTTCCCCTGAAATCGCTCATCTCCGACCCAAGAGCAATTTCCTCGGTGTTGCATTTCGACCCAGGCACTCCACGACGCAGATAACAACGGGTCCAACTACCAGATCACGTTCAAAGGTAAATTTTCATCTTCTTCGTTTCTTACAAATGTACCCATAGCTCATGAACTTTATTTTTTAGATTTGATGAGTGTATATTTGAGGTGGTAATTTAGCAGGATTGGTTGTATATTTGAGGGAATCTATGATCTATTGGCCGACTGGTTGCTGAATAAGTAGGAATTTGTTGAATACATGGTACATTTCAGGCTCAGGTAATAATGTTATAATGTTATATATGCGTTTCAACTCCTTGTTAGCATTGTATGGTGTTAGTATTTTATGTTGGCTACATTCTGGAAAACAAAAAACACTTTATGTAATGGTTGCAAATTAACAAGATGGTTGGTTTTTATTCAGAATCTTCATTTATTCGGACAGTGCTCACGTGACTGATCACAAGCGTCTAGAAGATGTCCATGAAGAGTCCTTGCATATTCCAAGCCAAATCAACCGGTTCCTGTGCAACTGTCCGAACGAGCCTTTGAAGGCGTCCGGACACCCCACAATGTCTAGCAGATTATGTTGAAGACGTTCGGACGACAGAGCAACACCATCCGGACGCTAGGTTAATCATCATTCAACACGGTGTTGGATTTCAGAAGTCGACACTGTTTGGGAAGTCTCTGTAATCCGTCCAGACGACGTGGCAACATGTCCGGACGTTGTCCAGTATTTCAAAATATTCCAGTGTTTCGTTCGAACACAGAAATGAGTTATAGCGAAGACCGTCCGAATGCTCGGCCAAGCCGTTCAGACGTGGACCTGATAAGGATAGAATTGTGCTGTTTCTGAAAGGCAATCGCAGAAGACCGTCAACAGATTTAGGTTTTCTATAAGCCTATAAATAGAGGGCCCTAGGCTTGTCAATTGTACAGAATTCGGTATTGAATTCTCTTTGCTTTGAGAGGGTGTTTAGGGAGAATCGAAGATCCGTTAGCTCTCAAGCTGTTGTCAGTGTGTGCTCAACAGTTCATGTAAAGTCTATCTTAGGGGTTCGCCCTAAGGTAAAAGAATCCATCAAAAACCCCTTCAGGTAGGAGATCTGGTTGGGAAATGTTCACAATAGGCTTCGTTTTAGAGTTAAAAGTATGACTACTGCATAAGGGTGTGTGAGTACGAGTGTCTTGTAACTAGCTTTGTTTTTGGATAGTGGAGTTCCTGGGTTTGGCTACCCCGGAGTAGTTTTTCTCTTCACAGAGTTTCCACTTCGTAACAAATATCTTATCTTATTTAAATTCAACAATTAAGATATTTTGTTGCACACAAACACACACACACACTTGGTTAAATTAGAAGTCAATATTTATTTTCATTTGGTATCAGATCTTGGTACACTCTATTTTAGATTTATTTCTTGAGTGTAATCTCTTGACTTCTATTTTGTTTATTTTTATAAATGTCTAAATCTCAATTCAGTTCCACCTTTTGATGGGACGAACTATGGCTATTGGAAAGCCCGCATGCGCTTCTTTTTAAAATCAATTGACGTTTGGAAAATTGTTGAAACTGGTTGGATTAAACTAGAAGAAACAGACGAAATTACTATTACTCAAACAAGCGCACGGCTCTCCAATGATAAAGCCCTCCATGCATTATGTCAAGCACTTTCACCATCTAAATTCGCAAGAATTTCAAATTGTGAAGTTGCTAAAGATGCATGGCAAATTCTAGAAACAACATATGAAGGCACAAAACTGGTAAAATCTGCCAAGCTTCAAATATTGATTTCTAAATTTGAAGAGATTAAGATGCTAGAAGAAGAGACCTTCGGAGAGTTCTACACTAAGATTAGCGACCTAAGAAACTTGATGGTGAGTCTTGGGAAGCAAATCTTTGATGTAAAACTCATTCAAAAGATACTAAGAACTTTGCCTGAGTGTTTCAGGATTAAGGTAACAACTATAGAAGAAAGCAAAGATCTGGAGGAGATGAAGATTGAAGAGCTGGTAGGATCTCTTCAGACATATGAATACTCCTTACCTTTAGTCAAAAAGGCAAAGACTATTGCCCTCAAAGCATCTAAGGCACCTAAGAAGAAATCCAGAGTCTCATCTGATGTTGATGAAGACGCAGTGGCAATGTTAGCCAAGAACTTCGAGTGGTTCATGAGAAATAGTAAATTCAAGAAGAAGTTTTCTGACAGACTAAGAAAGGCTCCCCACACAGCTGAGTCAGAAGAAGCAGAGAAGAAAGATCCAAGGGGTCCCCAATGCTTCGAATGTTCAGGTTTCGGGCACATCGGGACTGAATGTGCAAATCTAAAGAAATTAAAAGGGAAAGCCTTTAATGCAACTCTAAGCGATGAGTCTGAGAAGGAAGAAGAAACTCCTGAGGAAGAAAAATTCCTGGCCTTCGTGGCCCCACATGAAGAAAATGAGGATTCTCAATCTTACTACTCTGAGAATAGTGAAGAAGAAGATATGCAGTCAGCCTATCAACTTCAATATGTAGAGTTCTTAAAACTGAGGGAGAAATACAAACAGCAGGTACTTGAGCTTAACAGCCTCAGGATTGAGAAGACTGCCATGCTCATAAAGATCAATAATTTAGAAGAGAGGCTTCTGGAGACACAGTTACAGCTAGAGAGAGTCTCAGACGAGAAGCTAATCCACATGCTCTTTATTTAGAAGTGCCCAACCAACAAGACTGGACTCGGGTATGTTCCTCCTTCTACTTCTGATATTCCTTCTACCTCTCAGACTATTTTTGTGAAGCCGATTATTTCTGAGTCTCCACCCTCAAGCGTGACTAAGGGAAAAACTGTTATGGATGGGGAAGTACCAATCATCCCTCTCCTATCAAAAGAAAGCCTCTCACATGCCATCACTGTGGCGAGCCAGGGCACATCAGACCTAAATGCCCACATCGGCAAGTTCAGAGGAAGAAAAAGTGGCAGGCTCCTAAAACTCCCATATGTCACCGATGTGGAGTTAGCAGTCATATCAGACCTAGGTGTCCTCCACCTAAGCCACCCAGACATCATAGATCTCTGCCCAGAAATCATGTTCCAAGGCATCAGCAGCTGTAGAAGCCTACTCAAGCAAAAAAGACTTGGGTCCCCAAGAAGCTGTATATGGAGGAACAGAAGACTTCAAGAAGGGAAATCTCCTATGAAGGAACATCTTCTGTCAATTTCTTCATGCAAGATCTGGTTAGATTTCTGGCACTACAGTTAAAGAATGAAGGACATTACAAGAAAGAGGACACCCACCCCCCAAAGGGGAGCGGACCTACCCAGTAGGTGAGGTCACACATGCCTAGGATTTTGGTTCCTAAATCCTAGAGCGTAATAGGTACACTTGCATAGCATTTTTGTAGCATCTTATGAAATCTTTGCATGTTGTTATGGAACCATCTTTTCTATCCCTATATTCCCTTTCGTTTGTCTTGAGGAAATTCTGCAGGTATTAAATAGGTATGATAGAAAAAGTACGTCGAGCGGCTGCTTCTCTATCTTGGTACTGTCAAACCTCTCTCCCTGAGGTCAGGTTTGCTTTTAACTTACATGCTTGTACTAAACTATCCTCTTTATCATGAAGCATGCTTTTGTTTTTTTAAATTAAAAAAAAAAAAAAAAAAAGGATAAAGGATGCAGAGTTTTGTTGTTCCATTGTATAGCTTCCAGATATCTTATGTATGTTTAACTGATGTCTCAGTTTTTGATGCATTTATTCTTTTGCCTTTATATAACTGAGAGTTTTTCTTGATATCTGCAAAGTTTCCCAGTTACATCCATACTAGATAGTTGCTTTTCTCATGCGATGAAATTATGCACTTTTCAAGCCTCCCCTAAGATATATTTTTCCTCTTTGACCTTTAGCTTCTGGAAATTCTATTGAGAGAGCTTTTTTTGCTAAGATGGTTAAAATAACCAACTCGCTAGTTGAACCTAGAACCCATAAATTCTGGTATTCTTTCTAGGTTGCAGCACCAAGTGATAAAAAGCATTCAAAACTAAATAAATATGGATAAATAAAAAGATCCACTGCTTATGTGCTATAAATGTGTTCTTGAACTTGTCCCTACAGAAACAGTCAATGACCAAATCATTATGGAAATAGACGGTCACTAAAGGACGATGTAAAAGAAAAAAAAAAGTGTTGCAGCTTAAGGGGAGTGTATCAGATGAGGGTGGCTTGGCCCTAGTAAAATAAGGTTTACCTTTTGACTGATCTAACATTGATTTTCTCTCTTCTTTAGAAAATTCGGGCGATTTAAGTCATATCAATGAAATTCATACCTTATTGAGAAAGCCTTCATACACACATGCATTGCTTGAGTTAAGTTTACTATTGAAAAATGCCTTTTTGGAGGGAAATTTTTGTGCTTATTGACTCTTAACTCTCAATTATATCTTGGTATATTTTTGAAATGCTAATTGATCTGGGATATCAGCTTTATATAAATGTGTGTTTTGGAAATTATTTGGGAAATATTTTTCTGCTATTTTTCCTCTCTTTTTCAGATTTTTTAGTGAAGCGTCCGGACGGCAAGGTTGATTCGTCCGGACGTCCCTTCTCCTTTTCCGGACGGGCATGTTTGTGTGATTTCTTACGTGGCACTACGTCCGGACATCACTTAAGTTACGTTCGGACAGTGAACCCTGTAGGGTTATATCGCATTCCCCCTGCGCCGCAACCTCCTCATTTCATTTTTTTGGCTTCTTTTGTTGTCTTGTGCGTTTTCTTTTTTCCTTGTTTTTTATGTGTGCTTCTCACGTGCGCTTGTCCTCTTTGCAATTTATCTCCAATCCAGGTATGTTTCTCTACCCTTTTACTGTATTATTTTAAGTTTTTATGCTTAAAATAGTTTGTTTTGGGTTTATCATATTTTGAGTTTAATATGATTCATTGCTCATATTCTTTATTGATTAGGATGAGATTTTGCATATTTTATAATTTGTGGTATCTTGATATTGTTTAGGTTGCGTTTTATGTAGTTTTAATTTTTGGGATAGTCAATTTTACAGCCGTCATAATGCTCAAATTTTTTTTTGGACTAACAGGAATTAATGTTTTCATGGATTTCTCTGTGATTTTATTTTAGCCCAGGAAATATGTCTTCAGATGACTCTCCTCCCCGAGTCAGGCAAAGAACTAAAGAGTCAATTGCTGACAGGCTACACCGCATGCAATTGCGGCAGGTCCTATTGGAGCGGAATCTTCTCCGCGCAGATCTAAGGGATCCAGTTGTACTCCGCATTGCTTAGATGATTCTGGAGAACCAATGGGAGTACCTATACAACTGTGCCTGCCCAGCCTTTCCCAGACTGGTTCAGAAATTCTATGGCAACATGATCATCATCCAGGATGATGACAGAGGACTGATCATGTAGACTATGGTCAGAGGACAGACAATTCTGATTGGAGAAATGTTAGAGGTACTTAAACTTTTACAAAAAGAGTTTTACTAACTGACGTGGCATGTTATACAAATACAAAAATACCCTTCATCAGTCCTGAGAAAAATGGGCCAGATCCTCTTCCCATCGCCGGATCCAGTTCTCGTCGGCGACCCCTTTCTCCGGCCAAAACAGTCGGATCCCGGCCGTTCCCGGACAGAATGGCAGGATGGACAAGATCCGACCGTTCCTCGGCCGGATGGACGGGATCCGGCCGTTCCCCGAACAGAACGGTCGGATCCCTCCCGGCAGGACAGGATCTGGCCGGGAACGGCCGGGATGGACGTGATCAGGCCGTTCCCCGAACAGAACGGCCGGATCCCACCCGGCTGGATGGAATCTGATCGTTCTCAGCCAGAACGGCCGGATCCTGGCCGGCCAGCGGGGATGGCCGGGTTCTGGCCCTTCCCCGACCAGACTGGCCGGATTCCGGCCTATTTGGTCGGGGATAAGGTCGTCGAGGTGAGTGGTCGGGAATTTCTGGCGGTATGCTATGTTTCTGGCGTGGTATATTCATCGATAGATGGAATGGGCATTTTTGTCTTTATGTACTGAAATATTTTTTAACTTATTTTACTATTAAACTGATGTGGAGCCACTTATGAACTTCCACATCAGTTAGTAAAACTCTTTTGGTAAAAATTTAAGTACACCTAGCATTTCTCTTCCGATTGATCCCCAGCTTATCAGTTTTGTGATCGGGGTCCCTGTTCTACCTGTCTCAGGAGTTCCTTTCCCTTCTGGTGATGAGACTCCCATCATTGACTTCCTACATGATTTCTTTAGCACGAGACCACAGAGAGAGGACAAGTCCCATTCACAGATCAATATCGGTGCTTTTGCTCCAATGCACCGGTTCTTAGCAAAGGTTGTTGTAACCAACCTTTGGCCTCAAGTTCGTTGGAGTGAGCTTACTCTCAAGAAGGCCACCCTTCTCTATGCCATTGTGATGCGGACTCCTTTTTGCCTGTGCAAGCACATCTTGCACACTATGCTCGAGGTTCGCGATGAGAAGAACACGAGTCTGTCTTTTGGGTGTTTGATCACTCAAATCTGTCTTCAGGTCGTGATAGATATTTCAGACTCTGAGCCCAGATCACAGATTCCAGATCCTCTTGGCATTCAGACCCTCATGAAGTCTAATGCACAGTTGTGGCATGAAGCTCAAGGCGATGTTCCTCAATGTAAAGACCAAGAAAATAGATAGGACATTTAACAATTAATAAATCATATTTATTGAATATATGTGATTAATGATTATATTCTAAGTGATAATATTTATACTATAGAAATATAGTGAGTCTAAGATAAAATAATAGTGTTAGAATAAATAATAATAATGATGGGTCCTAGTTGAATGAATAAATAATCATATTTGTACGAATGTAGTTAGATTAGATGTAAAGGTTAAATACCAATTAACAAATGAATGAATTTAATTTGTCGTGGGGTGCTACCATGATTTATAGAAAGTATAGGCATTTAAAATAAAGAAAATCCCACCCACTGCCACGTGTCAACCTGTGAGTGGTCTTGTGGGATATCCTATCTTACTCTTATCTTTAGTAAAGCCAAAAAGACAAGAAAAAATTGGGCAGAGCCTTCAGTTGACCGAATGCCCCCCCCCCACCAATTCTTCTTCTTTCTTCTCTTCCTTCTATTCTTCCTTCTTCTCTGTTCTACCCAAACACACACAGAGAGACCGAGTAAGAGGGAGATTAGAGAGGGGGTTGAGAGCAGAGAGTGAGATCGAGAGAAAGAGAGACTGAGAGATCGAGAGAGAGCCAGACCTGGAGAGATGGGTAGCCGGAGAGGGAAAGAACCTGCGGGCCCGTGAACCAGGGGAGGCCGATCCTCCATGGGTCGTCGCCGACGAAGCCAAAGCCAAGGATTTCTGGTGACCCGAGCAACCACAAACCCGAGAGAAAAGACCCGTAACCCATGCGACCCGTGACCCAGACCGAACAAAGAGAGACCCGGTTCTCCATGGTGACTTTCCGACGCGATTTCCAGCAGTTGGAGGCTGTTCTCCAGTGGTTTCCGTCGGTAGTGGACTACCCAGTGACCCGTGAGTGTGTAAGACCCGGAAGACCCATCAAAGTCGTGACCCAGTGACCCGAGACCCATGAAACCCGGTTCTTCATGGCATTTTCCAGCGACTTTTCCAGCGGAAATCAGAGGCAATTTTTAATGGATTTTTGAGGAAAATCACCAAGGTATATAAATCCTATAATTTGTGGATTGATATGATTATTGTGAAATTAGGGTTTTATAATTTTGGGGGTTTTGTTCGGCCGTGTGTGATGCTTGTGTTTTCTGGATTGTTACCATGAGCTTAGTATTTTCTGAGTTGGTATTTGCTGTTGATAGGTTGTGTGTGTGTTGGCTGTGTTCTCTGTTGTGGCCGGTTGTGTGTTGGCAGGGGCTATTTGGGTGTTTTTTGGACCGTTGGCAGATTGGGAATTTGATGGGTTCACTGTGGTTGGGTTGATTTGGAGTATTTAGTTATTAGTGGTTTTAAGTCCCTGTTTTAGATTATGTTAAATCCTAGAGTTTGGTGGATTAGTTTTTATGAAAGGTTGGACTTAATGGTGTTTATGGATGTGAGTTGGGGCTTTGATGGTTGGATTTGTGGTGTTGATTTTTGGGTAGCCCTTAATGGCTTTGGCCGATTATATGTAATGAAGGAGTTTTGATTCGTTTCGATATATGGCCATGGATATTAAAGGTTTGGTTGTAAGAGAATCTTGACTTATTGTTAGAATAGAAATGATAATGTTTATGATTGATATTTTATGAATGTAAGGGGTTGTTTTGGATAAGCTGACCGATTAGGAGTAATGTTCATTTTAGAACCTAATTTGATGGGTAGCTATGTTAAACGGTTGGATTCTTTGCAACGGATCATTTGGGATATTCTATTTAAGTTTTGATTCTTTGGCTTAACTTAATTATGTAGAATTTGATAATGCCGGGCTTAGGTGTTCACTAGGAGCCTTGGGATAAGTTAAGCTAAGCATGGGTTAGACCTAGAGCCTAAGTGTAATGCTTAGCTTTGAGGACGATGTATAAGCTTTAGTAAACGAATGTATATTCAATATGTGATTATAACCTAATTTAATAAGAGTTATTAAATTAATATGTTGAACAAGATTAATGCTCTATAATCTAAACTACTTAGATGATTAACATAGATAGTGAGAAGCAACAATAATAAGTAAGCTAAATAAAATAGTAAATACATCATTGTATTAATAAACAAAGATTATATGAACCTAGACATAAATGTTAACCTAATAATAGTTTAGGCACTTAACTAGTTTTAGAAGTGGATAAAGCGACGTGTGAGAGCGCGGGTAGTTTAGGCGTCATAAAGTAAGGAGTTCATAGTGTAGCCTAACGATACCAATGTTTACAGGATAAGGTTCAGATTGGAGACTTCAAGGGGTTCTCCAATGTTGAGTTCGAGTCAAGAGTCCAATGCAGTCAAGGTGGGTATTCCACTCACTGAGAAAATATATATTTTTATATGTATTGGATTGATAAAAATATATATATTGTTTATGAAACCGAACCGACCATATGATGAAATGTATATGCTTTGAGATGATTTGATTAGTTTCGATTATGTTTAAACTATAGCAATGATGTTTAAGAGGTAGTGCAAGAGTGAAAAGTATTGAATAGATTTAAAGTGTTAAGTTCTGCAGTTGAGATATAAATTATGCAAATTGTTTGAGAACATGACATGTTGAAACTGTTTAAATTTTATAAAGAAACTAAGTTTTGAACGATTTCAAAGTGTTGGATAAAATGCTGGATTTGTTTAGTTTTGAGAGGACGTGATTTAACAACTGCATGATACTGGTCAAGCACGGAACATTGAGCATGTAGTATAGAGCATACATACCAGCAGTATCAGTATATCAGCAGCATAACAGTATTAGCAGCATATCAGTATCAGCAACATAACAGTATCAGCAGCATAACAGTATCAGCAGCATATCAGTATCAGCAGCATATCAGTATCAATAGCATTATTAGCCCCAGTTCATGCATAGCATATATAGCATTGTTTTGTGAGAGATGTTTTTATGCTATGAGTAGTTTTACTAGACGTATTGGTATGCATAAGAGTCTTCATGAAAAAGATCTTATGTATATTTCTATCGAATAGTCATGTGTTAAGATCATACATTAAACTTGAAAGTACATGGATACATGATTGCCCGGGTGCGAGTAAT
The DNA here is from genome assembly GCF_958979055.1 of Alnus glutinosa. NCBI lineage: Eukaryota > Viridiplantae > Streptophyta > Magnoliopsida > Fagales > Betulaceae > Alnus > Alnus glutinosa. The sequence continues at coordinate 10,519,625 of NC_084896.1, read as the reverse complement.
GGCATGTCTATGAGTAGAAAGGTTGACTGTTCTTGTTCTTCAGGAAAGACGTGTTAGTATGATTGAGTTTAGCTCTAGTGCTCTCATGATCTACTGACGTTCAAGGCACGAAGCTGAAATACGATCAAAGATGGTGTTGCGAGTGTTTTGTTGACGGATGTTGTCCTAGTATGGAAGAGTAAGATGCCATGTTCCTTGCTTATGACCTATGTGTATGCGTGATATCTGTGATGGAGTGATCGTATGCACATATGTCTTAGCGACCGATGAAAAGTATTATTATAGAGGGGTCTGTATATGGAAACTTCCAAGGAGGGATGACTGGAACTTCTATATATTTTCCCAGCTATTTAGTATGTTTTAAATGTCTTCTAAATAGTCGGTGTTTGCTGCATTAGCTATAGGTAAATTGTGGCTAATATAGTGCTCGCACGACTAAAAATAAAATAAAGGTTGGTTCTTTGTGAAAACTCAGTTAGTCTTATACCACTGAGGTCTTAGTGTGTTTCATGCTAAGGCAGTGAACTCATTCTTTCACCTATGCGGATGTGGACACCACCACAACCGTGTAAATGATATTTCTTTGGCTGCAGCTACTTCGGTATAGTTGATGGGTTGGTAGCAGTGTACTTGGGATATTATGACTGAAGCTCGCCGCGATAGTTGTAATTGTCAGACCACGGGTTGTCCACTATTTTATAGGTTTGGTATGACTTGTGACGTTTGTGTCACTTATTCTTTGTTAAGCCATTATTGTTATGTAAATATTGTGTTAATAAGACTTAAACAGATAGATGTTAAATGGCTCAATGTTGTAATTAATTTGTGATAGATGTATAAGTTGTAATTTCCGCTATTCAGATTTATGTTTTCCGCTGCATAGATAGATATATGTTATACTCTGATTATCAGGTACATGTTATGGGGCATGTGCCATATGTTGGCTGAGCGACACATAGTCGTGCCACTGCGATGACTCGTTTTACGTTTTGTATAAAAAAAAAAAATAAATAAATAAATAAAAAATAAAAAAATAAATAATAAAAAAAAAACGGGTCGTCACACTCAGCCTCCACCAGTTCCCCTACCAGCAGCTGCATCATCATCACAGGATGTGCCTCCTTCATTTGATATAGAAGCTGCATTTACTCAACTTATGTCATCCATGGGAGCTCTCCAACGTGAAGTTAATCTTATTAGAGAGCGTGTTGAACAGTGTCAGATTGACATTAGGGAGTGCCTGCAGTATCATCACCCCAAGCCTGATGATAAGGACTAATTTTTTTTTTTTTCTATTACTTATTATTATTTTTAGAACAATTTTAATTTGTGATGACATTTTGTGTATTTCTTAAACACTTATGTTTTTATTAATACTCTGTTTACCCTTTGTCATTGTGTGACAAAAAGGGGGAGTATTTTTTGGTTTTAGACCAGAAATGTATTTCCAAACCGGTCAAGTGTTTTTGTCCCAGAATGGCCAAAGGGGGAGTTTATTAGTATTTTATGTTGCCTACATTCTGGAGAACAAAAAAACACTTTATGTAATAGTTGCAAATTAACAAGATGGTCGGTTTTTATTCAGAATCTTCATTTATTCGAACAGTGCTCACGTGACTGATCACAAGCTTCTAGAAGATGTCCATGAAGAGTCCTTGCATATTCTAAGCCAAATCAATCATTTCTTGTGCAACCGTCCCGAAGAGCCTTTGAACGCGTCCGGACACCCCGCAGTGTCTAGCAGATTACGTTGAAGACGTCCGGACGACAGAGCAACACCGTCCGGATGACGTAGCAACACGTCCGGACGCTGCCTGCATTTCAGAATATTCCAGTGTTCCGTTTGAACGCAGAAATGAGTTATAGCGAAGACCGTCCGAACGCTCGGCCAAGCCGTCCGGACGTGGACCTGATAAGGATAGAATTGCACTATTTCTGAAAGGCAATCACAGAAGACCGTTCGGACGTGGGTAACTTCCATCCGGACGCTCAACAGCCAGAATCCGAATCTCACAGATTTAGGTTTTCTGTAAGCCTATAAATAGAAGGCCCTAGGCTTGTCAATTGTATAGAATTCGGTATTGAATTCTCTTAGCTTTGAGAGGGTGTTTAGGGAGAATCGAAGATCCGCTAGCTCTCAAGCCATTGCCAGTGTGTGCTCAACAGTTCGTGTGAAGTCTATCTTAGGGGTTGGCCCTAAGGTAAAGGAATCCATCAAAAACCCCTTTAGGTAGGAGATCTGGTTGTGAAGCATTCACGATAGGCTTCGTGTCAAAGTTAAAGGTATGACTACTGCATAAAGGTATGTGAGTACGAGTGTCTTGTAACTAGCTTTGTTTTTGGATAGTGGAGTTCCTGGGTTTGGCTGCCCCGGAGTGATTTTTCTCTTCACAGAGTTTCCAATTTGTAACAAATATCTTATCTTATTTAAATTTCGCATTTAAAATATTTTGTTGCACACAAACACACACACTTGGTTAAATTAGAAGTCAATATTTATTTTCATATGGGTTAATCTAGGATGATTGCAGAAGACCCATTTTCAACTGCCCTCTTAAGTTTTATTGGCTAGGGGCCATTGTAAGTACTAGGAGCCAAAACAATCCAAACCTGTTGAAACTACCTTAGTAGAAAAATATAAAATTACAAACCAGGGGGCCATGGCCATGCTTGGCCCCCTTGCATCCGTCCCTGATTGTCTGAATTCTCAGTAGATGATGTTTGGTAAGAAAACTAAAAAAGTCGTGGAGTCGTTTCCTGAATTGTCAGTAGGTTCACTCTAAATAATCGTATTTTTTGTTGTCGTTTCCATTGCCTATAATTTGCAATCTCTATTCGCAAGGTCAAGAAAAAGAGGGTTTTAATGCCCCTTTACTCAGATTACCCCATGGTGGATCTGTATTTATCCATCCCCATATGTGTGTCAGCATCATTTTATAGATGACATTTCATTTTTCTTAAAACTTCATGGTTTCTGTCGAGGATGTGATGCTTGGTTCAATTTTCTTATATACTGCACATACGGTACAATTTATGAAGTACGTGTCTAGAATTACTGAGAAAAAAATAACAAAAATTTGCTTGTAAAACAGTAAAAAGTACATCCAAGATGCAACCAACTGGTGGTGGTTTAGGGAAGCTTTTTTTTTTCAGCTAGAATTGTTAGATTTGGTTGTCTAATAGAATGAGTTTCTTTGCACAAAACCATTGTTAAAAACATTTAGATCCTTGTTTAATGTAAATAGAGCATGTCAAAAAATCTTGTAAAAGTTCATGGTTATTAATAATTTGATTCCAGGTTGAAGTTTCTTAATTAGCTTGGTTATTTCTTTTTCTTCTTTTTTGCTGAGTGCACTTGTGAGGTGTTCCGCATTGCTAAGATGTAAGAAGAGTGAGTAGTTTATAATATTTGTTAGGCCCAAACCCATAAATTTAAGCTTTTAGGTTGTGTGGTGTCTCAACATACTATATAATGAGCTCACTAAAAAGACTCCCTAACGTGCCTATCTCCCAACATTCCCTTCCCCAACTAAAACTAGTTGATTCTTTTAATGGAAAGATTGGATTGATAGTATAAACTGGCTTCCTTTCCTCTGGAGTCATGCTTCATATCAAACTCCGATCCTTTCCTTGCATGTTGTCTGGATATGCCAACTAAACTCTTTAATGTAGGGTTAACATAATAAATATTTTTTCTCCTTTTTTTCACCCAGAATTGAATTGTAAACCTAAGACAAACCAATCTCGCAGCTTAATTATGGTGTAAGGTCAGTTCTCAAATGATCTAACTACCGTATTGGAAACCTCATATCAATGTGGGAAGTTTCTGGGCTGCTAGCTTAGTGGTGTCAATGTCATGCAGCTCGAGTTTCCATTTTGGTACTGTTACTATTTGGAACCTTATTTTTCTTCAACGTAATCCTCAATGGATGAGCTGAGCATGATGTTTTTCTTTTCCAACATTTACCAGTTGCGATTTTTTGAACATATATGTTCAAGCTGGAAAGAGTAGAATGACAGGAACTGAAATGTCTTGCTAAACTCTTTATTAGTATGTTAAGACGAACTAGTTTGAGGGAATTTTCTCCAACTCAGACAAAAAAACTGCCTTGTGTTTTCACATGCTAATTAAAGAACATTAAGGGCCTTGTTTTTGTTTTCTTTTTTCTATGCTAATTAAAAGTGTGGTTCAATACTGTACCATAATATTGTCACTGTTCACTGCAGCACGGACAGTACTTTCTGCGTGCTCGACTGACGAACCGTAAGGTATGAAGCTTGTTCAATCTTTACCTCTTCTGCAGTTTCCTATATTCATGCTGTAACATATTTTAGGAAATTGTCCTACATTTGTTCTAAACCCTTTCTTAAATAGATGTCATTTTTCACAACCCCACGAAAGTCCCCAAGAAAACACCCATCACCAACCCCGTCCTCTTTTGGGGTAAATTCTAACCCCCCCAAAGCGGTATGGACCCCCGACACAGAGTTGGCTTTGGTGTACTCTCTCGTGGAACTAACCCAAAAAGGGATTTGGCCGTCTTAACCAAAGCATTTGGCCACCATCACTGAGCATTTTAACAACGCTATTCAAATGGAAGGGTTCCATTACACAGAGAAGCAAGTTGGCAAGAAGATAGATAAATTCAAGGTCGACTGGAAGGACTTCAGTGAACTCCTCAACGGTAGTATAGTCACTGAAGGGGGTTGGGACGATGTGAAGAATACGGTGTCATTAGAGGAACATCAATGGGAACAACTGAAATCGGTAAATCTCTCAATTTCCTATATATAATTACCATTAATTGAGATATTGAAATCTGAAAATATATCAATTTCGTATATATACTTACCATCATTTGAGAAACTGAAATCTGAATATTACTTATCAATTTCGCGATTATACTTACCATTATTTGACAACCTCAGTTACCATGTTTTGCAGCAATACAGGGTACACAAATATTTAAGATTCAAGAAGGGTGGACCCCTGAACTACGCCAAATTGAATCTCCTCTTCACGGGGACACGAGCTATGGGGCAGTTTAGTCATGCTAGCACTATGGACCCGCCGGACGATGGCAATGTCGTTGTGTTTGACGTCAATAATATCTCACCAACAGTAATTGACCTCAATAATATCTCACCAACAGTAATTGACCTCATAGAGCTGCAACGTCCTCCACTGCGCATTCACAGGAACAAAGGTAAGAAGGTAGCGTCCTCGACAAGCAATTCGCCAAGGTCGAGCAAGCGGGGGTCCAAAGGTGAAGAGATAATGGTGGGTCTAACCAATACTTTCTATGAGATCAAGGACCAACTGTAGAGTATGATGGTCAAAAGCTCGACATCCAGTTCTGTGGGGAACGTTTGTCCCAACACCGGCCGTCCTCGAGATTGGGTCATCGAGGCAATGAACATAATAAACACACTGGATGTTCAGATGGCTTTGCCTACACATGCACAACGTAATGCGTGTACAACCTTGAAGGGGATTCATGAGGCGAATGTGTTCGTCCACATGACCGATGCAATTCAAAGAGACTGGCTGATGGGTTTCCTTTCTCCTGACAATAATTGATATAGTTGACTGTGTTTATGTGGGGAAGGCACCAGACTTCGGATATTTAAGTTTATATTTATGCACGGACTTATGAATGTTTGCGTAAAGGATATTTAAATTATGAATTTGCAGTGTAATGATGAATAGGTTCATCATAATCAGTTTTTAGAACTCTAATGCAGATGATATAATTCAACATAATTGTACTCAATATGGATGGCGGTGGAACGTCTGGCATGAACTCAAACTATGAAAACTGGGGTGATACACCTGACGACCCCCAATATTGTGCGAGTGAGGTACCCGACAATGAGGATGATGAGGAAACGAACACAGACCCGGACTATGCTGAGATCTTGAATCTTCTCGATAGCCTGTTCAAAGTGATTGAAGAACTTCACTTTAACATACAACAAGCTTATCGAGTTATGTGTATTCCGCAACGCACATCAATTTTGACGGGCCATATGTGGGTCCATTGGGTCCTAACGAACCCCAACCCTAATACATGCTACGAGCGCTTCCGAATGTTTCCCTGCACCTTCATAAAACTATGTAGCACATTAAAAAATAATAGCTATCTAGGGGATAGTCGATATGTTAAGATCACAGAGAAAGTAGCAGCCTTTCTCTTAGTTGTTTGCCAGGCGCACTCACAGAGGAGTGTGGCCGACAGGCTGCAAAGATCGACTCACACCATAAGCACATACATTGGGCAAGTATGCAAAGCCCTATGTAGATTGGGCAATACGCTCATACAACTGTGTGCCACAGAGATGCCTCACCCATACGTCCCCCGTGACAGGCGATATTACCCCTGGTTTAAGGTGCGCAACCTTCTTAATACTCTTGTTAAGTATATATATACATTTTATTTGCTCCAATTGATGGCACACAAATAATGGCATGCGTAACCAATCACAATGCGATGCCATTTATCAGTCGCAAAAAAAAACCCAACACAGAATGTTGTGTGTGACAGACTTTGACCTTTGCTTCACGTTCATTTGTAGTGGGTGGGAGGGCAGTGCGCACGATTCATGAATTCTCACATCCACTATAAACGATCATGTGATGCGCTTCCCAACACCGGCCGAAGGTACAATTAAATCATCCTAAGTTGTTCGTCCAAATTCAATTCTAGTGTACTCTTTATAGAACGGAATACTTAGATACAACGCCTAACTTTGCAGGCTTTTATTATTTGGTAGATTCTGGATATGCTTGCTCCAAGGGGTTCTTGCCCTCATACCGCAACGAACGATACCACCTGCAAAACTTTCATGGCAGTGGAGCCCAACTTCGGAGGAAGAAAGAGTTGTTTAACCATAGACACTCTTCACTGCGATTGGTGGTGGAACGAACTTTCGGGATTTGGAAGAATCAGTTTCCAATTTTAGAAAATATGCCACCATACGAAATCTCGGCACAACGTTTAATTGTGATTGCATGTTGCACAGTCCACAACTTTATCCGCAAGGATTATGCAGACATTGATCCATTATTTAGATCCACTTTGCAGGAGATGTACAATGAATCTTGGATCGATGTATCGCAACAGGCTCTTATGCCAGGAGTATCATATGTACCACCTGGACAACGACTTGATCAATCAGAGGCTAGCACAAGGTTCATGGGGATGTACCGGAATTCAATGTGTTATGACCTATGGCGCGTAGTTAATGGCGAGTAAACCTTAGAAAGTTTTTGTTCGTATTGGACAATGTGAGCTACTACTTTTTATATTTGTAAGGGACTGGTTTAATGGAAATGATGGCTATTGAGACTTTCAGAGTTGGTAATTTTCAGTGGTATGTTTGGTGTGTGCTTGTGTATGACCTTTTGTTAAATGTTCGTTAAATATATGATTGTGTATCACATTAATGTAATTACAATTCCCAAATAAGATATTATTAATTACGATTCACATATATTAGAATAGGTAGGAGTTGAGTGTCTAGGAACAAAAATGATGGGTTTGCTTTTTGACCAAGAAATTGGCCTCACTTCCTTGGAGATGTATGAGCGGATGTTAATTATAGTGTGTTTGATAGCTTTTTTAATTAGGTATTTCGGTTGAAAGCAATTTTGGAATTTTTTTCGTTCTTTTTTTTTTTTTTTTGAAATGAATGAGAAAAAAAGAGAGAAATTGTTGTAAGATGCACACACCCGTAAATTGTAGTATGATGGGAACAAGACAGCTCAACCCACTTTGTATGTTTATATGTTTGTTTAACATTTTGGAAGTTACTTGCACAGGAAAAACAAAAAAAAAAAGTATAAGAAATTTAGAAGGAAATCGATTTGACCAAGAAAAATCTCCAAGGATAACTAAAAGAGCCAATTTACATATTCTGAAACCAATTCTAATTAAGAATTTTCATTTTGGCAGCAATATCAAGTACTTACTCAAGTCCAATTTATTTAAAATTATAATTTTATAAAATGTAAGTCATAGAATAAAAGACTATATATACATTTTATTGCAATTATATTGCAATTAAGTCATTGTTATGCAATTTTTCCAAAAATACTCATATTTTTTTAAAAAAAACTAAAATAAAAAATCAAGATTTTCATGTAAAGAATATAATGGTGCTCCCTTTTTCCTTTTATACCATTAATACAGCAAAGAGAGCATCATGCATTCCTCTTATGTCACAAACTTACAATTCTCATGCCCATAATCACAATCAAGGTGAAACAAAGTCCAATATCTACATCCAAAGTAGACAAGCACATAAAAGAAACCACCACATGCCAAAAAAGTCCCAAGTACACGGTACAATAATCTGTTCCCATAAGCTCATTCTAACATCAAGGATGAGGGACCTCTAGATCCACTATAACCAATACAGTAGAAGACTAACAACAAAATGAGTAGTAGTGCTGTAGCCCGGAAAGGAGTAATGTTTTTTCGACCCAACCCTAACTCCCGCCGTATGACGTCATAATGGGACTTGCATTTTCTTTCAACTAGTTCATCAACTCCATTATTAAAAACATTCATTCTCTTCTCCAGTTCCTCGAGACGTTCCATTAAGATCTTTTCGGTAGCGGACATATTATCAGCCCACGCAAAATAATCACATTCACCGAATTTCTGCATGCAAGCATAATATGTAAAGGGGTCCTACAACACTTACAACGAATTATATACTACAATGTCATAGGAAATTACCTTGTAATGTATACATCCATACCACTTTCTACCGAGGTTTTTCGACGTCTTGGAGTTCCTCAGTTGTGCTGGAACTCCACAATGACACAGGGGCGGACCACTTGACATGTCACTAGCCGTAGACATTTACTATAGATACATTGTATATGACATGAACAATTTAGGAATACGAATATGTAACATTTATATATTTGGGTGGACTGACAATAGGAATATCAATCTCTAATGTAATTTACTCCTCACAATACGCTTTTTACATTTTATTTTAAAATCATGCTTTATCCCCAACAAAATGACTCTCCCAAACAAACTTTAAAATACGTCATGCAATTTGGAAATAGCAAGTAGGAATCATCAATAGGAATACACAAAGGCCCCTGAAAATTAAATGGACTTCTAATTTTAACAAGTGTGTGTGAACAGTGTGCAACAAAATATTAACTGCGGAAATTAAAGGAGACAAATATTTTATTGACGAAGTGGAAACTCAATTAAGAAAAAAACCACTCTAGGGCAGCCAAACCCAGGATATCCACTATTCAGAGGACAAAGCTAGTTACAAAGTAGTAGCACTCACATACCCCTGATGCAATGGTCGTACTTTGAACTCTAACGTGTAACCCAACACGAACGCCTCATAACCAGGTCTCCTACCTGAAGGGTTCTTCAATAGAATCATTTACCTTAGGGCCAACCCTAAGATAGACTTCAGTTTAAGCGCAGTAACAGCACACACAGCAACGGCTTCAGAGAGATCAACTCAGCTCAATAGACACACAATATAGCTCTTTAAGCACTAGTGGAATTCAATACCGAATTCTTGTTGTTCTCAAGCCTAGGGGCCTCTATTTATAGGCTGACAGTTCAAATGAGCGTTTGGCTTGATAAAACTGGGAGCCGTCCGGATGGTAGTCATAGGCCGTTCGAACGGACAACTATGCGACTGAAATTCTGAAAATTTTGCTGAAAATCTTTCCTGTTTGAGAGTCGCGTTCGGACGATGATGCCCTGTCGTCCGAACGGTCGCACGTTCGCTGCAAGTAATTTTCATATAGAGGCTTCGCGCGTCCGGACTGAGAGGATGGTCGTCCGAACAGCTGATCTGATCCACGCAATTTCCATATCTGATGCTCGCACGTCCGGACCATGCTGATTGGCGTCTGGACGTCTGGATTTGAATTGCGATACTTGCCTTATGGATGAGCGCGTCCGGAGGGAAATCCACGTCTTCCGGATGGTTGCAGCAATCTTCCCATATCTGTGTTTTGGAAAGAAATCTTGAGGCTTGATCGAACACTGAGGATCGTCCGGACGGGTTGCTGAATTGTCTGGACGGATGCAAGCTGGAGCAGTTCAAAGCTTCTCGACACAGATGAAGGTCCGAACGGGAATCCACGTCGTCCAGACGGATGATGCTTTAGTCTGATGTGCGTCCGAAAGGTTTGACACGTCATCTGGATGGTTGATGCATTGGACAGCTGGGCGTCTAGACGGTATGACACGTCGTCTAAACGGCTGGCAGAGAACCGAATTTTCTGATTTGCAAACTGTGCAGAATCTTCTGGAAACACTTCTGAATAGCAGAATCCTTGTTAAAAAGCATCATTACAATGAAGTGATTTTGTCCAACAGAATGCAGCCAATTACAAACTAACAAACTCCCATTTTGGCCATTCTGAGACAAAAATCACTTGACCAGTTAAAAATACAATCCCGGTCCAAAAATAAAAATACTCCCCCTTTTTTGTCACAAAGGGACAAAGGGTAAAACGGAGTAATAAAAATCAACCACAACAAAAATTACTCTCCCTAAAGGTCTCAGAAGGACCAGGGTAAACAGAATAATAAAGTCCACAAGTTTAAAACAAAAAGGACCGAATAAGAAAACATCAAGCTGAACTGTGGAAAGAAGAGCAGCATGGTTAGGTCCTTCAAAAAAGTATAATAGCACACGCATGTATCCCAATTTGAGAAATTAGTCAAAGAGCACGTCAAAATTATGCAAACATATAGTCGATAGACAAGGATAAGATAGGCAAAGATTCCCCTGCAATGAAATAGCTTTCTCAACTCATGCAATGTGTGGGTGTGTGAAGGCTTTTTCAAAGGTATGACTTTGATTGAGATGATACACAGCATCCATATTTTCTAGACAAGAGAGAAAATCATTGAGAGATTAGTCAAAAGTCAAACCTGATAAATTACTAAGGCCTAGCCACCCTTATCTGATACACTCCCCCTAAGATGCAAAACCCAATTGTTTTACTTGTACCATGAAGGACAAGGAAAATTTTACTTGCACCATGAAGGGCAAGGCATATAGCAAACATAAGCAGTGAATATACAATTTAAAGTGCAGAACTCACATGATTTACTGCTTGATTCTTTTGATGCTGCAACCTAGAGAGTGCCAAAGTTTTTAGGTTCAAGGTTCAACTAGCATCTTGGTCAATTTGACCATCTTGTCAAAAACCTCTCTCTTGTATAGAGTACCCAGAATCAAAAAGTTAGAGAGAAAAATACACACCTTTGAGGAGCCTTGGATAGTGCATGAAGTCATCTCATGAGAGAAGCAGCTATCAACCATAACAAGTGAGCAGGAAAACTTTTCATATGTCAGACTTATGTTCTCAACCATATGGAAGAATAATTCACCAATGCACAATGAACTAATAACCAAAAAAAAAAAAAAATACATGAGATAGCTGACATACCTTTGAAGGAACCATCCTACTACAAAACTCCCAATTTTTTTTTCTTTTTTTCTTTTTTTTTTTAAAAAAAATGCAATATGGAAATAACATCATATGCAAGGCAAGATCAAAACCTGTGTAAGCTCGATGATGCCAATACAGAAAAAACAGTCGCTCGACCTGTTTTTTTTGTCTTCCCTAACAAGTACCTGCAATGTTCTCTCAAGAGAAAATAGGGGCAAAAACCAAACTGGTTCCTAGATTGCATACAAAATATAACAAGTCAAAGTCAAGCAATCAAAACTGATGCCTTAGGATTAGGAACCAAATCCTAGGCATGAACACCTTCTCCTGCTAGGTGCGTCCATTCCCCCTCATTGGGTGAATGTTATTCTTCTTCTTGACCCAAGCCTGCCTTTCAGTGGGTGGTTGCTAGCAGGACTTCATCTGTTGGCCCATCCACTCCATCATGCTTTGCATCCAAATAGGTGGCTCTTTGTAGTATTGATCATCTTCCACCTTCTGAGACCTTTTCAAGTGCTTGGATTTGATCTTGGATTTGCCACTGTGACTGGCAGGTACAAATCGTTGCTGAGATGCCTGGTGCCAAGGTGCATGAGACCAAGGAGCTTGATATTGAGGAGCTTGATGCGTTGGTGCTTGCCTCTATGGAGCTTGGTAAGGTGCCTGATACCATGGAGTTTGATGCTGAGTCAGAGGTCTAGTGCCATGATTAGCTTGTCTAGGCACTTCTTTCTTGGCCTTTGTCTTTTGTGCTTTAAGGAGGGAGCACTGGGGTCGAACATGCCCACTCAGACCGCAGTGATGGCATATAGGAGATCTTTTGATGGAATGAGACTTCTGAGTGCCTGGAACATCATCATTAATCATGTCCTTCCCTTTATCTTCAGCAATGGGGGGAGGCTCTGGGACTGCAGGTTTGACAAATACAGTCTTGGAAGTAGAGAGAGTGTCAGTGGTAGGAGCTACATACCCGAGACCAGTCTTGTCGGTTGGGCTCTTCTGAATGGACAGCATGCGAGTCAGTTTTTCATCAGTGACTCTTTCTAATTGGAGTTGCATCTCTAGTAGCTTTTCCTCGAGCTCTTGTATTTTGAGCAGCAATGAACTCTTCTTAGTCTGCAAACTGTTCAGATCATGAGGTGCTGCTTACGTTCTTCCCTCAGCTTTTCGTACTCTACATAGAGAGTTTTGTACGCCTCCTTGAGTTCATCCCCATTATCACTATGCTCTGAGTAATAAGAGTCCTCTTCTTCAACAAGTGGAGCCACAAAGGGTAGAAATTTTTCAGGCTCAGAAGCTTCTTCTTTTGACTCATCACTGAGAGTCACATTGTAAACCTTCCTCTTGCCCTTCTTGAGGCTCCCACAATCAACCCGTATGTGCCCAAATCCTGAGCATTCAACACATCTTGGACCTCTGGGATCCTTCTTTTCTTCTTCCTTGGGTTCAGCTTCTCTGGGAGCTTTCTTCATATTTTTCAGAAAACTTCTTCTTGAATCAGTCATCTCTCATTAGTCTTCTGAAATTTTTGACCAGCATAGCCACAGCTTTTTCTTCCTCCTCAGAGTCATCTCCAGATGAGGCTTCTACCCTTTTCTTGGAAGCCTTCAGGGCAATGGTCTTCAGCTTCTTGACCGAGGGCAAGGACAGCTCATAAGTTTGAAGAGATCCCACCAACTCTTCAATCTTCATTTCTTCAAGATCTTTGCTATCTTCAATAGTAGTCACCTTGATCCTGAAATGCTCAGGCAAAGATCTTAGAATCTTTCGGATGAGTTTTACATCCGAGACAGGCTTCCCAAGATTTACCATGGAGTTTCTCAGGTCACTCATCTTGGAGTAAAACTCTCCAATTGTCTCTTCTTCCAACATCTTAATTTCTTCAAATCTGGAAATCAACATTTGACGTTTGGCAGATTTTACAAGTTTAGTGCCTTCATATGTTGTTTCCAAGATTTGTCACGCTTCTTGAGCAGATTCATAGTTTGAAATTTTTGCAAATTCAGTCGGTGAAAGTGCTTGACATAGAGCATGGAGGGCTTTATCATTTGAAAGTCGTGCGTTCTTCTTAGGGACTAGTTCGAGTGCTGTATCCGCTAGTTTAGTCCAACCAGTTTCAACAATACTCCAACAGTCAATAGATTTTAAAAAGAACCGCATACGTGCCTTCCAATAGCCGTAGTTCGTACCGTCAGAGGCAGGAACAGTATTAAGAGTTTGAGACATGTTAACAGATAGAAGTAAAAAAATAACACTCAAGAATTGAATCTTAACAGAGTGTACCAAGCTCTGATACCAATTGAAAAATGAAAATTGACTTCTAATATAAAGCAAGTGTGTGTGAACAGTGTGCAACAAAATATTAAATACAAAAATTAAAGGAGACAAATATTTTGTTGATGAAGTGGAAACTCAATTAAGAGAAAAACCACTCCGAGACAGCCAAACCCAGGATATCCACTATTCAGAAGACAAAGTTAGTTACAAAGTAGTAGTACTCACATACCCCTAATGTAGTGGTCGTACCTTGAACTCTAACGTGTAGCCTAACACGAATTCCTCCCAACCAGGTCTCCTACCTGAAGGGGTCTTCAATGGAATCCTTTACCTTAGGGCCAACCCCTAAGATAGATTTCAGTTTAAGCGCAGTAACATCACACACAGCTACGGCTCAGAGAGATCAACTCAGCTCAATAGACAGACAATATAGCTCTCTAAGCACTAGTGGAATTCAATACCGAATTCTTGTTGTTTTTAAGCCTAGGGGCCTCTATTTATAGGTTGATAGTTCAAATGAGAGTCTAGCTTGATAAAACTGGGCGCCGTCCGAACGGTGGTCATAGGCTGTCCGTCCGGACAACTGTGCGATCGAAATTCTGAAAATTTCACTGAAAATCTTTCCTGTTTGAGAGCTGCGTCTAGACGGTGATGCTCTGTCGTCCGAATGGTCGCATGTTTGCTGCAAGTAATTTCCATATAGAGGCTTCGTGCGTCCGGACCGGGAGGATGGTTGTTCAAACGGCTGATATGATGCACGCAATTTCCATATCTGATGCTCGCGCTCCGAACCATGCTGACTTGCGTCCGGACGTCTGGATTTGAATTGAGATACTTGTCTTATGGATGAGCGCATCCGGACTGGAATCCACGTCATCCGGACGAATGCAGCAATCTTCCTATATCTGTGTTTTGGAAAGAAATCTTGAGGCTTGATCGAACACTGAGGATCGTCCAGACAGGCTGCTGAATCATCCGGATGGATGCAAGCTGGAGCAGTTCGAAGCTTTTCGACAAAGAGGTCCGAACGGGAATCCACGTCGTCCGGACGGATGATGCTTTAGTCTGATGTGCGTCCGGACGGTTTGACACGTCGTCCGGATGGCTGATGCATTGGACAGCTGGGCGTCCGGATGGTATGACACGTCGTCTGGACGGCTGGCAGGGAACCGAATTTTTTGATTCGCAAATGTGCAGAATCTTCTGGAAACACTTCTGAATAGCGGAATCCCTGTTAAAAAGCATCATTACAATGAAGTGATTTTGTCCAACAAAATGCGGCCAATTACAAACTAACCGCCCCAACTAAACCAATGTGCATTTTAATCATGAAATCAACTCATAACAAGTTATGACCATTCTCGAATACAACGATATCAAATGAACCAAAAAATAAATGAGAATTCATTCTATGACAAAAAAAAAAAAAAAAAAAAATCCATAAATAATGTTTGAAAGTGGAAGCTTTTACCTTATGAGAAATCCCACAAGAAAGCTCATTCAGAAGTTTAAAATTGCACCTTTAGACCTTACGTTCCACCCCAACCTAAAAAAACACCTACAAAGCACAAGCTAATAGAAGCATCAAACACAACTTATCAATACGAGCGAATTTTTTTATTTTTAAAAAAAAAAATCATAAAACAGAGATAAGGAAATGAAATAGATCAAACACAACTATTGGAACATACCAAAAATGTAGCCCTATAAATTATGCAAAGAAAGTAGAGAACATCGGCAAAGTCAACCCCAGAAATAAGATGAAGGACACGAGAACATCGTCCTGGAGTTCCTCATCGGCAAACATCCCCATTATCAGACTCCATCGGTGACGATAAGACTGCCATGTTGTAGAATGGTTCGAATGCCGTCTGATTCGGGGACATGAGATAATCAGAGGACGATGATTAATGGTTGTGGGTCATATCATGGCTCGGAATGATCTCTTCCTTGTGCTTGTACTTGTGCTTGATTGGTTGGAAGGATGAGAGAAAGGGGTGGTTCTGTTTGTTTGTGAATGAATTGTCGAAACTTAGAACAAAGGGAGAGTCACCGGTAGGGTGGTTCTGCTAGTGTGATGGCCCATATATTAGCTCAGTTTTATAGATGAGCTTAAGGAGGAAAAAAGAGAGGAGATTGACACGAAGGAAAACGAAAATGGAAAAGGGAAGCGTAGTTTCTAAGTGAAGCTTAGTTTCAGAAAGCTTGAAAATGGAAGAGGAAAGACGAAGGAGATCCATACGAATTTTAGGGATATTGTAGGGATACAGGGGGACACACGATATATACATGTATACATGTGTATATATGTGTATATATATATATATATGGAAGGGGGAAGCTTAGCAATCTCTGGCCGTTGCAGAGGAAAGCTTGAACATTGAAAATGAAAATGGAAGAGGAAAGACGAAGGACACCAGGGAATGGAAGAGGAAAGCATTTGGAGTGAGGACAATATAGTCTTTTAACAATTTCTGGTCGTTGTAGCTATTCTCAAAAAGTGATGGCGTGGTCACGTGGCATTTTCAAGAAGCCTGCCGTTTCATGATTTGAAGGAACAGACGTGAGGGCAAAAATGAGAAAAAAAAATGGAAAAGCTTGCTGAGTGGGCCCCTCGGGTGGGAGGAAAATTGGGGGAGGGGGGAAATTGATTTTCAAACAGAGCCTATGCCAAATTTCTACTTTAGTTGGTCCACCCTCGTCTTTTTCATTGATAATGGAAACACCATTGAAAAATGGGCTGAAATACCAAATTGAAAAGTAGAAATCAGCCATGTCAAATTGAATCGTAGAATTTAGAAATTGAACGAAATACCAAAATGCCCAAAAAAGAAAAAAGAAAAGGATACTGAACATGAAGACCCATTAAGTTGATGAAATGGGCCTAGGGTGGTGAGGTTGGGCCCGAGAACCGACGGATTTTGGGATGTATATATAAAAGCGAAGAAGTGGCAGTTGATAAAGTGGTATTAGGGTTTGGTGGAGGCGTCACAGCAAGAGGAAGAAGTGCGAGAGAATGAAGACATCCCGGCGACGATCTTCGGCGACGATGGACATCCCGGAACGGGTGAAGATAAAGGTGAACGCCCTGAGCCATGTGGCGAACCTCATCACCGGCGTCACCAAGGGCTAGCGCTACAAGATGCGCTTCGTCTACGCCCCACTTCCCCATCAACGCCTCCATCACCAACTCCAACCGTTCCATTGAGTTTCGTAACTTTCTCGGCGAGAAGAGGGTATCTTTCGCTTTCGCTTTCTCTCTCTCTCTCTCTCTCTCTCTCTCTCTCTCTCTCTCTCTTAAAAAAAAAACTTTTTATTAATCCTGTAGGATAGCATCAAATCAGAGTTCTTTCTATTCGCTCTCATTTATGTGGTTTTGGGTAAAGTTGGATGGTTTTTTATTCATTAAGCTTTAATTTCAAGAACCCACATTTAAGATCTTTAGAATCTTATGTCTTTTCTCTAAAAGACTTTGGGGAAGTTTGTATGAGACGTATATTTCTCAATTTTGTTGTGGTGTTAGTTTTGACTTTTGAGTGTTAAGTCTGGAGACTCGCCGGGCTGTAGATGTTTGCTTGGTATAGTGAAACTGATTTTGACTTGTGCTGATATCAGGTCAGGAAACTGGATGTGCTCGACGGTGTGTCAATTCTGAGATCTGAGAAGGTCAAGGATGAACTCGTTTTGGATGGCAATCTGCGATCTGATAGCTTTTGGAAAAGGTATCAGAAACTTCGGGTCGACGCCCGCCACCCGGTATCAAGCATGGTACATGTTAGTTAAATGGGCTGTAGTTTTGGAGATGGAGCATGTTGGGCATTTGATGTGAAAAATGAAACAAAAAAAGCTCATCACCCCCAACGTATTAATTTCACGGGTCGTTGAGTGCCAATCCATTTGCAATCTTCCTACTATAAATACATACACACCAACCAGCGCCCCATCCCTCTGGCTGGCGGAGCTGGAGATGAGGGAGGGGGAGATGACGACTAGATGCAATCGACCACGCCGGAGGTCAACCACCCCCATCCGCTGGACAGACCTTCTGGTTCGACAGCCCTTCTGTCGAGTTCAAGGGGTAGCTCTGTTAGGCAGATCTATGCCTTCGTTGCCGGGGAAGACTTCTGGAGGTGAAGTCTCTTTTTTTTTTTCAATATTATTTTGTTTTTTTTTTCTTCTGGGTTGTCTTTGTTTGAGTGCTGAGAGACTGAAAGATTTGCCCAAAACTGAAATTTTTTTGGTAATTTTTTTGCTAAAAGAAATAAGGAAAAAGGCAGCTCCTCTGCTTAGAGATAGGGTGGTTTTTGAACTAACCGAACATATGTGGATCTGTGATTTTACTTGTGCTTGTGGTTGCTGAGATGTCAGGAGGACTCAGAATTTTCATGAAATTTTATTGCTTAGGATAGAGGGTGGTTTACTTTATAATTTGTTGAGTTGAAGCAGTGTGTTTATTTGGATTCATAGCTTACTTTTAGGAACAATTAGAGCATTCTGGATTGTTGAGTTGAGTTTGTTATTTGGTAGAGAAATTTGGGTGGGTTTTCTAGGGATAGTTGGATAGTGCATGGAAAACCCTGATTTTACTTATTATGCCTTCACAGTTCCTTGAGAATCTGTCATCGTTAGTGTCTGATTAGGTGGCATCGGAGTGGTCAATAATTGCAATGGGTTCCATTGCGATATTTAAAGCCAAACTTTAGCAAAGGTCCCAGAAATTTTCTGGATTAAAATTTGTGTTTGATGGTAAAAGATTTGGGATGGCTTGATGAATATCAGAATTTAGTGTATCATAAACGAGGAAATATCTAGCAACTCCACACAGCTACCAAACATACAAGGGGGTTCTGTATGAAGGGCATATGGTAACAAGGTGTTATAGATTATTCTGATTTTGGACTTTTATGAAATGTAATGGAAATTGAATGTAATAGATACAGGTTGTTTGGTATGTGATTAGGGTACAATATTGGTTTCATAATCTTTTCATAGTGTTCATTGTAATTTGTATGGTGTCATTTTTATGTTAGTTGCCATTTTACGTTATAGTTGGTTGGACTTCAGTTTTTGGTCCCCGAAATTTTTTCTTTCATTCCCCAACAATTTAAAGGGGAGTAATATCATCCCTTTTTGTCCATAGTTGTTCGTGATGGTGCATGTCATCTCAAATCCTAATAGTTCCACATTTACCTTCTATTTTTCACCCGTGCAGTTCAATAAACAAGTGATGGTTGTAAGGATGATATTGCTTTTTTTTTCTTCTTCATATTTTTAATCTGATACACAATTGGAATTCAAACCCATGCCAAACTTTAGGGAGCACAAGTGTATTTCAACTTTTATAGTTTAGATAATTTACTAAATAATTATGAGATTTGCTTTTGAAAATGTGGTTTTTTTTGGGTCTTTTTTTTATTATTATTTTTTTATGGTTATTTGCAATGCCAATTGGATGATTGGAACAAGAGGAGGGGGAGCTTCAATAGATCCTTGAGACGCTGTAATGGTATTATCAACCCAGATATCTCAGATGAAGGATTGTTAGTTTTAGGAATCCAAACAGCATTTTGGTGATGGTCATATGGGGGCAAATTGCTTGCATGCCTTGGGAAGGATTTCTGTTTATCCTAGCTCCCTTTTTTTTTTTTTTTTTTTCTTTCTTTCTCTATTCCTATTACAAAATTTGTATATATTATAGTTCTAGGTTTATGAACTTGATCACTGTTTAAAAGAATTGTATATTCAAAAGAACCAGCGTGTGGATGTCCACATACAACTGATTTTGGTCAAAAGAACTGTATATTTATGCTATGTCATGTTTGCAGGAACCTGGCTCATATGAAAACAAAATTTCATCTAACATCTTACAAACAGCACTAGAATGTATGTTTAATGTTTCATCATACCTTCTGAGTCTTTTCTCCCTCAAATGTTTTTGTCTGATGTTAGAATTTATTGTGTTACTTTTCTGCTGAAAAATCTTTTGTCGTGCTCAACACCTGAAAATTGGCATTGTTTAATTCTTGCAGTTTCTCATTTTGGGTGCAAGTGAAGCCATGGTATTTAAGAAGTTCTCAGTCAAACACTCCTCGAAACGACTAGAAGCCACTTGTGGTATGCGATCATAAGGGCCAATTCTATGACCAGTGTGTCTGATGATGGAAAGAAGCTAGATTTGGAGTACGTAAAAGAAAAATCCTCTATGCCAAGGTCTCGCAAGCGTGAGGCTCCGAAGTTGATGGAGTACCAAAGGGTGAAGAGGCAAAGGATTGATCATAGTTTGTCTTCGCAGTCACTCCACCATTTTGAAACTACCGACGACTTATCCAGCTAGTTGGGTTTACAACCAACTTATGTTAGTATCCCAAATGAACAATTCAGATCCAGATTATGATGGTGAGTGACTATTTCTATTTTACCATAAATATGTCATATTTTCTAGTATCTCTCCATGATCTAATTATTGGCTTGCTGTTGGTGATGATGTGTAGGGGCTGCAAGTAGTTTGGACAATGAAAACTCATGCCTTAGTTTGTGCACCTCTCTGCATAGAGGAGCACAACATTAGATACAAGTTTAACTCAATGTAAAAAATTATATTTGATATGCTAAAAATGTGAACAAATATTAGATAGAAGAAGTAACCTTTCGAACTGTAGCTCGAAAGGCTTCTCTTTCTATTTCTCGTCGTTGCTTCAATTTAGCTTTTACCTCATCAACTTCAGCCTCTTTCATTTGGGCTTTAATCTTAGTTATTTCTACATGTAAACATTCAATTCTGTCAATGAAATAGAACTGGTAGATAGATGTCAACAATATTGACAGGATTGAATGTTTACATGTAGAGATGACTAAGATTAAAGCTCAAATGAAAGAGGTTGAAGTTGATGAGGTAAAAGCTAAATTGAAGCAACGACGAGGAACAGAAAGAGAAGCCTTTCGAGCTACAGTTTGAAATGTTACCTTCTTCTATCTAATATTTGTTCACATTTTTAGCATATCAAATATAATTTTTTACATTGGGTTGAACTTGTATTTGATATTGTGCAGCTCTCTGCAGATGACAAAAACAGTTGATTTTGAAGACAATATGTGGGCTCAAAAAGAATTCGACATGTTAACGGGGTCTTCTTGTTCTTATTATTGGTCTCATACTGCACATTAAACATACATTCTAGTGATGATTGTAAGATGTTAGATGAAATTTTGTTCTCAAATGTAAAATTTATTTGCAAATAGTACTATTGTTGTAAATAGTGAAGTTAGCTATTTGTAAACAGAGAGAAATCAATAATTTTATCTTAATTGTTGAGCCAGGTTCTTGGAAACATGACATTGCATAAATATACAGTTCTTGGAGCAAGGATAAATGGAAATCCTTCTCAAGGAATGCAAGCATTATAGCGTCTCGAGGATCTATTGAAGCTACCCCCTCTTGTTCTAATCATCCAATTGGCATTACAAATAAATAAATAAACCAGAAAATCATATTTTCAAAAGCAAATCTCATAATTATTTAGTAAATTATCTATACTATAGAAGTTGAAATGCATCTGTGCTCCCTAAAGTTTGGATTAAAAATATGAAGGATTAAATAAAATAAAATAAAAATATCCCCTTACATCCATCACTTGTTTATTGAATTGCACCGATGAAAAATAGAAGGTAAATGTGGAACAATTAGGATTTGAGATATGCTCCACCACGAACAACTATGGATAAAAAAAGATGATATTACTCCCCTTTAAATTGTTGGGGGATGAAAGAAAGAAATTGAGGGACCAAAAATTGAAGCCCAACCATTTTTTAAAGTATGATAGCAATTAACATAAAAATGGCACAATACAAATTACAATGAACGCTATGAAAAGATTATGAAACCAATATTGTACCCTAATCATATATATTTATTACATTCAATTTCCATTTACATTTCATAAAAGTTCAAAATCAGAAAAATCTATTAGACCTTGTTACCATATGTCCTCCATACAAAACCCCGTTGTATGTTTGGTAGCTGTGTGAACTTGTATCTGATGTTGTGCACCTCTCTGCCGATGACAATGTTATATTGTATGCAAGTCCAAACCCATATGGGAATTCTCAAATTTGTTTTCTTCATCTAGAATAGATATTTGAAAGACAAGAAAATGCAATATGGGCTTCTTTACGGGCTCTTTGTTTAGGAAGTGAACTGATAATGCCCAGTTAAGATTTGGTAGGCCAGTGGAGCTAGACGATAAATTGATTGGACCCCAGTAAGTAGCCCATAATAAGCCCACATAAGACCAATTATAGGCACATACCGTCTAAAATCCATATGTGGATAAACTTGCCAATAAGATTATGAATTCACAGCAACCTCAACAAATTTACTTGTCAAAATAATTTTTTTTAAAAAAAATTATATTTCACTATTTTAGATATCTATTTTTTTCAAAGCCTATACTTTAGGCTTAGGATTTTAGTTTATGCAGTTTTACTATTTGAGTTAAAAAGATGTGATACATTGACACCTCAAGACACAACTTTTGATCACCCCTGTCACGCGTCAAAATATATATATTTATGGACCTTGTGGCTATTTTATTTCAACTCTGTATGTGAACTCGTGTCTCACTGCACTACTATGTCCTTTTAATTTATTTTCCAAATTTTGTAACTTTGCTACTTCAAGTATATTTTGATGCATAACTTGGGCAAATTTGACCACTTGTTGCAAAATTTAAATGATATATGCATGCCTTATCCCTTCAATTTTGGGTAATCATGACGTTCATTTTTGCAGATATACTGTCATGCAAAGCATACTATTGCGAGGAAAAACTATTATTGTCATGCAATGGTGTTTTTTAGCCTAGAGATTTTAGGTTCAAATCCCTATGTAATTTATGTCCAATGTGAACTTCAGTTTCTAGGCTTGTATTCATATTTGTAATTGAATGTAAATTATATTTTATTCAAATACAGTGTGAAAACACTTGTATGATGTAGGAGCTTAATGGCAAGTTTGGCATATATATTTTTTTAAAAAACTGAATGGTATTAGTTGCGACATATTAGTCGCCGCTATTGGTTAAGCAATAGCAGTTACTAATATGTCGCCACTATTGACCAACTAATTAGTGGCGACATATTGGTCACTGCTATTGCTTGACCAATAGCGACGGCTCAATAAATTGCTACTATTGACCGACTAAATAGCGACGACATATTGGTTGCCGCTATTGATAAGCCAATAGCGACAACAAATGAGATTGGTTAAAACTCAATTAGTGGTGACAAAGAAAGCTTTTAGTGGCGACAACTAATACTCATTTTTGTAGTTCGAAGAGGATGAATCTTTTTCAATACAATGAGAAAAAGAATTAGATAAAGGAGAAATGATGAGAATACAGCCATAAAACATTTTGATTGTGGCCCAAATTGCCACATGATAGAAATAAAAGTTTGTACTTTGGTTAACCTTACGAGCTGTCTAGCTAGTAGAGGATGGAATAATGGAGTGAATAACAGAAATAGTGGAAACAATTCTCCAGTCTTGAGTAATAGAGGGCAATTAAAGAATTAGAGTAATTATAAGCGAATCACCTTCCAAAATAAAGTTGAATAAGCCCAAAGAGATTGCCGGCCCACATATACTTACAACCGATTTGAGATTGTATTAATAAGTTTAAAAAATACTTTTAATACATAAAAAATTGTGCAAAGTAAAAATAAGTCAGATTGGTAAAAAAAAAAAAAAAAAAATTACTTTTTTGACTTTACAATTTTAGTAAAGAACTTGAAAATAAAGCTTTTTCTCAATTTTTTTTTTTTTAAACTTTAAAAACTTTATTTTTTAACACAATACCAAACATGCTCTTAGTAAAATTTTCTCACTTCATCAAGAACCACGTGGTCTATTTATGATCACCATCTTTGTGCATGGCCGTGTCATTTTCAGTGTCTTAAATACTCTGCAAGTTTGCATTGTTGGCAGCTGAGGCCCAAATTATTCTTTGCTCATCTTGTTCATGCTGGCCATGCTTCTTTAATTAGCTCTGTTTTACTTTTTCTCTTTTTTTTTTTTTTTTTCTTTTTTTCCCTGGGATTCATTTCAGCCTTTCAGGCCTACTAAATTATGGATTATGCAACAAAATATAATTCTCCTCTATTTCTTAAATCTTTATCTCTTTTTGAAAGGAGAATTTGATCTCCAATCTCTAATATGACACTAACAATCTTTATAAGTTGATTTCTTTTGTTGTGCAAGTCCCTTTTCCTTTTGTTTTTTTTTTTAAGTAATGTTATATATCATACAAACATCTCACAAAGTTGATATAGTAAGGTTTAGTAGTCAGTGAATTTTCTTTTAACAAAATCGTTGATCTAATGACTATTAGTGGGATATTAGTGGGATATTTGTGTAATATATAACATTACTACTTTTTTTTAAGAAAAAATAAAAAAGCTATGTGCAATTGGATTCGGATTTCTTGTTCAAATAAGAATAATAATAAGGGGTTGTGAGCAGGGAGCCTGTCCAATTAGGGCTCGCCTGCCCAATGAGTTCCTTCTTAAGAAAGGTTCTCATACTCGAGCAAGAGAGTCTCTGCCCAAAAAAAAAAAAAAAAAACATGAATAATAATAAAAATCCTTGATTGCATGAAACCCCTGTCCAGAGCAATTTGAATCTATCATTTATTAGAGCATTCACAACAACCTAGCTAAAATAGCTTTTTAGATATTTTGGCCTGCTAAAATGCAAAAAAGACTCTAAATGCCTCTTCATCAACCTCATTAAATTACTGAAAAAACTACTCATTGTGAGTAGTGCACTAGTGCTCAACACATTTTGTGAACACTCTTCACTCACCAAATAAAAAAGAAATAAAGAAAGAAGGAAAAAAAGCATTAAAATATTCTCTCTCCTCTATTTTTTTTTATTTATTTATTTCGTTTCCCACTCTCCTCTTGGTATACCAACCTGAATATCTGAGCCGTTCATTTTTTTTTTTTTATTTCATTTTGTTTTTCTCTTCACACTCGTCATTTTTTTTTCTTTTTTTATTTATTTATTTTTTCATTTGGATACCAACCTGAATATTTGGGGCTGGAGTAAGACAATGAATTTGAAAAATTAAAAAAAAAAATGATCGTTAATAAAATATAAATTTTATGAAACATGACCAGTAAGAAAAATATCATATTTTTAAAAATATGGCGGTTAGGAAAAAAACAAATCTTTAAAGATATGATTGTTGGATGGAAAAACAATAATGAAATCTTTAAAAAATCATATTTAACTCGAATAGTAAAACTGCATAAACTAAAATGCTGAGCCTAATGTATAGGCTTTGAAAAAAATAGATATCTAAAATAATGAAATATATATATATATATAAACTATTTCGACAACTAATTTTGTTGAGGCCGTTGTGAATTCATAATCTTATTAGCAAGATTATCCACGTATGGGTTTTAGACATTATGTGCCTATAGACTATAGTTGGTCTTATGTGGGCTTATTATGAGTTACTTAATGCGGCCCAATCAATTCATCGTCTAGCTCCAATGGCCTACCAAATCTTACTAGGTATATCAATTCACTTCCCAAACGAAGGGCCCATAAAGAAGCCTATATTGCCTTCTCTCGTCTTTCAAATATCTATTCTAGGTGAAGAAACAAATTTGAGAATTCCTATGTGCATGGGTGGACTTGCATACAGTATAACATTGACATGAGATTCATCCCAAGAAAATTTTGCCATACAACTATTCAAGCATCCATCCAAAACCCCAAGTTTAAGTATTTGTATGGTTTAACGATTTTAAAACATGTAGTTTAAAAAGGTAATTACAAAACAAAATTAATGACAACAGAATTTTTAAATTAAAAAATTGTAGTTAGAGATTTGATAAAATTGTGCATCGATATTTAAAATCATAGTTTGACCTTTAAAATCGTACACTTTAAAAAAATACAATCCTTATCAATATTGTTGATATGATATAATATCAACTTGAAACTTGAGGTGTAATAGATTTCCTCTTTGCCATGACATTGTTATATATTTTTTACCCACCTTCAGCACTCTTCATGTAACTATTATGAGCCACTTTATTACTTTAACAGATACTTCAAAATAAAACATTTCTATCAATTTTACTACAGTATCACGTAGCACATTTTAGTCTCTCACTTTTTTTAAAAAAAGTTATTATTTTCTCTTCCCCGCTCTTCCTTCTCTCTCCCTCTCCCTCGACTTTTGGACTAAAAAAATACGATGAAAAATAATATTTAAAGAAAATAGAGAATGTGAGATAAATAATGTATTGAAATATATATTAAAAAACTAATAACTAAAAAGAAAAATGTGTATTTTGCGTAGTGATGAAATGCTACAAAGTTGAATTTCGAGCATTGTGGATCTATCTACCTTTACACAGCTAGAGGATTTACTGTTGGTAATAAACCAACTAAGACCGGCCCATTCAGAAATTTTGGTAATTTTGTCCGACCCATGCGAGTCAACTCGCCCAGAGAGAACTCAGCAGCTTGTTCCCGTCCGAAACGGCGCCGTTCACGTCCCTCCACGCGTAGTTCTTGAGGTAGTCCCAGCCAATGGACCACGTGAACCCCCAGAAGCCCAGGTCGAGGCCGCGCTCGAGCTGTTGGGCGATACCAGCCAAATTATAACACCAACCACGCACCCCATAAGAAGCTTACAGCAGCGGAGATGGAGGACAGACCGACAGGATCGTGAGTTATGCTTCAACTGCGACAGCAAATTCACGTCCGGCCACTGATGGAAATTGGACCATCAATATTCCAAGCTCTCATAAATCAAGATTTTGCCAAATTTCTACTGAAGTTGGTCCGTCCTTGTCTTTTTCAATGATATTGGAAACATCTTTTGACTCGAAACTTTGGTTAAATGGGCTGTGGTTTCGGAGATGGAGCATGTATGTTGGGCATTTGATGTGAAAAATGAAACATTTTTAAATAACACAAAAAAAGCCCATCAGCCCCAACGTATTAATTCCACGGGTCGTTGGGTGCCAATTCATTTGCCAACTTCCTACTATAAATAGTTAAATACGTACACACCAACCGGCGCCCCAACCCTCTGGCTGGCGGACCTGGAGATTCGGATGAAGAAGGGGGAGACGACGACTAGATGCAATAGACCATGCTGGTGTTCAACCAGCCCCATCCGCTGGACAGACCTTCTGGTTGGTTCGGCAGCCCTTCTGTCAAGTCCAAGCAGGCAGCTTGGGGTAGCTCTGTTAGGCAGATCTGTGCCTTCGGAAGACTTCTGGAGGTGAAGTCTCTTTCTTTTTTGTTTTTTCTTGTTTGAGTGCTGAGAGACTGAAAGATTTGGTTTTGGGAGATCATCGAAGCCCGAGGATGCTCCCTTTGTTCTGGGATCTTGGCTGCATGCCGAGAGTACCCATTTAGGCCTTCTTTGGGAGATAGATCTACGAGGATCTTCGAATGTTTATTCTTTTAAGGAGCAAAACTGAAAATTTTGGTAATTTTTTTTGCTAAAAGAAATGAGGAAAAAGACAGCTCCTTTGCTTAGAGTTAGAGATAGGGTGGTTTTAATTTGAAGTAAACGAACATATGTGGATCTGTCATCTGTGATTTTACTTGTGCTTGTGGTCCCTGAGATGTCAGGAGGACTGGGAATTTTCATGAAATTTTCTGGCTTAGGATAGAGATAGAAGGTGGTTTGCTTTATACTTTGTTTGGTTGAAGGAAGCAGTGTGTTTATTTGGATTGATAGCTTTCTCTTAGCCTTAGGAACGATATGTTAGAGCATTCTGGATTCTTGAGTTTGTTATGTGGTAGAGAAATTTGGTTGGGCTTCCTGGGGATAGTTGGATAGTGCATGGAAAACCCTGATTTTACCTTGTTCATTCTGCCTTCACACTTCCTACAGAATCTGCCAACGTTGGTGTCTATTGGATGGATTAGGTGAACATCATCGTTGGTTCTGTATGGAGGACATATGGTACAAGGTGTAATAGATATTTCTGATTTTGGACTTTTATGAAATGTAAATGGAATTAATTGAATGTAATAGATCTTATAGGTTGTTTGGTATATGATTAGGGTACAATATTGGTTTCATAATCTTTTCTTTGTGTTCATTGAAATTTTTATGGTGCCATTTTTATGTTAATTGCCATTTGCCATCATACTTTATAGTTGGTTGGACTTCAGTTTTTTCTTTCATCCCCCAACAATTTAAAGGGGAGTAATATCATCTTTCTTTCTTTTTTTGTCCATAGTCACCTCAAATCCTAATAGTTTCACATTTACCTTCTATTTTTCACCGGTGCAATTCAATAAACGAGTGATGGATGTGAGGATGATATTGCTTTTTTTTTTTTTCTTCATATTTTTAATTTGATATTGCCAATTGGATGATTGGAACAAGAGGAGGGGGGGCTTCAATAGATCCTTGGGACACTGTAATGATATTATCAGCCCATATATCTTAGATGAAGGATTATTAGTTTTAAGAATCCCAACAGCATTTTGGTGATGGTCATAAGGGGGCACATTGCTTATATGCCTTGGGAAGGATTTTCGTTTATCCTTGCTCTCTTTCTTCTTTTTTTTCCTTTATGAATGAGTTCTCTACTCCTATTACAAAATTGGTATATATTATAGTACTAGGTTTATGAACTTGATCACTGTTCAAAAGAATTGTATATTCAAAAGAACCAGCATGTGGATGTCCACATACAACTGATTTTGGTCAAAAGAATTGTATATTTATGCAACGTCATGTTTACAAGAACCTGGCTCAGCAGTTAAGATTACATTATTGATTTCTCTCTGTTTACAAATAGCTAACTTCACACCATTTACTACGATACTACTATTGGCAGATAAAAAATAGATTTTACATCTGAGAACAAAATTTCATCTAACATCTTACAAACAATACTAGAATGTATGTTTAACGTGCAGCACGAGGCCAATAATAGGAACAAGAAGACCCAATTAAGATATCGAATTCTTTTTGAGCCCACATATTGTCTTCAAAATCAACCGTTTTTGTCATCTGCAGAGAGGTGCACAACATCAGATGTCAAGTTCAACCCAATGAAAAAAATTATATTTGATATATTAAAAATGTGAACAAATATTAGATAGAAGAAAGTAACCTTTTGCAGTGTAGCTCGAAATGCTTCTCTTTCTGTTTCTCGTCGATGCTTCAATTTAGCTTCGACCTCATCAACTTCAACATTTTTCATTTGCTGCTTTAGTTTAGCTTCTACCTCGTCGACTTCAGCCTCTTTCATTTGGGCTTTAATCTTAGACATTTCTGCAAGTAAACATTTAACCCTGTCAATGAAAGAGAAATGGTAGATGGATGCCAAAAACATAATACAAGACAACTAATAATGACAACTAATAATGCTGATAGGTAAATAACAACTACAATTTTTTTTTCTCTTAGCATAATAACTTTAGACATGGGCTTTAGAAAATGAGTACAAAAGCAACCAAAGAGTAACTCACAATAAACCAACTACAAGAAAACTGAAAAGAGAACTAGTTTGATAGCATATTATTGAGGTATTGATAGCATCTTCCCATTGCCAAGTTGATGATTATACCACTGTGCAGATTTGTATTCATAAGAAATAAAAAGAAAAAGGACATGATAATGAAAAGTTTTGCAAATGATATCTAGATGATGTAACTTCTCTATTCCTATATATTTATATATTGTAGTTGTTTTTGTAGTGGAAATGCTCATAGATAACTTTCAAAATACTTGCACTGCAGTTTACGGTCTATAGAATGAAAGTGCCCTCTAAAGGTACAAATGTGGTAGAAAGAAGGGGTTAAGACGGATAAGGAATACAAGTATCCTCTAATGGTCCAAATGTGGTAGAAAGAAGGAATTAAGACGGATAAGGAATAGTAAGAGTTAATAGACTACCTCACTAATCATCTTACTTATCGTATTACTACAACTAGAAAATTCTAAATTAAAAGTGCATAAATTTGCTGCTGTTGCTGATAAACTTGGACCACAAATTAGCCCAAAAGCTACTTTTTATTAGACCACACACTCTTTGCTACTTATGTGCGCCATTAACGATGACACCTTACCAATTATCATATTATTAATTTAGCTACTATCTACCTTTGCTGCTGGGATCTCTCATCTCTCTACCAAGTTAACTGCTGCCAGTGCAGAGTTTAGAGCTCTAATTTTTGGGACGATTAAGATCTGATATTATAATTAACAACTAGGCCAACCAGCTATATATATATATGTTAGAAATTATGTCAAGTAGTAGAGTACTAAACCAAAATCCTAAATCTTTTCATGCACTATTCAATTTGCAATAATTCTAGTGATATAATCGCACATAATATAAAGAGTGCATAACCTTTCCTCTAATATAATATTGACACAATGTGTATCCTAACATTAAAAAAAAAAAAAGGACTACTTGATGATGGAACACATCTCTCTACGTTAGACTTGCGTGCAAAAGTTGAGCAAATAGCACAACTTTCTCTTTTTTTTTTTTTTTTGCCAAATGTATAAAATAAAAAAAAAAATCAATTAATTTTTCTTTTTCTTTTTGAAAAGTACAGCTATGAATAATTTAGTAGAACAAAACGATCCAAACTATTTACGGGACAATCAAATCCGATTGAAAATTAAAAAAAGTTTCAAAACTACTAAACGTTGTTCTAGCACAATGAATTGAACTATCATACTAAGCATTGTCCTAGCACGTCCGCATCTGACACCAAGCCAAATAATAATAAAAAGTTTACAAATTAATTTCATAAGAAAAAATAGCAATGTTATTTAATAGTATCTTATAGGACTGCCATAGTAACTCAATCATAGTTCCTCTTTATCAATGTTATGACCATTAATGTCAAAATGTTTTAAAAAACAAAAGAAGATCGAGGATTAAAGAATTACAATATCTTAATTCATTTGAAGAATGTAGCTTTAGAATATTACAAGACAAATTGGAATTCACATTGATGAGAGAAAGCAGAGATTTGGTGTTGGCTTTAGATGAGGCCAATGAGAAGATCATGGATCAAGAACAAAATCTTCGTGCATATAGAGAAGAGATTGAAGGCCTCAAGGGATGTCTATTGGTTTCACAAAAGAAGTGTTTGGAAGCAAATAAAAGAGCTAAAGCATCTAAAGAACAGAGAGAAAGAGATGATATGTTGCTCAATTTGGAGGAGGAGAACATGAAGCTTCAAGATCAGCTATAGTGAAAAAAAGGAGCAATTTGCATTCATTTGGAATCATGCTCATGTGAATTAATTAATTAAGAGATCATCTAAATCTGAATAGACCAAATAGAACCACGACAAACTTAACATGTCTAACAAACTAAGAAATTGCTAAATTGCACATCTAATAACAGAATGATAATATAATATTAAAAATCAAGGAATATATACAATGAGCATAAAATAATATATATGTATTATTACAAAAATCATATAATCATTCGAGCTTGATAAAATACATAAAGAGCTTGTCTTGCAAAGTCGAAGTAAAGCACTTGCTCCTTGGGATCCTTACAAACCGATATATCATTGTACACTTGATTTTTCGTATGTAAAGCAAATATTAAGTTACCTTTTTTTTTTTTCTTTTTTTTTTAGTCATTCACATGAGCAAAAAGGGGTTACAAGAGAGGAGGGGAGCAAATATTAAGTTGCTTAATTCACCTTCAAGTTGTATACTTTCAAATCTTTTCTTTTCCCGCTGCATCTTCAAGGGATCTACTTTATTATCCTAAAGACAAACAAGAAGATAGCATGTATTAGCAACTAAGAAAACATAGTACAAGAGGTGTATCCAAATGTTACATCATGACAATGTATTTTCTTTCAATAATAAAAATATTATCTTACATGGTCAAAAAGTGTCTTCTTTTGCGCTTTTAAAATAGTTTCTGAAAACCTGCTCTTCATGATTGCTGCACGAAGAGCCTTCTTTCCATCATCAGACACTTTGGTTATAGAATTGTGCCACAGCCCACATGATTGCATACCACAAGTGGCTTCTAGTTGTTTCGAGAATACCATGGTTTCACTTGCACCCATAATAAGAAACTGCAAGAATTAAACAAGGCCAATTTTCAGGTGTTGAGCACAACAAAAGATTTTTCAGCAGATAAGCAAAACAGTATACTATTTGTGGAATGAGTATGAAATTGATAGTCTTGTTTAGAAGAAAAAAAAGAAAAAGAAAGAGATAAATAATTAATGAAATGCGATAGTATAATTAATACAACCAGAAAATATGAGATAATAGTGTTCAATCTATGATACCATCATCAATGAGTACCTCCTAATTATGGTAAGCAATGGCTTCACTAATCTAAATGATTTAAGTTATATTACGGTAGGGTAAGCATGCTCTGTATATTGTTTCCGAGGAATGCAGGATGAAGGAAGAAAGGAAGAAAATGTTTCTTCACTCAAATCCCGCAAATACAAACAGTCAAACACATGTTATTCAATTGTCAAAACATACAAACATTTCTCAGGAACCAAGCATAGATAATTTGTTTAAAAAAAGCAAACAAACAAAGCCCCTCCACCACCCGTAACTTGAACCCAATACCATCGGTCCTACAGTTCTTGTTGGATTGCCAATCCAAAATTTTCATCTTGATTAGGTATGCCTCTGTTTCTTCCAGCAAATTTTCCCATCACCCAGACTCCACACAACCGTAAAAGCCAAAAAAACGAAGCGCATGGTCCTAGCACCCGAAATGATGATAAAAAAAAAAGCTCCAAACGACACAGGAAACTAGGATTTAAGGAATTGGCTCTGTATTCTTTTCCCGGGACAGAGCGCGAGAGATCGTTTCTCTCAAACCCTAACCCTAACCCAAAAAGAAACGAAGCGCATGGTCCTAGCACCCGAAATGATGATAAAAAAAAGAAAAAGAAAGAAGAAGCTCCAAACGACACAGCAAACTAGGATTTAAGGATTTGGCTCTGTTTTCTTTTCCCGGGACAGAGCGCGAGAGATCGTCACTCTCAAACCCTAATCCTAACCCTAGCCCTAACCCTAATTCAAGCTCCCATTCCTTGCCGTGGATTATTATTTAAGAAATACAAAAAAAAAACCAATAAATGAAGGTTAGGGTTTGGACTTACCTCTGTATTTTGATGGCCGTGCGTCAGAGACAAAGGAACGTAAAACGGGAGTAAGAGAGATAGAGAGAGAGAGAGCGGATCGGGAGCGACGATTCTCAGTGATGCGGTGATCGGAAACAGCGATCGGTTGTGAGAGAGCGAGAGAGCGAGAGTGAGAGAGCGAAGAAGGAGAGTGAGAAAGACGTTCAGTTGTTAAGGCAAACAAATAGTCGAGGAGAAAGTCTTTTATCCACGCGTCGCGCAGTGATTGGGAAACAAGTATTGGAAGCTTCCTGTAGCTTAGATCGGAAATGCCCAGTCAAAAGACAAACGCGCGGGAGGGAGATGGGAACCAAGGGCCTTTTTAACGACGTGTAGTTTTAAGAGCATTGCATTCTAAAGTTAAACTCTTCAGGAAATCTTTATTAATTACAGAATAGTAGTCGTTTAACAATTTTTTTTTTTTTTTTTTCACATCAAATATTTTTTTACTTTTTTTTTTTTGAGAGTCACATCAAATAATTTTAATTGTCTAAATATATCCTTAATACTAAACTAGATTTTGATACTTTTAAGGGTTAAATATTTTTGCTCTTTGTGGTTAAGTGACTGTAATTTTTTTGTCTAATGTAGTTTATTATGTACGGTAGATGGTACCTTTATTTAAAAATTGACGGAAGACCACGTTATATGTTGTAAAAAATTAACATGTGTCCCTATGTATAATTAAAAAAAAAAAAAACTAAAAATAATAAAAACTTTAAAAAAATAAAATAAAGAAGTAGGAGTGGCTAAACCGCACTCAAGAGCCTTGAGCCACCCCCGTTTGGCCTGAGGGTGGGTTTGACTACCCAAATCAGCCGATCTGTGAGTGGTCGAACCACTACACGGCCGTTATGGGTGGTTTGGCACCCCCACAAGCCCAAAAAGGAAAATAAAAATAAAAATACTTGAGTTAGAGTTTGGCCCTTGTGGGTGGCCGAACTACCTCCATTTCTTTTTTTTTCTTTCTTTTTTTTTTTTTTTTCAAAAAGTTGTTTTCTTTTAGTTTTTAAACTTTTAAAGATTTTTTATTATTATTTTTAGTTTTTTTTTTTTAAAAAAAAAATTATACATAGGAACGCATGTTAATTTTTTAAAGCATTCGACATGGACTTCCGTCAATTTTTGAACTGAAGTTAGACGAATGTATTATCTTCGTCTTTAGCAACAAACAAGCTATCATCTGCGATATGAAATAAACCACAATAGGCGAAAAAAATAAAGTTGTTAAACCATATATAGGAGGTCAAACATATTTAACCGTACTTTTAATTAAAACACATAAATAGGTCAACAATTTTAAAAGATTATAGAGTAGGTATTGATGCAAGTAAGATCAAAATATGGAGCATATTATGTATTTCCGCCTTCATTTTATTTTATTTTATTTTTTTAAAAAAATTGTCTACTTGTCCCCCTAAGGGGGAAAAAAAACACTAATGAGAGAAAAAACACTTCTTCTTTTTTTCGATAATGAGAAAAAATAATGTGGGGAGCGATTTACAATATGGAAAAAAAAAAAAAAAAAAACCAAGACCCCATTTTTTTTAATAATGAGAAAAAATAATGTGAAGGAATTTGCACCATTTTGCATACCATGGGGATTTTTTTTTTTTTTTTTTTTTTTTTTTTTTTAATTTTTTTATTTTATAACAATGGATCGGTTTTTGTAGTTTGAGTGCCCGATTTGCTAGCAATCAATCTCTCAAGTGTAGGGGATCCTCATTCTTCTACAATTTTTACCCAAAAAGCTAGGACCAGAAAAGTTATGGAGCAGAGAGTCTTCCTACCCGAACAAAGAACTCCTTATCCGAGTAACTTGTTTGGACAATAGTCCATGCTCGGCCAATGAGCCCCTATTCGGATAAAGAATCCCCACAAGTTCTCCTCACATTTCCCTATCCAAATTAATGAATAGAAATAATTTGTTAAGATTCCCAAATATAATGATGAGAGATCCCGATTCCATTGCATAAAGTAATGCCATTTGTACATCAATCGGGTGTACATCTAGTGCATTTTGATGTACATCTCATGCATATACATATGATATGGGTTTCATACTATTCGAGTGCACTGGGTGTACACTTGATGTACACCCTATTGATTTACAAATAACATTAATTTACTGTATGATATAATAAATGATAAAATTATAATCTCAAGACAAATTGGGTAAGATTCACAATGCATGGATCACACCTGATATGTATTGGTTGTGGGACAGTGGTGCAATAGAGGTTGCGTAAATTACTTCCGGTATGACGTACTTGATGCCAAACATGCCGTATCTGGGACCCACAATTTTACGGGCAAAAACTTTCCCGCCATGTCAATTCTTTTGGGGGAGTGATTGTTGTACACCAAGTGTACAACAATCATACAACACCCCTTCACAAGGGGTGGACCCCATACACTGTGGGACCCATTCCTTGTGAAGGGATGTTGTATGATTGTTGTACACTTGGTGTACAACAATCATTATTCATTCTTTTGGGGGCACAATCACAGATTCACAGAATTACTCACATTCTTTCGCTTCATAAAACCCTCTCTCTCTCTCTCTCTCTCTCTAAATGCTCTGGTCTGTAATCGAAGATTAGGGGCAGTTTGGTAGTTGCTAAATAAAGCATTTGTTCCCCAGCTCAAACCTCGTATAGGTTGAGAAGCAACATGGGGATTCAGGGGCTGTTGCCGCTGCTGAAATCGATCATGGTGCCAATCAACATCAAGGAATTGGAGGGCTCTTGTGTTGCGGTCGACACCTATTCTTGGCTCCACAAGGGTGCCTTGTCTTGCAGCAGAGAGCTCAGCAAAGGCCTACCCACCACCAGGTGTGTACAGATATAGTTAGATTTCGTAATTTAGTTGGTGGTGTCAATGGTTTTGTCAAATTTGGGATATGAGTTTTTCTTGGTAAGCGCCCAAGTAATGAATAACGTCTCTTTTGCGTAATGTAGTCGAAGATTTCGATGATTTTATTGACTTGGGGTGATTGTCTTCTTGTCTCGGGCATTTGATGCATTTTCCAATGCTTATGCCCCCAAACCTAAAATCAACTCTCGCTCAATCTCTCTGCTCTTAATGGGTTTGGATTCTCTGCCGAGAGGACTTGGGGGGGAAGAAATGGAAAAATGGTTTTTGTTGGAAAAGATAATTTGGTTGAAGTTTTTGGGTTTCTTTGGTTGAGTTGCGGAGAGGGTTCATCATTTATTTCAGGGAAGTCAGTGTTTCACTCATATTTTCGATATCCAACGTGTATATGATCTTATGCATTTTGTATCTGATCTTTCAGGCACGTTGAATATTGCATGCATAGAGTGAACCTGCTACGAAATTGTGGTGTTAAACCTTTTTGATTGCTAAGCACTGTTCTTGGTTGCTATTAGTTCTTCATCTCTTTTTGATTGCTAAGTACTGTTCTTGATACATATTTTTGTACTGTTTTATCAATTTCTCCACTCAAATTAAAATTTGTTTGTATGTTCAAAGGTGCCTGCTTTATGATATTCTTCCTAACCTAATTAAGACAGACAGAGTTCAGATTGGTGTTTGTTGTTTAAAGACTGGGTTTTAAGATTGGTATTTGTTGGAAGGCAAATCTTGCACGTGCTATTGAGCACGAGACGGAAGGAAATTCTGCTGCTGCATATGAGTGCTACCAAAAAGCTGTTGATATTTCGCCTCTGATTGCACGTGAACTAATCCAGGTAGAAAAAGGCTTTTTTGAGGCACAAAAGACGGACTAAGATCGGATCGTGAATAGATTTATATTTCTAGATGCTGCTTGATAATGTTATCTCCTTTTCTATTGACATGGTTTCTTGTTATCTCCTTTTCTATTGACATTATTTCATATGGAAGGTGTTAAAACAGGAGGATGTGTCTTATGTTGTGGCTCCTTATGAGGCAGATGCCCAAATGACCTTCTTGGGAATCAGCAAACAAGTTGCAGCAGTTATCACTGAGGATTCAGATCTTATACCATTCGTTTTCCCAGAGTGAGTTAAATAGAAGTTGATTAGTTTAACTTCCTATCTCATTACAATTTCTGCTATGATCCGTAGAAAAATCTTATTCTCTTCCTATTGCCTTAGGCTCATTATTTTAACTATTTGGTTGGTACGCTTAAACTTCTTTCTTGAAACCAGATTATCTTTAAAATGGACAAGTTTGGGCAAGGTGTTAAGTTTCAATATTCCATGCTACAATAGAACAAGGATCTCAGTTTTGCAGGTTTCACTAAGCAGATGCTTCTTCAGATGTGTATTTTGAGTGTATGTGACTACTTGCAGTCATTGCCAAGAATGGGCCTGAAAAGGGCTCATGCATTAATTAAAAAGTTCAAAAGTTATGACAAGGTGAGTGTCATTTTCATTGCACTTGATAACCGCATATATTTAACTAGATAGACCAGGAGTGTATGCATGCAAGCACACATAAACAGAAGAGAACCAAAAAAAAAAAAAATGAAAATTTTTTTTGGAGAGATACCAGAAAATGCTTTTGGTTGTGCTGGCTTGCAGATTTTGTCAGAAGTTGTTTAAATTCAGTTGGTGAATTATTAATCTTTTTGATATATTCCAAATGTTGATTGGCTCAATATAGGTAATTAAGCACTTGAGGTACAGCATTGTTTCTGTCCCTCCATTATATGAAGAATCATTCAAGAAAGCAATATTGACTTTCCAGCATCAACAGGTTTATGATCCTATCAACGAAGAAATTGTACATTTGTCCGACATATCTGATAATGTTGGAGATGATTTGGACTTCCTAGGCCCATATCCTTTATTTACAACTCAACTTCTTAGTCTAATTCTCTGCACATTTTTGCTCTAATAGTTGAAATGCTAGAAATCCTTGACATAGGATACATTGATATCACAACATACAGCGAAAGGCATGGCAGAAGGTGATCTTGATCCATTTACCAAAATGCAGTTTCAGGTACATCCTCTCTCTCCCATTTTCAAGGGCAGTTGCTTTGGGATTCTTTGAACAATTAATTAGGTGACCTCCTTTCACTTGTGCTCCAATTAGCCTATGTTGGAAAGAGAGGAGAAGAAAAACATAGATGGAAAATTACTCAGAATAGAAAAAGGAAGATTTTAAGGGAGAGTTTCTCAAGAATCATATTAACTAATGGAGAGTTTGTTAAAATCATATTTAACTAAGTACTTGTACATGTGCATTCATAAGCACAAACTTCATGACCGGGCTTAATCTTATATCCTGGTCTATATAATCCAATACAAGTGAATCAATTAGAAAGTGCAAGTCTTGTGTCTTGTGTATGATGGTTAATCTTCTTTTCAGTCTGGTAATAGCTATGATGCCTAATTCAATAGTGTTTAAGAGGAAAATTGGAATGCACTAAGTATGAGTTTTGAGCTTTGGGCCAAAAGTTCCTTTTACCTTGCTTGGACTCACCTTTTATAGTGGTTTTGATGTAACTGTCGCTTTGTTATGTTCTAGCCTAATCATGGGGTTACCCTCACGATGGCCTAGGCTTAAGCATCTCGTATCCCATAAATTAGGAGTGTATCTTTTGAAGTGGGTTTGAGCATGGTTATTTGGCTTGGAGCGCATTTCACTGATATTGGAGCGAATCTCCTGCCACACGTGGCACAATAGAACCGGGTCTATGGATCGGTTTCGGGCCTTTGCATGTGAACTTTGTGGGCCATGTGGGTCTGTCGGCGTAATTTCCAACAGTATTAATATAGCAATGCAGAAAAGTGAGAACTTTCAACTTTCATTTTGATACCTATATTGTCTATTCTGTACTGCATTAGAGATGAAAATATTACTTTTGACTTGGGTAATTGAACTAATTAATTTTGTTACACTTTGCTTAAAGTTTGCTTCTCACTACTTGTGATTATTCTCGACTTGTCCATCATTTGACAAACAGGGAGAGAATGTGAGTGCTGACATGGTGCTTTACAAAACATCCCAACTTAAACATTTTAATCCTGATAGCGTGAGGAAAAAGCTAGATTTGCTGATTCAGAAGAATCTCTTGACTAAGTATTTCAGTATCCTTTGAAGCCTTTTTTCTTGGCTTGGATTATTTCATTCATTCTTTCTTTTTCCTTTTTGTAAGTTACATTTCACATTTTAAAAATTAAGTACTTCAGTTTCTATATGTATCCTGTCATATTTTTTCTGGTTCATGCTTTAGAACCAAAAAAATGCTAGGAGCATGTCTTGTGATGCGGGATCATCCTGTAGAGATCTGGCCTGTATCTACCATTTTTCTTGGAACCACATTAGACAAAATTTCCATTTTCCTTTGCACATAAACCGCTGATATGTCCTACTGTTGTATTTGGACAAATTATAGCTCATTTTTGGGGTCTTAAATTCATCCAACAAAGTTAACAAATGATGGTTTTAAGGACTAAACAGGTATCAGCATGTGATTTATTTCAGAAAAGGACATTATATTAGGGAGGTTAGAGTCTAAAAACTAAATAACGGTTTATAAGTTTATGGCACCACCGAGCACCAAAGGTTTCCGTTACATCTTGTTCTCGTAATTCAATTTTCCTTAACACCTAAAGGCTTTGCATCTCTTGAAGCAAAGAGAAAATTCAGGGCCCCACGAACATCACCTAATCATCCAATTCCAGAGGATAATTCTCCTCTTGTTTCCAAGGAACATATCACGCTGGAGGCTGCTGCATGTAAAACGAACTGCTTGCCGACATCCCTGCTTGACTCTGAAAACATTGGCACTGTTTCTCCTGTTGACAACCCTGTGAGTGATATGAATGGGAGTGGTGACAAATTTCAGTTGAATATCACTTGATAGTTGATATCATCATTTAGATGCTCGTCATCTGGTTCTCATGCCAGCGGTCTCCGTGCTCCTCTGAAAGATGTTCGAAATACTTGTACCAATAGGTAATATACCTTAACCTTGATGCCAAAGTTTTATTGCTCTTCTGACTTTTACTACTAGCATCTAGCATCATAATCTTTAACTTGGTGCGTTTTCATTGAAGGCCAACCGTTGGCATGGACTTAGCGAATTTGCTTATGTTCCAAAGACCCAGAAAACTGAATTAGCGTCTCCCAGAGATTGAATTTGGATTGTATTTTGCATAATGTTTTTCGGGCAGGATCCATCTCAGTTGCAACAGGTGCTCTAAAGTCTTTTTTTCTTTCCTTTATGTGGCTTTAAGTAGAACTCAAATTTATTTTTCCTTGTTTATCTACTATTGCTGTTTTCTTCTATTTTTACTTATTACTGTCTCCTTCTGTTTAGGGCTCACTTGCCACAGGGACTTGTTTTAGATTACTGGAGGCCGTTGCTTACACTGCCACCTGCCTGATCATCGATGTGTTTGTGTTTTTAAATCATATTTCTGTAATTTTAGAAGTTTCTCTTGTTCTTGTGCATTAATTTGTGCAAAATTCTTTCTGGTTGAAGCAAATACAAAATGAAGTTGATTTCTCTACAGTCTTCATTGTGTACAAATGTAAAAGATTCGTTTCAGTTCATATTGTGCTATGTTCCATATATTATATACAGAGAGGATAGTGTCATCATTGAAAGCAAAATCTGCTTTACAGCTGCTTGTTATCAACATTTTATCATTAATGTGATAATGACTATCCTAGAGGTTTTTCTCATTGAGCAATATCACCAGAAATAACATTGACAAAATTACATGCAACAATTAAATTTTTACCCCCCAAAAAGTCTTCCTTTTAGTTTCCCTGTTGGGCAACCGCCAGGAAAACATTCTCAGGTTAAAAAAAGAACAAAAAAAGAATCAGTTAGTCAGATTTGGAAGCATGTTGAAGCCTATATTCTACAAGCTCAGAGGATGAGGTTGGCAATTATAGACCAGGAAACCAGTTTGAAATTGACATTGCAGTTAAGTATAGGAATGAAGATGATTCATTCAATCAATTATCTTAGAAAATAAATAATACAGAAAAAGAAAGAAAGAAGGGAGATATGATTTCATCAATTAATTTATAGGATATGTACTGCCAAATATGGCCTCTATGAAAAATGGTTGTTTGGCCTCACTCACAGAGTCACAGACCCCCTATTGGATAATGGCTGTATTCCTATGGATAATGCCACCCGATTATTCTTGTGGAGTTGAGTTCCTTTTTGCTAGCGACATCAACTCTACTCATAATATCAAGGTTGGAAATCACATTTTTATTTTATAATTATTTCATAATGCTGATGTAATAGTCTTAATTAAATTTTTATTTTTAATAAAAATTGATTCAAAAGTTGGTTCAGACTATTACACAGTATTGTGCGATAATTGTGAGATAGAAATGTAATTTCTAACATTACTCGTTTTGATATCATGTTAAATCACCGTTTATCTAAAAAATTTAAACTGATAAAAATAAATGGTTGACATAATCATTTCAATTAAATTTCTTCCAAACTAGGTTTGAGGAATTTCTTTCGACAATCTATAAAATTATCAAGTATCTCTTGAGCATGTGACAAGCACGTGGGGGGGGGAGAAACTAGCATTTTAGGTTTTTGCGCCAAAAAAAAGGGTACCAAGGTAAAAAGTTGATTTTAAAAGGGTTTTAGGATTTTTTTTTTTTCTTTAATAAAAACAATTGGGGAACGTGAGAAATACATAATTTTTTTTAATTAGCAGCTTGGGGGGATTGAAGCCCTCCAAGTCACCGTGTAGTTTGGCCTTTGTACGAACTTGCATAGAGTGCACATATATACTTGAAGAAAGATCGGAAAACCCCCATTCCCGCCGTCCTGTTTCAGGCAAACGGGCATGCAATCTTTGGCTCATGGCGACAGCGCTTCACTCACGTTGGCACATCCCATCGTCGCAACCAGAACGGAGACGAAGAGCACGGCAATGGTTTTGATCTTTTGACTCGGTTTTGGAAAAAGGTATCAGAAACTTTAGTTAACTTTTTTTTTTTTTTGAGGGATTTAGTTAACTTAAATGGGCTGTGGTTTCGGAGATGGAGCATGTTGTGTTGGGCATTTGATGTGAAAAATGAAACATTCTTGTTTCTTAAATAAAACAAAAAAAAAAAGCCCATCAGCCCGAACGTATTAATTCCACGGCACCTTCCTACTATAAAGAGTTAAATACATACACACCAACCAGCGCCCCAACCAACCCTCTGGCTGGCGCTGGCGGAGCTGGAGATTGAGATGAGGGAGGGGAAGACGACGACTAGAATCTAGATGCAATAGACCACGCCGGTGGTCAACCGCCCCCATCCGCTGGCTGGACAGACCTTCTATCAAGTCCAAGCAGGCAGCTTGGGGTAGCTCTGTTAGGCAGATCTGTGCCTTCGGAAGACTTCTGGAGGTGAAGTCTCTATCCTTTTTGTTTTTTTTCTTCTGGGTTAGTGGTTTGTCTTTGTTTGAGTGCTGAGAGACTGAAAGATTTGGTTTTGGGAGATCATCGAAGCCCGAGGATGCTCCCTTCGTTCTGGGATCTTGGCTGCATGCCGAGAGTACCCATTTAGGCCTTCTTTGGGAGATAGATCTACGAGGATCTTCGAATGTTTATTCTTTTAAGGAGCAAAACTGAAAATTTTGGTAATTTTTTTTTTTTTTTTGCTGAAAGAAATAAGGAAAAAGACAGCTCCTTTGCTTAGAGTTAGAGATAGGGTGGTTTTAATTTGAAGTAACCGAACATATGCGGATCTGTGATTTTACTTGTGCTTGTGGTCGCTCGCTGAGATGTCAGGAGGACTCGGAATTTTCATGAAATTTTCTGGCTTAGGATAGAGATAGAGGGTGGTTTGCTTTATACTTAATTTGTTTGGTTGAAGGAAAGCAGTGTGTTTATTTGGATTCATAGCTTTCTCTTAGCCTTCGGAACGATATATTAGAGCATTCTGGATTCTTGAGTTTGTTATGTGGTAGAGAAATTTGGTTGGGCTTTCTGGGGATAGTTGGATAGTGCATGGAAAACCCTGATTTTACCTTATTCATTCTGCCTTCACACTTCCTAGAGAATCTGCCAACGTTGGTGTCTATTGGATGGATTAGGTGGCATCAACGTTGGTTCTGTGTGGAGGAATTAATATGGTACAAGGTGTAATAGATTTTTCTGATTTTGGACTTTTATGAAATGTAAATGGAATTAATTGAATGTAATAGATCTTATAGGTTGTTTGGTATATGATTGTTTGTAATAGATGTAGGTTGTTTGGAAATATCAAGTAATTGACTTGACC
Organism: Alnus glutinosa; assembly: GCF_958979055.1. Classification (NCBI taxonomy): domain Eukaryota; kingdom Viridiplantae; phylum Streptophyta; class Magnoliopsida; order Fagales; family Betulaceae; genus Alnus; species Alnus glutinosa. The sequence goes on along the minus strand of NC_084896.1, from coordinate 10,476,477 downwards.
ACTATTCAAAAGAACCAGCATGTGGATGTCCACGTACAACTGGTTTTGGTCAAAAGAAACGTATATTTATGTAACCTCATGTTTACAAGAACCTGACTCAGCAGTTAAAGATTACATTATTGATTTCTCTCTGTTTACGAATAGCTAACTTTACCATTTACAACAATACTACTATTGGCAGATAAAAAATAGATTTTACATTGGAGAACAAAATTTCATCTATATATCATCTTACAAACAATACTAGAATGTATGTTTAATGTGCAGCACGAGGCCAATAATAGGAACAAGAAGACCCAATTAAGATGTCGAATTCTTTTTGAGCCCACATATTGTCTTCAAAATCAACTGTTTTTGTCATCTGCAGAGAGGTGCACAACATCAGATACCAAATTCAACCCAATGTAAAAATTTATATTTGATATGCTAAAAATGTGAACAAGTATTAGATAGAAGAAGGTAACCTTTTGCAGTGAAGCTCGAAAGGCTTCTTTTTCTATTTCTCGTCGATGCTTCAATTTAGCTTCGACCTCATCAACTTCAGCGTTTTTCATATGATGCTTCAATTTATCTTTTACTTCGTCAATTTCAGCCTCTTTCAATTGGGCTTTAATCTTTGTCATTTCTGCAAATAAACATTCAATCATGTTAATAAAAGAGAATTGGTAGATGGATGCCAAAAATATAATACAAGACAACTAATAATGCTTATAGGTAAATAACAATTGCAATTTTTTTTTCTTAGCATAATAAGTTTATACATGAGCTATAGAAAATGAGTACAAAAGCAAGAAATGAGTAACTCACAATAAGCCAACTACTAGAAAATTGAAAAGAGAACTGGTTTGATAGCATATTATTGAGTTATTGATAGCATCTTTCCCTTGCAAAATTGATGATTATACCACTGTACAGATTTGTATTCTTAAGAAATATAAAGAAAAGAACATGATAATGAAATTTTTTGCAAATGATATCTAGATGATGTAACTTCTCTTTTCCTATATATTTATATATTGTAGTGGAAATGCTCATAAATGGCTTTCAAAACACTGGCACTCTGCAGTCTACAGAATAAAAGTATCATCTATAGTACATTAATAGTGAATAAATGGTTAAAAAAAATATAAGACACCAATGTTTCTATGTTTTGAAATGTGTGTGAGAGAATAGCTTGACTTGACTTTAAACGAGTGAGTGCCTATGTGGATTCTAAGAAAACATAGCATTAATTTAGGGATAAGAAACTAGAATGCATGCGTCCGCCAACAATTAGAGCATTGCATAAGAATAAAAAAAGACTAATATGGTAAAATTAGCTTCAAAAAACCAGACTAACATAGCATTACATTCTTCACAACATTATACTATTATAAGTTCCAAACAAAACCTAGGCCATTTTTCAAATAAAAGATAGGCATTACTTCGAAAATTCTTGACCTGCAAGACTATAGATATATCACATCTAGCTTGATTTAGACTTGGAAAAAAAAATCTCACAGGCCCATATCATCCGGTCACGTCTCTTGGTCCGAGGGGGCGCCAGAAAAGGGGGATAGAAGAAGCACCCTGAGAGGGAAGGGAAGATATGTCTGGTGGACAAGTACCTTAAGTGACAGTTCAATCAGAATCTTAATAAGTAAAGGAAATCGTTTTGTGTCCATTTGCAGAAGAAGGCTCGTCTCAAAGAAAAGTGCTTTTGATTCTAGGTCCAAATGTGGTAGAAAGAAGGGCTTAAGATGGATAAGGAATAGTAAGAGTTAATAGACTACCTCACTAATCATCTTCCTTATCGTACTACTACAACTAGAAAAGTCTAAATTAAAAGTGCATAAGTTTGTGCATAAATTTGCTGCTATTGCCGATAAACTTGGACCACAAATTAGCCCAAATTAATGCTGCCTTTTATGAGACCACACATTCCTTGCCACTTATGCGCACCATTGACGATGACACCTTACCATATTATTAATTTAGCTACTACCTACCTTTGCTGCTGGGATCTCTCATCTCTACCAAGTTAACTGCTGGCAGGACAAAGTTTAGAGCTCTAATTTCTGGGACGATTAAGATCTGATATTATAATTAACAACTAGGCCAACCATATATATATATATCTATATATAAGAAATTTGTCAGGTAGTAGAGTACTAAACCAAAATCCTAAATCTTTTCATGCATTATTCAATTTGCAATAATTCTAGTGATATAATTGCATATAATTTTGTGCATACACCCCTAATATAGTATTGACACAATGTGTACCCTAACATTAAAATAAAGGACTACTTGTTGATGGAACACCTCACTCTACTTTAGACTTGCGTGCAAAAGTTGAGCAAATAGCACAACTTTCATAAGAAGAAAGAGCAATGTTATTTAATAGTATCTTATAGGATTGCCATAATAACTTGATAATAGTTCCTCTATATCAATGTTATGACCATTAATATCAAAATGTTTTAAAAAACAAAAGGAGATCGAAGATTAAAGAATTACAATATCTTGATTCATTTTAAGAATGTAGCTTTACAAGACAAATTGGAATTCACATTGAGATAGATGATTAACTCATTTTACCTAACTGTGATTGTGATATTTCAGATGTAGCATTACTCAATTTAACTAACTCTTGTTCACAGCTTCACTATATTTGAAAATAAAAATAAATAAATAAATAAAAAGGAAAAATAAAAGAAGAAGAAGAAGATTTGAACTAGACCGCTGAGCTTGACTACTATGTAGTCTTGCACTAATTCTCATGTGAATTAATTCTTATCTTTTTAAAGATTTGCAAACAGGCATATTTCTGATTTGTGGTTGGGGAAGGAAAGAAAATGGACAACGTTTATAAAAGCTTGATGAAGCTAAAGCTAAAGCTGAGATTGAGAAGCTCAGGGTAGAATACAAAAGCAAAGCAGAATTATGCGATAACTTGAAGAAATCCCATAATGAATAGCTCATTAAAAGCCAGGAAGCACGTCTGAAAAGTGAGAAGCAATCTCAAAAACTAAATGAAAAGGCAAAAGAAATCTCTGTGGCAAAACAAATGTGTAAGGAACTTAAATGCAGTTTGAATAAAATAGAGTCTATCATTAAACAAGTGAGTGTTGCAAATGATAAGCTTATACTTTTTTTTTTTTTTTTTTTTTAGAAATATAAGCTTAGAGTTGATTGTGATGAGAAGTCCCTTAAATGGGAAAAAGAAAACAAAGATTTGGTGTTGGCTTTAGATGAGGCCAATGGGAAGATCATGGATCAAGAGCAAAATCTTCGTGCATATAGAGAAGAGATTGAAGGCCTCAAGAGGTGTCTATCGGTTTCACAAAAGACGTGTTTGGAAGCAAATAAAAGAGCTAAAGCATTTAAAGAACTGAGAGAAAGAGATGATATGTTGCTCAATTTAGAGGAGGAGAACATGAAGCTTCAAGATCAGCTAAAGTGAAAGAATGAGCAATTTGCATTCATTTGGAATCATGCTCACGTGAATTAATTGATTAAGAGATCATCTAAATCTGAATAGACCAAATAGAATCACGACAAACTTAACATGTCTAACAAACTAAGAAATTGCTAAATTGCACATCTAATAATGGAATGATAATATAATATTAAAAATCAAGGAATATATACAATGAGCATAAGATAGTATATATGTATTATTATACAAATCATATAATCATTTTAACTTGATAAAATACATAAAGAGCTTGTCTTGCAAATTCGAAGTAAAGCAATTGCTCCTTGGGATCTTTACAAACCGATAAATCATATTGCACTTGATGATTTTTCGTACGTAAAGCAAATATTAAGTTACCTTTTTCTTCTTCTTTTTTTTTTTTTTAATCATTCAAAGGAGCAAAAGGGGGTTACAAGAAGGGGGGAGCAAATATTAAGTTGCTTAATTCACCTTCAAGCTGTATACTTTCAAATCTTTTCTTTTCCCGCTGCATCTTCAAGGGATTTACTTTATTATCCTAAAGACAAACAAAAAAATAGCATGTATGAGCAATTAAGAAAACATAGCACAAGAGGTATCCAAATGTTACACCATGACAAAGTCTTTTCTTTCGATAATTAAAATATTATCTTACATGGTCAAAAAGTGTCTTCTTTTGCGCTTTCAAAATAGTTTCTGAAAACCTGCTCTTCATGATTGCTGCACGGAGAGCCTTCTTTCCATCATCAGACACTTTGGTCATAGAATTGTGCCACAGCCCACATGATTGCATACCACAAGTGGCTTCTAGTTGTTTCGAAAATACCATGGTTTCACTTGCACCCATAATGAGAAACTGCAAGAATTAAACAAGGCCAATTTTCAGGTGTTGAGCACGACAAAAGATTTTTCAGCAGATAAGCAAAACAGTAAACTATTTGTGGAATGAGTATGAAATTGATAGTCTTGTTTAGAAGAAAAATAAAAATAAAGAAAGAGATAAATAATTAATGAAATACGATAGTATAATTAATACAACCAGAAAATATGAGATAATAGTGTTCAATTTATGATACCATCATCAATGAGTACCTCCTAATTATGGTAAGCAATGGCTTCACTAATCTAAATGATTTAAGTTATATTACGGTAGTTGTAAGCATGCTCTGTATATTGTTTCCGAGGAATGCAGGATGAAGGAAGAAAGGAAGAAAATGTTTCTTCACTCAAATCCCGCAAATACAAACAGTCAAACACATGTTATTCAATTGTCAAAACATACAAACATTTCTCAGGAACCAAGCATAGATAATTTTTTTAAAAAAATACAAACAAACAAACAAAGCCCCTCCACCACCCGTAACTTGAACCCAATACCATCGGTCCTACAGTTCTTGTTGGATTGCCAATCCAAAATTTTCATATTGATTAGGTATGCCTCTGTTTCTTCCAACAAATTTTCCCATCACCCAGACCCCACACAACAGTAAAAGCCAAAAAAACGAAGCGCATGGTCCTAGCACCCGAAATGATAATAAAAAAAATGATCCAAACACATAGCACACTAAGATTTAAAAATTTGGCTCTGTTTTCTTTTCCCGGGACAGAGCGCGAGAGATCGTCTCTCTCAAACCCTAACCCTAACCCAAAAAGAAACGAAGCGCATGGTCCTAGCACCCGAAATGATGATAAAAAAATAATAATAATAAAAAAAAAGCTCCAAACGACACAGCAAACTAGGATTTAACGATTTGGCTCTGTTTTCTTTTCCCGGGACAGAGTGCGAGAGATCGTCTCACTCAAACCCTAACCCTAACCCTAGCCGTAACCCTAATTCAAGCTCCCAATCGTTGCCGTGGATTATTATTTAAGAAATACAAAAAAAAACCAATAAATGAAGGTTAGGGTTTGGACTTACCTCTGTATTTTGATGGCCGTGCGGCAGAGACAAAGGAACGCAAAACGGGAGTGAGAGAGAGAGAGCGGATCGGGAGCGACGATTCTCAGTGATGCAGTGATCGGAAACGGCAATCGGTTGTGAGACAGAGAGAGTGAGAGAGCGAAGAAGGAGAGTGAGAAAGACGTTCAGTTGTTAAGCCAAACAAATAGTCGAGGAGAAGGTCTTTTATCCACGCGTCGCGCAGTGATTGGGAAACAATTATTGGAAGCTTCCTGTAGCTTAGATCCAAAATGCCCAGTCAAAAGACAAACGCGCGGGAAGGAAATGGGAACCCAAGGGCCTTCGGAACGACGTGTAGTTTTAAGAGCATTACATTCTAAACCCTTCAGGAAATCTTTATTAATTACAGAATAGTAGTCGTTTTAACATTTTTTTTTTTTTCACATCAAATATTTTTTTACTTTTTTTTTTTTTTTTTCCTTTTTTGAGAGTCATATCAAATAATTTTAATTGTCTAAATATATCCTTAATACTACTTAACTAGATTTTGTTATTTTTAAGGGTTAAATATTTTTTGCTCGTGGTTAAGCGACTGTATTTTTTGTCTCATATGGTTTATTACGTGTCGTAGATGGTATTTTTTTTTTTTTAACAAAATAATCGGAGCTACCATGCATTAATCTGAAGAGGCCGAAGGCAAATATAGTGAATAGAGGCACATCGACACCCTACACACTAAGCCAGAAAAAATCTGACTTGGGTGCTGCCTACAAATAAACAAATATTATATTACAAGGACAGATGTTTGAGCCAATAAAGCACCCTTAATAAAGAAAAGATGGCTGATCTAGCTAACAAACCATAAAAAGTCCAGTAAAATCTGCAAATTTAACAGACGGACTTTCAAAAACTACTATAAAAAAAGAAAAAAAAAAAAAAATTTAGAGAAAGCACCCAAAACAAGCCGACATCGAAAGAGAAATTGCATGTTTCTTGCAGGAACTGGCGGAAAAACATAGATCTGGCCTCAAAAGTAGATGTAGAAGAAGAAAGCTCAGCCAAACTTTCACCAGGGACACGGACGAAGAAGCCGCTTCCCTACGAGACGTTTTGTGTTAGCCTTCCTACTTAAAGAAATCAAAAACAAGAAAAAAAAACACAAAGCTCCATAGTCTTAGAAGAACTAGGAGAACAAAAGCTCCACTAGATCTAAGTCAGGGGAAAACAAAAAATCTCATTAACCCTAGAAAGACTAGGAGGGAAGCACCATTAATTGGGGGAGAGAGGCGTGGAGCCTCCCTCCTAAAGACAAAAATGATATCTATGTCCAAAAATTGACAGAAATCCACGTCACGTGCATAAAAAAATCGACTTGTGTACCTATCTATAATTGAAAATAAAAAAATATTGAAAAACTAAAAATAATAAAAACTTCAATAAAAAAACTTTGTGAAAAAAAAAATAAAAAAGAAATAGGGGTGGCTAAACCACCCCTCAAGAGCCTTGGGTGGCTTGGTCACCCCTGTTTTGCTTGGGGGTGGGTTTGGCTACCCAGATTGGCCTGTCTATGGGTGATCGAACCACCTCCTTGACCCTTAGGGGTGATTTGGCACCCCCACAAGCTCAAAAAGGGGGGGGGGGGGGGGGAATACTCGAATTAGAGTTTGGCCCTTGCAGGTGGCCAAACCACCTCCATTTTTTTTTTTTTTTCAAAAAGTTGTTTTCTTTTAGTTTTTTAATTTTTTAAAGTTTTTCTTGTTATTTTATCATTTTTATTATGTCAATTTTTTAAGATATGCGACATGTACTTTCGTCAATTTTTGGACAAAAGTTAGATGGATGTACTATCTTTTTCTTTAGCAACAAACAATCTATCATCTATGATACGAAATGAACCATATGAAATAAAAAATAAAGTTGTTAAACCATAGGAGGTCAGATGTATTTAACCGTACTTTTAATTAAAACACATAAATAGGTCAACACTTTTAAAAGATTATAGAGTAGATATTGATGCAAGTAAGATCAAAATATGGAGCATATTATGTCTTTCTCCCTTCATTTTATTTATTTATTTTTAAAAAAAAAATTGTCTACTTGTCACCCTAAATACAATATGGGGAAAAAAAATCTAATGAGAGAAAAAAACCCTAATTTTTTATTTTTTATTTTTTTTCTGATAATGAGAAAAAAGTAATGTGGGGAGCGATTTACAATATGGAAAAAAAAAAAAAAAAAAAAAAAAAAAAACCAAGACCCTATTATTTATTTATTTTTTAATAATGAGAAAAAATAATGGGAAGCAATTTGCACCATTTTGCATACGATAGAGATTTATTTATTTACAATGGATTGGGCTCCTGCACTTAGGGTGGCCGAATTGCTAGCGATCAGACTCTTAAGTGTAGAGGATCCTCATTCTTCTACAATTTTTACCCAAAAAGTTAGGACCGAAAAGTTGTGGAACCTTTGAGAGAGGGACTTCCTACCCGAACAAAGAACTCCTTATCCGAGCAACTTGTTCAGACAATAGCCCATGCTCAGCCAAGGAGCCCCTATTCAGATAAAGAAACTCCACAAGTCCTTTTCACATTTCATAATCCAAATTAGTGAGTGTAGAATTCTATAATTAATTGGTTAAAAGCAGAATTCTATTTTCTTGCTCACGCAACTACGGGATATTTGACCACAACAGTTTTGCAACTCTTTCAAATCTTCTTCATATTCTCTTTCATAGGTTTCTCAAGCCATATATATATAAGATAGGTTTCATGCACGCAAGAACAATATTTTGAAAAAAGAAAATAATATTTTGTATATATGGTTGATATTGGGGGTGTACAAATGAAGCGGTTATAATCGCTTTAAAATTGCTAATCGCTTATAACCGCTAACCGTATAACCACTAATTGCCTAGGCAGAGGCGGTTAGCAGTTATAGGGTTTGAGAAAAGCGGTTAATAACCGCTAATCGCTTATATATATATATTAGATTTGTAACGTTTTGGTCATGGCTTGGCAATTTGGGTTAGCGGGTTGGAGTACGACCCGATTAGCAACCCGGATACAACCCGATTAATAATCGGGTTGGGACGGGTCAACCAATCGAGTTGGTGTGTCAACCAGATTGTAATTACTTTTTTTTTTTAAAAAAAAAAAAAAATTAAATTTTTTTTTAAAAAAGCCATAAATAGGTCATAAATGGGTTGACGGGTCATAAATGAGTTGATGGGTCGTAAACGTGTCGTTAATGGGTTGGCGGGTCAGGGAAATTTTTTTTTAAACCGGGTCGCAATCGCGCGGGTTGACCTGCCAACACGATTCTAATCGGGTTGACCCGATTATGACCCGAACCTGACTAGCCCAAACCCAAACCCTGTATTTTCGTGTCGTGTTCAAGTCGGGTTCTTGGATTATATCAAAAATTGCCAACCCTAGTTTTGGATTTATATTTGGATTTGTAACGTTTGAGTTTTGGATTTGTTTGTATTTGGTTATTTGGATTTGTTATGTTTTAGATTTGTATTGTATTTGGATTTGGATTTGTTACTATTTTGGATTTTGGATTTAAAACATGCACTAAAATCGGCCCAAAAGCGGCCAAAACGGGTCCATAACCGGCCCAAAACAGGTCTAAAATCGATCCAAAACCCAAATTGAAAAGCAGTTATACAACCGATGGTTATCTACTCAATAATCGCTAATCGCCGGTTATAAAAATAACCGCCTCCTCCTAGGCGGTTAGTAATTAGTAAAATGCAATAATTTCCTAAGCAATTAGTGGTTAGTGGTTTTAGCTAATAACCTCCGGTTATAACCATTTGTATACTCCTAGTTGATATTCCATCTATATAAATTGAAATTTGATTGATCATAAGTGTCAAAATTTAGAGAGGATCTTCTTGCCATATTTATCTGTTTCAAAAATCAGAATTTTCGTGAGATCTCCTTACGTACCTTTCTTAATTAGCACATCTCATTTACCCATTATAATTTTATAATATATAAATAAATCAATTATAACACAATTAATTATATATAATCACAATGTATCCCTCTTGGGTATTATGGTGATGGTCGTATAGGCCTTCAAATTAAGTACTGGTATCAATCTCCTTGATTTTCTCTCTTTCTTTCTCTTCTCAAAATAAGCTTCTACTCCCTCTTATATTTTAAGAAAAGAAAATGCAGTAAAAGTTATATTTGGAAGGTAATTAATTTTCTTATTTTTATTTATCACACTTCGGAAAATAAAAATGCTTACATCGACCTTAATTTGTCATTGTTATCCCATGCATCTGGCCGGATTTTGTAGAAATTAGAATAAAACAAACAATATATAAAGTATAAACGAATCAAATAGTGGCCTGATTATTTAATTTGTACATGTCCACCTCAAATTTTAAATATTTTGCTAGCTAGAATATATAGCCGGCCATATATAAAGAATTTACTAGTCGGATCAGTTTAATTAATATCATCTGGAATTTGCGGTGCCATGTCCATGGAGGGACCTAGCGTGGCGAAGCAGCCTCTCTTGGGACAGTATTTTCGCAAACCTGCAAGAACATAATTAAGTTTCCATTAATTAGACTAATTAATTAATTACGTGATAATTAAATTGATCATATATATATATATAGCATTAATAAATATTAGTTTGATAGACGTACGTATATATATATGCGTACCTTATGAGAGCCTCTTCATTAGTCTCTTCGCCAGAAGGCTCGAAAATGCCCGTGTCCAAATTCACTCTAGAAACTGGTTTCTTGAGCAACCCTTGGCCAACTTTCACAAGATGATCCAAATTCTTCTTTGTGGCTATATCCACAGAAGAGACATTCCCCCTTAACCTATCGTCCTGCAACCGGAGGCACAGAAGAAGAAAAGATGAACAAAGTAATTAATTAAAGCTAGGGCTTTTGAATTTCATAGTACTATATATCCCTTCCATTTCCATGAATAATGATAATAAATATATAGATGTATATATATTGATTATTAATACCTGAATCCGGAGGTAGCTTTTCTCCGTACGAAGGGCTTGAAAAACTGTAGAGAGGTGGAGGTGGACCATATCTGCACTTGCTTGCATAAAAACGTCAAAAATAGGCGTGGAACCACCTTTGGTTAACCAACTCAAAACACCCCACTTAGCTGCCACACGCGCATCATATTTCTTTTCAGCTTTCGAAGACCCTGTTCCTAATGATATTACCAGAAACCTTCCAAACTCCTCTGGTTTTATGGGAAAGAAGTCTGGACTTCCTCTACTCACCTCCTTTGTTACTTCAACAATGGCAATTAAAGCCTACAATTATTGGACAAAATTATTATTAACTTAATTATCTGCTAAAAAAATAAAAATAAAATTTGCAGTTTAATTAAATTTGCTTTTTATATATATATATATATGTAAGCTCGTACCGGATTATTTGCAACAACGCCACCGTCTATGAGCGAGGTTAAAGTCTCTAACTTCTCCTGAGGGGTGTCTGGTTTGAAAGTAATGAGCTGGAAGATAAGTTGGTGCTGCTGAGGTTGCAATGCATACGTCCGAGAGTAGGGCATCTATACTTAGGTTTTTCTTGACTTGGTGCATGCATGCATGCATGCATGAAAAGCAAATCATGTTGATCAAAGTTGATTATTCCAATTCACTTTCTAACTCTTTCAAGAGATCGATTGAAGTTTATAAACCTCAAAGCTTGAGAAGACGGTTGGCTGGAGTTGCTTGATGTCAAATGTTGGAATGACGACATTAGTCAATGTCTGGTGCAATCTTGTGTTTCCAAGTTTTTCTTTGACAAGGCTATGGAGATACTTGCCGTTGTATTTTGGCCCGGAAAGGGCTTCCATTATCTTTGTAACATGGGGAAACAATGGACATCTGTACGTAATTTAAAACTATGAGATCATGTTTTACCTGGTTGGTTATCATATATATAATATATATAGGAATATAGGATAATTATTGCATAGTATATATGTTATTGAGCTTGTGATTTCATGGAATTCAATATATATATATATATATATAGTAAATTTAACCTGTTCTGTGGGAAGATTTTAGGACCCTGTTTTAAGTAGAAGTCCTCGATATCCTTGGCTGCAAACAAGGGTCTATTCTTTTCATTTGGGCTAGTCAGCATGGCAGTGACAAGACCACCTGTGCTTGTTCCTGCAATCACATCAAAATAATCTGCGATTCTTGCTTCTTCACCATCCAGCTTCTGCACCAATAGACAAACAATCGATCGAGAGAGTAAATTCTCCAATTAATGTATATATATATATATATGCTGAACCAACAGAATGACATGTGAATGAATGATCGATACATAATATTCTGATTAATTACTATATATGGTGTGCACGCAATGGCGTATCAGTATAAGTCAAACAATAATGAAAAAGTAGTGTAGTTTGGCATGCATGCATGGAAGCATGTGGCTAACTACCTGAAGCTCAGATTCTAAAAAAGTAAGAATAGTTGCTGGGATAAGCCCTCTAATTCCACCGCCATCAATGCTTAGAACGATGATTAGGATCCCATAAGTTGGAGGCTGTAGGGCTACACTACTACTACTACTACTACTACTTGTTGCTTCCATGGAGAATTAAGGTGAAGGTATGAGAGAGAAAGAGAGAATTCGAGAGCTTTTGAATGATCTTGATATGAATTTAAGAAGAATTTGGGTATTTATATATAGATTCAATCTTCATGCTGACCATGCATGTTCCAACCAGCCAAGCACGTGCAGGGATCACGCCCTTGAAAAAGTCAATATAAAACACGATTCAAAGTTGACCCAATTCTAGTAATTTCTTGGATATAATTGTTCAAACTTGATTACTACGTACTGCAAAGTCCTACTTTTTTTTTTTTTTTTTTTTTTTTTTTTTTTTTTTTAAATTTTTATGTTTTTTATTAGGGTTTCCTAGGGTGTTCATTTTTGCGGACGATACCACGGGTCAATTGGCCCACATACAATGGTAGCTTTCAGTGTGCAGAAGTCCATGAACATCCCCAGACTAATCCCCAACCTCCACCCATGGCCACTCAGAATCGGGGGCGTCGTTGAATCGCTGGCTTCGCTCGGGTAGCTGGCCTCAAGAGGGAGCTAGGTAGCACCTAGCAAGTTTTGAACTCGTGATCTCATGGGTATCACACCCTAGAAGCCCCAAGCCTTAACCACTAGGCCAACCCCTTGGGGTTATAACTGCAAAGTCCTACTTGCCTTCCTTGTAGATCATAAACAATTGTAAAATTCATATAAGTTGCAACGTTTGTCTTGTTTGTTTTATTCTTCAGGTTGGTTTTGTTTACTCTTTCTCAACCCGCGGCCTACACTAGTATTTGCAGAGAGAAGACCTATCATCCCAATTTCTAACAGTCCTGCTGAATTGGAACAAAAATGGACACTATAGCTAGTTAAGAATGGTAGGTGCGACTTGCATGAAGAATTTTAGGTAAGAATGATTAGGCGAAATTAACCAACAAAGGCCAACGTGTGGGAGGACTAGTTAGTTCGGCCTAACTGATGAAGCTAATGAGTTTGCTACCTCAATTTAACTCTATCAAATGGCTAATATAAAAACATATATATATATATATATATATATATATATATATATATATATATATATAAATCAAATTAGGCCTAGTTAACAAGTAAATCTGTTGATTTCGCAAAGGCGGGGCCTCAAGAAATCGACCATGAATGAATCAAGTCCAAGTGCTAAGTCTTTTTTTTCTTTCTTGATGAATAAACATTTAAAAGTGCTAAGTCTTCACAAGAAATCAAGAGTTCAACAAAGGTACCTTGGTACCTGAAATTGTATCTGCACTTAACTTCCAAACGTGATAAACATTTTAGTTATGGAACATCGAGTAAATATTCAAAAACACAAAATTATGAGACACTAATCAGTTGTTGGAAATTGGAAACTATACACACATTAAGAGAGAGGATGAAAAGGAAGAGAGACAATAAATAAATTGATAGAAGACTTTGTATTCTTTCACTCAACTTGATTAAAAATAACTTGCTTACATGGGTACGTATTTATAGGATATGAATTACCCTTCTAGCTTCTTCACATTAGCTCCATTCATTTATATCTTAAATAACTCCCATGTAACTCCTATTAAAATAACTCTTGAAAACTCAAAAGACACAACCTCTTCAAGTCTCTTAGTAACTTACAAGAATAACAAAGACTAAAATAAATGTTATTAAAATTAAGTTTATTATTCAACATCAGTTTCTTGGTTCCATAATCTATTTTTCACATACCCTGGGGCTTTTTCAGGGCCTCCCTGTCGCCTACAAAATGAAAATGAATGTTTCTCAAAATGGTCATGCTAGCAAGAGTATGGCAACCATCAATTAAGCATTAAGTTATAACCATGAATCAGAGAATATTACATAAAACCATTTAACAGATTAAGAGTTGCAGAGCAGAAGGATTAGTACCTCATTGAAATTTAATTTAAATATTATTCTTAAATATTGGTTATGGCATATATGTTTTTCAGCACCTGTTTTGAATCTTATAAGATAGTATCCATTTGATTATGCGTATTACCAACATAAAAAGGTTTAAGTTTTTAATCTATATTCATCAATCATTCTAGTGGGGCAGACATGCACAATATATAGTTTCATCAAACAATTGTCAGGCTTTACCATAAAGGTACATAGGAATCTAAAAGATGCATGTTGTTGTGGATAGTGAAAAAGAAGTTGAAAAACAAATTGATCTTTGCTACTGGACGTGACAACAGGACAACGAATAATTTTGGAATAGTAATGCTAGAAATCACATTTTATTCTATAATTATTTCACAATATTGATGTAGTAGTTCCAACCACTTTTCATTGTGGACAATGTCGTATTGTTTGCATGGTAGGGTCCGAATAGGTTATTGTCATGTCTGGATATGATTAAGGTTTCATGCTCAAACTGCCTTTTCATGTCCGGATACCAATGTCAGTGGTACTTTCTGACATAGTACTCATGCATAGACATCTCAGGGAAAACTTAGTTCCTGAAGCTTCTCATGCTCGAATAGCTCCATCCCTGTTCGGACACTGATCTTCCAGAATGACACTACAAAAAAAAGGACAATTATAGATGGTTTTTTTCTAGATGGTTTCTAAAACCGGCTAGAATTAAAATTTTACAGACGGTTTTTAAACAACCGTCTCTAAATAAATAAATATGGACGGTTTGAGTAAACTGTCTATAAATTTACAGACGGTTTGAAAAAAACCGTATGGAAATTTACATTTCCAGATGGTTTTGATCAAATTGTCGATAAATTTAGAGATGGTTTGGAGAAAACCGTCTGGAAATTTACATTTCCGGACCGTTTTTTTCAAACCGTCTGGAATTATTGATATTAAATAAAAAAATGGTGACAAAAATCGCTTGGATTAAAAAAAATTAATTATGGACGGGTTTAAAAAAACGGTCTAGAAATGTAAATTTTCAAACGGTTTTTTCCAAACCGTCTATAAATTTACAGACGGTTTGGAACAAACCGTCTGAAAATTCATAAGTATTCAAATGACACGGATAGGCACCTAACTTTTCAGCCGTAGATCGACACACTATCAACGGCTTAAACGCGTCTAAAGAAAATGACGCAGATTGAGAAGCATGTCAAAATGACGCATATTCCCCAAGCAAAGAAGGCGTATAGCCCCTCTGAACCCCACGTCGCAAATGTGAACCCCAGCCCCTCATGAACCTCAGCCGGCCGAACGACAACCTTGAGGGTGAAGCAAAATGCTATTCTTCGACACTTCAATCTAAAGGGCCGAGTCTTTCCTTTTTGGGTTCGTTGATTCACACGGGCAACGAGATCTTGACGGAATGGCGGGATCGGGACAATGGGAGAGAGTGCTGGAGATGGAGTGTCGGATTTGTCAAACCCACGCCGGTGTGCGTGGGTTTCCGGCCGAATCTGGCGAGGCCGTCTGGGTTTCCAGCCGGATCTGGCGAAGTTGTCTGGGTTTCTGGGCAAAACCCACGCTCAGTATCTCTCTCTGGCTACATACAGAGAGAGATCCGGCCAGAATACCACGTATTTCGGCTGGTTCTCTCTTCCTCTATCTTTCTCTGCCGCCAGCCGGTGTGCGCGGGTGACAGATCTTTCTTCCTCTCTCTCTTTCTCCGTCGCCGTTTGGATCTCTCTTCCTCTTTCCTTCTCTGTCGCCGGGCGGCGTATGAACCGATCGAATATCAAAAAACTAATTCAGATCATATTAATTAGTTTTAATATCAAAAAACTAATTAATATAAAAAATAATCGAAACAGAAGAAAAAAAAAAAAAAAAAAAAAAGTCTAGACAGTTTTGGGCAAAACCGTCCAGAATTTTTTTGGACGGTTTGGCCCAAACCGTCCAGAAATTTATTTAGCGATACAATACTAAAACCGTCCAGATTTTTTTATTTTATTTTATTTTCTGTAGTGTAACCATGTCCGCTGACATGTCCGGACACCACAAGTCTCATGTCCTATAGTGCTCCAGATCATTATTAAGGTTTAATTAGGTCTTAATTGAGAATTTGAGATCTTTTGACCTTTTGAGTTGACTGAACCAAGAACGTTCATGGTCCCCACCACAAACGATCGTTGACGTGTTGTACTGTGTGTTGGAAAGTACATTCCACACTTTCAGCATGTGTGTCAATTTGTACCACAAACAATCGCGATCGTATGCCGAACGATCGCCTAACCCTAGATTTTACATGAACGTTTGCAATTCTCTTTACAAACGTTCGCAAACAAGCCAGATCAATTTATTCTTATCCACTCCCATTTCTTTTCCTATAAATACCCCCCCCCCCCCCCCCCCACCCTCGCCCTTTTCACCTCATATTTGCCCATTTCGTCAATAAACCCTTGAGGGAGAGTGATAGACTATTTTGGAGAGAGAGAATGAACTCCATTAGTCTTTCACCTTCAAGAGATGTAACATCCTTAACCTAACTCGTTTCTTAAATGGTTATTACATTATTTAGTTAGTTTTCGTGACCTAACTTACTGTTTTCTTAATATCTCTAGTTAGTTTTACATCCTTGCTTAGTTTTGGCTTTAATATTAGTTTATCAATAGATTAGTAGTTTAAGTGAGGTTTAACGTTCCAAGTTCTACATGGAGGCATTACTGTGGCTTAAGACTCTAGCGCGGTTATGGAGATGACCTAGTGAATCCTGTCGAGATATGATAGATATCATCTTTATGCTTTATCTTCTTAAGTGTAGAATTTAACTCTTGTTGTTGGTGACTCTTAGACTATTAGCTTTGGATCTGTACTATTATTTTGATGACTGGTCTTAGACTGTATTTTGAGAGGCTTCGGCTATTAATGTTATGATGATGTTTTAGTTCTTGATGTGATTGTGGATTTTTATCTTTATTCTTTTACGTAAAAGTTTTCTGTTGCAGACTCGCTTCAAAGAGGATGAGATTGATCTCTATGATCATGTTTTTCTTAGAATAAGATTGAGAGACGAACCGTGAAGATAACTACCAATTAGTTAATTTCACTAGTACGTTACTTGTTCGGAAGACATTGTTCATGTCCGAACAGCAGTTACAATACCTGTCTTTTTTAAGAATCTTTACTATCTTCACTTGTATACCCAAGTACACAGCAATCTAATCCCCAATAAATAAGTTAAAAAAAAAAAAATTCAAGTTTTGGACAGCCAATTTAAAAACTAACAATGTGGTCTTTTTCTTAGTCATGGAATCACTACAAAAAAAAAAAAAAAAAAAAAAAAAAGGCCTTTTGGGCCGTTTTTGTTGGAGCATTTTACCAAAACGGCTCTAATTAGAGCCATTTTTAACTAAAGTAGCTCTAATTTGAGCCGTTTTAAAAAAATATTGTTTGAAATAGAGCCGTTTTAACAAAAATGGTTCGAAATGGAGCCGTTTTGATCAAAACGATTGATCACACATGATCATACCACAATCGATCACACATGATCGTACCACGATCGATCACCCTTAGATCGTACCACGATCGATCACATAGATCGTACCACGTTCCATCACATGGATTGTACCACAATCGATCACATAGATTATAACACAATCGATCACATAATCGTACCATGATTTATCACATTGATCGTACCACGATCGATTACATAGATCATACCACGATGGATCACATGATTGTACCACGATGGATCACATAGATCGTACCACGTTCCATCACATTGATAGTACCACGATCGAACCCCATGATCATACTACGATCGATCACATGATCGTACCACGTTCCATCACATAGATCGTATCACGATCGATCACATTGATCGTACCACGTTCCATCACATTGATCGTACCACGATCGATCACATTGATCGTACCATGTTCTATCACATGGATCGTACCACGATCGATCACATAGATCATACAACGTTCCATCACATAGATTGTACCACGTTCCATCACACTTAGATCCTACCACGATCGATCACATGATCCTACCACAATCGATCGCATAAATCGTACCACGATCGATCGTGGTAATACTAATTGTGTCAATGCCCCCTCTCAAACTACCAAAAAGTGTCAATATTCCTCCTAATGATAAAAATACCCTTCATAAAATTATTAAAATTAAAAAAAAAAGTATAAGATAACAAAAAATTATAGAAAATAAATAAATAAATAAAACTGGTTTTAATTTTCTTTCGTTTGTTTATTTAATTTTTTTTTTCAATAATTTTCTGTTTTTTTAAACAAAAATTTGTTTTTCCTTTTTTCTTTAATTTGTTTTTTAAAAATATTTTTTTTTAGTTTTTTTTTTAGATTATTTTCGTTGGAGCCCTTTTGGGTGAAAACGACTCCAACTAGGAGTCGTTTTCTTCCAAAACAACTCCAAGTCGTTTTGAGGGGGCATGAGGGACACGAAAATTTTTGTGTCCCGCGCGCTCCCTCATCTTTTTGTTCAAAATTTTTTAAACTTTTTTTATTTCTTTTTCTCTTATAGGTACTCACTGGCCTTGTCCCACGCAACTCCTTTCTCTCTTCTTTCTTTTTCTTTTTCTTTTTTCTTCTTTCTTGTTTATCCTCTTCTCCCCCGAACCCAGAGAGATGAAAAAGAAAGAGAAGGAGCGTCCAACAGAGAGACACACGCAATCAGAGAGAGAGAGAGAGAGAGAGAGAGAGGCTTTCTTTCATTGTCTCTCTAATTGCGCCCAAGAAACAAAGCGGCAAGCAGCAAGACCCAGCGAAGCTCGAGTTGCCGCTAGTGAGGGTGACTAGGCTAGGAGCTCGGCCAAGCGAGCGGCCAACGTGGGCTCGGCTAAGTCAGTGCCCGAGTTGCCGAAGAAGAAGACAAAGAAAGCTGCAAAGAAGGAAGAAGAGCACGAGGAAAAAAACCTCAGTCGAGATTTTTTTGTAACTGGCATTTTGGTTTTGAATGGTTCCCTTGTTTTTCCATTTGGTGTTTGGTATGACCGTCAGTGTTCTGGATTTTCAGAAGGTCGATGTTTGAATCAGAATAGTTTTGAGTTAAAAATCTTGTTGTTGCATAATGTATTCATTTTCTTTGATGATTATGGGGAATACTTTCCCAAGATGTTGTCCCTGGTTTCTGCTATATGTCCCTGATAATAGCCCATTGCTTAGAAGATAAAGCCGATTTCCGGCGATTTGGTTGTAGCCATTTAGTCCAGCTCATTGGTGTTGTTCCTGGCCAGGGGGATTCTTGTTCGGATGTATAGTGTACTGAAAAAGGGGTTTTGATATATATATATATATATATATATATATTATTTTTTTTTATTATTTAGAGTCGTTTTAGGGACCCTAAAACAGCTCTAAAAAAACTATTTTTTTTTTATTTTTTTTTTATTATTTTTTTTTTTTGTAAAAAATTTTTAAAGTCATTTTATAGTCCTTAAAATGGGCGGTTTGAGTCGGTTTTTGACAAAACGACTCTAACTAATTGGAGCCGTTTTAAAAAGCGGCTTAAATCGGTTTGAGCTGTTTTAATAAAAACGACTCAAATTAGAGTCGTTTTAGTTCAAAACGGCTCAAACGGTTCAAAACATTTTAATACGCGATATGTTGAGCCATTTTGAAAATAGCTCAAAAAAAAAAAAAACGGTTCAAAACATTTTGAGCCATTTTAAGGCCTTAAAACGGCTTTAAAAAAACGGTTCAAAACACCTGATTTTTTGTAGTGAATGTGAATTGTGATGTGTGGTGCTGATTGTGTATCACTGCTTCAGTGCTTCTCATAGGTTTTGATTTGTCAATGACCTATTTGGTAATGGCTGCCTCCCATATGCGAGGATAATTGTTATTTAGAGGTTATGATATTCTTAAGTTCTTTTGGTCCAAGCTTGTAGAAATGATTCACGTGATAGTTCATAGATGTGGTTTTTGTGGCCTGAGCGGAAGTTTGATCATCATGTGTTGGATTTGCCAATGAATTTGGACAAATGCATATAAAGGAGGAGGAATGATAGATATCCAAAAACATTTTTTTTTTTTTTTTTTTTTTTTTCATAATTTGGTTCTAACTTGATGTGTCACAATCTCATGAGATCTATCATTGTGGGAATGTGCCACAATATTATAGGATTGTGACACATCAGGTTGGAACCAAATACTGAAAAAAGTGTTGGGATGTCAAACATTTCTCTTCCAGTAATATAAAAAGGGATAAAAGAACAAACAATAATATGAATTGTGACCGACTTAATGTTTGGGTGTGAGATAATTGTAGTGTTTGAGATATTTTGTGTATTAAATCAAGGGTAATATTATTTAGTAGATTGTTATGTTATACAAGTGGGATGATGTGGCGATAGTGAAAATCAACAATTAATTTTTTTACATGTTTTCATTCAATGACTGATTTTCACTACCACATCAAGTTGTATAGAAAAAATTCAGAGCATTTTTTAAATGCCGCAAAATAGGTTTTTTTTTTTTTTTTGGTTGTTTTAGTGATTAATCAAATTAAAAGATTGGGAGACATTGCACCATGGGTGATATATTGAAGGAGCCAGGGTAGACGTGGTTTCTCGAAAATATAAATATTGAAAGAAAGAAACAAAGATAAACGATCTTGAATATGTTAATTAATTGCACATAAATAAATATTCAAACCAGAATCCTTGTTTAAACTTGCTGATTTGCTTAGAATACCAGGAATGAAGGCATAAATTTACACTTGATTAATTCAAGTGAATACTCAAGGTTGGAAAAATATGAAGATAAATTCTTTACCGTTGTTATTCAATCTCAAAATATATATATCACATGCATAACAAAGCATATGTGTAATGAATGCCACAATATGCCTTGAAATAGGCTACAATTTGTGGACCCATTCGATAAAAGTTCATTTTGATATCAGTTTAATTAAAAGAAACCACTGCTTCATTTTGATATCATGGATCATTGCGCTTTCTCATGAGAGGCTCTTCATTAGTCTCTTCGCCAGAAGTGCAGTCCAAATTTACCCAACAAACTGGTTTTTTAGGCAATTCATCGATCACCAACTTAGTTCTTCTTTTATCTCCATTTTGTGGAAATACAGAGATAATGGATGTATACTGCAAGAGTGCAAGGCATTGAAAACTAGTGTTCAACAGAGCTAAAGGTTTAAAGAATGAATACTGCCAGAGCAGATCATGGAACCTAAACGCTTTTGAAGAGTTATTCTGGCAAGGAAGCGTGTGCGGGCATAATGGTTACACAAATTAGGAAGGCAAGATGCAGAGAGAAAGGCGGAAGAGTAAGGAAGTTACCAATTGGTGGTACAAGAGGGATTGCTGATGATGGGCTCCTGACTTCTTGGCCCCGCCAATAATTTTTTCAATAGTTGATCTTATAACCTATCTCAGAAATTTAAGTAACAATTACTTAAACTTAATTTTTTTTTTTACTTATAAAAATGACTAACAATTAAAGCATAATGCTTCACAAATATTGAATCTATACCCTCAAAACAAGCTCTCTAACCATATGGCAAGTACCAAATTTTTTTTTTTTTTAAAAAAAAGACAAAAAAAAGAGAGAGAGAATTTGATGAAACCGTACCTAATCTAAATAGACCCAATGATGATTGTTGATCAGCTTCACAAAGAAACCCATGACCCCATCACCATGAGCCCAATCGTTCATCGAATCTTCATTGTGTTACCTGCGTTTTGGGCAGTCACTCAGATAAAAAGTCTGCGATTCAACACTCCGATTCTGAGTGGCCATAGGTTTGGAGCTAGGGATTAGTCTGGGGATGCTCATGGACCTCTGCACATGGAATGCTACCACTATGTGAGCCAGTTGACCCGTGGTATCATCTACAAATGGGCACCCTAGGATACCTTGATTAAAAAAAAAAATCACTACAGATTTCTTTGGTTACAAAGGAAGCGGGATAAAGTACAAAAAACAAAGCAGACAAAACCAAAATCAGATCTAGTACTACTCCAAACATAAACCCAGAAACAAAACTAACAAGTTAAATGAGAAAACATGCCCACAATCCAATCTACCAATCTCACATAGAGTTGGTCTCACTTGGAGCTTTGTCCCCCTTTGACTCAGTTTTCTTCGGGTTCTTCTCTTTGCCTTTAAAATCATCCCTCAGTTTTGCTTTTTGATTCCCGGTTTTTCTCGACTCTCTCTCTCTCAATTGTAAGCTCAAGATGGACGCATGTCCAGGTTTGTTTTATGAGGAGCTTTGATGAGCGAAAACACAAAGCTCGCAGGTGGGAGCACTTGAAATGGAGTGCAACATAGGAGACCCAGAAATGGATCGAGAGAAACCCAGAAGGTGATAATCGAGAGAGAGATGGTGCTTTGAATTTTTTTAATTTTTTTTTTTCGTTCACGGAATTCAAATCTCGTGCCTAGAATTTTTCTCTTTCTGGTTGCTACAGCTTCTTTGCAAACAAATCAGAAATGTCACGTCTGTCATTTTGTCAGTGAAAATGGCAAATGTGACTGAGCCCCGTCAGTTCCACATCAGTTTATAACACTCTTATTAGCATTTTTCTTCAAGTTTTGTTTGAATTTTTGTTTTGCTCCTTCTAGTTAAGTGCTTCCCACGTATATTTTATGTACATAGTTAAGTGCTTCCCATGTATATTTTATGTACACTTAAGGTTGTCTTTCACTTCTTTTTTTTTATAAAATTTTCGTTACTTATAAAATTAAAAAAAAAACATTATAAGCCACTTGGGCTTCCCACCAATCATGTTCTTAAATTAAAATATTCTTTTTATGATGATGAAGTATAGAAGGATTAGGATCCCAAAATTGTCTGTCCGAAATTTGGAGTAGGGCTCAGAGCATTAGCATTGAGCTCTTCAACTTAAAAGTTTCAGCAAATTTTAGAGAAAAACCCAAAAATCCTTCGTGCAGCAAACTCTCCAAAGTTTCTCTAAAATAAGTTATGGCCAAAAACCTCTCCAAATTTGACCCCAAAATTTCTTAAGCCATCTATTTTTTTTTTTTTTTATCATTTTCTTTCATTCTCCCGCTTCTTCCCTCTATTCCTTGGCGCCCCCTTTCCCTTTCCCTTTCCTTTTCCTTTTCCTTTTCCTTTTCTGTGACCCGCCAATGATGACAGTGGAGGCCTTGGAGTGGAACAACGAGTTTTATTTCTTCTATTCCCGAACCTTCGTTTCCCGTAGACCTCTCTGTCTGTCTGTCCCTTTCTCATTCCGCCATTTTCTTTATTATTGAGCTTCTTCCAAATTGGATTTTCTCAATCCTTCTTGGTGCTTCTCTGTTGTTTGTTATGAGCCTAGATGTCTAGTTACCTTGAAGTCTCAGCAAGTTAGTGTAATCGTGACTCAGCTGTTTTCATGGGACATGTGCAGCAAACTCACGTGGACAGCAAGGCAGGGGGCAGATAGCTGACGATTATCCATGTTACTGATTTTACACGTGTTAGTAGTTTTGTTGGTTGTGCTGTTAGTGGCTGACTACTTAGTAGGAGTTAGAGTATGTCGTGTGTTTTTATCTTCCTTAAAAACATGAGTAATGATTGAATACTACCAAAAGATACAACTTTTCACCACCTTGCCTATGTGGTAAGATGGTCCCCCACTACTTTTTGAATTTTTTTATTTTTTAAAAATAAATTAAGGTAGGGGACCACCTTGCCACATAGGCAAGATAGTGAAAAGTTGTATCTTTAGGTGGTATTAAATCATTACTCTAAAAACATTCCATTTCTCCTCAGAAGTAGGAACTCAGTTTCTGCATGTAGAGCAGTTTGTTAGTGGTGCGTTGTAGTAGGCATGCACGACCAGAGAGTGGTTGTTTTCAGTTCTAATTTCTTGTATTTAAACTAGTTCCATTCATGAATGAAGGTATCAGAAATTTATCCATGTTAAAACAAGAGGCCTTAACCCCTCGAAGTGTCAATTATCTAAGTTTTTCCTAAATTCTCAGTTCTATCAATTAGGCTCATAACATTGTTTGTTTTTTTACCTGCAATGAAAAGTTTTACAAAAAGTGCTTGAAATTAGGGTTTCTTGGTTTGTGGTGGAGTTGGTTGAAGATGGTGGACTCAGTTGCTGTTTGAGTGCAGCTGCTCTTTACGTTCTCGGAAGGAGTACTGGAAGGTCTGTGCTATTTCCTCTTTGTTAATTCATGGGTCTGACTGGGAAAGATGGGTTTGATCGGAAATGGGTCTAATTGGGACAGTGAAGCTTTTTAATTTTGATCGGAAATGGGTTCGATATGAAAGATGTTTTTATGTTGATTCTATGTTTAATTTTGGTTTATGTTTGTTGATTCATGTTTTTCTGTTTGGTTTCTGAGAAAGAGGGGTTTGTTCGTAATGGAGTGGATTGGGAATGAGATTAAGAGGAAGGGGTTGTTAAAGTGATTGGTCTTAAAAACCAATAAAAAATAATATCTAGTTAAAATGGATAAAATTTTAGAGAGTTTGATGTAGGAAACTTTTTAAAAGTGATAAATAAAATAAAAAAAGTAGTTTCTTAAGCCAAAAATTAGAGAAAATTTGGATAGCTTGATGTGGATGCTCTAAGAGACGGGTTAAAGAGCAAGTGCTATGAGCAAATAGGCCCTACACTCTAAGTTTCATGGATAATGATATTTGTGGCTTCCTTATTCACCATAAGGTTAAGAAGTGTGAATTTTTGCTTCTTTTGATTTAGGTGAGAATCAAAAATAACATATGCTCTAATTCCTGTTTTTTTGAAGGAACAAAAAGTTGTAATATCTTTCTAAGAATGACAATCAATGATTCTTAAAGTGACCAGTCAATATCCAAGACCAAACTGTCAACCAGGAAAGAGAAATGTTATATGAACTTTTACTTTTACATTTTAAGTGCTTTTACTCTTTAATGTAACAGCTGCCACATCAACTTTCAAATACAATATTTTTTAATCTTATATGCTTAGTTGCTTACTCTTTCTGCCATTGCCATATTAGGGAGTAGATTAAGATTTCCTACAATTTCAAATAAATTTGAGATTCTCAAATTTCTTTGAAATCAAGCCCTTTTTTAATATCGAAATGACGTGAAAAATATTGCAATTAAAGATATGATATGTTAACAATGAAACATTAAAAAAAAAAAAAAAAAAAATCCAAAATGTATTTTCTTAACTTCTGAAAAGACATTTTTTTTTTTTTATTAAATTGAAAGACATTTTTTTGCTCAAAACTTTTATACGACATAAAGTGTTAGAAAAAACCTTTTAGAATGATTTTTTTAATACAATTTAACAAGGCACCAAATATTCCTTTCCACTACCAATCAATCTGTTGTACCACACAAATCCATATACTACATAGCACATATTAGAGCATTAGTAGCAGTTACCCTATATTGGTTCCCTTCCCTATATTTAGGGAAAATTTCTTGAAAAACATCAAAAAACCTTCCACAGCAGATACCCTATATTTAGATGAGGGGGTTGGGAATGAATAGTAATTCCCTATGTATACATGTCTACTATTCATTCCCTATGTATTATTTTAATATAAAATAAGTATAATTAATTGATATAGGGAAGAGAAAAAGTAGGAAAGAGAGAAAAAGAATAAAATAAGAGTAAAAAAATAATATTTAATTGATATAAGGAAGTAAAAAGTAGTTTTGTTCCCTAAATATAGAGAAAATGGTTGGAAATCTGCTGCTAGTGCTCTTAAATAAACCAGCAAAGTAAGCACATGATTATTCACCACCAAAAGAAAGGCATACATTTTTTTGATTGGATTATTTTCCTTTTTGGGTTTTTCAGCATCAACCTTTTACTGCAACAAAATCTAGCTTGTTTGACATAATGAACAATATATCACAATTGAACTGTTAGTGCCAAACGTTCATTCAGTGCTATCCTATTCATAAAAAAAGTACATTGGTGAAAAAGGGGAACTGAGTTGCTGATAAGTGGATTTATGACTGAATATGTTGAAGAATATCAAATATCAAATACGCCAATCATTTTTTCAGTCAACATATGATTTAGATCCTTGAATTATACATTAGATTCTAATTTCATCTATGGATTATATATATATATATAATGAACAATAACAATTTTATTGAAAGAAAGTGGCGAAGCCCTCGTACGCGAAAAAGTATACAAGAGAGCCGAAAACTTCAATTAGTTCTTAAAATTTTGAAAAGGACCCCAACGTTACTCTCACCTTGCCTTATCATCACTATGCGAAAGAAAGTTATTGATATTCTAAATGTTTCTTGTACAAGTACTATCATAATACTATCATAATACTGATTATGTCACATGCCAGTCTCACAAAATAAAAATTTATGGACGCATGAATTTAACATTTAAAAATAGTAAAATAGATTAAAAAGACATTGTGATCCCTAACATGCATGTCACATGTCTCTATATGCTCTGAATTTGTAAAACGAGCATGTAGCCTAACTCTCCATTCCAATATTAAAAAGACATTTATTAAAAAACAACTATCTTATCAGCAATTCGCATAGTGACATTGAGGCATTTTTAAAACTGCAAAAAACTGAATTGAAACAAATGATAGTTCAAAAGTGAATTTGGAATTTGACACATGCTTCAGAAACCAAAATCGTATTTTGACAATCTTTTCATTATCAAGTAGAAAGATGCCGGCAAACTAGTCTAGTAAAGCCTAGATTTAATGTCTACAGAACTAATTATTGGGCTCAAAATCTATCTTCACATTGCCTGGCACTCGAGTGAAATAGAAATCATAAAACTAAAAATAATAATAAAAAAACTATAACCATACCTGAGGTACAAAAAAGAGGCACCTGATTCTTCTAACAACTTCACCAGCAAAGCGCAATCAAGTACACAAGGAGTATACAAGAAAAGCGGCTAAGAAGGAGAAGAAAAAATAACAAGAAAATCACTAAAGCTAATCACTAAAGGAGCTAGGAATGTCGCAGTCCAAGAGTACAAACAGAAGAAGAAAAAAGTAATAAGCTCCTCAGTCATCCTTTCTTTGTTCTCGAATTGTCTATCATTACGTTCCCTTCTCAAGAACCATAAAAGACAAAAAGGAACCATCTTTCATACAACAGTATTCTGAGCAAGCGAATAAATCTACCACCCGAAGAGGCATAACCCAAGACAGACTAAAGCAATTAAAGATAGCATTCCATAGAGCGCGTGCAACCTCACAATGGAGAAAAAGATGATCCACAGACTCCCCATTCGTTTTGCACATACAACATCTATCAATCACAATAGCAGAAAGAAATCACAAGAACAATGAGACCAAAGAGGGAAAACAAGAAGAAATAGATTGCAAATAAACTTTCATTCAACCATTTACCTGTGAAGTATGGTCTGCCAATCAATTCTCCTATACTTGTTTGGTTTTCCTTGGATTATCTCCCTCTGATTTCGACAAACCTTATTCTCAACCCTACCTTTTGAAGCCATTTCCATCATCCTCTCTGCAAGTTCATCAGCCTCATGCTTGTTTCCCCTTTTACCCAAGCCATCAATCACTGGCATGAACGATGCAGGATCAAATCCATATCCTATATCGATCATTTTATGAAGAATCCCACTAGCATCATCTAACTTTTTATCCTTGCAGAGTCTGTCAATAAGATCTTTGTACCGGAAGTTCCCCACATCAAAAGTCCTATTGAATGCCGCTTGGAACAGATCTTTAGCTTCGGAAACTTCACCTCTAGCAACTAACTCATTGAACATCAAACTATATAAGGCTTCCTTGTGGCCACATATACTCAGAGCAATCTCAAATATCTCCATTGCAACTTCAAAATCACACACCTTGTAGAAAGCTTTGATTAATATTCTGAAGGAAGATATATCAGGGGACATGCCCTTTTGCATCATTTCATCTAAAAGAGAGGTGGCATCTTTCACTTTTCCTCCATCACAAAGACAGCTAATTATATTGTTATAAGTGCAAACATTTGGAGAAATTCCTCTTTCTCTCATCTCATCCATCAGCCCATATATTTCAAATATTTCATTTTTACCCCCTAAGCCCAAAATCAATGAGTTATAAGTTTGAAGGCTCTTTTTGCAACCTTTTATCTCCATGTCCTTGAGAACTCGAAATGCAGATGATAGCTTTCCTTGTTTACAGAAAGTATATATAAAAGTATCATAAATCACAGAATCTGGAAGCAAGTTTTTCCTCACCATCTCAGTGAACTTCTGTTTAGCTTCATCAAGCCTCCCAGCCTTGCATAACTCACCAATTATTGTTGAGTAGGTGACCAAATCAGGCATGCATCTCTTCCTTTTATTACTATCATCAACTAGGCCTATAAATGAGTTCCCTAGGTTACCAAGAGCAGCAGTTCCATGAGTCCACATCCCAATTACAATTTCAATTGCTTTGTCCAATTTCCCACTATTACATAGACCATCAATCACAATATTGCATGTCACAGTATCTAAGCCATAATGTCGTTCGTTCATCTTTTTCAGCATGTCCTCTGCTTCTGATGTTCTCCCCTCTTTCCATAGGCTGTGCAGCAAAATGTTGCAAGTATAGGTATTTGGGAAACAACCCCTATTGATCATCTCATGGAGAATATTATTGGCCTCAGATGTCTTCCCCTTACAGCAGTACCCATGTAGTAAAGTACTATAAGTTACTGCATCCGGGGGAATCCCACTACTTACCATTAAGCCCATAACCATTCTTGCATCATAGAGCATCCCATTTTTGCATTGCCCATCCATCATGATGTTGTACGAGTAAATATTTGGTTCAATGCCCTTATCTACCATTTCTTTCAGAATCAACCGTACCTCTAAGAGCTTCCTAGTCCTGACCAAACCCAACAACCATATATTATAACTCTACAAACTTACAAAATCACCAACTTTTTGCATAGACTCAAACAAGGTCTTTGCTTCCTCCCACATGCCTTCCTTGCAAAACCCCGCTAGCATTAAATTATACGTTATGATGTTTGGCCGAGGCAACCCTAATTCATCGTCAATTTGCATATCTCTAAATATTCTAGACGCCTCTAGTATTTTCCCCGCCCTACAAAGTGCTGATATCCTAGAATTGAAAGTAACAACATCTGGAAACAGACCATCCTCTCTCATTTTCTCTACCAATCTCTCAGCTTCTTCAGTCCTACCTTCTCTACAAAAGCTAGATATCAAAGTATTGTACACAACCCTGTTGGGCAAGACACTACAACCCCTCATCTCATTTAAAAGCTCCAAGCCTTGGATAGGAAGCCTAGCTCTACAATACCCACGAACCAAAATCCCAACACTGAACTCATTTGGTTGACAATCCTTCTCAGACATTCTATCAAACACCTTCCAGGCCTCCTCCAAACGACCCGAATCACACAATGCACGTATCAAAAGATTAAAAGTATAAGTTTCCGGGCTAAACCCGGCAACAATCATATCCCTATACAACCATGTCACAAAATCTACACGGTCTCCCCTTAAGGAGGACTCAAGAAGCAAATTGTACAAAAATACCTAAGGAAGCTTTTCCGGAACCGGGTTCGAATGGACTTGAACTGGGAAACGGCCTCATTGACGAGACCCGACTTGGCCAAGACTTGGACGAGGGAAATGAGACAAGGGTGAGAAGTTTCGATGGGCTGCGAGGAGAAGAGGAGCTCGGGAAGGTTATCGATTTCGCAGTGCATTTGCGCATGAATAAGGATACGAGCGATGACGGGCATCAATCGAAGACAGTGGGGAGAGGACGAGGAGGTAGGTGAGGAGAGAAAAATACGCTTGAAGAAGTGCCATGCCAGCTTGGGATTGTTGGTGTTCTTGAACAGAGCTTTGGAAAGCTTGCTTAAGCTTAAGCTTGTTTGGTCCATCGAAAGAGTAAGCTTGTTTGGTCCAAAGAAAGAAACGATTGACCAAGTCAGAAAATATTACCTCCGCCTATTCCAATTTTTGTTTAGCCCCTTCTCGATTATCCTCCCCTCTTCATCTGTGAAGCC
This sequence comes from Alnus glutinosa, assembly GCF_958979055.1. Classification (NCBI taxonomy): domain Eukaryota; kingdom Viridiplantae; phylum Streptophyta; class Magnoliopsida; order Fagales; family Betulaceae; genus Alnus; species Alnus glutinosa. The sequence goes on along the minus strand of NC_084896.1, from coordinate 10,446,663 downwards.
GTTGAACAAGATCATCTAGGCTGCCGGAGGTCTAATAGAGCGAGCCTGAATATTTATGGAAAGGTGGGGGTAGTTGCCATTGACAACGCGAAGCTCGGAGTTCTCTTGTCAATGACGCCATGTGTAACAGTCTAATTGATCTGCTACTGAAAACTAACAGAGAATTGAGAATTGAAAGAGAGAATGGAGAATCGGAAGAGAAAACCGAATGGAAGAACAAGGATTTTACTGAGAAAATGGCAATTCGAGGAGCCAAACATCCTCCAGATTCAATCTGATTTACAACCGACTGAATACCTCTCTTCTCAAGCCTAACTCCCTTCTATACAAGATTCTAGAACTCCCGCCCAACAGAACTGAAAAACTACTAACAGAATTACAATTAAAACGACAACGTTTTAAACGACTTACAACCCCCAAACACAGCATTTTATTACATCTATGAGGGACTTACGTCCATGCTCGAGCTGCCAGGTGTCACTACACTCCACGTGTCAACAGAAGACGAGCTTCATTGTGAAGCTCGTTACATTACCCTTTACTTTTAAAGCACATTGACCACAACTTGTGGGTAGGCCTGCTTCAAGGCATAGTATTCTTCCCAAGCAGCACCATCAGGAGATTGTCCTGCCTATCAAATCAACAACTCGATCAGTAATGAAATGGTTATTCTTCGGGTGAAATATGCGGGGGAGAACTTCTTCTGGTTTCCGGTTGAATAATGCCATCCCCATCAACAGGTGGTAAAATTGGTGCAGTTGTGGCGGAAGAACCCAGTTTAGGTTTCAGATGTGAAACATGAAACACATGATGAATTCTAACAGGAGGCAAGTCCAATTTGTAGGCTACGGCTCTCACCTTGCGAAGGATAGTAAATGGCCCATAAAATCGAGGTGCCAACTTGAGAGACCGCCTAGTGACAATAGAATTCTGGCAGTAAGGTTGAAGACAGAGATAGACCTGCTGGCCAACCTCCAATTTCTTCTCACTCCTCCGCATGTCAGCATATTTTTTCATGCGTTGCTGAGCTTGTTGCAAGTTGTAACGAAGAAGAGTGAGAAGTTGTGCTCGATCCTGGAGTAAGACATCTACTGTGTTCAGTGGCGGAGCCAGAATCTATCTTAGTAGGGGTGGAATTAAAATAATAATAATAATTTTTTTTTTTTTTTTTTTTTTTTTTTTTTTTTTTTTTTATATATATATATACACTAGATTTTTATTATAATACATAAAAGTATGGTAATAACAATTCAAAATATAAATTATAACATAATATATGTATCACGAAAAATGTAGCTACACTACAAAAAACCCTGTAAATCGCCGCGTGTCTACAGTAACAGTTACTGTAGACACGCGGCCATATGGCAGCGTGTGTTTCTGGCCACGTGGCCAGATGGGCCGTAGAAACAATTGGCCGCGTGTACTTATACACGCGGCATTCTGTTTGACACGTGTATAAAAATACACGTGGCTAACTGGTGTATTCCAGAAAAATATTTTAGGAATTCCTTTTTTTTTTTATAAAAAAAAAAAAAAAAAACAAATAGTATGTACATGATAATATTACTATGTACCCTATACCAAATTAGAGTTTATAAACTAATTAGTTTTGTACAGTACTTGTAGTTAAATATTTTTGAATTTATTTATATAAAAAATT